>NC_085056.1:18696958-19296958 GCF_963662255.1 Cinclus cinclus | reverse complement strand
GATTTGTGCTTGGAAGTGAGGAAATGGAAGCCAAGCTCCTAAGGCTTAGCTACTAAGCTTGCAGATATTTTGAGTAAGAAGAGAACGGGCAGACAAGTAGCTGGAAAACACTTTCAAGAACAGAAACTTGCTGAAAAGGGTTTTGTGCCAAGACCTCCATGTAGCTTGTGACCTGGTGTATTCTGCAGCAGCTCACAAATACCGTGTTTGACCTTGTTCTGCGGGTTTTCTGCAGGTCCAGATGGAAGCTTGGAATTTGGAACCATTCATGTCCTGGATAATGTGAAGAAAGTCCTGAGTCTAAAGAACAAAGGGATGTACAACATTGAGTACTGGTGAGTCCAGCTGCCTGGTAGTGAGCCTTTCCTGGGGTCGCCAGGCCTGCCTTCTGCCTCTGTCAATGGCTAGAACGTGTTTCAATGCTGGCTACCTCTTGATAAATAAAAAACCTGGGCTCTCTAATCTCAACTATTTTACCAGAGAATCCAGCCATAAACCAGCAGTTCTCCAAGGCCCAGGAGGAACCCAAAGGAGAGTCCCAGAAATGTCAGCCACTGAAATGCTGAGATTCATTGCCTTTCTTTGATGGTCACCTCCTTTCTCTTTCTGAGACTCTGTAAAGAAGTGAATGAAAAATTTTGGTGTCAAGGGTTCTTGCAGTAACCTTGTGATTGCCTGCACTCTCTGACAAGATCCAGGATTCCCTGAGCAGAGTTGGACTCTCCCTTTTCTTTTTTTTCCCTAATCCTATACAAAGTCCTGGCTGTGCTGGTGGGATGTATACTTTTAACTGCAGAGATCTCCATTCCTTCCCTTTCTCCCCTTCAGTTTTGTGCTGAAGAATGCAGGTCCCAGGATGCAAGATTTGGCATCCCACTTCACTATTGAGCCTCAGTCGGGCATGCTGATTGCCTCCCAGCCTGGTGTGAATGTTGAGATGGTCTTCCACCCCACAAGGGAAATGCTCCTCAAGAACAAACCCATCCTGTACTGCCAGGTGAGCCCCCTGGGCCAGGCTCTGTTATCACACGGTGTTTTGGGAGCATCAACAGGATAGGTATCTAAAGGAAGGAAGGCTTTAACTGGAAAATCCTCTCTCCTACATACACAAAGTCTTTCAAAACCATTGGGAGGCTTCCTAAGTGGAGCTGAGAATCTGACTCTGGAGGAGGTGCTTAAACAGGGAGGGTAAATTGATGGAGGCCTGGGGTGGAGGCTGGCGACTGGGGTAGAGCAAGCTGGCCTCTTGGCTTTGTTTACCACCCCTTCCTGTGCACACAGGTGACAGATGCCAGCTCAGGGGAAGGAAGCCAGACTGTTGCCACCATCCCAGTGAGGGTGACAGCGAAAGCTGTGTACAGCAAGTACAGTATTGAGCCTGCCTCACCCATCAACTTTGGGGCCATGCTCAAGGGCACCAAGAAGACCCAGACTGTCGTGCTGGAGAACAGAGGCATGCTCAACTTCAAATTCCACATCCTCCAAGCACCCGAGGATGCATCTGCATTGGAAAGCAAAAGGTATGAGAAGCCCTGCACCACCCTTCCTGTCTGAGGAGGCACCACCCCATGGCTGGTATGTGGCAGGCAGCCAGGAGACCTGGGCTATCATCCATCTGCATCCCTGGCTTGGGGAGAGGGAGCAAAACATCACCTTGGTATCCCCATGTGTACTATGAAGCTGGTGGTAGAGCTGCTCTCTGCAGCACTGGGTGCTGCAGGCTGCTCTCTGGGAGCCATCAGCAGCAGGAAGGCTTTCCTCTGTGGGGAGGAAAGCCAGCTTTGACCTCAGAGAAAGGCAGGGGAGCTCAGCATGACAGACACCTCTGCTTTCTCCACAGTTCAAACCAAGGGGAATCTGCTGTATTGGCTACAAAGCTGAAATCAAGCTCCTTGACACAGGTGGGTGACTCCTGCTCCCCAGCAGTGCTGCTGCAGGGGATGTGAGAACATGCTGCTGTGCCCAGGCTGGGGGCTGATCACCACAGGGTGGGATGTAGTCTGCAGGATGGAGTCCAGGATGTGCTCAGTCCCACTGACAGTCCTGTACTCTGGCTCAGACCTGGAGCTGTGGGGTCAACAGAGGGGAGCAGGTCCTGTGTTTGACAGCTGCTAGCCAGCATAGGTGTGTGAACACCACAGAAGCAAAAACATCCCCCACTAAACTCCCAGTCCACAGAGCTCAGAACACATTGCTTTTTCTTCTTCCCAGTCCCTTACCTCTCTCCCATCATTTCTCACAGCCATTTCTACTGTCCTGTGTTACCTCTGGAGGTTGAAGGATCACAGCTACCACCTTCATTCTTTACACACAAACTCCTTTCTCTCTGTCACTTGTGACAGGCTTGCAGCTCCTCTTGGCTGGTTGGTCTCAGCCTGGAGCTGCCTTTGGGCCATGGATTCATCCTTCCCTGCCCTGGGACTGGGTACTTGGCCCCAGCTGGAGGCCAAGGCAGGACATACTCTTTGCTGGGGTGCTCAGGGCACAGCTATTAGCCATCAGCCTCTCTTGGAACTTTTTCTGCAGGGTTACCTCAGTCTTGGCATGTTCACGGTGTCCCCCTGCTCCGGCTCTGTCGCTCCGTGGGGCCAGCAGAAGATCACAGTGGAATGCCTCGCAGGGCAGGAGGGGACATGTGAGGAGCAGCTCTACATTGACATCATGGGCAGAGACCCCAAGGACAATCCCCTGGGCATTCCCTTTACCCTGATTGCCGAATCCTGCCTCCCAGGTACATCCTGTCCATAGGTTGCCTTGGTCACACCTGCTGCTGATCAGCACCTCAACTTGCTGCTAGGATAGAGAGGCACACTAGCCCTGGTGTCCCACCTTAAAATCCTTGAAGAGGTTCCAGCCCTCTTCAAGTCCACCAGTGGACTCATCCCTCCCAGGCTGAGAGGGATGCACGGAAGGATAAAAGGAAAGCAATGCTCTCTAAGACTGAGGATGACTGAGCTCCATCCTCACAGCCAGCTCCCCCACCCAAGCTTGGGTTTAGCAGTCACATCGGCAGAAGGGGCTCATCAAGCCTTCTGAGAGGCCAGCAGGGTGCGGATAAATTCATCAGGGAGGCTTTTCCACGCTCATTCCTTTTGTCTGTCCACAGCACTTGTTGAGGATGTCATGTTAACCTTTGAGGAGTACCCGATCTGCAGCAGCACCAACCTCAGCTGCAAGCTGCGGTCAGTGAAAGGCACGGGTCTGTTTGTCAGAGAAGAGAACAAATTTGTCTTCACCAAGGTTCTGGTTGGGCAAGAGGCTGAAGCTCATTTCAGTGTCTACAATACAAGTGGTCTGCCATGTGACATGGTCCTCTCCAACAAACCCCTGCCTGGAAAGGTAAGATCAAGAGGCCAAGGTGATGGCTGCCCTCTAAAGGCCTTGTGAGAGTTTGTTTTGTTCTCCAGATGGATTGCTTCCTGTGGCCCAGACTAGTCTAGCTTAGTGCAGGTTAAACTGCAAGGGAGAGCAGCAGAGCCAGGGAACAGCTGTGTTGAATTTTGCATGTCCCAGGCAAGGTTTTGGCTCACACCTCTGGGTCTTCAGTGGGAAGCACACTCAGAGAGGGGCTGTTATGAACTGACATGCCAGGGCTCAAAGCAGAGCATTTCCTCGGGCTCCCTGGCTTTTCCTTCTCTTTGAAGGCCAGTTCTAGGTTATTTGCAGGGTTTTTCCATGCAGCGCCCACCTTCCGTATATGCTGGGGCAGCTGCCAGCACTCAAAACACACAATGCTTTAGCACGAGGTCAGCATTCCCTGGGAGAGAGGGAGCCTGCCTCGGGAAGCAGGAAGGATGACACACTGTCTGGGGCTGTTCTCAGTAATGCATTTATGAATAAAACTGTGTCATGTTGAAAGGTGCTTTCTCCTAACTTTTCTCTCTGGGTTTCCCCAAGGAAAAAAGCCCTATCAATAACATTTTCAAGTTGTATCCTGACATGATGTCCATTCCTGGCTCATCCAATGCCGTTGCTACGGTGACCTTCACCCCACCAGAGAAGCAGAACTACGGCTGTACTTTCAAGGCTTCCCTTGTCATCCCAAAAAGGTAAATTGCCAGTGGAATACTGGGGGAGGCCTCACTGAAAACTGCCTCTCCACTGGGAAGGCACAGATCTCTTGTTAGCTCTAATGCTTTCAGTAGCCTTAGGCAGAGTACTTGGCATGAGTTGATCTGGGAGGCAGTAGCTGTTAGAAAGAGCAGAAAAATGAGGCTGATGGTTTAGCCTGGAGGAGGAACTATGAAGACACAGAAATATTAGGTAGCCAACTGGAAGTTACTGAGATGTGCTGCAGCTGAGCTGCGGGTTTCCAAGGACAAAGGCTGAGATGAACAGTTTGGTGCCAGCAAGTCAGCAGTCAAAATTTCCTCTTAGATTCTGTAAAATTAAGTGATCCTCTGTGGTTCCCTGGCATTCATTAAGCGGTTTTATGTGAGTGATTGGAGCTGGTTTGAAAGAGGAGCCCAGTTCCTCTGCCCTGGGACCTCTCTAGTGGGGCTTTGACCTGTTCTTCCTCAACCCTTTAGTGGCTGAATTGGAACAAGAGAAGTCTCATTCCTAATACAAAATTGCTATTTTACTGTTCTTGGAAATTATCTTTATTGATGGTGATGATTTACTTTTGCCTCCTTGCTTTTGTACTGCTTTCCTGCTGTGCTTTTGCTTGTTGCAGATGTCTCATCTCCCTGCAGCCAGGGGATTTGCCATATCTCATCTAGTGCCTCATTATTTACCTGCTGTACTGCATGATTCAATTAAGTGAAATTATTAACTGTTATTGTGGAAGGCTCTGGTTCTTTGGAGCAGATTCCTCTTGTGAATGGCCCTGCGTGGATTGGGAAGAGGCTGGTGGGGGGCTGTGTTGTGGGGTACAGGGGCACCAGGCAGGGAAAACATTGTGGGTGGCGCTTGCTGCTTCACTTGCCCAGAGAGAAATGGGTTAGTGCCAGCTGAAATTGTTTCTGTGCCTCTCCTGCAGCTCTGTGCAAATTAAGCCCCAAACCCTGACCTTCACCATCAGTGGGAAGGGGCATGAGCCACAGGTGACAGTCGTGTGCCCAAGTGCTCGCAGCAAGAGGGGAAATGCTGTGCTGCGCTTCAAGAGACTCCGGGTGGGGGATTCAGAGATGCTCCCCCTGGTCATCCATAACAATGGCATCGTACCTGTCAAGGTGAGAACCTGCTCAAGGAATGGTCTGATTTGGGAACAAATGCCTTTGGCACAGGGGAAGGGTCCCAGAAAACATGGCACACCTAAGAAGAGGTGTGAGAAATTCTTTTTAAGTAAGTGACTGATATACAAGAAGGGAGATCTTGGGAATTTTCCATCGAGTCTTTCTTCTTTAAGTTAAACACAGGTGGAGTGGTGATGGAGTATTTTCCCCCCTGTCTCTCGTCACCTTTTGTTCTCACAGTGATGTGTGATTTCCCAGTTTCATTAGATTGCATTTGATCCCAGTTTACTACATTTCAAGCAAACTTAGTTGTGGTTTAAATACAATCTGCTCATTACTTTCTGTCCTGTTTGGTTCTGTGTTAGTGGTATCCAAATGTCTCTGAAGACCCTTTTTTCCTGGCTGGTTTGACTTAACCTATTGTGCTAAGGGCTGTTTGTAGTGGGAGAGGTGCTGGGTTCCCCTGCGGGACCAGCAGCACTGCGGTGTCAGTCCCTGTGCCATCCTGTACTCACACCAGTATCACTGTGCTCTCTGTTCCCTTTTCTCAGTTTATGTTACACCTGGAGGATGAGCACGGAGCGTTCTTCTTGAAAGGCAGGGGCTCCACACTCGAGAGATTCTACACTGAAGATGTGGAAGAGGACTGCGTTGGAAATGGTAAATTTATTAACCATGAAGCGTGATCATGCACAGAGGGAAAACATGTGCCCTGCTCTTGGCTTCTCTGAGCAGCAGCCAGATGTTAGACACAGTTTCTTTCCTTGGGCTCTCTGTCCCCCCAGCTTTTCTTGGGGACCTTTTGCAGGGTTTCCTCCTAGAAAGTTGTGAGAAGTTGTTCAGTTCTTCTAGACACGGTGGGTTGAGCTGTGGGGGACTGTCACTACCTCAGTGGACCCTCTGAGGTATTTGCTGCATTGGGAAGGTACCAGCTGGAACAGATGCAGCCCCTGAGCACACAAACAGCCAGCAGAAGCCAAAAGCACTCTCTGGCTCAGCTTTCCATATGGCTGGAACTGGCTGGAAGCAGATGGAATGACAGCTGGGCATCAACGTGAGGTTCAGCTGCTCTAAGTGCTGATGTGTCTGGAGGTGGCAGTCTCGTGAACATAGGAAGAGGGTTTGGAACCACTGGGGTAGAAGCTGTGCTTAGAGGGCAGCTGGTTTCAACCTCTTCTTCCTCATATATCCTATGGAAGTATTTCCTCTGTAGAGCTGTATCACTTAACTCTGATTTCCATTGCTGTGCAGAGAGCAAGCCCCCAGAGAAGCCTTTCTTCCTTCTGCATCATGGGCAATCAACAAATATTGACGTCATTTTCAAACCCACCCTGACTCAACATCTGGAAGGGAAGATTTGTGTGTTACTGGAAGACATCTACTCTAAGAAGACCCTAATAGAGCTGGTGGGTGAAGGCCACAAGGATGAATTCACCCTTGGTGGACTAGAGGAAGACACAGATGAGAGGAGAGCTAAGCGCAGTCTGAAGAAAGACATCATTGATGGTAAGAGAGGAGAGGCTGCCAAGGTGGAGCAAGGAAGAGAAAAATATCTGATCAAGTGTGTCCTTTCTCTAGCCAGGCCTGGGCTGTCAGCCACAGGACTTGGTGGCCCGTGGCTGTGGCAGCCATGCATGCAGAGCAGCGTGTGCCGTGCTGCATGTCGCTGGCTTAGGGATGTGTCAGAGTGTTTCTCTGAAAGTGGTGGGATGGGGAGAGGCCTGGGGAACTCCCTCCCACGGGGAGGAAGGCTTGGAGCAAGGAAGCATTGAACATACAGCTGTCTGTGCACATGAAAGGGGCGGGTGGAGCTCCCTGCATACTGAGATCTCTTGCTCTCCTCCTTAACAGCTGTCAGATTGAATCACATCCAGTTTGGGGACTGTCCTGTCGGGAGGCCCTACCGCAGGACCTTCACCATCACCAACCATACCAGTATGAAGGTCATGCGCTTTGAGTGGGAGGCAGACGCCGCATTCCAGTTCTCCCCCAAGGTGAGCGTGGACTGCTCTCCCTTTCCCCATTGCTCAAGCCCTGCCCTGCTGTTCCTGGGAGCTGGTAGGGAGTCCTCACATAGCAGTGATAGCCACTTCCAGTGCCATCCATGTAGGAGATGCAGTCCCTGGCTTGGCTGGACGAGTCCTTCTCATCCAAACTCCGCGGGGGAAATGGGGCGAGCCAGAGCCTTCCACTTTCTCTTCAGGCTGTTTGAATCTCGCAGGGTTTCCCTCTTCTCTCCCCTCCCCCTTGCCATCAGGGCCCAGCCAACAGGTATCTTAGCATGACAATGGGGAAAATTCCACAGAGGGAAAAGGGAAAGAACCAATCCCCAACAGCTGGCCAGACGGGATAATTAAATCAAGGGCTTCAGCAGAAAAGGAGAATAAAAGGAAAGGGTGGATTGTGAGGGATGAGGCACTATTTTGCTGAAGCCAAAAGGTTATTAGGTTAAAGAATGAAAGTTGTTGATTCTATGTGTTGTTGTTTGGATTGTTTGGACTTGTTCTGTTTGGTTTGATCAGTGTTGCTGTGAACTGGGAGAGGAGTGGGGTTGAAGAAGGGACTAAAAAAGAAGTGGGATGAGAGGGGAGTGGACTGTAATTTGGCAGATGACACCAATCTGGGAGCATCTGTTGGAGGGTAGGAGGGCTCTGTGGAGGACCTGGACAGGCTGGATAGAGGGGCTGAATCCAAGAACATGAAGTTTAACAAGTCCAAGTGCTGAGTCCTGCATCACAGTAGCCTATGCCATTTACTCAAAAAATGACTTAGCTCCAGGTAGAAACTTCCTATCAGTGGCAAATCCAGCTTAATAATGGATTTGTTTACCTTCTCAAAGTGGAGCAAAGGCTCAAAGCAGTATCATGGTCATCTTAATGAAAATAGCCAGCCCTGCTTTCTGTTTAGAGTTACTGATAGCCCCTATTCCTTTCCTGCTTCCATTAGAGAGGGAGAATTCAGAGAGTTCATCTCCCTTTAGCCTTTCAGAAGTGATAACAGACTTGCATTTCGTTTTCCTGCAAATCCAACCCTGCCACAACAGGTAAGAGCTTGCGAGCCTTCCTCACCTCTTTGTCCTACTGCTACCACCCCTCCAGCCTAAAATACAACAAAAATCACCCAAACAAAAGGAAGGCTGTAAAAAAGACTTCACTCTGGAGCTAATTGCATTTCAGAAGAGTTTAATTTAATACACATATATGCAATTATACAATATAGGAAGCACAAGGGGTTTAAAACTGTAGGTATACAAGGGTACATCTTGACCTTTCCTGGATCTTTTACTTTTCCAACCTACAGAAGGTACACAAAAGAGTATTTATAAGGCAGCCTCCATTCATTAGATGCAAATAGCACACCTCTGTTGTCCCATCACAAGGCAAGGTGGGAAGACAAGCAACTAGATTTGCTTCAACAAACACCTGGCAAATGTTGCATATACAACAGATTACCTCTTCTCCATCAGTTACAGAAAATAACCCAGTAACATCCCTTCAAACTTCCAAAGCCATTCCCGCAGAAGTGCAGATCTGTCAATGTGTGTGTTCAGCAGCACTAGAGCACATGGCTGGCACGGTCACTAGACCAGGCAGCCTCGGTGGGACTCATCCTTTGGAATCCAGGGACCAAAGCCCGGAGGGGAGAAGTGTGGATTGTTGGCTCCCTATGGAAACCAAAGCCCACAGCAGCAGCTGAGGCCGTGAGGACGCTGCGCTGTGAGCAGGACTTGGGGGTGTCCTGGCCTATTTCAGCTCCCTCCCATCGTCCTCCCTCAGAGGAGCCGTGTGTGATTTACAGCTCATTATCAGAGCTCCACTTTGAAGCCTTAGCAAGCACTCCAGCCCGAATATAAAAAAGGAAAAGAACATATCAAAATTTTAAGATTAAATGGGGGGGTGGTGGGGGGGAACAGGAAGGCATCAGTCTATAAAGATGAAACGGCAGCTGCATTCTTCTGTGGGAGGGCTGGGGACTCCCGAGGGAGAAAATGGGGCACGGCTCAGGTACCTGTGATCCGGCGGCGCGGGGGGCTCCGGGCAGACCCCGAGGAGAGGCGGGTCTGCGCTGCCGAGTGCTGCCCGCCGGGATAAGGGACAGGATCACCAGGATGAGGGACAGGATCCCCTGGCTGAGGGAAAGGATCCCCGGACTGAGGGGCAGCGGCAGCCCCGCGGAGGGGATCTGAGGGCGGCGCCTGGCCCGGCCCCTCAGGATCCGCCGCAGCCGCTGCGCCGCCCGAGCGCCTCAGGGCGCGGCCACCCTCGGACTCGGGACCGCACTGAGCCTTCCCCTCAGCCCGGCGGGAAGCACTTGGAATGGGAGAAGCGTCAGGGGTGGAAGAGATCTTGAAGAGCGTCAGTTCAAGGTCAGCCCAGCACTGCCACTGCAAACCCGAAACCAATGAACCATTTCCCAGTGTCACATCCAGAGGCCTCTTGAACACCTCCAGGGATAGCAACTCCACCACCTGCCTGGCCAACCTGTTCCTAGGCCTGAACACCTGAACACTGAATTTATGTTTTCCCTAAAATCTAACCTGAATTTCCTCTCTCAGCGTGAGGCCAGTTCCTCTGGATCTCACTGCAGGCCCAGCAGAAGAGACCGGCCCCGCCTCACTGCACGCTCCTGTCAGGGAGTTGGAGAGAGCCCTGGAGCCCCTCCTGAGCCTCTGCTCCAGACTGAACAAACCCAACTCCCTCAGCTGTTCCTCGCAGCACATTTTCTCAACCCTTCATGAGCCTTGCTGCCCTTCTCTGGACACACTCCAGCCCCTCCATGTCCTTTTCCAAGTGAGGGGCCCAGAGCTGGACACAGCACTTGACGTGTGGCCTCACCAGTGCCCAGCACAGAGGGGCAGGCGCTGCCCTGCTCCTGCTGCCCACACCGGTGCTGATACAGGCCAGGGGCCATTGGCCTCTTGCCCCCTTGCGCACGCTTTGGCTCACGCTGAGGCGACTGCTGACCTGCAGGATGTGGCACTTGGCCTCGTGGAACCTCACGCCTCTGTGCTTGGCCCATGGATCGAGTCTGTCCCAGTCTCCCTGCAGAGCCTTCCTGGCCTCCAGCAGATCCACACTGCCACCCAACCGGGAGTCTGCAGATCTACTGAGGCTGCTCTCAATCCCCACATCCAGATCGTCGATTAAAGTGTTAACCAGAACCAGCCCCAACACTGAGCTCTGGGGAACACATTTCAATGCAGCTCAGTTTGCATACTCTGCAGCTGGAGGCTGCAGTGCCCCCACAGCAGAAAGAGCTGCCATCCCGTGGCACTGGCCACACACACGGGTGCAGGAAAAAACCCTTTGACTAGGTGAATGTGGCTGACAGAACAGAGCTTTCAGGCACATATTCCTTTCCCCTAAAGACCCCTGAACTCAATAAATGGTATTTCACCTTCCGGCTCTTGGCTCCATTGGATCCTCAGACCATCAGAGATCCATCAGCCCCTCTCACCCTTTTGCACCTTCTCCCCACTCAAGCTGAGCAGCTTTTATAAGAAAAAATGCAGTCCTGCTGCCAACAAGGTGAACCAATTCGTAAATGCAACTTACCCTGCCAAAAGCATCTACTGCCCTTTTCTTTCAGAGGTGAGTCAGCAAACTGTAGATTTAAAAAACTTGTAAGGATAGAGTATGATTTTATTTGTCCTCAGGAAACAACAGCAAGAAGAAGATCATCACAAATAAAGTAACTTTAATTAGGTAATACAGAACACAACAGTCCAGTCAGTGGCAGAACATCACAGTATTTACAGAACTGTAAATACTGTAAAAACTGTAAATGCAACAGCACCACTGCCTGGACAATGCAAGAGCATATCTTACAGCTGGAAGGTTGCTGAAGTCTGTGACATTCCACTGTAAATAAAGGTGTTATTAAAAATTACAAACTGCCCTGTAATGACTTTGATAACTTCCTGTGCAGCAGCTCCTGCAAAAGAGAAGAAAAAACAGAAGGCAGCTAGCAGGTCATATTTAAACAACAGGAAAATAATGTTATTTATCTAGAAGTCCCTACACTGGAATTATTTCAGGAGTGCCTGATAAATTTCCTAGGAGGCACAACTACCTTTCAGTACTTCACACTATAGAAGGTCAGAAAGCTGCTACTTCAAAGGTTAGCTTTGCATACACTTTCTCTCCACGTACATACACACAAGAGTAAAAATGTGTGAGAGGACAGACCCATGAAAATTGTGACCTGTTTCAATTGAGAAACTGAGTTTAAAAAAATAATATAAAACTTAACTGTAAAATAAACTGAAGGGTCATTTCAGTGTGATCCGAGTTTTCCTGTAGTAGGAAACATTCTGTAATTTCTTCAGAAACTACCCTTATCAATTTTTCTAAAGAATGATACATACTAAGTTTTTTAATCAGAAAAAAAATTCCTACATAAGCAGAATACATAATTATCCTCATCACTGCATGAAGCCAAATAATGTTAACTGATATATCAATTTTGAGTATCCATTAAAAGATATCTGCAGGTTGAAAGAAGGTAAGAAACCAAGGCTACTTGTATTTCATAGATCTTTAACATAAGTGTACTATGTTAAAAGATGTGTACTGCACTAATTTTAAAATTATAGTAATTATCACTTTTGTTTAAAAAAAATAAGCCTCTTCCCAGCATTCCATTTCTAAGCTTGAGGAGCTGATGTACTGAGATTGTTTCTGAAGTTTACTGATTATAACTCTTGCTGCACTCACTTACTCTGTATGTACTGTAGGAGGCCACATTTGGAGAACAAAAGGGAGAATTGTGCCCTAATGCCATCTGTGACTGCACTGTGACTGCAGCCTTTGCTCTGAGAGCCCAGAGGAATGAAGGCAGCAGAGTTCTGGTTGGGTAAGCTGCTGCTTGCGTGGCCCTGGAGTATCACCCTTACCTCCCATGAAGGCAGCAACAGCGTGAGGCTCGGCAGCTCCATAGCGACAACTGCACAGGAAAGGAACAGTCACAACCTGCCCGGCAGTTTTACCAAGAGCCACACCCCAAAAACAACACTTACAACTCGTGCACATAGTCGTCTTTCACCACTACAGACAGCCCATGTTCTTGGAGGAAACCAGTAAGGCATGATTTTAGCTTTCCAATATCATTTTCCACCTGGTAGTTGTAGACACCTGGAAAATAAATCAGCTGTTTCATCACATAACTGTAACCACAGTCAAAGCTAATGGGTTCAAATGGCAGCCTAAGTATTTTGTTTTCCTAAAAAGTTTCTAAGCCCATTAATGTGTTATTAGTACTAGACTAGTAATAATTGAATATTCTGTTGATGGTTCTCATCATAGACAAATTACTGCATAGCTGAACTGACTCGTAATCCACACAACCCATTAATGATACTAATTCAGATAAATTGCTTAAGTTCCCAAAGAGAAAAAAACTCTCATTTTAATTTTTACATTTGTAAAACTGTTATTACTATGGAAACAAAACCACAACTAATGTATTTGCAGTTTATAACTTGAACTGCAGTAACTACTGGATCTTCCTATTTCTTCTGATGATGTCAAGTAACTGGTATTAACATACCTGGGTATCTGCCATGCTGCTTGTAAAACCTATTGACAGCTCTCAGCATCAAGTACAGCACTATTTCACTGTCTGGGTTATCCATATGGGAAACTGAAAACAGCAAGAGAACTGGTTAGCTGGTGCAGATGGAATGGAAAAAGCAAGATTTTGAATTCTCTGAAAACAAATGGTAAAATCTGCACTAGAAAAAAACCTTTATATAATATAGCCTGTGACAGAATTTTAATCAAACAACTGTAAGATATACAATTTTGCCTCCAAAGTTTATGACAAAACAACATTATACATATTTAATATAACCTATTCAGTGAAGAAACTCACGTTTCAATTCTGGCAGCTGCTTTAATTTACATGTGTTCTCTTTAGTTACAATTTTAGTATTTTAAACATATGCTTTAAGTATTATGTGTAATGACTGTACTTATATAACAGGTCCTAAATCCCTTAGCACACAGCTCAATAGTCTTTGGAAATTATTAACTGCTACTTATATCCCACTGCACATTGCCAACTAATTCAAGGAGCTTTCACTGTAATGATCAATATTACAAGAAGTATGTATACACAAAATAAATACATATTTTGTCCGAAATATTCAGAGGACTTGTTTAAGCTAATTTCAACAAACTTTGATAAATAAGTATTTCTAGCCTTTTTTTAATTTATGCAGGCTCAAAAAAATAAAAAGTCAATGTAAAACCCAAAAGCAATATTAAGTCACTAGTCTGTTAGTTCACATGCTAAAGAAATAAACCAAAAGGGGTCAAGATAATTATTTTCATTTGGTCAGGTTAAAGCACATTTTCAGCTGTGTCAGAAATAACTGAGGTACAGAAAAGAGAAGTTTGAAGAAAACAGTTTGAATAGAAAACACTGTTTTATACAGAGTACTGCAAGTAAAATCCACAAGAAAACAAAAGCTGAAACGTACATCAATCTGTAAGGTCATTTTTGAAATTTCAAAATCAAAATAAATTCAACATTCTAGACCTGAAGGTTCCATACTTGTAGTTGGGAGACATATTCCTTACAATAAGAATTTATTTAAATTCACCAAAGACATTGTGACATTCCAAATGACAAAAATGAATAATGCAACAGAACACACAGCTTACATTTCTTTTTCCTCACCAAACCATTCCGAGCTGGAAATGCAGTGAGGTCTGTGGCAAGCAGCAGTTACTTACTGATTGCAGCCTTGCTGCAGGAGTTGGGGCTGTGCTCCTCAGCCAGGGACCGGCACCGCACCACGCGCAGGAAAGCTGCATTGCTGCCTGGGCACAGGGACAAGGAGACATTGGCCCATCAGTGCCACCACCCACTACAGCTCTGTCACACCTTCGTGTGACATGGGAAAGGCTACAACTTAACAGCACCCCACCAAACACTTCCCCGCTTCTTCTCAGCTTGCAGTAGTAAAGACCTGTTTAACTACCTTTAGGTCTATGGTCAGGAAGGTTTTAGGGAAATACTTTGTGCTCATGTGGAATCTCCATGCATCTGTTAGTGTAACAGGTACACCAGAGCAATTCATCAGTCACAGCCACATGTCTCCCTCTTCCAGGCTGCAAATTAACACAGTTCTTTCAGTCTTGCACCACATCTCGCACTGCCTCACGTGTTCCCAATTCGTATCTCAACAGCATAGCCATGAACTGGAAAAGGTTGTTTTCCAGTATCATTGCTATGAACCAACCCAGGGTGCAGCTACAATCCAGCACTGAAAAAGGAGCAACTGGAAGGCTCCCCAGTGCTTTACCAATGCAGGGCAGCACACTCCTCACTGTGTGCTTACAGGGGAGCTTCCAGTAGTGAGGAGCCTCAGCCAGGCTGCTGCTGGACACACGTATACATCCAGGACAGACACAGCCCAAAGTGCCATCAACTGGGTTACAGCTTTTCAGACTACCTCAGTTCTGCAAAGCCCACACTTTGAAACCAGTACCCCAGCGTGGGCAAGAGTGATCAGGTACTCATCAAAGAAAGCAGAGGGCAGCTGCTCCCTGTTGTTTGGAATGAAAAAATACAGAATTTTAAAGCCAACCTTTACAGACTCACTCCTGAGAGATGCTGAACATCTGCTACTTCTCCTAAAAATGAGGGATCCACATCACTTAGTACTTACTTGAAAAATTCAAATATTGACTTACTGCTTAATAACTACATGATCATTCAAAAGTTTTTGATTATTTGATGATGTGCATAAACCCAGAAGAGAATCCAAGCATACTTACAGAACAATTTCAGTTCTCTCTCTGAAACAGACTCAGGTGCCTAAAAGAGAGAATATACTCATTCCAGTACATACAGTTACCAGAGAATTCCTGCTTTCACATATATATTATTTATTGTGAAATAACTAGTTACTAATGTACCAAAAAAAAGTGTCTTAAATTGTAAATAGTATACCCCATATGCATTTTGCTTTTATATGACCAAATCAAATTGATAAATAAAGCAGATACTTCACTGACACTTCATTCCATTAGAAGAATGGCCATAGGTTTGCACTCACCTTGCCCAGGGACTGCAACAATTTAGCAGCATGGTTCCCCACAGCAGCAATATCCTTCTTTGCTTTTTCACGGTATCTGGTAATAATGAAGTAAATAATTACAGCAGAAAGCCGACAACTCCACACTGAAGACTATCTTTTTGTTGTTGTTGTTTTACATTATAAAGACAAAATACAAGCCACATGAATGGAAGTGAGCTCCCTCAAGGAGCCGTCTACTTACACATTTTGCAATTTGATGAATTTACTGGAGTCTGCCATCATATCAGGAATGGTGCCCCGGACAGGCAAGCTTCCTTGTCCTTCATTTGCCACAAATTCCTTTAAAGCTCGAACCAAAATCCAGAAGGAAGATGACTACAAATGCACATGAGACAGTCAGGTACACAGATGTTATTTACAATGCTTTTTCGAAATTAAGTCTTACCCTTACTCATACCTGCTCTGTGAGTTTTAGGCAGCAATCATCATTAAAAAGCTCTTCAATGCTTCTTGGAATCTATGGAAATAAATAAATTTGGTTTGTAATTCCTTGACTTTTGATTTCTTGAATTACCTCAACACTCACTACAAAGGTGAGCCAACTCCAAGCGACCTCAGAATTTCCTGGCAAATCTCTTCCGAATTCAACACAGACAGAGTTGCTGACACATATTTCAAACAGAAGCCCAGCCCAAGAGCAAGGCGATGCTTCTGAGCAAGATCAGTGTCACAAACAAAACCTCACCTCACTTCCATCTTTGACAGAGAAGATTTAAAAACCTGCAGCAGCAACCATCCCTACTGCCCATCCTGCCCTGCTGGGGCAGAGCAGCCAAAAGGCCAGGGAAGGGGAATGGGGCTACAAAAGTCAGTTTTAGTCAGAATCCTTAACTGCTGCAAGTCAGTTTGGCACATAAACTCAAATAACTATTAATATCCTGGGCCATGTCTTCTAGTGGCTTGGATGACAGCACTAAGTTTTACCTGCTGCTTTCTTGGGAGACTTAACATGACCATCCAAGCAAGGATCAGCACAGTTCAAAACAACACAGAATATGCTTTTGCCCCATGTAGCCTTTGCAGTTTACCCCAGATGAAAAAAAAAGAAATCAGAGCTCAATTTTAAACCACAAGTTACTAGGTCAAGATTATTTAAGAAACAATGAAAACATAACTTCTAACGCTTTCAAGCTTGACCAGTTTATGAAGGGAATTTTGTAGCAAGTTTCTTCAAGAGGAAAGCAGTGAATTTATTGTATCAGGAGCCCCATGCAGCCCTTCATTTCTACAGAGATTAACTACTACAGCCCATGGCTTCAATACAGCACAATTTCAGTAAGTGCTCTCAGTCTCTCTCCCAGCAGTGCATTTAAATCAGCATCAGCCACACCTCTCACTGCTAAAGCCTTGCAATTGTACCCAGCACTTCACAGAGCTTTTTACAGACTGAACTGCAGAAGTCAGACAAGAACTCACTGATGCACTCTGGTTGCTGACTCATTCTACATTTGAATTCAAGTCTGCAGGAGGGAAATGTAGATTTCTTGCAAGAGCAAGGGAGTAAGATAATTTCCATAAGCTGCATTGCCAGCTAATCTAGGTCTATTTAGCACGTAATTTCAGTTCTAACATTGTACTAATCCTGTTTTAGCTAAATACAAATGTTACTAATGGAATTTCAGTCCTAAAACTGAATAATATATCTTCTGAGAAAATGAGGCAGTTGAAATTGCTTCAGTTTTATCACAGAAATGTCCGTTTTACCTCTGTACGATTTAATACTGTGTTCACATTTTTTATAGCTTCTTCAAAGTTT
Organism: Cinclus cinclus; assembly: GCF_963662255.1. NCBI lineage: Eukaryota > Metazoa > Chordata > Aves > Passeriformes > Cinclidae > Cinclus > Cinclus cinclus. Next base: position 19,279,917 of record NC_085056.1, on the reverse strand, counting down.
TCCTCATCTTCTGGGGTCCCATTTTCATTCTTTAAGATACCTTATTGAAAAAAAACATTAAAATGCACAACTGGTTGAATTACACCTCATCATTTACGTCTTACCAAGAGAGCAGACTGCCTTTGGATGTATTAATGGAAAAAAGGCTACCAGTAAAAAAATGAAAAATAAATCACAAGAAAAAAGATCAGATGTAATTATAAAGCTCACTTCATCTAAATTCCGCATATGATTCATTTTCTTGTGATGTTAAGTAGAAGTTACTTAGCACAAAAGCACCAGTCTATTTCTGTAAGAAGGAGATAATCAAGTTTCATAAGCACTAAACTAACAATTCTACTTCCCATGCCAGTCATGTTTTGCCGGGTTTTTTTGATCAAATTTGGTAAACACTTATGTATCCACAGAGCAAGCCAGCCCAGGAAAGGGCCTCCACTAAAATCTAACATAACCAAAGGTAATTACTACAGATCAGATCTATTCCGTATCACAGTCTGGGGTTAAGGACCACTCCAAATCTGCACATTAGGCCACCTTCAAGCAAGGAAATATCAAAACTTCAGTCAATTGTGTTTTTCTACAGTCCCTCAAGACAATGAATATAGATCTTAAAAATGCCACATGAATTTTAGCACCCTGAAAAGGTAATGGACTGAAACCCCTGCACAAATGAAGTCATTCACACACTGGTTACAGTGCAGTCAGTGCTACAGAAACTGACCATGCAGATGTGAAGGATTACCAGGTGTCTCATGTGTCAATGGACACACCAAATACTTGCAGAATAACAATTCCAGTGTCAAAAGCCATTTGATTTCCTCTTTATCACATTTTAAACAGGTTTTTCTCTTAAAGCCTTTGCTCCCACCCAAATCAAAACAATCTGTATCTTAGGATAAAACACTGACAACAAACATTTATAAGCAAGTCTGGCACCTTAAGATTCACCTATACAAAACAATCATTAAGCAGAAGAATCATACAGTATATACCAACAGTTCTTTCATAAATTAAACCTGAGAGAAATTGGGATTACTTTTCAGATACCACTTTGTGTCTACTTCTGCCAGTAGGAACAATGGACCCCTGGGACATGGATTACCTTGCCGAATCAGTTCTTTGAAGGCTTCTTTTTCTTTGTAACTCTTAGGCAACTGTTCACTTTTCTAAATTTAAAAAACACAAAGAGATTTTTGTCTTTAAAATGCCTACTACTAAAATCACTGTGTTCAGACTGCTGAACTCCAGGAGTCTGTCATTGCTCATACAATCACTTGTATTTCAATTAGTAATAATTTTTTTATGATTCCACCTTGGTTTTTTTATGTTACACACTGCCAAAATAATTAACTGCTTCAGAAAAGACAGATCAATAATAGTAATAATACAGTTTTGCAACATACCTCATTGAACCATTTTGTGAGATACTTGGCTACAATCACAATCCATGGAGTGTGGCTGTGGTCCTGGAATTGAACAGTGGAGAAATTTTGGTCAGGATGAGAAAAGATGAAAAATAGGAAACAAATTTAAAACCTATTTTCAATGTAAACTCTAAATATCCCTTGCAGTACCCTAAAGATACAGGATATATTCCAGATTTTGACTCAGCCATAATGTTATTTAACTAATATAAAATAAATTATCAAATTATTACTTTATCTAAAAAAAGGTGAGCCAAGTTCTCCAATATTTTTCTGGAGCGGAACTCATGCTATGCACAAACATCCACAGTGTAAAGCTCTGCAGCAGTAGGTAACCATAAAAATTAAAAAACAAATTCCAAAAGAGGGTGTGAGGGAGTATTCAATCTAACAAAAGATCAAGTTGTTCAGTAATACCTCTTGCTTCCTAAGACCCATACCTGTTTAAGATTAAATAGACCAGAACATTTGGGGCAGAGGCAAAAATAGTTCCTTGTGACTGATTCTAGAGTTGGTTCTGTTCAGATGAGACTTGGCACCAGAGTCATCTGCCTAGAGCCATTTTCACAAAATCCCTGTGCTGTGTCTGCATCTGTGCTGGGGAACACAGTGCAAGCCACATACCAACCTTTTTGTCCATCTGCTCCAAGTCATAATCCTGAACGTGTTCTGTCAGTTCTGGAAATGGTTTGTCCAGTCTCAGATCTTCTAACATATTGTCAGGGTGAGATTCAACAACTGTGAAAAAATGACACAATGCATTTCCCAGCTTTATGTCTGGCCTTCAGAACAGAGCTACACAAATACAGGACCACCTGCTACTTTCACTGCTTGATTCCCAAAGTAAGTGTTCTGTGTAAGTCACCTATATTGTCAGGATAATCCCCACTTTTACTATTTGCTGCAGTTCATAATCCCCGTGCATTCCCCAAAGAATGCAAACTACCTAAGACTTAACAAATATACTAAATATATCACAAGATGAAAAAAGACAAACAAAAAACCCCAAAGTGACATAAGTTATTGAAGCCTTAAACCTTGCAGAGAAGTCTTTTTCTCAGTACACCCTCTAACCTGTATGTTCTTTAATCACAACTCTCATGTAACCAACCAGCCCATAAGTCCTGCAGACCAGCAGAGGGATGTTGGAATTCCAGAGAACTTCAGCCAGGCGCAGCAATGTACTGTAAGGAAAATCATGCTTTTTTCAGATCTACAGAAGACAACAGTTAACTATAAAGTTAACTCCTACACCAGTTACTTGTGAAAGAGTTCTCTCAGGAAACTCCTCTAATATCATCATGATCCTAAGCACATAACGTGATTAATTTCATACAGCAATTTACAGTGAGTTGCAAAAAATGTCCATCCATTATCTCACATCTCATTCCACCTTCCCAAACGCTCCAAGTATCAAATAAAAAGCTTCAATGAGTTGTGAGACAGAGAAATAAAGCATGAGATCCATGTTTTGTATAGTCCTAACTTTCAGAAGAGGCAGTTCCCATCAGAGGTACAAAAAGGTATCTAGAACATGCCATCACTGGCTGTAATTTTCCTTCACAATGACACAATTCTGCTCTGCTTTTCTGCAAGGAAATGCCTGTGCATAAATGCACACACACACACACATATATATAAACCCGCTTTTACAACTGAATGAAAACAAGTAATTCAACCTTAGGTAATTCTTACCTTTCTGGCAGTTGTGTTGCAACCACTAAGTTAAACCGATTAAAAAAGGAAGGGTCGTTGTCTAAAAGTTTTTCTGGACTCTAAATAGGGGGAAAAATCTATGTCAGGGAACACTGAAAATTTCTGAGTACAGAGCAACTCTGCTGAACATAAAGCGTTAAGTGAAAGATAAAATTTAGATGAAGTTATAAAATAATGTCTGAAACACATTGATTTTTTGTGTGAAATACATACAAATGATTTAACTTAAGATCAATTCCTCAAATGCTGTTTTATCCTGAATCTATTTAAACTGCAACAACACAAAGCAACACAGAGCTGTTATTTCACTTTTTTATCACACTATATAACAGGCACATTAGTACTAATTTAGGAAGACAAACCTCTTCAACAAAGTTTCCAGAAACATCACTATTTAATTCCTGCAAGAGCTCCATGGCACTCTGGGCACGATTCTGTTTCAGAGAAATCAAAATGAAATGTAGTTTACACAGTGTATCAGTACTACATAATGCCACGTGCTAACAATGCCAAATCAAGCAACAACAACAAAACAACCCCAGGTAACACCCCACAACAAAGCTCATTGTAAGCTAAGGCTCCTTACTCCAAGCATTGCTCATCTGAAGCAAAAATGCATCCCATAATAGCAGGCACTTAGTTTGAGAGCATGTAATACTGTTTTAAAAAGACAAATTGTGAGACAGCTATTTCCTAATTTCCAGTTTCATTACAGAATTTCCAAGAGTTATCTATGCCTCTTATACTCTCTGTTTTTGTGATTCTTTCCCCCTCATTCACCTCTCTACTCCCAGCTTTACTCCTTCACCACAATGGTCTGCTACCTTATCCCTCCATAGATTTTAACCACAACCTCTTCATTTTTTCTATCCAATCTCACCACAGTTGAGTTTATCTTCCCACTAATGAGCAACTAAAAACCAAACATGGGGAATTCTGTAAAAGAACAAACAGGCTTTAACCTATACACATATGCTTTTAGCATTATTCATAATACCACGTTTAAATATTCAACATTCCCAAGCTTTCAATACATGTAAACTGACACTTATTATTTCCTTACCTGACCAATATGGCTTTTTTGTAGAAAGAAACTGAAAAGGAGACAAAAGAGAGTTACATGTGAACTTTTATTTTGAAGAAAAAAACAGCACTGAAGTTACATTTTGTTCTGCAGAATATGTTGCTGACTCTCATATACAACAAACCTTTAAATATGCTTTTTCCCACCACTGTTCTGCTTTCCTCAGAAAAAGTTTCTTAATAAAGCTTTTCAACGCCCAAGCCATAAATCTGAAATATAAGACACGCAAAACTTCTCTAGAAGACAAGATCATGCTGCAGGTTCTTTCTCACCAGGCTAATCAGACTTACAAGTCTGATTAATCAGACTACTGATTTCCTCATACCATGGAATGTCCTTCCCCCTCACATAACCCTGTAGGTATTTATGTGCACTGTAACAGAACTTAATCAAGAATCAGTAGGCAAATCATCCTTACAGGATTTGCAAAAGGTTTCTTAGCCTCTTCCCTGCTGCACAGAGCTGTTCAAAACTATGAAAGCTAACAAATGTCTAGCAGTCACAGTTGCACAACAACTAATGAAAATTAAATCATCTGCATCACCAGAATTAGGGAAAACATTCAACTATACTGAAACACAAGCACTGTCATAGCTCAAGACTACATCAAATAAGTTAATTTTCTTTTTTTTGTATACTGAATAGAGCATTGGCCTTATAAACTTGATGTGTGAAGCAAACAGACCTGTAAGGTCCAAACTCAGCAAGTAAAATAATTTAGCAGCTAATATCAAAATGACTGTACACACTGTCAACAACCTCCAAACCCACAGAAGACTTGGAGAAACAGAGAGAGGCTTTAAAAAGAATTTTACAGGACTTCTTAGCAAATATAGAGATGGAACTACATATGAAACTGTCACTTATCAATTTGTAACTGAAATCAGTAAAAACCTACTTATTTCCAACATCTTCTCCAGAGACTCGATTCCCATCGACAATTGTAAACGAACCAATACCTTTGGGGGGAAAAGACCTCCTATGAATAACATGGCATCATCAAGCTATCAGATACATCACAAAGAAGAGACAGAAGAAATATCTACTGACCTGGCAGCACCAAGTTTTTCAGTATTTCAGTTCCTGTTGCTGTTGCATTTATCACGCAAACATGGGCAGATTCCAATGCTTCTTGGCCATGGTCACCCCACAGTCTGTATTGGGAAGGAAACCAAAACACAATGAAGTTATTTAACTTCAGATTGCAAAGCCTATATAAATAGACAGCAAACAGATTAAAAAAAACAACAAAAACAAACAAAACAAAACAAACAAACAAACAAAAAAAAAAAAAAAAAAAGGAAGGCAGGCATGCTACTGTCCATTCACTGCTGAGGACCTAAAATAAGCATCCATAAGGGAACTTGCTGTGAAAACTCTGAGACTTTCCAAAGAACAGTTTCCCTGACATTTCATTTTCTCCAACTTTACACCATATGCATGCACACACTTCTTTCTCTTGGAACATAATTTAATTTTTCAAAAAGCAGCATTGGTTAAAACAGTCCTTGTGCAAACTTTGTCCTAATGCTGAACATTCTCTTTCTCCTAACTTTTATTATAAATAATAGGATTTTATATATATATTTTAAGATTTGTCACACAAGACAGTGAAACACACAGGAGACAGAAATCAGTCTTGCTGAGTCTGGTACTTCAGACCCCTAGAAAACAGCACTGAGGCTGAGATCAGGCTCAGGGACAGTCCTGGGTCACACGTCCTGCTGATTTCACTGGGGTGGTAACTCACAGAACTTTTAGGGTTGGAAGGGACCTCTGGAGGTCAGTCCAAGCCCTGCCCAGGCAGGGTCACCTGGAGCAGGTGACACAGGAGAGGGTCCAGGTAGGTTTGGAATGTCCCAGAGAGGGAGACTCCAGAGCTTCCCTGGGCATCTGGTCCAGGGCTCTGCCCCCTCCAGGAAAACAAGTTCTTCCTCATGTTGAGATGAAACTTTTTCTGTTTTAGTTTATGGCCATTGCTCCTTGTCCTGCCGCTGGGCACCACCCTCTGACACCCATTTTTGAGGTATTTCTATGCATTGATGATATTCCCTCTCAGTCTTCTCTGCTCCGGGCTAACCGGGTCCAGCTCCCAGCCCCTCCTCACCAGAGATGCTCCAGACCCCAAATCCTCTCTGTGCCCTCCACAGGACCCTCTCCAGTGGCTCCTTGTCTTTCCTGTACTGAGGAGCCTAGGACTCTACACTCCTGAGCTGTACAAAGCTATGGAGGGAACAGCAGAGCAGTATCACCACTGCTGTACCCTTCACTCACACATATCCATGTGGAACACTGCAGACAGACACCCTTGACTTCAGTGCCATTACCCATCCCTGGTAACTCGCATCTTTCCTGCCCTCTCACAGAATCCAAGAATGGATCAGGCTGGAGGCGCCACATGGGCTGCTCTGGTGCCACCTCCCTGCTCCAGCAGGGCCATCCCAGAGCACAGGGCACAGCAGAGTGTCCATGGGGCTCTGGAATATCCCCAGGGAGGAGACTGCACAGCCTCTCTGCACACTCTGCTCAGGGCTGGCCACTGCCCAGGGCAGAAGTTGTGCCTCCTGTGCAGGGGCAGTTCCTGGGCTCAGCCCTGCCCGTGGCTCTGGGGCCATTGCTGGGCCCTGGAGCAGAGCCTGGCTCCATCTTTTCGGCACACCCTCCTTTACATATTCACATATATACAGAGATACCAACAGACATACATAATATAAATATATAGAATACACATATTCATACATTATATACTCATACAACAAACATTTTATAAATAATATATATCTTATATACGAACATACATGAGTACCTACGTAGATATATCTATGTATGACTATCCCCTTTATATATATATATAAAATATGACGTATGAATGCATATCTATATATTCCCGTTAATATATACTGTTTATTTACTGCATATCTATTGTCCGTTTGCCTGTGCAGCCCTCACGGCCCCGCCGGTCGGACACAGCTCCCGCTCCCCGCCTAGCGCGGCCCCCGGGGGCCTTTCCCCGGCGCGGAGCCGAGCGGGCCCGTGTCCGCCGCGGGCCGCCGGAGGTGCGGCCCCGCTCCCCGCTCGGTCGGTGTTGGTGTCGGTGCCGGTGCCGGTGCCCGCCGCGGTACCTGAGCTGGCGGTCGTAGCGCTGCTCCTTGAGGCCGGCCCGGCCCGGCCGCGCCATGGCCGCTGCTCTCCCGCGCAGGCGCGGGGCGGGTCCTGCCCGGCCCTGCCCTGAGGAGCGGCCCCGCCGCCCGGGCCGTGCGCTGGGAGCGGCCGCTCCTCTGCCTCCCTCGGGCCGGGCTGACAGCAGCATCTGCGCTGTGCCGGAGACTCGAAGCCGGCAGAGCCGGCGCGCCCGGAATTCTACCCCTCGCTCACTCGCAGCTCCCCGTGTTCATCAGCGCCTTCCCCGCCCTTCCCTGTGCCGCGCCCCGGGACACCTTGGGCAGCGTTTGCGGCCGCGTGAGGCCTCAGAGCGAGGGGCGTTGAGCCCGGCCTTCTCCACATCAAATCATTTAGCGCCAAAAATAGTCACGATCGGAGTAGAGCTGCCCCCAGCAGCTTTCCCCGCATCTCAACCTAGCCGTTCTTTAAAGCAGTGTTACTCCTCTGCTCAGGGTCCATTATCCACAGCCTGAACAGAGAACACGAAAAATAGGAGCCTACAAAAAATACTTCACGCAACCTCTCCGTGCCCAACCATCGGCAATCCAGCCCTCATGGGAGCCCCATTCCTAGCAGGATTCTACTCAAAAGAACTCATGGAGAGTTTAATCACATCCTACCTATGCCTCAGTACATAAAATGTGGAGTATGTAAAATTTTGTTAAGAAAATATGTTCTTTGCTCTTTGATCTTTCTAACTATCGAGCCTAATCAACAAGAAGGGAGATTTAATCCGTGAAACAGAGCGGCCAAGGAGCTCTAAGTGATGTCCAGCTGTTGGAAACACAAATTCGTGGTCAGCAGAATTGCCCTGTTAAGTTTGGGGCTGGACGTGCCCCAGTGATCTCAGCCCCGGGGGAGGTTAACAGAGCTCGGGGAGAAGCATTTCCACCGATACACGAGGAGTGCAGAACTCATGGGCCACGGGAAGAAACAAATAAAGGCAACTCAGCAGCTGTGTGGGATCAGCTCGGAGCAGGTAAAGGGGAATTGCGGCAGGGGCAGATCAGGAGCACCAGGTCATGGAGCTCCACACAGGAAAGCAGCGAGCCAAAGCAGGAGAAGGACAGAGCACGGCAGTAATTCCCACGAGAAGTGACCATTAACCAACAGGAAAGAGAATGCTAATTAATAAGAGAACCACGTACCTTGTAACCAGCGCACGTTAATGTCTTTGTTTGTTAAAATATATAAATAGGGGAAAGTGTGGATAGTTGGGCTGCTTGATTTGTGGAACACAAATGTGGAGCATGAGGCTTGGCAACTCTGACATAAACAGTGTCTTTCTCAGTGTGTATTTACTGGCACTTGCACAGTAACGGATCCAATTTGTCTAACAACAGTGCCATTCCCAGAATTTATGTTCAACATGGGCATTTCCCTGCATCTCTCGATGCACTTTCTGTATGGACTTTTGAGGCATTTTCAGGCAGACTGAGGCAGAAGACCTGAAGGTACCTGCAGTCAGGAAAATCTGGTGGGATATATTTTGTAGAGATGTTGCACATGATTTTAGTTATTCCTGCTTAGTAGGGAGACAAGAACATGTGAAATCTGTTGTGCCTAAGTGCTTCTGTTATGAAGATCTGTCCATATAGGATCAGCATTGGTTGGACCTCAGTAGTTGTGAGAAACAACACTCACTCTTTAAAATGTCAAAGTTTTATTAAACCTTAACAAAACACAACAGAAGACTGAATAAGGAGAAGAGGCAGCACTGGGACTCTCCATGGCTCGCAGCCACATGCTCGTGCTGGTTTACAAAATGGATGCACTGCTTTTTATACCTTTCACCCCTCCCGAAGTCTCATCAGTCCACTCTTACTCTGCTGTCCATTGGTGGATATTACTTTCTTATATCTTGATTGGAGGTCAGGTGCTGTTATGCCACCAACAAATACCCTGAAGCTATTACAAGGGGGAGGGGAGAGAGGACGGCAGGAAGATATTTTACAATAAATAACTGTACATCCACAAAACTTAACATACACACGATATTCATCCTTTAATTGTGAGAGCCAACTATCGCATTACTCATCTATATAAACAGTGTACAAAAAAGGAGAAAACTTCCACATCTTTAAAATATTTCTACCAACATTTCTGGCACTAAGTTTCAACAACAAAGGAGAGGTCCTGAAAATACTTGCATTGTTCACACTGATTTGTTAGTTCATATGAAATCCATTATCCTTTTAATCTGTCTCTCTTCAGTAACTTTAGTTTTCTGTATATCTGCTGGAATGATGCACACAGTAGTGCTTTACTGTATGGAGTGGTTTACATCTTGCAGGTGATGAGCTACAAAACAGTGCTTCTCCTTTTGTTTCCCATACACAGCATCTTCTGGAAAGTTCATTTTTCAGGCTTTGTGTTTCCTGTGCCACAGTAAATCCTTCCTTTAGCTGTCGTTTCATTGACCATTGCTGTATTTCAGGGACATTCTGTTTCCCAAAATCAAAAGCAGTCTCCTGGTCTTGCTCTCTGCTACACTGCTTAATCTGGACAAATCATAAATTGCAATAATTAATATTTCAGGCTTAGTTCCAGAATGTAGATCCCATACCTAGTATAAGGCAGCCAAGTGTGTATAGCTTTAAAAGTAAAAAATAAGTAATAAAAGAAATTATTTATGAAGGTATTGGGGGTTAAGATCTTCTTCTTCTTCTCCTTCTCCTCCTTCTCCTTCTTCCTTCTCCTTCTTCCTTCTCCTTCTTCCTTCTCCTTCTCCTTCTCCTTCTCCTTCTCCTTCTCCTTCTCCTTCTCCTTCTCCTTCTCCTTCTTCCTCATCCTTCTTCTTCTTCTTCCCCTTCTTGTTCCTCTTCTTCCCCTCTTCCCTTCCCCTGCTCAGAGCTGGCCGTTGCTGCCCCACCCCACCATTCCTTCAACACTCCTCTGGGTTTCTCCACACTGTCACCCCACACCTCTACCCTGCCAGGACACCCCACAGTTCCAACAACTGCCATGGAGTTCTATTGATACATCTCCTCCACCACCCCAGGATTTCTTCTCATTCCTGCTGTTCCAGCGTGGTGCTCCTCAGACTCCTGCAGGGGCGCCAAGATCAACTGCCCCAAAACCTCTCGTCCATCCTTTCTCATCTTGGCCGAGAAGGCTGCCATGGGGTCCCAGGTTCTGTTTGTTATTAATTCCATAGTTGTTGTTCTTTGTTTGCCTTATTGTACATACTAGTAAAGAACTGTTATTCCTATTCTCATATCTTTGCCTGAGTGCCCCTTAATTTCAAAATTATAATAATTCAGAGGGAAGGGGTTTACATTCTCCAATCCTTGGGAGGCTCCTGCCTTCCCTAGCAGATACCTGTCTTTCAAACCGAGACAGAAGGCTGGGAAACTCCTGGAGAACCAGGTACCCCATTCTCCTTTTCCTGCCTCACTTTCCCAGGAGTGTTCCTACTATATTCCTTCTAACCTCTTGCCCACCTTGGCCCATGTTTGATTCAAGCTTTTTCTCTTGCATAGTTGTCTCTTAATTAGATGCATGTCCTTTTCGTCCTTTTATTCTTACTCCCTTTTTTACTTTAGCATCACTTTTTTTGTTTTCCCCTTCACATCAGGAGGAGATTCCTAGTTGAGTTTTTCCCTTAGAAATCTCATGACTCTCAGAAATCTCAGAAGCTGTGGGAGAAGGATGACTGCTTTCAGTTCCTGAAGTTCCACTGTCTCCATGAGAATCTCAATATATCAATATACAGGTATATGTATATTATCTCAATATATCAATATATATGTATATAACTCAATATATCAATATATATACAAAATCCACCACATTTTTGTGTTCGCAAGGAAAAACTTGAGAATATAAAAGTTGAAATTTCTGTGGTCCATCAAGAACTGTAGGCAGTCTGTTTTAAAATAAACTACTAAAACATAGAAAAGTATCTGGAATGCTTGTGCTTTTTAGTGTTCGGTGTTGGCAGTACACTGTTCTGCTTATATTTACTGTGTGGAGTATTTTTGTGCAGCTCCTGGGTTTGTTAGAAATGCCTTTAACACACATGTAAAGAACAGATGCCAGCTCAGAGTAACCCCTTGTGGGAGCTGCCAGCATCCGTGGTGACAATGTAAGAGGAGAGAGAAGCTGCCTGGATAAACAGATACTCTGTCAAGAACCCGAGGCACAGACAGGCTCTGGAGTGATGAATGTTTTATTTAACATTTCGTCTGCTCCTACTCATGGAACGTGAACAGCTCAGAGTGTGCAGACTGCACCCAAATTGGTGGGATTTCTAACCTGGCTTTGTTGGCATGCAGTGACACACCAGGCACACCGGGGTGCACTAAAGAAGGCACATGACACCTTGTTCAAATGTGTCCCCATTATTAATGATGTCAGCAGATGTCATTGCCAAGTTAATATACTTGGAGTGCCATTGAGCCATTCACCTTGGAACCAAATAACTCTTACTTCATCTTACATACCTTAAAATGCAGCTCTGCCCCTCCACAGTGATGCAGTAATATTTATCAGAAGCGTTATCCTCAAGTTACATCTCCATATGCAACAACCTCCCAATAACTTCAGACCTATAGTAGTAGAGACATTTTACCTTAGAGATTAAAATCCCCAATTTCCTCAAACCTGCAAAGCTTAAATATGTCCACTGTCAGTTCATCATTCCAATCTTACTTGGAGTTTTCTAACCATAATGATTAGTCCTTATATAGTAATTTTAATAAAGGGAGCACCAATTAAATCATAAAGAAAATTAATTGTATATATAAAGGTGGAAAACCTGAATCATTTGTTGTTAGTTCTATATCACAACCTGGTGAAAGTTCAGAAGAACCTCTGTATTTGTCCTGGGCTGCTGCTCTCTTCACTCATCACTGCTGGCAAAGGGGAATAAAACCCTAAGTGTGAAGGCTGAGGGAGACCGATTTCTGTTTTAACGCAGCTCAAAACATCTTTCTGTAGTGAATGGAATTATGTCTTCCTGTCATTCACTGTGAAGCAGACACTTCTGACATGGCATCAAGAACCCAGAAGAAATTTGTGGAAATCATGTCACTTCCAGCTCAGCACTGCAGAAATCCACCCCTTAAGCACCTACCACTCTGTTGTTCGCACTTCCATAAGTTCACAAGTATGATGTAATTGTCCAGGATTCAAACTAGCAAAACAGAACAGCATTACGTGAGGACTGCGGCTTTTGAAGTGATAAATGATAATTTGAGGACAGAATTTGTGAAAACCATTCTTAGAGTCAGCCAGTATCCAGAGGTATCAGGGTTACAGAATAATGTGATATTTGTATAAGCAGCAGTGTTACCTTATATTTAAGGAAAATTTTATTTTTTCCTCATAAAGAAGGCTGGTTGGGTTGGAAGCACATTAAGTTGTCATATACACACTGACTAACATTTACCAATGATAAATTTTACAAGCTAAATTTTTTTTCAGGCTCACTTTCCTTTCCCCTCACGTATTGTCATTCCCCTTTTCCACTTTTCTAAATCCATCCATTCAAACCTCCATTTTGTGGAGTCTGCTTCCTCCCACATCTTCAGGATATTTTCCCTTGTCTCAGAGCTCTTCCTGTGCCATGTGTTTGTAGTCCAGATCTGCAGACACCTGTGTGGGTTTGAGTGAGAAGACAAAAGCTGAAGGGGTTGGTGGTGCCAGTGCAGGTTGGGCACTGCAGTGCCACTGTGCCCTGTGGGTTCACCTGAGCCCAGTCTGGATGTTTCTCTTCAAAACAGCTGCTCAGCATTCTCTGCCTTCACGTGGGCTTCCCCAGTTTATGGTCTGCTCGTTTAACGCACAAAATCCCTCTTCCATTTCTTTTCACTGCTGCGTTGGTATTTTTTGTACTTTTCCCTAGAACAGCTTTTCGTGACTCAGCATCTGAGTGAGTATTTTAAGGTCCTGATTCCAGTGTTGGGTGCCCATAAGTGTGCCCAGACTGCTGGGACACAGCCGTGCCCAGTGTCTGTGCCAGGTGTGTGTCAGGGACCTGAGTGGGTCACAGCAGCTCGACGGGAACAAATTGAGGAGTGACCTGAGTAAGGCATTGTAGAACTCTCCTGTGGAGACCTTTGCAGCAGTTTACATTCCTCTGTGAGTGATTTAGCTGGCATCAGCAGTTCTTAAAGGTTTTATAGCTGACTGTCATGGAAACCTCCTGAAAAAGAAAATTAATACTTACAAGGCAGTACCACTACATAAAAGTTGCATAAAATGCTCTTATTGATTTTTTCCTTCCATATTCTTGATTGCATAGTAGAAGAATCCCTATTTTTGTGTGCTATTGTCTTTGTGAAAATCACTGTGTTCATAAAATGCAGCCTTGACAGAAAGCATTTCCTCAGATCTAATAAAATCACAATGAAGAAGCCTTTTTCCTTGTCCCAGAGATGTCTTAAGACATTTTACAGATGCAAACTGGGTATCTCATTGTAGCCTCTCCATGGCTTTAGCAGGTATATGTAACTACTGGATCATTCAAGATAGGTGAGGCTTCATAGATCAACTTCTTTCTCTGGAGTCTGCTATGTTCTGTGCCTAATATAACCACACTTTTAATTTTGTCCATTTAAAAATTTTCATTACAACTGCAAAATTAAAATCAGATTGTCAATTCATCCTTACTTTGTGTGCTCTGTTTAGAAGCAGCACAAGAAGTTTTGTCCCAAGATGAGAGTGTTGTCCATCTCATCTAAGCACTGATTATGATTAATTACAGATCTGGTGAAAACACCATTCCTTTTTTGCAGTTGGCAGGAGGGTTTCAGAGGAGAGGCAGTGATGTTTCTCCCTGCAGAACACAGATGTGAGAAGGGCAGGTCCCACCTGCACACGACTGTCCTGATGCTCAGAGCACCTTATGGCTTTTGCTTCCTTGGGGCAGAGAATGAGAAAACACTGATATTTTTTCCTGAATTAGATCCACAGTTTGGCTTTCTCTCTAAGTCCTGAGACTTCAATTATATGAGTTTTACATTTTCCTTCACCTGCGTTGCCTTCACAAATAGGGGGAGCAGGAGCAGGAGCACACGGATGCTTTCCCTGTCCTGCAGGAATTGCTTTGACTGCTCTGTATCTTTAAGGGGCTGACCCTATCCCACAGGGAGCTGCTATAAAGGCAGGTAGGCAGCAGTGCCCTGCTTAGGGAGCTGGAGCCGAGCAGGGACAGCTCCCAAAATGACTGGCCACCACAGTTGGGGATATGGGCAGGCTGACGGTAGGTTATGGCATTTCCGTGCTGCATCTCTCTGTCTTCCCCCACTCGTTTACTTTCTAGAGCTGTTGCCTGAGCCCTGCAGAGCTGCCTGCATTTTGATGTCTGCAAGAATCAAGTGTATACAGCAGGTAATGAATTACTTTATTGATAATCAATAGTACCCAGAAAGTGGCACTAAAAGATGCACAAGTTTATATCTGTTGCCTTTCAGTGTTGCAATCAATACTCCTAAACTGAGGGGTGTGATCTGAATGCTTTGGGTTTTTTTCAGACTGCAGATATTATAGATGGGTTCCTTTCCAAAATGCTGTTATAGAAAATGACCTGTGTCTCTCTCCAAAAGCAGTTCTGTTAGGTAAAGAAGACTTAGTAGGGCAGTAATAGATCTGATTCTATGCAGTTGCTGAAATGTGATATCTAGGCTTTCATAGAAATGAAAAAAATAAGCTATATGTTATATATGTCTAGTATATCAATAAATTGTACAGATCAGTACCACATCTCTTACAGAGCAACTTATGCGTACTGATCTGACAGTTTTTAATTTAGTCCTCCTCCTTTGCTTCCCACCTCTAAGGATGCATGTCATAGCGTGAGGGGGATGTGGAGCTGCTGAAGGACTGCCACAGTAGGGTTGTATGTGAGGGGGGACGTGGAGCTGCTGAAGGACTGCCACAGTAGGGTTGTATGTGAGGGGGGACGTGGAGCTGCTGAAGGACTGCCACAGTAGGGTTGTATTGTGCCTGTGTCCTTTACAGAGGCTGGACCAGTGGCTGATGCTGGCCAATGAGACAATTGCATAACTTCCAGGAGTCTCTCTCCTTGCGGCAATTATTTTAGTTGCTGAGTGTCCAACGAGAGCCTTTTGCATAACCTTCAGGGGCCAATCTCTTTCTTTCTTAAAAGCAATTCCTTCAGTTTCTGTGAGTCTGAAAGCAAGTTTGAATATCAAGTGAAGCTGGTTAGTGCTAGTAGGTAATGTTATGTATTTGTGCTTGTAGCTAGGAGTAATAGAGCTGTGTATGTTCCTATGAAGCTTGTGAGAGCCAAATGATATTGCCTTAGCTTGTGTAAGAGCATTTAATTTCTAAATCTGCTTTACAGGCAGGCTGAGAAAAGGTATTATTTTATAAGCTTAGCTTTGCAGAAAGTGTCAAAGCCAAGTAACAGTGTAATAGATCACTGTTGTGTTATGTAAACTCAAGGAGGCTAAATACCTGTGCTTGATTTTAAAAAAAAGCTTCCCCTTGTGAAAGCATGTGAGAGTGCTACAATTAAAAATGTGCTTCCTGAGAATCTCAAAGTATAACTGTTACTGATATATTTCATGCACAGAAGCAGCAGAGGAAGTTAATTGCTGCTTTCACTACCATAACCAAGTAGAAAATGAGCCATAAGTAAAAGGAATTCTTTGATATGGATAAGCTTTTATTATCTCAAATGGCTTAAGGATAAGGATCTTCCATCTCTGGCAGCAGAGTTCTGCTATTAGATTGGGCTTTCTCCCTTCTCTATTGAGGTCAGGAGGTCCCAAGGTGTTAGTTATCATCTTATATCCTTCACTCAGGTTAGAGAGATACCATAAGGGGCATGAGTGAAGAGTGGAGCCGTCTCAGATTTACTGCAGTCATAAAATAATTTTAAAAATAACTGCATAGTCAGTAGCTAAGAGATTGAGTCATCTGTGTCTAATTTGAATTGCTGGAGCTTTTACACTCTCTTTCCCAGAGAGAATTAAATGCTGTTTCTTTGGGGAGTGTGTTTGTGCATGCAAGTGTTTACACCTGTACCCACCTTGGCAAGGTAACTGCAGCCTCTGCAGAGAGAGAGTGTGAGGGACTGGGGATACAGCAGTCTGATGTGCTACGGTTTCCTCCATGTGTTCTGGACAATCTTGTTGCAGCATACTTGTGCTGATAAAAACACACCAGCCTAGAATTTAAATGAATTTCTTACATTCCAAAACACTGGAGTCACTCTTGCTAAGCAAGCTTTATTTCAAGCCTCCTGAAAGCCCATAATGACCATTCTGTGTATGTTGGGAAGGAAATAATGCTGCTTTGCTTTGTTTGCTGTTGCAGGCCCTTCGGAGTGGCACAAAGCTTACCCCATTGCCCAGGGGAACCGCCAGTCCCCCATCGACATCGACTCTGCACGGGCAGTCTACGACCCCAGCCTGCAGCCTCTGGGCATCTCCTACGAGTCCTGCACTTCCCTCAGCATCTCCAACACTGGCCACTCTGTCATGGTGGAGTTTGAGGACTCTGATGACAGGACAGGTGAGACTAACACAGCCAGCTAACTCAGAGCACCAGCTTGGGATTAGTGGGGGAAATAATTAAGTACATTCTGTACGGTGTAACTTCTGTGATGTATAATTTGAGCTTAGAACAAGACGTATGACTGGAACCATTTATATTTTGTCTTCACTTTGAGCCTCTCTAGCAATGCAATATCACAGATCAATAAGTGTTTCTTCATTAGGAAAAGCCCTTGCATCAGAAAAATGAGAAGTTTGATTGCAGTCCTTTTCTTTTAGATGTGAATTGAAGTTTGCTGGGCATCTCTCCAGCACCCAGAGCAGGGATGTAAGCTCCTCAGTATGCTGGTTCATGATCACCCCAACCAAAGATGCCAACTCATGTACCTGCCAGCTCTGGCTCAGTGCCCAGCTCCCACCCACAGGGAAGGAAAGAGGATAAGCAGACCTGGGTCATGCAGCACAGTCATCATAATTATAATTACTGTACCAAGTTGTACCTGGACTGGTTACTGTTACCTTGCATGTTCTTCTTTCCTCCCTGACTTGTAGCACTTTGGTTTCTTCAGAAATTAGAAAATCTTCAGCTCATTCTGGGTTCTGAGCTGGTAGCAGCCAGATGGATGTTGGACTGTCTGCAGTTGTACCTTATTCTTGTCTCAGCCCTTGGCAGAGAATGTAAATTCTTTAAGTGATTGATTATTTCTTCTGTTAGGTCTGTTTCCATGGTAGACTGTGCTTTTACATTTGGGAGTAGGGGAAGAGCATTCAAATGGAGACAATAAAGCAGCTGATAAATGGGAAGAGTGCATTAAAAAACAAAACAAAAATAACAGAACATTTTCCTTTTTTACTGCACAGGTCTGCTCAGAGTGTCACTCTATTTATAGAATTTGTAAAACCTCTCTGAAAGTATTATCTTGGCTTGTTAACTACTTTAATGCAATTTTCAGCTGAACTATATCTGTGTAACAGTGAACTTTATTCAGGTTTAGAAGTTTAAGAACATCTATTACTCTGCATTTAGAGATACAGGCTCAAGAGTCCCTGCCAGGAATGAGACCCTTTCTAAACTAAGCATGTCTTGTTTCAATAACACTTTTCAAAGGAAGATGACTGCTAGGAGTGGGAAACATGGTTTAAACTGCTTTTAGTTGTGTTGACATAGATCTAGTGACTCAAAGTTCTGCATAGATGACACAACTGAATTTTGACAGTAATCCATAAAGGCTAAATTTCTTAAAATATTTTGGACAGGTGATGCATTATTTTGCTAACTTTAGAAAAATGTACTAGGACAATTTATATCCTTAATACCAAAACTTTTTCTTTGGCAAGGCCATCTTCTTGCATAAAGGCCAGCTGGAAGCATGTACGTGTGGTAGCACCATGCAAGCCCCAGCTTTCACTCTTTAAATATCGGAGGATATAAGCTTTAGAGATATTACATGTAATTTTAATTTTGTTAATGTGAGATTCTGATCAGGCTTTGATGTCTGTTGGGTAAAGTCTATTAGATTTGGTGGCATATAAAATTACAGGTATTACTGATGCTATTGATAAAATACCTTCTATAGGTGGTATCTTAAACACTTGTCTGTGTATAGGTGTTATTTCTAAATGATATATGAAGTGTCTCTGTGGCATTTCCTTACCTTTAGAAGGTGATTTGAGGTCGAGTGGTGTTGTGTGAAGTACCAGCTATTATATTTCCCCTTTTATGGGATCAGGTATTTAAAGGAAATGGAATATAGATAACCTCCACTGGAAGCAAAGATACTGCAAGAGGGAAATACTTAGCTGAATTGTCTACCTGATGTTTAGGCTATAAGGTTTCCTTGGAGCCTTCTCTTCTGCAGGTGAACAATGCCAGCTCTGCCAGCCTTTCCTCCCAGCACAGCTGCTCCATCCTCTGCTCATCCTGCTGCCTCCTCTGGGCTCTCTCCAGCAGCTCCAGCTCCTTGCTGGGCTGGAACCCCAGGGCTGGGGCAGCTCTGCAGGTCGGGTCTCACCTGGGGGCAGAGGGGCAGAATCCCCCCTGCCCTGCTGCCCACACTGGCTCAGCCCAGGGCAGGGGGTTCAGGGCTGGGGCAGGGCCAGTTCTTACCCACAGCACCCTCAAGTGCTGTTCCCAGGGCTGCTCCATGTGTTCCACTTGTATTTATTGTGTTTAACAGGAAAAACATAACCATAAGGGTGACTACCTCATCTTCATGTGTCAAATACGGTCTTTCAAGAGAGCTACAAATTTTGTACAGGTAGCCACACAGTGTTTTTAATTTACATTTTCAAATGAGTTAATTTGAAATAATTAATTAATAAATTAATTAATAAATTCATCAGTCTTAAATGCCTGGATGATGCATCTTTTTCACCCTGGCAGCTGGGGAAGTCTGCTGGCTTTGTGCCAGCAGTGGTTAGTTTTACAAGCAGGAAGTTAAAAGCCAGAATGCTTAAGCTTTCTTCTCCTTTTTAATTTTTTTTTGTTCTTCTGCTCAGCAATCAGTGGAGGGCCCTTTCAGAATCCATTTCGACTAAAGCAGTTCCACTTCCACTGGGGGACCACACACAGCCAGGGATCAGAGCACACCATTGATGGAAAACCTTTTCCCTGTGAGGTAAGGATGTGTTTTCACAGATGGGATTATTGCATGCAAATGATGTTGTCACATGATTTTTCCTGCAGTGGGGGCAGGATTAGGATTCTGATTCCTTCCTCAACGTGGGCAGGTCAGACATTCTTGCCCTCCTCAGCTGGATGGTGAGAGGAAATATAAGGAAAGGCTTGTGAGTCAGGATAAGGGCAGGGAGAGCTCCCTCCCCAGTTACTGACACAACAAAACAAAAAATCTGCTAACAACTAAATCAGAGCAGGATAGTGGAAAATAAGAACTAAATCTTAAACCACCTTCTCCTTGCCCTTCCTTCCTTCCTGAGTTTAACTTTACTCCCAGCTTTCTCCACCTCTCCCCCATTGGTGCAGGGAGATGGGGAATGGGGGCTGTGCTCAGCTCATCCCAGGTTGTCTCTGCTGCTCCTTCTTCCTCAGGGAAAGGTCTCCTCACACTCTTCTTGTGCTCCAGTGTGGGGTCCCTCCCACAGGAGACAGTGATCTCCATGAGCTGCTCCAGCCTGGTCCTTTCCATGGCTGCAGTCAGTCCTTCAGGAGCTGCTCCAGCCTGGTCCTTTCCATGGCTGCAGTCATTCCTTCAGGAGCTGCTCCAGCCTGGTCCTTTCCATGGCTGCAGTCATTCCTTCAGGAGCTGCTCCAGCCTGGTCCTTTCCATGGCTGCAGTCATTCCTTCAGGAGCTGCTCCAGCCTGGTCCTTTCCATGGCTGCAGTCATTCCTTCAGGAGCTGCTCCAGCCTGGTCCTTTCCATGGCTGCAGTCATTCCTTCAGGAGCTGCTCCAGCCTGGTCCCTTCTTTGTGATCACAAGCTGGGGAAATTTCTGGCAGCTTCTCACAGAAGCCACCCCTGTATCCTCCCACTCCCAAAGCCTGGCCATACCACCCCTGTGTGGGCTGTTACAGAAGACTTGCCTGGTTCCTGCCCACACTCATGGACCTGTCCAAAAGATTGAAGTTCATGTTTTCAGCAGTGCCTTTGACACAAAACTGTTCTGTTATGAATAACCATTAGTGCTGTCATTGAGAAACTACATTCATAACTTCTATCAATAATTTAATTCTTATTTGTTATTTTTCTTTAAAGCTCCACTTAGTACATTGGAATGCCAGAAAATATGCAACATTTGGTGAAGCAGCAGCAGCTCCAGATGGCTTGGCAGTAGTTGGTGTTTTCTTGGAGGTAAGAATTGCGAAAATAGCATGTTTACATGATAAAAAGCATTATGCTGTGAAGTGTTTGAGGACTATGCCACATATTTAAGAAGTGCTTTAGGAAAACAGATGACTTACTGAAGGCATTAATGCATTGCAAATTGCTGATACACTTTAGTAGGAATGTTCAGATTCGGGTAAGAAAACAACACCTAATTAAAGCATAGTTTTAGTCCTTATTTAACCTGTCCATTCCATTCTTTTAGATTGGAAAAGAACATGCCAGTATGAACAGACTCACTGATGCTTTGTACATGGTAAAATTTAAAGTAAGTTCTAAGCTCTTTAAACTTCCTTCTGGGGCATCCTTTAAAAACCATGCTTGTATACATCTTTGAGACAAAAATGAAAAATCACCTACCCACAGATCCTCCCATAACTGGAATATAACTGCAGCTGTAGTTTTTTTTCCCTCCCAAGTTAACATGATTTTCCTAATCTCAGGTGCCTCACTAGGCCATGCTGACCCCACTGGTCATCCAGAGGTTCTGCCTGTCCCAAAAGAAGTCTAAAATCAAAGCTCCCTGACCCTTGATACTCAGCAAAATCATCCCTTTCCACTGAGGCTGGCACAAGTGGAAGCTGCATGTTTGTCTTTGCTGCAGAGGTCTGTCAGGGATGATCTCACTGAGGTCCAGAGTTTGTTCCTGAGATGTTTTCTGAGTGACTGAGACCCTTTTGGATGCTCCTACAGGCTGAACAATGTTGCTCTAGACTGTGGTACTTGAGGCAATCATTACTATAGGCAGCACCTCCTATTTCTACCAGTCTTTTGGTTGATGTATCTTCCTCCATCAATCTACCTTCCTCTAATTTTAGACTTGAAGGTTTGATTTTTGGCTTTTATTTAGAGCAAATATTTACCATAGCAGACAATGACTATAGGATTTAATTTTTCCTACTAAAATAGATGAGAAAGTAATGAGAAAAGGAATTCTGCCATGATATTATCTATAGCTCACAGTGCCCACTATATAGAGAACACACTTCCTGCATTATTTTTGGGCCTGTTGTGGCAAGAGATGAATTTTGGTAGAGACAATGGTGCAAGACCTCAAAGTCCAATAAGCCAGCATTAGGCATCACACTTGCCATCTACTTTTGTCTAATAAGGCTGCCAAACCTTTACAGAATTCTCCTTTCCCCTATTTTAATGTTACTTTAACATTTTGTTCTCTTTCAAAAAAGTTATTTTACCTGCATTGAAAAGTAAAAGGAAAAATTCAGGTCTGTTTTCTTTCCCCAGGGAACAAAAGCTCAGTTTAGAGGCTTCAACCCTAAATGCCTCCTGCCCTTGAGTCTAGATTATTGGACATACCTCGGTTCTCTGACAACCCCACCCCTTAATGAGAGTGTGACATGGATAGTGCTGAAAGAACCCATAAGAATCTCTGTGAAACAGGTAAATTTATGATTCTCTCTGTTCTTGTATCATTCAATGCTGGATAAGCAGGCAAAGATTATTTTGATTTGAAATGAGGCTAAGTTGAAAGTCTGTGAATATTCACCTGTTCAATCCTCAGGGCTTCTGTTTTTTTTCTATTAATATTCTCTAGAAGCTTTGCTTGAAACTGTTCCATTAACTGATGAAAATACACTGCATACTTCCTTTTAGTCCTTTTTAAAAAACATTACTGTTGATTGCCCCCTTAAGCAGTGACTTGTTTCCCCTGAACTTCCAGCTGGAGAAGTTCCGCATGCTGCTCTTCACTGGGGAGGAAGACCAGCGGATCCAAATGGCCAATAACTTCCGTCCCCCTCAGCCTCTGAAGGGGAGAATTGTTAGAGCTTCCTTCAAGGCCTAAAGAGCACTGATAATGGTCCTGAGATATCCAAGAGCTTCCACATGTGAGGTACTCTAAACAGAAACTCTGGTCTCCAGACCACGTATGGAGCACACAAGCCAGGCATTTCCATGAACCCTCTGCTTGGAGGGGGACAATCTTCTGGCTTTCTGTTTTGTTTCAAGTGCTCATTCTGTGGAGAAATGGCATCTTTTTAACCAGCACTATTTAATATAAGGGATAGCGGTGTGAACTAGGTTGTTATCCAAGCTCTCTAAAATTAAAATCCAACTTGATATAAAATAGAAAACTGTTTCATGATCTACTAGTGCTGGTGGCCACAACTTGTCTCATTTAATACATAAGGAAACAGTAATCAAGAATTTTGGACAAATTTGACTTAAGTTTTCCTTACTGATCTGTTGTTACCATTTGCTGAGCTCTGATTTAAAGATTGCATTCACTGTACTCTTGCTGCCTGATGACACAGAGTGTATGAGTAGCACTAGAAAAAGAGTTCTTTAGTTGCCTCAAATGGGGCCCGGTATGAAAATTAAATATACATTTTAAATCTACTGTTCTAAGATGCTGTCTTACAATGAGAAGTAGCAATGTAATGCTGTGTTGAAAAGCAGAGCAATTTACTGCAATGTTGTTTAGGTATTTGTCCTTTCAGCCCATGCAGAACACAGGACCACAGGGCCCTGGGCAGGGTCAGTTTGGTTGAAGAGTTCCTCTGTAGTGATCCAGGTGTGTTTTGTGGTCCTCAGTGGCTCAGATTCTACCTCAGCTCAGTGCTATGTTCTGCAATATGACCTCCTTCAGTGTCTGCCCTACAGAGAGCAGGTATTTTGTTTCCTTTAGGGACCTAGCATGGGCAGATCTTGTCTTCCCTCAGTGTGCATTGCTGCACAGACCCTCCCTGCCCCAGGGCTGTCTGGCAAGGATGCTCTCTGCACACAAAAGTCTTCAGTTCTCCCCGAGTCCTTTTACCTCTGCAAAAGTGGCTTTAGAACAGCCACGTGTTGGTTCTGCAGCTTAGTGACACAATTCTGACTCTGGTAGTCAATACTGTGATGTTCTCTGTGACTGCCCACAGTCAATGCCCAGCTTCTTTAGTTCTGGACCTCACACAGCCTGTTCTCTCTGTGTAGTTCAGGTAGAGATCCCTGATGTTGATCACTTTCCAGCAGCTGAGATGGAGAAATCTAGATATACAAGGCCAAGAGAAGTGGGGTGAGGGGAGGACAGCAGCTGCTGTGACTGCTCCCTTTTCTCCAGGGAATAAAGACACGAGATGTGGAGCACAGTGCAAGGAGTGAAAGACTGAAATTCTGCTCCTCAAATCCCCGTGGTTTTTCTGGTACACTGACCTAAAACTTTGTATCTCAGTTTCCTCTTATGTAGAAAGAGGGTAACACTGACCTCTACCTCACAGGGCTGTCATGAGGGCTAATTCAGCATTGTTTTAGATGTGAGATTCTTATCCAGCAGATGCTAAAGGCAATGGAAAATCCTTACACAATGCAATGGTTTTAGCTATTATGAATGTATTATGATGTTACTTTGAATGTATTATATATTACTTTGCTAGTAATGCAAATTGGTATTATAGAAATTCTAATGTATCCTAATTTCTTTAACAAATGAAATAAATGAGACTTTAAAATCACATGTGCATACCTTCATCCTTTATTTTGAGAAATATACTTACAGCATTCTTTTTCTTGGATTTTCATTTACAGACACTATTTTCAACAGATGCATCTCTTTTGGATCCCTTGATCCAAATGTTTTGGTTGGTTATCTTCAGTTCTATAGAAACCTTACCTAAGCTACTGTGAAATGATCTAAGTACAGATAAGAGTCATCCCTCCCAAGTTTGTGGGCATGTTTTTAAAATCTAGAAGTTTTGTTGTGATACCTCTTCTTAGTCTGTATCATAGTTCTTGCCATCTTCTGGGATTAACAGTTTCTGTTTCAGCTTAATCCTCTCACTTAAGTTCTAAAATACTGAATACCTTGAATGACTTCTTGCCCAGAATTAAATCATCATTAATCTTATGTCCCTGTTAAAATTTACATGAAGAGATGCATTCTAATATGTAAAAAGTATTTCAAAAAGCTTACATTTTGATGGATTCAAAAAAAATATTGGGGGCAAATTTAAAATACTTTTCTGGTTAAAATATAACCAGTATTATTTACCATATGTACCATAATCAAGCTCTCCCAGTACTGCTGCATTAATATTAGTACAGGTGTTCACAGAGCAGGTCAAGATCAGTGTTTTCAGCCTTTTCCTCTCATTTTAGGCATAGGTGTAGGTTTTTTCTCTGCCTCTCACAGGAGGTAAAGAGGGCTTGTGCACTGAAATTGTCTGGTTTTCCCCAGCTCCAACCCCTCAATCTAAAATAAAAAGGTATATTTATGCCCAGAATGTGTCTGTGCGATGACCTTGCATGAGGTACCAAAAATTTCTTTGAGGGTGGTTTATTCATGAACAGCAGAAGGAAAATGTTTAGCTTACATAGTTATTATAAAAGTTCAGCAACTGGAAAGAGCTTTAAATGCTGCATCATCCTGAGGTGTTCAGTTCCAGGGAGAAAAACTGAACTGTACCTTCCTGCAGAAATAAATTTTATTGTGCTTACAGAGTTTTTGGGTTGTATTTGGTGGGGTTTTTTTGTTTTTTTTTCCAGTTGTTAGATGGAAGAACATTCTTTTTCACCATGGGGCAATAAAATACAAAAGGAAGACTTTTATATTCTTTGTTTCTTGAGACCCTGATCATCCAATAAAAATCCACAAATATTGTACTGAATAAACACCTATTTAATGCACTTCATTTATTTTGAGCTTGAAAAATTCTAAAACATGAGCTATCCTTATCTTTTACCGAGTTGTTGTGTTGAAGGAAAAAAGGGAGTTGACTGTAATTATTCCAGCAAGAATTCACTTCCCTTCTCCTGGGATTGCAACCATCCTCAGAGAGAGAACAGAGGCCTCACATTTAGGACAGCAGTAAAAGCTGGATTAAAAATGCCATCTAGTGGCTCTCCTTCCCTTTCTCACCACAATGCTTCAAACAACTGTTAAGGCTCATTCAGTCAAAGTGCAACAGATAAGAGAATTTAACTCTGACAATAATAATTTATACAGATATGAGTGACTGTTATTGAAAACCCCTTGCTGGCTCTGTATATGTAGTCATTGAAACTCCTTCCTCAGATAAAAATCAGTCTGACAAAAGAAAATCAAGAAACCAATTACAATTTTTTGTTCCTTCTTTCACTGCTGAGCAGGGATAACCTCTGCTTGGTCAACTGCACACTCTCTTAACTTTAGCTTTTAAACTTTAATGGCTGTAGTTACAGTTCAACTTTGGTGTTTTTCCCCAGTCTCTTACAAGCAGAAAGATTTTTAGGCATTTCCATCATACAGTTGCTATGATGTAGCCAATTTATATTGATATGTTTCATGATGAGGGTGAATTAATCCAAATACAAGAACTGGGGAAAAGTTTTGCAAGGTACCTCAACACCAGATGGTGCTTTTGGCAGAGTTCAAAGGTCAGAAACATAGAAAGCGAAGCATTTCAGGAAAAAAAACAGAGATAAGCCTGAAGAAAATGGGGTGTTATCTTCTACCTCACTGTAGCTGCTTTCCTCTCTGAATTCCTCTGCATGCAGAAGCAACCATTTAGTAACAGCATTCAGCATCAAAGCACTGTCTCTGCTCTGCCTGGGAGAGCAGGGGTCTCACACTTTTTCTCACTTACCCTGAGGAAAGCACAGCAGAGGATGGAACCTGACTGACTTGCACAGAACTATTTCCAACTTGCACAGCTGTAAGGCAGGGAACTTTCACTTCTCTGATATTCCATTTATGCTGCTACCTGCACTGCATTTGAAATTTTCGTCAAATTTCAGCACCTTACTCCAGGATGTGAACAGCAACACAGTAATGCAAATTACTTAATTTCTTATCAACATGGTGGAATATTAAATACAGCAATTTAGGAACCAGCTCTCCCTGGAGGGAGAGGAGGAGGAGAAGGTGGAAGGAGGAGAGAGAGGAAAGGAGTATAATCACTTTTTTACACATGAGCACTTATCCCAAGATACAAGACACTCCTGGACTTGAAAACTGACCCCAAGAAATGTAAGTTTACTTCTACAGTGGCACAGAACCTTAATCAACATTTGTTTGTTTAATCTAAACCAATTTTTAAGCAACATCCAATAAAAATGATCCATGTGGCATTCAGATCCCATTACAGCAAGTGGAAAGACCTTTGCACCAGTGCAATTACACTGATTTAAACTGAGTCTTTAGATTAACCCATACAACTCCAGGCACTGCCGAGCCTCTGCTGCAAGAGGAGAGGCTAAATGAAGCAGGAGAACTGGAATGGCACCTTTCCTACAATTGTTCATGGTGTTTATCTCTGTTCGTAGATGTTTCTTGCAGGCTGCCTTCTTTCCTAGCAATTGAGTGTTTGGTTTAGATTGCTAAGGAAGATCAGATTGCAAACAGCTGCAACCAAACTGGAAAATGCTGTTGCCCTAACAGACCTAGAGCCTCCTTCATTTCTCCACTTTTTGGTGGGTTTTGTTTGTTTATAATAAGAGATTTCTGAATCTGCGGTGCCAATTTGCCTTTTGTGAAAATCTAAAATGTCATATACAGTAGATGAAATGTCTGTCATTATTCACAGGGCAAGATACAGCCAGCAAACGGGGGACATGCTTAAAGGTGCTCAGCAGGAAGGTGTTTTGTGGGCTGGTACTGTTTCCTCTCCAAAAGCTGGTTATCAGACTGTGCAGCTTTTTGTGCAAAAAGCACAAAACTCTGTCTGTGTTCACTGAGATGGGCCAGAGAGACGGTTTGTTCAAAGGGCCCATCTTCCTTTGCATGTTCACAAGTTTCTGAAGGGTTTGGATCTATTGCTGTTTTCTAATCTGTATCACTAGTCTGTCTCTTTATTGCAGAAAAACTTCTGAAAACTAGGAAACAACTTGTAGTAGTAGTAGTTTACTACTTTTCTTTGGATTCAAACTTTTATTTATTACAAATATTAGTCCAATTTTTAACTTGTTTTCTTAGGGATGTCTGGCTTATTTGGTGTTTCTGATCTTTGCGTATCCCCATAACAAGAAATGTTTACAAAGCATATGGGATCCCAGACTCTTCATGAATATTGATGAGGTCACAGAAAGTAATCCATGCTAGCATGTGCTGTGAAAGCAGTGAGGAAGAGGGGCAGCTGTTTGCAGCCTCTGGAAGCAGAAGATGTTTAAATTGCACCAAAGTAGCCACAGTCAGAATGTATTTCCGTGGAAAACCAGAGTCCTGATAAGTCAGCAGGTAAGACTGTTCCTTGGAAAAAATCTATATATATAGGATCTGCTGTATTAACCTATAGCTACACCTTAATACAATACCTGGAATTAGACTCATTTTCTTATAAATATAGGTAAGGATTTTCTTCTGGCACAGGACTAAACTTTGCTCACATATAATTAACAAAGTCAAAACCAAATCTGAGTTTTATTTAAAGAAACTTGAGTTCTAATTTTTTCAATGCAAATTAAGAACATAGAGCACTATGGCAACCAAGCACCTACAGAAATCTGCCATTTTTATTAGATATTCCTAAGGGCAAAAACACTGCAAGCCTGAGCAATACCATTTTTTTCCTCAGATCGTATCAGAAAGTAGCATTTCTAGTATTTTTTCCTTTAATTATGTATCATTTTAGTTCATCAGCATAATCAAACAGTCCAAAGCAGAATGTAAATCTCAATTCGAGTTGATGTTCAGCCCTGGCAAGGACCTTCAATATGGTACTCGTTCTGCTTAGAAAACATGGAGTGAAAAGGACATCTCCTACAGGACTGTTAATTGTTTCACTTCCATTTACATGTTTCCTAAGACACTTCAGCTTCTGCATATGAATTTATGAAATTAATGCATGAACATGTGAGCAATAAGTTACAGCTTTCAGCTGAAGATAAGCATTTAACCATGGTGGGGGCACAGGAAACAGAGCAGTCAGGTTCATATTCAGGCTGCTGCATGAGGCTTTATCAGTGTTGTACAAAATGGTACAAAAGTTGAAAACTGGTAGGGTGGGAGGAAGAATCATTGAACCCTGGAATATCCTGAGTTGGAAGGGATCCACAAGGGGGATTGAGTCCAGCTCCTGTCCCTGTACAGACACCCCAACAATCCCCCATGTGCATCCCTGGAGCGCTGTCCAAAGGCTCTGGCAGCTTCCCGGCTGAGCCCATTCCCTAGAGAGATCCCGAAACTGCTGCTGGTGAACTCCTTCAGTTCCGATTTGTCAAGCAGATTAAGTAATTATGTTAAACTTAGGGTGTTTCTTTGCGAGTGCTAAAATATTGTTCTGAAGCTTTTTTGTTAGGATGACCTATTTTTCGTATGCTCTTCCATGCAACGTGAAAATATGTTTTACTGTTACAATAAAAACAAGTGAAAGCTCAGAGTCACTGAAGGTGATCAGCGTCTTTCCACAGGAGCTAACCTGGGAACATCTCACCTAGGATACTTGCACCACATTATTGAACTAAAAATCCTTCAGAACAAGAAGACAGCCAAATTAAAAATTGCACTCGTGACTGGCTAGCCTCTGTTCTTGCAAAAATGATTGTTAGAGGTTTTAAAGCAGGGACTACTTAGTAACCACTTAACTACTGATTAACCACCATGCACTTTGGGCCCATTCCTTCCCCTCCTCACCGGGCTCAGAACCGCTCAGTGGAAACGTTAACCCAGACAAGCAGTCATCTGAAACCAAAAAAAACGGGCATCGGCAAAACGAGCCCTTTTGTTCTCCATAATTTATAAGGAGAGATAATTACGAAAGAGCTTTGCGATTCTGAGTCTCATCAGCCGCTCTCCTCGGCGCTAAAGGGTGTGGAATCGCACTAGAAAAAAAAAAAAAGAAAAACAAAAAAACGAAAAGCCGAGGGCTCCTCCCTCAAGGAAACAGCGTGGTTTTGAACGTTGTGAATGAGGAAGAAACCGCAGCTGGTGCTTTTTCTTACTAACACGTGTCACTCGCTTCCTTCTCGCTCTCGTTACAGCGCGGCCCAGAGCGCTCCCTCAGCCCGGGCAGCCCCGCCTCGGCCCGCACAACATGGCGGAGGGGAGGGGCCGCGCCCGCCCCGCCGTGTGCTGAGGGGAGCCCGCGGCGGGGCTGTTGGTCAGCGCCGTCCCTCAGCCCCGCGGGGGCCAGCGCGGGGCCGCCGGGCGCGAGGGGCGGCTGTTCGGCCGGTGGGTGCGCCCGCGGCGGGGGACGGGGCGGGCAGATGAACGGCCGCCGCCGGGGCACAGGGAGCGGAGCCGGGCCCGGCCTGGCGGCTGTGCGGGAGCGGGAAGGTGGGAGCTGTGCGGGACACGGGCTGCGGCGGCGCGGGGGTCGCTGTGGGTGGGTGTGCGCGGGTAAGGGGTGCGTTCTGTGAGGGGCAGGGTGGGTGTGCGCGGGGCACCGGGGCTGTGCGGGAGCAGAGGGGTGTGTGCAGGGCAGGGGTGTGGGGTAGGGGCCGTCGGGGGGCATTGGGGGGGTCGGTGTGTGGGGCTGGGGCAGTGCGAGGTGGCGGGGTAGGGGTCGGTGTGTGCCGTGTGGGGTGAGGGGTGGGTGTGGGCGGTGTCAGGAGGGGAATGCGGGGTTCTGGGGATCTCAGAGAGGCTGTAGCTCCAAATGTACCTGGTGCCTGTCGTTTCATTGGGAAAGGCGGGCGCTGCTGCGCTGTGCGGTCCGGCCGCTGCGGGCCGTGCCGGGCTCAGCCCGGGTCCCGCTGGGACACCGCGTCCCCGGGGAGGCAGCGCCGGCGCTGGAGCGAGTTTATGTAATAATTGGCTCTTACATAATGGTCTTTAGCACACCGCTTTAATTAGCACCGCTACCGCGGGCGTCCTGGGCAGCAGCGTCCGCACATTGCGGCTGAGGAGGACCCCAAGGGTGGGAGCGTCGTGAGCAGGGCTGGCTCAAAGAAGCTCCGGGGCTTGTCAGGACTACCTGAGCTTAGGCAAGCGCAGGGCTAACCGGTGTCAGTGACTCTGCTGCTGGGGGAAAGACCACACCGCCTTGCAGTCAGCCA
This sequence comes from Cinclus cinclus, assembly GCF_963662255.1. NCBI lineage: Eukaryota > Metazoa > Chordata > Aves > Passeriformes > Cinclidae > Cinclus > Cinclus cinclus. Next base: position 19,249,309 of record NC_085056.1, on the reverse strand, counting down.
GCCGGTGTGAACGGGACCGGTTTCTTTAAACACTGTTTCAATCGGCTTTTCGATGAAGTAAGTGAAAGTCATCTTTGTTTCAATCTCGTGTGGCTGAGAGGGGCTGGAAGAGAAGGAAGGAAAAACAAGACGGGGAATGGACTGAAGGAGGTTGGCAAACCTTGGCTTGTCTTGTGCTGTAGGTGCTTTTTTGGGTTTAGCTGTTGCTGGAGTTGGTAGTGTCAGCTGTCTTCCTATTATATTGGTTGCATTCATTCTGTAGGACAACAAAAGTCATTGTGTGTGTTGGGAGATGCGGTGTCCCAGCAGAGTGCAGGCCAGCCTTGGACAGTGAACTGTCACTGCCTTTTCCATCTGCTCTCCTGACATCAGCAGTGAAATTACGCTGTGTCTTTGCCTGTTCTCACCACATCACCAGAATCACAGTGGTGGGATCTGTTGGAATGCTTGTCTGCTCTTTCCTGCGTTAGGTATGGGTAATGCACTTCAGAAATGTTTTGTGACACATTGTTTTGTGTTCCAAATGGGATTTCAGCAGTTCTTGGGTTCTATCAGCAGGCCTTCTGTTTAGAATAGCTCAAGGTGACTTTTACTTCCTGTTGATTTCTTGGAAACTTTTCCACTCATCTGATCTGGCTGGTTTCTTGTTATTTCTTGTGAAGTACCCTGCTAAAAAACTGGTGTTCTAACAGCATGTAGTGTCTTTGGCCTGAGCAAGTGGTGTCACAGGCCACCTCAAAGTTCTTGAAAGCTCACAGAGAACTCTCTTGTTCTCAGTGGCTGCTAGTGGGATCTTTTGGGAGTAATTGTGCTTTGGGAGTATAATTACAGTTGTATTTTGGGAGTAACTGTGAGTTTTTTAAGTCCATGGGGCAAAATTCTGTTGTGAGTGAGCATCTGGTTGTACTTAGCAATATCCCACAGCTGGAATACCTTACTGTAAGTGGGAGACAATGTGAGGACCTCCCCTGTGGCAACTTCAGATGCTGAAGTGCCTGAAGTTTCAGTGCTGTTGGCAGCAGAGATCTTCCCTGCAGCTTGTTCTAAGTGCCCTCCAAATGAACAAGCCAAATTGTGAACCTGTCGAAGTTGTCCATGTGTTATAGCTTTCACTGCACCAGAGTGCACAATGCTGTGAAAAAAGCATTAATTAACCAGCAATAGAATTTGTCTTCAGCTGTGTAAAAGATCCTGCCTGCCTGAGGATTGGTTAAGACCTTGAAGGTAAAAAAAAGAACAGCTGAGCTTATAAGCTGTAACAGAATTGGAAAGGTAGACTGGTTTGTTCTAGCTGTGAGGATCATGGTAGTTCACATAAATCATTAACTGACCAGTCTCTCAGTCTTTCCACAGGGTTTAAGTACTTATCTTCTCTTGGGTGTGAAGTTTTGAGTCTATTAATAGAGTTGTACTCTTGCAGGCTTTTTTGAGAGTTGTGCAATAATTGTCACTTAAGTCCCAATTTTCAAGCTCGTTGGATCTGTTTGTTCTGTGTTATGTTATAGGAGGCTTTTTGTTGTACAGTTGCCAATAACATTTATTGTAATGTTGCCATTTCTTCTTATTCTTGCCACAATGAGGAAAAAAAGCCTGTCTGGAAAGTAAAAATTGACTTTTCTGATGAGTTAAGAGGAGCAGTCATAACCTTGGTTATAATTAAGTGATGGAAATTGTAACGCCTTTAAGATGTTTTTATCTATAGCAATCTCCTTTGGAAAGAAGTTCTGAACATTTTTGACAGGTCTAGATATGATTTTGTATGTCTATATGGAAAGCTTCTTATGAACTTTCTAATTATTTTCCCTTTCCTACATTTATATTCCAGGCTGCAAGGACATTCTGTGTTACTGAAGGAAGGTGCACCATTTTTGGAGTGACTTATGATGTCAAGAGCTGTATCATCCTGGATTTTAAGATCAGCCAGAAGCAGCATTATTTTACAAGGGAAAGGACATTGTTACTCCATCTGTATCCCAAACAGAAACAAGATCAAATGGAAGCTTGTTTTCTCCAAAACATGTCCCTACCCTGCTGGGAGCTGCAGCTTAGACAGAGCTTTGTCCTTTCCCAAAGCATTCCGACACACTTCCACCGAAGAAGAACATTTTTCTTTCCAGTTGCCTCCGGCACAAATCAACGACATACTCAGAGCGGGGGAGCTGTCCCACAGAACACTGAATGGCAAGAATTCAAATTCTGTGCTGAGGTTTGAAAGCAACCAGCTGGCCTCCAACAGCCCCATAGAGGACCGGCGGAGCACGGCCACGTGCCTGCAGACGGCGGGGATGATGTTCGGGGTGTTCGACGGCCACGCGGGCGCCGCCTGCGCCCAGGCCGTGAGCGAGAGGCTGCTGCACTACATCGCCGTGTCCCTCATGCCCCGCCAGAGCCTGGAGGAGATGGAGCTGGCCGTGGAGGCCATGAAACCAGTGCGGCCCATCCTGCAGTGGCACAGGCATCCCGACCATGTGGAGTACCAGGAAATCGCCTCGCAGTACTTCAAGAACCTCCGGGTTTACTGGCAGCACTTGCTGGACCTGGATGCTGAGCCGGGGTTTACTTTGGAAGAAGCCATGATTTGTGCATTCAAAAGGTTAGACTCGGACATATCACTGGAAGTTCAGGCTCCTCAGGAAAATGAGTTGATGAGAAATATTGCCCTGCAAGTGGCTTTTTCTGGTGCAACAGCCTGTGTAGCTCATATTGACGGTGTTCATCTACATGTGGCAAACACTGGTGATTGCAGAGCAGTTTTAGGGGTCTGTGAAGAAGATGGAACATGGTCTACTCTCCCTCTAACCCGAGACCACAATGCCTATAATGAATTTGAAATTAGAAGATTGAAGAGAGAACATCCTAGATCTGAGGAGAAAACCCTATTTGTGAATGACAGATTACTGGGGATTCTCATGCCTTCCAGAGCTTTTGGAGACGTGCAATTAAAATGGAGTAAAGAATTACAGCACAGCATTCTTGAGAACAGCTGTGATGTTGAGTCTCTAAACATTTATCAGTATGTTCCTCCAAACTACCATACCCCCCCTTATTTAACTGCGGAGCCTGAAGTCACATACCACAAGTTAAGAAGCAAGGATAAGTTTCTTGTTATTGCTTCGGATGGGCTATGGGAGATGCTGAGTAATGAGAAAGTTGTGAAACTTGTTGCTGGACACCTGACAGAGCTCAACATGCAGAAACCACCCCTGGCTTTTAAGAAACCAGTTAGTTTGGGTTACATGCACAACTTGTTGCTGCAGAGAAGGCGCAAAGGCCTGGCCTCCCTGGACCAGAACATCGGCACCCATCTGATCCGGCACGCCATCAGCAGCAACGAGTACGGCGAGGTGGACCCAGAGAAGCTGGCTGCCATGCTGACCCTGCCCGAGGACCTGGCCAGGATGTACAGGGACGACATCACTGTCACTGTGGTGTACTTCAACTCAGAAACTATTGAAGATTACTACAGGAACCATGAGTAGAGCCTTGCACTGCTGCAGTTCAGTACCACTAGGGAGCTTCAATACCGAACTGTTCCTCTCGCTCTCTGGTAGTCTAGCTGCTACCAGTATCTGCAAGTTCCTAATTCTTTTTGTTACTTACTGGCTTTGAAAATAACTTTCTAAAAGGTGAAATTTCCCTGGGTTTCCAGGTTTGTATACACTGAAGAAAAATGTTTTCATAAAACCTCACTGAAATGTGACTGAACTAAAGACTGTGGACCAGTTCTGATTCCATGAGAACCTCCGGTAAAACTTTCCAATGGAAAAACAAGGCAAATTTCACTGAGACTGGTGCAGTTTAATAGAGATGGATAATAGGTGTAGCTGCATGGAATGTCAGGCTCTGCTCTTGTGGAGAATGAGTAGCATCCTTTTGAAACGCGGTAACTGAATTAAATAAATTAACTACCAAACCTTTTTTGGATGTGTCAGATATTTTAACAAATTCCCCCATATTCATAAAACAACATGAAAGAAGGCTGTTGGAAGAGCCCTGGGATTGACAGGTGTCTTTCCTGATTCTCTTCCTTAAGCAAGGGAAAAAAATTATCTTCTTTTTAAGTTGCAGTTCTTTTTAAGTGGGAATTCTTATTCTTTTAACTGTGTGTGGACTTGTGTGGCAGCTTAGAGCTCAAACATGTGAGGATCTTGACAATTCCCTGTTTAGGATCTAACAGTACTAGACTTAAGCATTTGAGTGTTTTGCTTAAACAATGTACCCTTTATTAAATGTTGATCTATGAAGTGCTGTGCATCAAATCCACCAATTGTAAGTTAAATTGTTTGTCAGATTTAGAAGTTCAAAAATTCACCTAAAAGTAAGTGCAGCAAAAGAGAGCACCTTTGCCTCCAGATTTAACTTAGAAGAAATGTAATTGCTGATACTTCTCCAAAATAGGTTTAATCTTTCATTCTTGCTTTTCCTTATAGGTACAGAGTTATTTTCCCTAATGAATGCATGTTTTAGTCTCTAAACATACACAAAAGTGTATTTTACAATGTTTTTTCTCTTTTTACACTGAGTTTTCCAGACTGTTGTCCAAGTTTGCAAATTAGTTTTTACATATGGTGTTCTCTGGTGCCTCTTCCTTGTTTACACTCCGGAACTGTTTCCCACAAGGATGTGCACACTGGGAATATAGATCTGTTTACTGTTCTTGCTGCTGAGTAAGAACTCGTGAGGATGCAGCAAAGCAAATAAGAATGTTGCTTTTATTTTCTTAAATTCACTTAAAAGCATTATCCTTCTACAGTTTAGCAGATGAAAAAATTATTTTCTTAAGATCTGAAGTAGACAAGGTCTTGGGGCTCAAACTGGTAGCATTTGTGAACTTTTGGGGGCTCTTTGTGTACTTTTCCTTACACATAAAATTTCTTAGTGCTTTTTTTCAGGCAGTCTCTTTTGAAGATGGGATTAGAAGGAGAAGGAAGCTAAAACAGTTGAAAAAATATTCATGCTTTTGACTATTCAGGATTGACTGCAATTCAGTGCTACAATTGCAATTACTAAATGTATCCCTAAAACAAGTTATGAATTTACTGTTAATTTTTTTTCTTTTTGTCTAGTACATACTGGAATACATCCAGCCATTCAACCTGAAGGCAGATTCAGTGAATAGGTCTGTTCCCCTTGATATCAACAGACCAGGATTTATCTGAGGAAATCTGCCCCAAGCTCTGGGTGATGAGAACTGCCAGGCAGACTGGGTTTGTGCCAGGTGCTGCAGAGATTGCTGAAGTCCTTGGTGCTGGGTCCAGCTTGCTTTAAAGGGTGCCCTGCTCTCATCCTCCAGGCTGGTGCTTGTGGGGGCTGAGATTTCTTCTGCCAGAAAAGCCAGGCAGGGATGGCTCCTGTGTTAACCTCAGGAGGGACTGCTCTGGCTGCAGGGTAGGGGATGAGGAGGGCAGAGCTCCTCAGCAGCATCCCTGGACCTTTCTGGCTTCACTGGGCTCTGTTTGCTCTTAGAAATCCTCTTATGTGTTCAGTTACAGGCTTCACTGCTTGAAATTTAGCCATAAAGTAGTGCAAAAGCATTTCTCAACTACCTCTTAATTGAAAAATTACTTAGCAGTGTAGCCAGAGGCACAAAGGTGCAAAAAGAGTAGTGTAGCAAAGCAGCAGGTGTCTAGTCATAAACACAAAGTTCTGTTGCTGAAAGCAAGAGAATTCAGTGGTGAAATTCAGGTCATCTCTCGAAGGAGCCACTGTGGCAGTTTTTCATCAAGTGTAACTCCTGGAGACATTGCTCTGTGTAGGTTGTAACTGCACCTGCAAATTGGTAGTGATTGTTTCGGAGAATGTGTCTGAAAATCAGAAAGTTATTTCCCATTTCATGGTAGGTTTGCTCAGTTTTGACATGCAGCACTATAATAATCTATGGTGAAGGATAATGTTCAACTAGTTAAAAGATTGATTTGGTTTGGTTGCTTGATTTTCTTACACACAAATCATGGATTCAACTGCATATTCCCTGGAATTTGTTGCTGTCAGTGAAGGCAATCCATCCATACTTAGAATAATTTAGGTTGGAAAAGATCTCTTAAGATTTAACTGAGCTGTTAACCCAGCCCTGCCAAGGCCACCACTAGACCATGTCCCTAAGCACCACATCCACATGTCTTCAGATATCTCCAGGGGTGGTGATTTCACCACTGTCCTGGGCAAACACAGGGAAAGACAGGAATTTGCCAGAAACTCCTTCCCCTCCACAAAATGAGTGTGAGCTAAGACTAAGCAGGATGAGAACACCCCAGGTGAAGAGCCCACACATGTAGAAGTGTGTGAGAACTCTGGAAACCCAAAGCTGGTTCTCTGAGATGCCAGGCACGTGGTGGCGACAACCTTCAGGTAAGCAAGGTGATATTCTGCATTGTCAGATCATACCCCAGAACTGTGAGATGACAGAGCTATGGATTCTTACCACAGAGCTCCTGGACATCTGCTGTCACTGTAGCTGTCACACAGGTGACAGGAGCAGCCAGCTGGAGGTGACACACCCCAGCCGGCTGCTGTGGCACTGGGCTGTGTCATTCATCCCATCAAACAACTGAGCTGCTGCAGCCACATCAGCACTGAGATTCATTTCTGCCTCCAGGCTCACATAAGAACAAGATGACAATACTGTCCCCCCTCTTTTTGTCACCTCTGACAGCTGGTACCAGGTGATCCAAAAGAACTGGACCTGATCAAAATGAGGGGCATTCACTCAAAGCCTGAGGGATCTTCAGCTCTGAAGAGCTGCTGAAACAGAATGAAGTGTGCAGCATGCTGAAATGCATTTTTTTTGCAATTCCTTTCAGTCTCAATTTTCTGCAGTATTAGGTGTGCATATCCACTCAGGAAAGAATCACGTTTTAAAGTCACTGCAGAAATTAAAGGTTGTGCTGAACTGTGACTGTACACACAGCAAAATGTTTTGTGATGAATTCACCCACTACAACCACAGTAAGTTGCATGAGTTCAACAATTTACTGCACCCTGAAGTTACCTGAATTGATAATTCAATTGTGTCTTCTCTCCAATGTATTTTAACAAAGTTCCGGATTTCAGTCACTCTAAATTCTCAGTAATGTGTACACCATACACTTGTGGTGAGGAATATTGTACCCATTTGAACTGGATCGTGGGTATTTTCATCTCTTAATTGCTCCATTAGTTAGTGCAATCAGAGCTAACTGGCACTAATAAAAATAGTATTTTGTGACTTGGAGTGTCAAAAATGTTTTGTGGGAGCAAGCTAACTGCATTAACCTGCTCCTGCAAGCTTGATGATGTGATTTATGAGAACACTCACATGCAACTCCTGCAATATTTAAAGTCCTTTGGAATAAACATCTTTCCAGACAGTCTGGTTAAGGTAAAATAGTTCTCCTGGCCTTTTGTGTTCTTCATTTCCACAGCAGTAAGAGAAGTAATAGTCAATAATAGTCACACAAATTCTGTGTCTTAAAATTATGGGCATTATGACTTAACATCTGAGGTAAAGCATGGATGTAAATACTAGAAAAAATATTATTTTCTTCCCTAAGACTTATACCTTGAGCTCAAATACAACTTAGTCACTTTTTTCTTCAGAACACCTAAATTATTATTCTGCTTACTTATATTTAAAGTATTCAGACCTCCATAAAATAGTTAGAGTTGGGAGAGGGTTTGGTGGGTTTTTTTTAACTTTTTTTTTTTTTTAGTTGGTGAGAGGGAATCGCTGTTTTTGGAAGTAGAAATACTCCTTTCACACATAAAACTAATCTTTATTAAATGATGAACAGCCGTGTTTTGGTTGCAGCACTGAAATGTAGCTCCTAGGGAAGTATGCCAGGTTCCAGGTCAGAGAGCACAAATGTTCAACCTGGGGTAGAAGTAAACAGCTTGAATTTGCTGAGGTGTTTGTAGCTCTGGGAGTTTTCCACAATGAAAACAACTCTTAATAAGTGGAAGTAAAATCATCTTGACACTCTTGAGGTTCCATTAAATAAACCAGGTAGCACCGGGGACACAAGTTCACTGGCCAAAATATCCAAACTGTGCTTTAGTTAATTTGACACTTACAGAAAGTTAACTTTGATATGTATATGTTCATCAGCAGTTGAAGCATCATTGTAGCATTAAAAATGTTGTAATTGTCTTTAAATAATGCAAAACCCCCTATAACACCTATAGGAACAATAAATCCTTACTGCTGTGATAGATGAGTGGCAAGGCAAGTGTTCATGTACTTAGTCTTTGAGGCTTAACTTTATTTCCATTAATTCCAATTTATCTGTTCTTGGACTGCTGGAAAGCAAATTGTTTGGGTCTGATTTGTTCCAGAAGAAGATACTTGTCTAAAACTGATGAAGAAATTTTTTTTTTATGAAGCTGAGCAGAGGTTCTCTGTTCAGAGCTGCAGTTGTAATGAGAACCAGAGACAGAGCTGTGCCCACCAGGAGGTTTTGTCAGGTATCAGTTTGTCACATTGCTGGTGTGTGCTCTGCATTGCCACAGGCTGAGTAATTCCACAGAAAGTAGAAAGGGAAGAATCCAAGGTGCAAGTTTCTCTTGGGGTTACAAAGCATGGTGTGACATTAAAAGAATTTTTCCCCTTCCTTGTATCTGTTGTGGGGACATTGACCTTCAAATTGTTATTGTCCAGTAGAACATTTGCCATTTTACCAGATCCTTGTGTTTATCCTGCGGGATTGGCTCGTCCTGCTCCTGTTGGATCTCTGCACTTGTCAGCTGGGTGGGATCATTTCTCTGCTGGTGGCTCAGGGACATCACAGCCTGGCCTGTGCCAGCCCCACGGGGCACCTCTGCTGGAGCTTGGCCTCTTGGTGCTGGGCCTCAGGGACTGGGGACGCTCTGGCTGGAGCTCTTCAACAGCCTCGAGGAAAACGGTGACTGGGAACCAGCAGCTGGGGCAGGGAAGAATAATTATTGTTTTTATTTGGGTTAAGGAAACTAATCTGGCACTTTTCTGAAAGAGAAAAAACTGCATGGCTTGATGAGGTTTTATTTAATTAAACAGTGCGGAAGGGGAAACTGTGGTCAGCAGGCAATGTTTAAAATTATATGGGTGGCAGATGAGTGGGTCATAAAGTACACTTCCCATGCCTCCCCGCTGAAATTTTGCAGCCAATCCTATAGGGACTTGTTTTAGGGCAGGTAGATTAGATCAGACTCTGGCTTTGTACATCTCCCAAAGCAGCCCAGAGGTTCTGTCTGTGGAAGAAATTCTTCCCACCTGCAGTTGGCTGCAGTGCTTTAGGAGCCAGCGTCCTGCTGCCAGGGCAGGGGGTTCTGAGTTCCCAGGGTGAAGCCTTGGGCTTGCTCCTTCCTATTTGTGTTCAGTCGCGTTGGTTTCTCCCTTCTGAAATGGACTTGGCTGCTTTCAGGTGGCTCTTACAGCTCCACAGTTCTGTGTTGAATCTCCTAACAAGCAGAATTCCCATTTCAGGGCATTACTGGGTAGTTCTAGCTGTGGTACCTGCAGAGCCGAGCTTGGCCAGACGATGTCACCTGAGTTTTGCAAAAGGATTGCTGTGCTGTGTGACCAGTCTCTCCTTGTTTTTACTTTTCATAACATAAATTTCAGATGCTCTTGAAAATAGAGGAAAAAAACCCACCAATCACCTACACACATCTTTAAAATTCTATGTGATTTGTTATTACTTCAAACTTATGAACGGGATAATCTGAGCAAGAGTTTCATTAACTTTGATTCTTTTTCAAGACCAAGTTTGAATGACCCAAGTACCCTAAGGGGTTAAGCTTTGTGGAATAGTCCCCTTGTCCTGACACTCTGAGGTACAAGAACACACAAGTGAAGCCAGGACACACCTGCCCGAGTTTCCTGGAGAGGCTGCAGTTGCACAAGAGAAAAAGATGCTTTCACAGCCGGGAAAATCTTTGCTCAGCCCCAGCATCTCCTGCTGCTGTGCAGCTCCAGCTGCAGTGCCATGGCTGCTTAGGTTCAAACATTTTCATTTGGACAAATTTCTAATCAGGGAATTGCATTGGGATGCTCCTGGAGGAATGGGGATGCACTCTTGGTCTGGGTGTTCACAGAGGTGTCTTGCTCCAGCTTCATTGTCAGCTGGCATTCTTGAGTAAAATCAGGCTTTCCCCACCCTTTACCCTTTCCTTTTATCTCCAGTTCTTTTTTTTTTTTTTTCCCTGGATATAATTGTCTGCACTGGGTGCAATCCATCAAAACTTGCATTTTCTGTGTATTCTTGCTATCACATTTCCCACATGCCTCTCCCCTTCCTGCTCCAGTTAGTCCTTGGTATTACATTTTCTGGTTACTGTTCTGAGGAACCACATCAAGAAAAAGGGGCAACGTTGTCATTCTAGAGCAATATGAGAATAGGGACATGACTTTCTTCCACACAGGAGGGTGAGGGAATTCTAGAGTGTGACCAGATGTGGTTTCAGCCAGGTGTACATGTGAATACTCCACAGTTCCACAGAAAACCTTCTCCCACTGTTTGCTGCTGTCACAGAATGCAGAATTAACACACCAAATAACACCCATCTGAAGTGCTGGGGGACAGAGGAATAACTTTGTCCTCATTGTTATCTGATAAAAGTAATGCATCATCCTCTTAGACCAGCTTTACCTTTTGTGTTATCCCAAACTTCAGCCTGGGATTTGTTTGAGTCTTTTTCTAACCATTCACCATGAAAATAAAACAACCAGACAATGAGTGGAACTCAATTGAAGGAGTAAGATGCTGGTGGAGCAGGACAAAGTTGTGAACTTTTGAGCTGGTCCTCCATGGACTTGCTCCACACATGGTCTTGGGTTGGGTTCTGATCACAAACCCGTTTAGAGTCTTTGCTAACCAGATCTTTTCTGTGCTCTCACTCTATTAGAAGTGAAATACAGACATTTGGCCAGAATTTCAGAGGAAATAATAGGTCATGATTAAAATCTTCCAGGTTGGGGCTCACGTTGCATCATCCTATTTAAAAAAAACAAAACAAAACCAAAAAACCCAGAATAGTTATTTCTGAGTGTTTGGAAGCGTAAGTAAAACAAATAAAATCAGTGCATGCAGCCCTAATTCTGATGTGCCATGCATTCAGGAACCTGCTCATTGCCAGGTTCTCTGCTGTGAAATCCCCTGTGAATTCCCAAGGCAGGCACACAGAACCTTCCCCTCACTTGCAGAGTTCAGTTTATGAATAAGAGATAATTGCTGTATTATTGAAGCTATGGCAGTAGTAATAAAACCCTAACACTGCTGAAAAAGGGATTTATTTATTTTTATTATGACTTTGTGGTAAGCCCTGCGTCCCTGAAATCTTTGGCTGCAGTGGAGCAGATGGCACTGGCCAATAGTCTGAGTTTCTGTGGTGAAAAGCCTGAAACCTCTGTAAAACCCACGGAAACAATGGGACGTTATTGCCCTTCCATGACCATGTGATGTAAAGGAAAAGGGGCTTCAATTTCATTTTGGCTTCAATTTTCTTTTCACTTCAATTTTTGTGTGTTTTTTTAACCACATGGTATGCTTGCTTATCTGGTTATCTTCATTTCCTTTTCTGGAGTGAGAGTTAGTTTTTAAATGGGGCTTTTTTTTGCTTTTTTTTTTTTTCCTCAGTCAGGCTTTTAGAGGCATTCTAATGTCATTCTCAGTGCATGCTAGTAATAAATATTTCTATTTGATTCACCTGCCAACTCATCTTTTATTCATCCTGCTGATGAAAACAATCTCCCACGAAACTTCTGTTGCTGAGAGAGTTCAAAAACTTCCCAGTTATGGATGTAATTGATCGCCTTTCCAGCATAGTGTAAGAATTTTCTATTGCTTTTTTGCACATTTTTGAAGAGGTTAGGAATTGAAAAGTTTTGGTGCTAATTACAGCAAGAGGAAAAATGTAATCCAGGAAATGTAGCAACAGGTGAACCTGCTCTTAGTTTATGTTTTTATTGCAAAATACCCACGTGGTACCCAGGAAATAACAGCTCTAATCAAACAGCTCTCCTTGAGATGTATTTAGCAGTTATGTTTTGTGAAAACTGCAAATTGCAGCAGGAGCCTACATACCTAGCTAAAATACAACAAAATTACTAAATAAATTTGAACAGGTTGTACTATTCACCAGACCACCTGATTGCTACAGCTGTGTATCTATTATTTTTGTGCAAGTGTGGCTGAACACATTACTTGATCTACAGAGGAAGAGCAAGACCTGGAGGAAGGCTGGGATCCTGGGCAGCCATGAGCACCAGGATCTTCCTGCTTTAAATACATTTTTACAATGAAAATATTATTTTTATGCCCTGTGAAGAAAAAGGAGAGGTATTAATATGCATCCATTTAAACTTCTATTTTTGTCTAAAGAGGTTTTCTAAACTTGATGACATTTTAGCTGCTCTAAGAACTTTGCCATGAACTGAGAGGCATGACTGTATTTCTGACATGTTCCTTAGGAACACAGCAAAGGCTGGCTCTGGTTCCCAAGGTGGTGGTGAATTAAAACCAAACATGCCAGCGATGTAGGCATTGCACAGAAGTCAGACCTTTTGAGGCACTGGTTAATAGGACAATTCTACTGGGTAAGTAAAAGGAAAGCAAATGTCCACCTCTAAAAGTTTACTGAATTTTTTTTTATCTTTGGCCTGGAGTAGGAAATGCAGTATTGTGTTCTCCATGGAGGTCACATAAATTTTCACTGCCACGACATCCTGGGACTGTCCAGAGTCAATTGACATCTGTTTGGAAAACTTGGGAGGAGTAAGAGTGGGAGCCCCTGGATGTGCACATTGTAGTTCCACGTGCAGTGTGGTTTTAGGTGTGACATACCCATGACTGATGCTTAAGAGTCTCTATTTTTATGTCTGTGAATATGGCTGATCTCTATTTTGGCCATTGGCTGATGGAGTATATTTTTGTTTATTGCTGACCAGTTTTTGAACTTTGGTCTCTTTTCTATTTTTCTGTAGCAGAAATAGGTTGGATCAATAACCTATTAATAACCTATTCAAGCCCAAAGTTCTATTCATCTGCACTTTCCAAACAAGAGATATTTCCATTGTTCATTATTACGTGCCACTTCCATTTTAACCCTGAACTCATAAATCATAAATGAGCTTAAAGTATTCATTTCCCTCTTTCAGCACTACCTTTATCTGCTATTTGCTGACATGGCTCATTATAAGTTATTTTTGAGCACAGTCCAACCTTGTTTTCTGAACAGATGAATTCATTGTTGGAGAAGACTCTATAAATAGAATTTAGGGGCCCCCAAAATGAGAAGTTCTAGCTCATTAGGATCACAGCTGGAACAATGTGATCAGAGATACAGAAATTTTGAGCTGGTGAAATGAAAGCAAAGTCTTAGCTAATTGGTTCTGAACCTTTAAAGAACACATGGGCAATTTTCATAATACTGTTAAGCGTGATAGAAACCATCTGGAAAAAGAGATTCAAGGCAGCATACACTGGAAGGAGAGAAAGAGGGAAAAACAAGGGCAGTTAATGCCAAGGATAGTAAATGAAGTATATACAGTGGGATAAACAAATTGTTTCTGGTATCTTCTGCTATTCTGAGCTATATCCACGTGAGACTTGCATGAAATTAAAGTCTTATTAACCACTGCCAGTCTTCTTCATATGTAAAAGGCAGATACGACTCCTGAATCAACAGTGCTAAAGTGGTGAGGTAAATTTGTGGATGTGTGACTCCACTGTTTCAAGTGGGGTTACTATTGGAAAATACACAAATCCTTTAAACCACCTACCCTCATGGAAGAGTAAAGACTCAATGCATCAGCCTGCAGCTAATTCCTCTGGGAACTGATAACTCTGGGCACACAGAACTGGAACTCTGGGCACACAGGACTGGAACTCTGGGCACACAGTGCCTCCCAGAACTGGAACTCTGAAGTTGGGCATGCATGAAGACTTTGCTCTAATTCCTTCCTTATTGGCACGTTTCAAACACGGCTGGATACCAAAGCAGTCAGTTTTATTATCATGAAATAATACTCTAAGTAATGTCCTGGTTTCTTCTTTCCTCACTGAGGAACAAAGCTCATTGTGCAGGGTGAGCACCCTGAGACCCATAAGGAAACAAGGGGGAGCTGGAGGACATTTTTCTGATACAATGTTTGATATTTAAGAATTATATTATCATAAAATCCCAGAATGGTTTGGGTTGTGGGGGACCTTAAATCCCATCCCCTGCCATGGCAGGGACACCTTCCCCTGTCCCAGGCTGCTCCAGTCCCAGTGTCCAACCTGGCCTTGGGCACTGCCAGGGATCCAGGAGCAGCCACAGCTGCTCTGGGAATTCCACCCTGTGCCAGGGCCTGCCCACCCTGCCAGGGAACAATTCCTTCCCAATATCCCATCCATTCCTGCCCTCTGGCACTGGGAGCCATTCCCTGGCTCCTGTCCCTCCAGCCCTTGGCAATTGTCTCTGTCCATCTTTCCTGCAGCTCCTTCAGGCCCCACAAGGTCATCCCAAAGCCTCTCCCCTCCAGGTGAACAGTACCAATTCTCTCACCTCTCCTCACACAAAAACATACAAGAAAATACATATATTGTAAATGCCTGAGAAAGGAATAAAGGGCAGAAAGGGCACCCAGTTGAGTGAGAAAGGTTTCTGCCATCAGACCATGGTAGGAACAGATAAATTCTGTGAGCCCTGGCAGTGCCCAGCTCTGAGCTCAGACTCAGCCACAGGGCATGAACAGCCCTTGGGAAAGTCCTGCTTCCTCCTCCTCACTATGAAGAGTGAAATATCTTTGACATGAAGTGTTTTTCTTGCTCACACCCAGAACTGCAAAATTCTTCTAGTTATGCCAAGCATTCGATCTTTTGAGAGGACTGTTTAAAGAGATACTTTGAAAAATTGTGTTGTCTACAAATCTTTATTTTTGAAAATAAAACATCTAATACTTGTGTCTGGAAGATAAAGATGACTCTTCTGTGATCACAATGCTGCATTATGAAAAGAAGCAGTGACAATGGCAAGACAGGTGGTTGATTTCCTCATTTCTCACATGGCTTTTGGGTGATCTGGGCAGAGGAGCTGCTGGATTTAGACAAAATTGCATATGCTTTTTAGACCCACTTTATTTACTTTGCTTTTTTATACCACCCTAATGGGAAGGACACAGGCAGTACCTGAAATTACATTTTGTTGTGGTGTTTGTGACCTGCTTATTTTTTGTGCTTGTCATTTTTACTGTTAATTCACATAACTTGCACAATAACTTCAAGCTGATGTCTGTCCTTCCTCCTGTATTTTTTTTGACACTTATTTTAGAAATCATACTTTCACTTCCCTAAAACTTGAAATTTCTTATGCACCTATGTAGATGAATTTTGTGGCAAAATTAGACTCTCTGAATAGTAACTAGAGTATTCTGAAGTCAGAAGAAGGAATCCTGAAGCTAAAAATCACTGTATCCTTCTTTGAATTGTGCCTTATTACAATTTTGGTCCCTTGTCCACAAAACTAAAAATACCCCCAAATCCTCAACCTCCACAGAAACAAACACCATTTTCTCAAAACCAAGCAAGTCTGTCTAAGTAGATTTTTAGTGTTTGTGAAGCTCAGAAGACTTGGAGACGGTAGCAAAAATCCTGTGCATGCAGTTCAAAGCTACCACCTCACATTTGGCTGACTTGAATCTGCATTTCTTGCTGTGAGACTTGCCGTGTGTTAGGATCCAAGCTGAAAGCACAAACTGACTTTTAAAAATCTATTTCAATTTTAGATTAAATTAGTGATTGTAATTACACTATGAGTAGTGTAAGCCAGGACTGATTAAGGAAAAGAAAGTAATAGAAAATCCTGCACTGACCTGAAAAATAAATTTGTCATGCTTGCTTCAAAATTTCTGAAATACTTCTTCCATGCTGGTCTTTTTCCTTTGGTCTCTGTGGATTTGCAAACTTATTTTCTCTCTGGCAAAGGATGTGTTTATATCCTATACAGTGCTTATAAAAAGAAGAGGTTAAAAATAATACATTGACTAAATTTTTTTAGGCATACACACACAAAATTCACGAAGACAAGTCTCAGCAAAAAGAGTGAGGAAAGAATGTAAAATACTCATAAAGTACAAGACATTGGCAAGCAGAAGTACATTTGGGTTATTCTGTATGAAAGTCTCCATAGTGTACCTTGCCTTCTCATTTTAGTGGTTCAAGTGCATTAATCCCCATCCATAAACCACTGACACTGTGCCTGGAGTGGCTGCCTCTGATCAAAGCTGCCAATCACCACTCGCTCACCAAATTTCTGCAGGAACTGATGCGGCCCTGCCTCGTTAGTCAGCAGCAACCAGCGTGGTTAATTGGTACTGGCAGAGGAGGGAATTTTTTCACAGGAAATTAGGAGCTGAGTATGAATGTCCAGCTGAAGGAGGCCCTTTTGCTTTGTGCAATGGCCCTGGAGGTGTTTCAGGAAAGCCTGGATGTGGCACTCGGTGCCATGGTCTGGTGACAGGGTGGTGCTGGGTCACAGGAGGATCTCAAAGGTCTTTTCCAACCTGGTTGGTTCTGTGACTGTGACTCTGACACTCTGTGATTGCGTGATGTTACCCAGGTGAGAGCAGGGGACATTCCCACACAGAGGGGCAGTTCCAGGCTGCACAGCAGGTGAAATTTGGGACACCAGAAAAAGCTCTCAACCACCTTGGCCATGCAGTCACTAGAGCAGACAAGCTCAGCAGCCAATTTTAAGAAGCTGTTACATTTCCCAGATTTAAATCTTTTAAAGATGATGATTCAGAATCTTTATTCATTAATGGGCAGCTGATTCATCGCTGGTTATAGGGGAAATTGATTTTTGTATTGGAGCATAATTGTTCAGATTGCCTTATAAAGACCATGCAATTACTTCTATGATTGATGTCTGTTTGGAAGGTTTACAAGTTGTCTGCAAAACCCATAACCTGCCAAGTTACAGCATTAGGGCAATCACTAAGGTGATTTAAAGTGGCAAATTTTAATTTATGAAAAGTCTTTTTCGTTAAAAAAAATAAGATTTAAAGCACTCACAGCTTTTTCAATGGCCTATGGAGCTCTGATATTCATTTAAAAATGGGACATACAGTAATTTTCTATTGGTTTAAATAAACTGGATTGTTCAGTCACACATTTCGCAGACTTACATGCTGATTTTCACAGGATAAAAACTGGAATGTTTGGAGGTAATCAACAAAATATTAGAGGGAAATAAACTCTGCAATAAATTTTTCCCCCCCCTCAGGATAGGAATGAAAAATCTTAATTTCCTATGAAAAGGCAATCTAGCATTTCCATCAGTACTTTTTAAAGTTAAATGGCTTATTCAGGATCAGCTTATATAAAACCAAGTATTCATTTTAAAAGTTTCTCTGTCTAAGAGTTAAGCAGGCTAATCCAGGTGGAATCATGACATTACAGTGCCATTGGTCCTCAAGGCCACATTTGTTCCATTTTTCCTTGGGAATAAACTCAAGCCATGTGCTATTTCCTGCACAGTAGAGATGTGGATCATTCCTTAGGGAGAGCTTTACCAATCCCTTGGTGAATGCTCACTGCCTCTGTTAGTGGCTGAGTGATGTTTTGGTGGGGTTGGTTTGTTTGTTTGTTTATTTGTTTGTTTGTTTTGTGTTAGAGCACATTTTCCTAATTTGCCTGGTAATTCCAAGGAGTTTCCATGCTGCTGGGAGAGCTGAGCTGAGCCAGTGGCACCAGGTTGTTCCTGCTCTTTCGTGTCTCAAGATTAAAGAAACTGGCTCGTTTGGGGATACTTTCATTCATCATCACCACCACTATAATTATAATATAAAAATGTAAAACATTATTATTATTATTATTAATAATAGCAGTAGTAGTCTTCCAATAATTTGACCCCAAATACTTTGTTGGGCTTTCAGCAAGTCCTTGGCAAGCAGTAACTCTTAGTTGTCTCTCACTGTGGGTGTCTGTTGCAGAGGCTGAGACTGCTGAGCCAGGATGTTCACAGGTTTGGGTGTTCTGAGCTGAGGGAGTTTATGCCAATGATACAGTGAAATAATTATCTGAGAAGAGATTTGTCCTGGTAACAAGGAAAGAAAGCTGTCCCTGTTGTTATGAAGTGATTGCTAGCTATCACTGCTCCTTCTGAGTTGTAACGTGTAGGGAGTGGGTGAAAAAACAAAGTTAAAACCTGGAATTCTATGGGAAAAAAGGAAATCCATGAGGAGCTTTCAGAGCTTTCCATGAGGAGCTTTTGTCTTCAAAATCTGTTTGTGTCCAAAGGCCAGACAGTCCACCTTAAAAAATGCTAATTAAAAACTTGTAGAAAATGGAGAAGTGTTGAAGCCAGCTGATTCTTTTTGTGATTCTGATCCCCATTTTCAAGCACAAAATCTCTGTGTAACACTGAGTGTGACTGAAGTACACCAGCTCTCTCTAGAACACTGAAAACTCCAAGCAGCTGAGTGAAATCCACTTGTGTCAGGCAAGGATTGATGGTCTGCAGCTGATGGTTGGTGTAGAGGCTTTATCTCTGTCCCTCTTGATAGATCTCCTTAAAGTTTCCAACTCTGGCATTTAACCCTCCTCTCCATTTGGACACTCGATTTTCATAATGTATTTTTACAGTTTTGATGACAACTCTCTTTCTGTTTAATGTGTTGCTTTTTACTCTCCAGGGCTTGTTACTTCTAGCTCATTGTTATCATTCAGATTTTGTAAGGCAAGAGTTCACTCTGTGTGAAGGCATTTTTTGGTAGTAAAAGCACAAAATGGGGAGCCATGAGTTATCCTGGGGAGATGTGACTGACTAAAGCTGTATTTATGTGAGCAGAAAGCAGCTGAACCTCTGAACTTCCAAAATGCTATGCAGACTCTTCACAGTATTCTCTTCCTTTTATTGGAGCCCTGATGGAAATTTCTATTTTCCTGCTTTGCAGAATTCCCATTATTTTAATAGTAAGTGTGGAAATGTAGTTTGTGTAATTCTAACTTTTACCACAATCCTCTATGCATTTCTTATTCAATATTAATACAATTAATTGATATATGATGTCTTTCCTTTTGTTATTATCTTCTGAACTAATAATTGGTGTCAAAATTAAAGTATAAGGAGGGTGGGGAGGAAATATCATATCTGCTCAAGAGATAGACTAAAGTGTGTTTATATAGATAAACAGATATATTTCATAAATGCAACAGTAAGAGAGCTTAAAGTGTATTTACTTTATTGTTGTTGTATGCTTTCAAATTGAGAAAAAAATGCTCTTTTGTCACAATTTTCTCTGAGGCTCTGAGGACTGTGAATTATTTAGAGGCAAAGTTAGGGAGTAACTGCAGCAGTGAATGAAACCTGGAATTCTGTTTTCTACCAAACTTTAGAACAGTCAAAAAGGATTGTTTTTCTATGCCAGTCTAGGTAGCAGATAGAGAATGTCAAGATCCCCAATTCAAATTTGTGCTTTTTCAGAAACTTTGACAGCATCCACAGCTTTGCTCTGATGCTCTGGTGTCAGATCCCACTTTTCAACCACCTTATTTCTGTATTTTTTGTCTGATGTTTCACCTTCTGGGAGGGAGCACAACAGGATTAATGAGATAATCTTATCTTCTACAAGGCATTGGAAATGGCACAAAGTGGGGTATATTAATACTGTCTTTAGCCTAATGTACAAAGGCTTTTAAACCTGAATTCTGTGATGGGGTTTGTCTTGTTACATTTAACTTAAAGTGCAGATTCAAGCCAACAGTTGTGCAGAAAGAGAAATGGAACAAGTGGAGCATCCTTGGTGTACAGCTCAGAAGGGAAATGTTCAGTTAAGGCACAGCTGGTGCCTCTGAACTCCTTTTAATCCACAGCTGTCAAAGAACTGCACTGCCAATAACTGCAGTGCCTGCTCTGCCCGGGCACTCAGGCTCTATGCTATGGGTTTGTAAGGGATCAGGGATGGAATCTCAGCCAAGGACACAAATTTATACATTCAACTTACTTGCTGTTGTATGGCATCCAAGATTACCTCTCTTTCAGTGGAGAACTGAGGAATATTGTCCCTGGCTGGTTTCTGGCATGTCTCTGTGAGCAGGCCAGTGCTAACACCATTCTGACACTGTTGCTAATGGCTGAGCATCCCTGTCACTTGGGATTTTCTGTACTGCAGCAGTGTCTGAGTATTTGTTCTGGAACTGGGTGGGGACTCTGCATGGGAAAGCACCAGTTGAAGTTCTGCTGTCCCCTGGAACAATAATTGAAAGATCAGTTTGTCATATAGTTTTTCTTGCACACGTCTTCAAGGTTGCAGCTGGAAGTGCCTGAGATCTATGAAGCCCAGGCTGAGTGGGCAGAATGTGTCCTTGGATTTCAGTGAGAATTTCCTGCTATCCCTATTTGCACTGGCTTCACCCTTAGAAGAGAAGAGCCAAAAGCTGCGCTACCAAAAATGTCTGAAATCCTACTAAAGTCTCTAAGCCATCCTACAGAAGGGCACCCAGCCCTATAAAAGCAAGGAAGACCTGAACAGAATCTATGGCTGCCATAGACTATTTTTTAAAAACTCATTGCAGAATAAAAGTTTCCCATATTTTTGAAAACAGCAATACTCTCTTAAAGACTGAAGCTTTCTGGTTTTGGGGTTTTTCTTTGTTTCTTTTGGTATTTTTTTGTTTGTTTTTGTTTTCGTTTTTTTTTTTAATCTATGGCTATTTTAAAATTATCTCCTCCTGAGTATAAAAGTGGTAGTGTTCCACTACTCTGCTGAAAGTATTAACCAAGATTCCCAAAGACTTCTCAAAGTCTCAAATAGGTTAAGTCTTAGCCAGAGCTTGAAATAGCCCTTGTCACACCAAGCTTTAACTAGAAGGTAAATTATATCAGTATGGGATATGTCCACAGTGTCCTGCTTCCAGAGTTTATGCACAGCAAGATTTGCCATGTCTAAAGCAGCAAAGCTGTGCCTGATATTGCAGCACCATATTGTTGGGTTTTTAAAAGACATATTTATGAATAACCACAGCCAGAACTTGCCTGCTAAAGAACCAGCATTCCAATTGCTTGTACTCATGGAGATGGGGGATTAATGATTCTGATCCACCACAGAGAGCAGTGCTGGTACTGGAGGCATGAAAACACACAAGCACTTTGTTCAGGTGGTGAAATATAAGTTACAGAAGCAGCATTCAGCTGTGTCCCCCTGGCCCAAAGAGAGAACAGAGTCAAGCTGTGACCAAAACATGGGGTAGAAAAAGTGTAGAAGTCATAGCTGTTCAGCTTTAATTAGCTTTCAGTATTTGTCTAGAATGCTCAAATAACTGATCCTACTAAATTAGAATAACTCTGTTTTAGTGGAGTGACTGCATATGAAAGCAAATAAGGTAGCACATTTCATACAGTCTAAATGAAATGCAATATCATTATTTATCAGTTTTGGCTAATCTTTGTGTCTGTTTTGCAATTATTAGGCTGGCAGCCGACATTTCAATCAGTTCCCTTAGGAGCAAGATTGTATTCTTTTTTACAGTTCCACTTAGGCAAAAATGGCTCCTCAATTGGCACCTTACAATTTATTTTTTTTCCGGGTATGTGCTGGAAGTGAATGAGCTGAACTAAATACAAGATGGAACCATGTCAGCTGTGGGTAGAATGTCTAAACTCTATGCCAGTCAAAGGAACAAAGGCATCTTTCCAGCTTTCTGCTCCAGGAAACAAGCAGCAGTTGAGAGTTACTTTGCTGCTGCCTCACAACTCAGGGCAGGTGGGCAAGGGAGCTGGCTGGAAACACTGAGCACTGCCTGCTTACAGTAAAAATATCCCAGCCCTTCCAAAAAAAAGGCAGGAAATCTGCTGCTGAAATCTGGAGGTAAGAGGAGCAGAGGTGCTGTGTGCAGAGATGCTGGGTTTTGAGAAAAGACAAAGTAGTTCAGGTTTTGCACTCTTTGCAAAGAGGGAATAGGGCTTTGCCTGCAGGGCTTCTCTTGGCTTCCAGCAAGGGCAATGAGAACCTCTACCAAAAATGTGTTTGCAGTGCTTCTGCATTTTAGTACAAATTCTTTAGCAGTTCTAATTATGGGCATTTTCCAGACTTTTACAGTTCTAATTATGGAAATATTTTAAACTCTGTAATTCACTGTGATTCCAATCTTTCACCCATTAGTTTAGAAATCTGCTGACCCACGCTACACTCACATCTGCTGAAAAGGCTGTTTTGGGGTTCTGGGAAGGGGGATCCTCCCTCTGGGAGCTTGGGGAAGGTGAGCACCCCTGGCTGCGGGTCCAGAACCCCAGCCCTGGCTGGCAGTGCAGGGGGCACAGGGAGCCCTGCCCTGCCTTTGCCCAATGTCAGTGACACCGGTGTCTGTCTGTCTGTCTGTCTGTCTGCCAGTCACGTGGATGAGTGGGGCTGTGGAGCATCTGAGTCAGTGTTAGATGTGTGCTGTATCTGTCACCTGGGCTGCTGTCAGCAGCCCTCCTTTCCCCCAGCACCTCACACTGGGGATGAGAAAAGCCCCCAGAGATTACGTGCTTGACAATTTGCATTGTACTCAAACAATGGGGCTCACATCTGACACCGAAGACTTCTAAAAATCTTGGAAATAGACTGATAACACTTAGATACAAAAATAACAGTTCGATTTTTTTGATCTTTAATCTCAATTAATCAACTAATTTCAATTTTTCCCCTTAAAAAGCTAGATTACAAGGCTATTCAGACACTAATTGAGAGTTGTCTATAGCTTACATAATGGCATTCACCTTTCTCGGCATTACTTCACACTGAAACGAAGAGAATTCAGAATTATTTTCCTCCACTTGCCAACCTGCTGTCAGGTTCCAAGAATGCTTATTGCTTATTTCTCTGAGCAACGTAATCATAAAACTTATGTTTTTCTTATATGCTTCTATATACTTACAGTACATAAATAATACTTCCAGGTAAAAACAGAAATCCAAGACTGTAGAAAAAAAAATAATCACGATTTTGACCTATTGTTTTGTCATCAGTCTGGAGATTTCCTTGCTCCATTGGGGTCACACAAGTGTAATATAGTGGGAGACTTGGTCTGGGTATTTAGAATGGATCAGGCAGCTCCCCGTGGGTACAACCATCACCCTCTGAAGTGTACAGGGATAAGTCAGTGGCAAGAGGAATAGTGGTGCGAACCACAGCTTGGTTATAAGTGGGGAATTAGGGCACATTAGTGGTGTGAACTGTGCAGTGCAGAGCCATCCTCTGGACAACTTCCATGAGCAGGGGCTGGGGAGTGCCCAGCTGGGAGTGCAGAGGCACCAATGGCTCCTGGGCTGTGCTGCTGTTTCTTTGTGCAGTGCTGGGGTGCTGTGATCTCCACCTCAGGTCTGCTCACAGCTTCCTCAGGGAGGTTTGCACATGTTCATTGTAAGGGGAAGGCACTGCCTTCTGCTCAGAGCGTCTTTGTGCAGTGAACTGGTTTCCTTTCTGAGGTGCTTGCACACAGGAGGCTGTGGGAAATAACTAAGAAGCAGTATTTGCTTACCCTGACTTGCTGGTCCTGCTGTGGAGATCCTGGGAGTCACTCCTGACAGACACCCCACACTAGGAATGTCCAGAAAAAGAGTGTCTTCCACTTGGATTTCCTGTCAGATTTTATAACATTAATAAATTGAGAAAAAGATGGTTTATGACAGCGTGGTTCCCCTCTGATTATGGCTGCATCTCTCTTAAGCTCTCATATTTTAGCACATTTTCTGAACAAATGGCAGAATTAAAAATCACTTCTGAATTTCTAAGGTAAGGGAAGGGAACTTTCTCCCACCCAAGTCAGCTCCTTATGTTACTATATATTTTTCTGATGTCTGTGCTCTGATTGATACTGTAAGTTGTGACTCTGTTAATTTTAGTTTGGCCTATTTTCTATTGTTTTCCCAAATAAAACATTTTTGGCAGATACAGCACAACAAGATATATAATCTTCAATGGGCTTTCCCTGGAGCTAGACCAGACTATGGAGACCTGGAAAAGGTAAAGATGAAATCTGCTAAAGCATAGGGATACCCATGCACAGATATATGGATATTGTAGGTCAGCTTTAAAAATAAAAGTCAATTTTCCCCCCTGTACCTTAACCATAAGCATAGTAACCTTTCAATCCTTTTGTTTTCATTTATTCTTCTAATTTTAGTGTTTTCATTGAAGGTCATAGTCCCTCTTCCAGCTTTTGAAATGGTCAAATGCTAAAGGAGATAGGGAGATTATGTACAGAGGAACAATTTCCTAGTTGGATTAACATCCATGAATAAATTCATTAGTGTGCTTAGGGGAGAAAGGCTGAAGAACTGAGTTTTCCTTGATGACCAGGGGTTTTTGCCATCAGGGAACAGCTGAAATGCATAGGTATATGAAAGTACTCAGCTGTAGCAATTGCTGCCCAGGCTTTGAATCTAAGCTGGTCAGGTTTTTAATCCTTTCAAAGTAATTGGGAAGTGAATTGCATTCTGTAGTCTTAAAGCATACCTTGGGTATACTCTTAAAATAGGACAAGTTGGAATCACCCTACTTCCAGCCTTAAGCAGCCTTAATGCACTGGTATTTAGGACCAGATTTAATTCCAGAAGAAATCAGGCCTTATTCACAGACTTCTTGTGAAATTAACTTTTAAAATTCTTGCACATATTGGCAAAGTGTTCATAACACTGTTTTTGTTTGGTTTTGCTTTTGAGGTTTTTTTTGGGTTTGTTTTTTTTTTTTTTTTTTTTGGTTGGTTTTTTTTTTGCTTGCGCATTTTTTTGCCTAGATTGGCTATAAAGTCATATTGAAAGGCAACATGAGCAAGAAACTTCAATGAGAAGTTTCCAAGTACAGCTGGGGATTTGTTCCAGCTTTTCTGATGCTGAGCCATGGATTTGTTTTTGCTACATTTCTTTACCATCCCACGCTGTGTCTGTCCTGGATAATACAGAGGCTGGTTTCTGTTCTGTGAATGGTGCCAGGTGCAGGGAGCAGAGACTTTCTGAACTGGAGTCACTGGACAGCAGCAAAGCCCACACTGGACACAGAATTCCAGATGTGGTGCCTTACAAAGCCTCTTCTCTCTTTTGAAGTTGTCCCTCCAGAGTGTCTTCTTGCTCCTGTACCCTGGTGTGATGCTTTCCTAGATAAAGGTTGATTTGTTATTTTGAACTAGTATTCATAGCTGCAGATGACATGATTGTCATGGAAAAGACAATCTTCTTTTGAAAAGTCTTGCCAGTGATGGTAAGATTTGTATGTTCTGTGGTAAACTAGGTCTGATCTGGCCAGCATTCCTCAAGCTCTAGGACATTTACCATCTAGACACCTTTCCTTGAGATTTGGCTCCAACTACAATAGTAAATAGCAGAAATACAGTTCCCTAGAATGTTGGTAATAATGACTAAAGCAGGTGGTGCTGACAAAATATTCCTATTCTCTTACCCTGATGCACTGAACTGATATAAGGTAACATAGCAAGGGCTCTGCCCACACAGGAGATTCTAGAAGAGTTGTACCTGAGGTACATTCTGTTTTAAAAAAATGTGTTTGGATAAGGACATCTGCTCTATCAACAAATAGTGAACTTCTATCTGCCAGAAGGATGAATTGGACATCTGCCATTAGTACCACATTCTCATACTAAAATATATATATATATATATATATATATTAATATATGTATCTGTGTATATGTCCTTATCCTCTCCTGGTCATTAAATGAGGAAATGCATCAAAGTCATCCCAAGGTTACATTTCAGTTCTAGTTAACTCAATTCAAAATTATTCTTTTCAGTTATGTTGAGTATCAAACCATCAGACATCTTAGGACTTCTTGAAGTGACAAGATCTCTAGGCTCCAGCAAGAATTTGGAAAACCTCATGTGTTACTACAGTCTATTTTCTAGGTTAGTTATCCCTCCATGAGTACAACTGTCCAGTGGGATAAATATATTCCGTATCTTCAAGAAGAGCCACAAGAACTCTGACAGCACCTGTGTGCACAAGTAGTCATGTAAGCTAAAGATCATGAGTGTTTCCCCAAGCCCATGCACCCAAAATAGCCCAGGTTTGTTATCTGAAATCAAAGGGCTGCTATAAAAAGCTGCCTGGGTGCCTGTGGAGTATCCATGCCATCCATCAGGGGTTATTTTTGGCCCGAGCGTTGACACTGGCACTTACAGTCGGGGCAGGCAGGGAGGCACTGAGCCGTGAGCCCCAGCACCAGCAGAGCCAGGGCAGTGTCTGACACAGGGAATGGTCATTATATAACCGTGTCCTGCTTGGTGGAGGCTTCCAGGAGCTGCATTTCCCAGAGCAGCTCCGCATGCGGTGCCCCTTTGTGTGGCCAGGAGGCTGTGCTGTTATCAGTCAGCGAGGCTGGGCAAGTGCCACAAGACATGTTCATTGCCCACCAGCACAGCTGGGAGCCCTCTCTTATCACAGCCTTTTGTGACCCCCATACTTGAACTATGGTGCAGCTGGAAGGGGTTTCTGATAGTTGAAGTAGAAAGCTGCTGTGTTTCCAAAAAAAAATTTTTTTCCACTTTTCTCGTCCTCAGTACTGTTGTATTCGAGGGCTGTGCAATCTTATCCTCAAGAACTCCTGTAAATGTTTTTCAGGCAGCAAACTGAGGCCCAGACAAGCCAATTGCTTGTTCAAGGTCACAGAGGCAGATGTGAGAGTTCCCAGAGTGTGGCTGCTCCCTGCAGGACTGCCAACCTCTGACAAGAGGTGTCCTCTGCTGGAAGACTTTACTGAGACACACAGACTGGGAGGAATTATTGTGCTGGGCTTCTGGAGTGGGGTTTTACCCAAATGCCACCTTCTGGCCAGGGTGTTCTGCAAATCCAGGGTGCCATTCCAGCATGGTGGGGATGAAGGTGTAAGAGTGGGAGCACAGCTCTGCTGCCTGCTGGACTTGCTCTGCCTGCCTGGGAAAGGGCTCTGATTGCACTGGGCTTGGACAAGGCAATGTCTAGGCCTTTTTTGAAACCAATTTGAAAAAAAAAAAAAAAAAGAGATTTAATTGTAGCAATAAAAAAAAACAAAGGGACAAAAAAAGAACACCCAAACCATTGAAACCAATGAAATAATGAAACATCCATCTTCACATTCCAATTTCTGGCTGAGGCTGAGGAAGTTGAGGAGAGGCCACAATGCATAACAAATGGTGAAACCCCAACTGATGATGCAAATATTTTGTATTGTGTATGGGATGTGGATATTCTGCTTTCAGGATACAGAGCTGAATGCAATACTTTTTAAGAACCGTTGTAGATTTTCATACATATTCTTGCATTCTCAGAGTGGTCTGTGCTTCCTCATCCATTTGTTGAGGCTCTATTCAGCTTTTGCCGGTGGTGATCACTCTATTCCTGCTCCTCTTTTTTTCCTTTTAATAAGTTTTCTAAAAAAGGCTTTTCCCTAAAACAAGGCTTTCCTCAGGAGCCAGCATATCCCATCTTTTTCCACTGCATGCATTGTGATGAGCTCTTCACTCCATCTTGTGAGGCCACATTTTGGTCTGGCTGGAGCAGGGTTTGAGCAGCCCCCTGTGCTTGCACAGATGCTCTGGGGGACCACCAGTGCTCACCTGTGCTCAATTTACACCTCTCTGTTCCTGGCCATGTGCCCAGCACACACAGACGCTTTCCACTGGAAAATGTCCAGAAGGGGACAAGAAACAAAGTCAGTGGGGGATTCCCCTCTTTCCCACAGATTTTTTTAGGCAGACAGACACAGTGTTCCGACCAAGTCCTGTCTTTCTGCAGGGGTCTGTTTTCATTTAGAGCCAGACCTGCATCGCCTCTGTGCCTCTGCTTTACATAAGGCTCTCTTTGAACATGGAAAATTGCATCCGTGCATGTATCACTCTGTGTTTGACTCCAGCCTCTTTGTTATCATCTTGAAAATTATGAAAAAGCTCAGTTTTCTCCCTCATTAAGTGGTTAAATAGATTAAAATAAATATTAGTAGCGCAAATGCAGCATGCTTCTAGTACAAATGTGAAGCAACTCTACCAAAATTGGTCAAGAAAATGGATTCAAAATCAATTTAACAAGAGCAAAATTAGACTTCGAAAGCTGCTGACAAGGAATTTTCTCTTGTACATTGGTAATGCAAATGTCTTTCTGCACAAACACCGAGAAATTTAAATAAGTCTAAAACAAGTGCCATTAATTTGTGCCTGAATTCCTGTAAAACTAAACCCCTGCCAAGTTTCCAGGGAATGTGTTTGATAAGGAGTAGGCATCCTTGTGACCTTACTAAATACTGTCCTAGTGTGGGAATAGATCTTGCACACTGTGCCCAGTGAGAATAGCAACGCTGCTAACTTTGTCCCAGATAGCTAAAAATGGGCTCCTCTCACCTTGGGGGAGTCACTGCAGAGCCCAAGGGCTGAGGGGCCAGACCCAGCGTGGGAGACAGGAGGCTGGATTCAAAAATGAGGGGCTTTGGGAGGAAAGGCTCAAATAACGACTCCTTGCTAATTAAAACTGCCTAATCTGGCTCCTTCCCAACTTTGAAGTTACTCCTGAGGGTTTATATTGCAGCCCATTAATGATGGATAATTAGGGACACGTCTGAGGAGCTCACATCACCCTTTCCACTGTTTGTTGACAGAAAAATGGCATTTCCCAGGTTCAAATCTGAGTGACACTAAAGGTGCAGGTGGCATCGCTAAACAAAAATATCACAAAAATCCCTTCCATGTTATGCTGGGGTCTAGAAACCACCCTCTTTCTTCTCTCTCCTGCTCCAAATTATTTTATATTTCTAATGGACTGAACTGCAGAACCTGGCATGCAGGTACAGAGGTCTGAATGCTGCATTAACAGGTTGAAAGGAAACTGTTCACTCCCAGTTTCTAAATCAAGAACAGATGTTGGGTTTTTAATTCTAATTGTATAAACCCTTTGTAGCACATTTAAGACATTTCATGAAAAGTTACAGGCATATTACTAAGTGAGCCTATTATTGAAGATGACTGTGCAGACTCTGTAGCTGTATTTATTGTTAGACTCCAAAGTTCACTTCATACTGAAGAGTACAATTTGTTCTTAGACAGATCAGCTAACCAGAAAACTAGTGAACAGAATTTCACTGTTTTACTGTCTGAAATAGATTGGGACCCTTCAATAATCCATTTCTGAAATTAATGCAAGCATTGGCATAAAAATCATCATTGTGGGTTATATGTTTGAACAGACTTGTCCCAAACTTGTGTCTGTATTTGATGTTTCAGTGAAAATCTGTGATGGCTC
This sequence comes from Cinclus cinclus, assembly GCF_963662255.1. Lineage (NCBI taxonomy): Eukaryota > Metazoa > Chordata > Aves > Passeriformes > Cinclidae > Cinclus > Cinclus cinclus. Next base: position 19,220,112 of record NC_085056.1, on the reverse strand, counting down.
AGTGATAGTAAAGTGTTTAATAGAATTATGAATCTATTTTGCTTTTGACAAAACACAGCCAAATTTTCATAATGGGTCTTCTTGAGCCTGACTTTCAGAGATTCCTGCTTCAGGAGTGACAAGACATTTAAAAATTAAGAATTAGCTCTGCCAACTGACCTATTTCAAAGTATAAACGTATTTCAAATTTACATGGTGTAAGAGTTGGGGGAAGAGAAATAGATCCAGGTGTTTACAGTGCATTTCCATTGAAAAATGGATGTTGAGTGAAATATGTATTTTACTTTTATATCCATATGGCTCTCCTCCTAAGTTGCTTTTCTTGTGGATTATTAGGTCTTCAAATGTCACTGAAATATTTTAAGTCCCAGATTTATTATTTGCTATTTTCAACATGAAAGTGTAACAAATATGTGACGTTTGCAACACAAAACAAGATTTCACTGAAAGTTCCTATCCCATGGCTGAATGGATAGCAAGGTACTGTATTTTGTCAGAAATTTGAAAGCACGTTGACATTAAAATATTGAAATTCAGGTATTCTTGTCCAAATTATTCACATTCCCTCACACTTGCTAAAAATACTGTCTCAAACATCAGAAAAATCTGACTTTTTAATCAAATGAGACATTTATGTTGGGTTTCAGGCTTTTTATAATGCAACTAACATTTTAGGATCTAAAAAAAAAATATATAAATTTTCAAAATTACCTAGCAAACAAAACAAAATTAATTTCTTCATTGTATGGGATCTATCCAAATATAGCTCCCCTTTTCTGCAACTTTAACTGCAAGACGCTCATTCTGCTAACAATGGGCTTTAAAAAATATTGCTTGATAAACTCCAGGCTATGCAGATATAATTTCCAACTGGAGTCTGCAGTGTTCTGGGAATCCTTGCATAATCTGGCAGTGGCTATAAAAAGCTCTAGCAGGGAAGTGTGACTTGTTCAAGGCTCTGAGTGCTCGCCACAGCCCAGCTCCCCACTCTGCTAGGGATTGGGGAACTCCTGCAGCTCAGGGTGACTTCTCAGCTGAGGGGAGCAGAGCAGAAAGGAGTTCCTGAGTCAGTGTGTCATAAATACATATCATGGTATTGGCTTTTCACAGATATTAGGGTGGATGCTGTATGTGTGGTGTTTAAATGGTTTTTAAGATACAGTTTTCTTTAGGAGTAACATGGGCTGATAAAGTGCCTTTGTAGTAAGATAACACCCAGTGAATTCACCTGCTACTGATACACCAGCTACCAGCATGGACCCTCTGTGGAAATTAAAGACCACAGCCCAAATTAAGACCGATAAGAAAAATAAATTAAAACCACAGCCATGAAACACACATGCTCTAAAAAAGGTGGACTCAAGGAGAGGCCATGTTAAAGTTTCTGGAATATGGAAAATAGTTTATGGAAAAGTTTGAAAATGTCCGACAGGTGTATGAATTTGGAAGGGGCTGATGAATGTAAGGGGTGTCTCCAAAGCAGCTCTTGGCCGAACGCCAAGCGCGCAGTGTTACAACCTTTCACTTTATTGTTTGTCTCTTACTGTCTTTTATGAAACCTTTTAAAATCTACCAAGAAAGTGAACGTTGCTTTTCGCAAGCACTTCCAGTCCTTTTCCCTTTTGGTGCCTCCAGCCTGGGATATCCCAGCGTGGGATCGGGGAGCCCAGGAGGGGCTGCAGGGCTGAGCCCAGCTTGGGCTCTGCTGAGCCGCTGCCACGGAGCAGCTGAGCCTTTGCACTCAGAGGGTGATGAGGACAGAATGAATGAGCAGTTGTACCTTCACCCCGTTTCTGGGCGCTGTTCACAGCCCCTGGCTGGCAGGAGAGGGGTCAGGGCTCCCACAGGAGCCGCCCCAGGCACCAGCGACAAGGGAAGGCACGGCTCCCAGGAGGATCCCGTTCCTTCCCAGGTTCCTCATCCCAGCCTTGCCAGACCTGGTGGCAGGAACGGGGAGAGGAGACAACAGCAATGCAAGAATCAGCCCCTGAGTCCAGATTTCTGGCAGGCTGATGGCTTCCTTGCTGCCTTTGTGTTCGTTAGGTGCCCGTCTTGGAAGGGCATTTTGGAGGAAGAAGGTGGCTCCTTTTGACCTTCTCAGATCTATGATCTCAAGGTGTTTTCTGTCTTAGTTCTTGTGAGTCTTTCTGAATCTGTACAAATGACTTGCTTCTGCTGTTACTATGGAAATCTCTGCAATAAAACCCCATTTTGTGTCATTTCACTCACTTTGTCCATGAAAGACAATTGCTTCTTTCTCATTGCCTTCTGTGAGTCATCACATTCTCTGCTGTCAGGCCATCAAATAATTGCAAAAGTCTACATTCTCAATAGCTGAAATTAAAAAAAAAAAATCAGCCTTTCTTACCTATTTTCTCCAAAACTCCAAAGTATCAAAAGACCTAATCCTAAAGGCTGCTGAAGTATTAAATTGGAGGCTGACAGGGAGATGGGCAAGCGAAAACTGGTTCCCATATCCCGTCTTTCTGAAGGTTTCACTGGAACAACTAGGTTGTAGAAGTATGAAAAGAACAGAAGAAGGTCATTTTGGGTTTCTGTCATCCTCTCTGAATGAGGGGAAATGTTATTTTGTAGCTAAACCATTACTGGGAGGCAGCCCCTGTTAGGCTTCACAGTGAGATCACCACAGGAGGGGAATCCTGAGCCTGACATTCATGCTCCAGCTCCAGTGCACCCCTTTCCTTGCCTGCCAGGAAAATTTTGTGTGGCTGCACCACTTGTCTGAACTATTTCTATTTTAGGGGGTCTCTCGAGCTCGCTGGCACTGGATTTACTGCAGGCAGAGCTTTGTCCCTCTGCTCCTCACCTTGGTGCACATGGGCACGAGTCCAACCTGAGCAGGAACAGGAGAGCCTTCCTGCAAAACCGCAGGACTCGGTGGTCTCACAAGATTCTTGGAAACTCCAAAAATAATTGGCTTCCAGGTGCATGGTTGCAGCTGGGAGAAATCTTGGTACTTTTCACAGCCCACTGCTGTTTTGAAAATGTGCGAAGACAATCAGCCACGAATTTCAAAAGACTCCTGTAAAAGTCTCACCTCTAGAAAGGAGAGCTTGTACATAAAACACAGTTCCAAGCTAGTAGGAAAGAGTTATTAAAGGGATCTACAGGTTTGCCTCATAAGTGGGTACGACTTACAATTTTTTAGAAAAGAAATCAAATAAATACTTCAGTATTTTCAAGGCTTGGAAGCCCTAAGAAGCATTTCCAGAGCCATTATTAGCACTGGCCCTTAAGTCTGAAGCGTCAGCCTTCTTCTCTAGTTCCAGTCTGTTCCAAATCAGAAAAGGAGCATTTTTGACTAATTCAATAAAAATATCAGACAACAGGCACCCACTTCGTTGAGACTTGCTAGAGTGTCAGGCACTATTCAGATTTTATATCCAAATATACATTTTCTGAGGACTTACAAGCTGGTTTTCACCAATACCCAGGAAAGGTAAAAATGTAAAAATGGAATAGGAACTGGATCCAGAAAAAAACAGGCCTTCCCATGGTGCACACTGGACTTTCTTCCTTCTGTCTTTTGTCCATGTCTCTGGAAAAGCTGCAGAACAGTGAAAACATCTTCCACTCTGGAGGTCACTGTCCCTGGAATTTCTTAGACAAGACAGCAAAAATGCTGTCTTTGAGGACAGTGACTTCAATCACTGGATATTCTCAGCCAAAGAAAGAAACAAGTCTATTGATGCTCTCCCAGATTTGCCTTTTGAGAAAAGGAGGAATCAGATGAAGTCCTGGAAGAACTCCATTGAACTCATGAAAGTTATAATCACTGACAGTCATTTTCTGTGTAGCTTATCTTTGTATGAAAATAAGATTCATATTATCATACTCTCATCAATAATATCATTCTCTTTCCCTGGAGATGCTTTATACCCGTGAGACAATTTTTGCCAAAGCTGGCAAAAAACGTGGAAGTCTGATTCATGATTGAGTTCAAATAAAACTGAAGGCAGTGAAGAGGAGAAAGTCTGTGCTAAGTGAGGGGAGGAGAGGGACACCCTGAGTGCCATACTGTGCTCAGCAGGGCCAGCAGGCCAGCCCCCAGGCAGGGAGATTGTAGAGCACATGGAGAGAAATGTGTTCATGCAGGGGTGAAGGAGAACATCTGTGGAGGTAGAGAACACAGACTGATAGAAAGCAGCCCCCTCCTCTTTTCCAGTCCTCACAGAAGAACTTGTCTTCCAGCAGTGGAGTTTTTAGAAGGGTGGAGACCTGCAGAGGTGCTGGAATTCTTCTCCAGGTTTACACTTTGACTCCTAGCAGCGCACCAGTTTGGTCAAGCAGCAAGTAAACTGAAAAGCTGCCTTTGAAAATTTGACACAGAGTTTATCCTCAGTAATTTAGGTTTTCCTTCAGCAAGAGGTATGCATATATCCTGAAATATATACTAGGAGTAAACACTTGTTAAAGTAATTTGCTGAATTATATTAAAATACTGTAAAAATGTGCATGTATTATTCTTCACTACAGAATAGTAAATCCCTGGATTTACTATAATCTTGATTCAAGCAGCTTTACAGAGATAGTTTTTTAAGATCTGGGTAGAAAACCTGAAGTCCTTTTAAACTCCCATCAAGCTGTATCCTTGGCAGAAGTCGATATCTTGGCTTGATGTGCAGTATTGGAATCGTGAGTCCCAAAATAGCCCATGGCTGCCAACAGGCTGATATCTAACTGGAACAGAATCTTTTCCATTTTATCAGGCATATGATTTTTCAAAGAAGCTCAGCTAGTTGCTGTAACCACATGAAAGTTTTCCAAATGAGGCAGGAATGGGCAAAATTCATTAGTGCTAAAAGAGACCAGGGTTAACCAGGGTTACTGAAACAAAGTCTCTCTTTTTGATGTTATTATACCCAGCTTGGGGAGCCTGCATCACATTTATATACATTGAGTCTTTTTGTGTTTTGCTGAGTGTCTTTAGCAATGCTGACATCAGGGATTGTCACTGTCCTTTATCAGTTCTGGCTGTGCTCAGACTGTAGCTCAGACAGGTTCTATTTGTAGCAGGGCACAAGCCAGAGTGGATTTCTTATTTCACTCAATGAGCCATGATTGCTAAGAAGCTCTTCTTCTCTTCAGAAGTATTATTTGGATAGTACTTAGAAAGGGAGGGCAGATCCTGGATAAGAAGTCCAGTTAACTCCTCCAGTTGCAAATCTGTGTTTAGAACCATGATCAAACCATAAACAGCCATTTCATTTGATTTCTCAGAAAAATAAAAAAATAATATAATAGTTAACATAAACCTGTAATGGACACAAGAAAACAAACCCAGGATCCTATGTATTTTAACAGTCTTGATTTATATTTCATCACCTTTATTTGGGTTTTCTGTGATCTGCTGTTTATTTTGGGGGGGTAGCATGGAAGATGTTTAGTTACTGTCAATGCTATTTGTAATGTGCAGCAGTGCTGGAGGTGCAGCAAACTGGAAGTGCCAGTCCCCCCCTCCTGCCTGTGCTTTTCAACCAAAGTGGGAATCATAGAGCTGGAGGCACATGGCAAAAGGGGTTGGGATTGAGCTGATCAAGTGCTTATTATTTTGGGGTTTTCTGTTTCTTGGAAACAATAATATCTCAATCTTATCCAGAGAACGAAACTCACCAGGAGCTCGGTTGCTCTGAGCAGCTTAAAAACAGATTTAAATGTAAAGCACTTCCAGTAAATTCTTCTGAAATTAATATCATGCATTTCAGTGAGGTGAAGTGGGACTCACTTCCTAAATTTTTCCTTATTTTGGCAGCTTTCTGTAAAATATTTCTTCTAGGAGCCAATCTGTTTGTAGAATCCTTAGGCAGGGAACCTCTGTGGGCATCACTGTGAGCACAGGCACCAAGTGCAGCCCCAGGCACCTGCTCTCAGCCCAGCTGGAATCATGTCCCAGGGATTTAGTGGGAAAATCCAGATGAACGGGCTGTTTGTGAGACTATCAGCTATCAGAGAGATAAAGTCTCTACAAACACACAAGTAGGCCATCTTATAGTCAATAGGTTTCTGTTTATTCTGAAAGGATGCTTTTAAAAACATAAGAATGTGAAGAGTTTACTTTGTTAAATCAGTGCCTCTGGATGTATAGAATAATTTTATAGAGGAAATGATAAAATTATTAAGCTATTACGTTTCAGTACACTGACATGTCACTGTGTTTATTGAAGATTCCTAACTGATAGGAAGGAGCAAAAGAAATAATTTTAGGTTAAATTCAAGGAGATCTCTAACATAGAAAGATGGTTTTTGGATGTACAGCAGTAACCTTTCCAACTTTGGTTGTTTGGGGTTTTTTTCTGGTGTTATTTAATAGTGAAGTTTTCAAAGAAAATTTTGTGCAGCTGCAATAATGCTTTTACCTCTTCTGCATGATGTGTGGAGAAATTTTCATGCAAAAGCTCTGGCACTTGAGGCTTGATCCATACATGAGATTCTTAGTTCAAAGAGCATCTGCTTCAAACAAAGTCACTCACAAAATAAATAAATACATGAAATATTCTTCTTTTCACATGAATAACAAAGGTTTACTTCTTTAACATGTGTGTAGGGCTTCATTTTTGTGTCTGTTCAAATTCCACAATGTATTTATGTCTAAGTATCTCTACACATGGCTCTATTGAGTTTATATCCACTTTGTTGCATTTATGCAGGTAATTAATGCTTTGTAAAAGCAATATACTGGATAATTCCTATCCATACTCTAAAATTAGATAAATAAAGATTGTTAATGAAAGATAATATGTTTTAAATAAAGCCATTAGAGGATAGGGGCAGTGTGGACAGAACCTCCCCCAGGAAACAGGCAGGGGCATGTTCAGGGGTATCTCAGAGACAAATAATGTCCATAAAAGTGGGCTTATCATTACTCCAGAATGGAGAGTTATCAGCAGCTGGACACTAAGGCCTTCTAGAAAGTCAAATATAATCATTGTAGGAAGACTCAGTTTATCACCAGCTTCATCCCCCAACCACACGGTAAGAAAATTGCCCTGTGGCTTTCCTCAGCAGTGTCCTTAAAGACTTTCAGTGCTGGGGACTAAAATATTCCGGGGTCAGCTGTTCTGAAAACTCACTATTATCTTTGGAAAATTGTTCTAATGTCTATGTCTTCCCTGAAGATTGTTGGGTTTGTTTGTGGTTTGGTGATTTTTTTTTAATTTTTTTTTTTTTTTTTTTTTTTTTTTTTTTTTGTGGTTTTGGTTGGTTGGTTGGTTGGTATTTTGCTACAATTAAAACTCTTTTTGTTTTTCTTTTCCTGTCCATCTGTGGAGTATATATTTGTTTTCCCAGTTTTCAATGCTTTAAGCAAGACAATCCCATTTTGTTCATTCTTACACAGAATTTTAAAAGCCCTTCACTGTAGCTCTGAATTTCCTTAAACTCAGCAAGAGGTTTCCTGAAGAATGGCCTCAAAACCAGGGCCCAGAGGTGACACCATTGCAGAGTAGTGTGGAGGTTCCTTCACTTTCACTGAAACCTCTCAGGCTGCCACATCCCATTTTTGCAGCTGCATTAGCAGTGCTGGCTCCCTGACTCCTGTCCAGCTCTGAGTCACTGAGGCTCCCAAGTTCAGCATTAATGTTCCCTCATCATTTATTCCCCACCTTGGACTTTTGCAGTGGACTATTTCTGTTTGGGCCAGAATAACAATTCTTCCTATTGACCTGCATCTCTTCTCAGATATTTATTTATTTATACTTTTATTTATCCTGGGCACTTGCAGGCTCAGCTTACCTGCATTTGCAAATTTAATAAGGACTCTCTCTATTCCATCTTCCAAGTCAGCACTGAGAGCACAAGCAGGATTTTCTGGGACAGAATCAGGCACAAGTCCTTCACTTTTCTCTGAATCACTGAATGTTGCAGTCTCAGTGTCCTTTCCCTGCACAGGTCCTGCAGTAATTTCATCCAGAGGATACTTCCTTGTGTTCCAGGACACAGCAGCCAAGGCTTCACTGGAGCCCAGACATTTGACTCCCACTGCTTTTTCTCCATTCCCAGGGCCAATTGTCTTTGAGAGAAAGGAATTAGATTGCCTGCAAAGAATTTGTTCTCAGTAAATCCATGATGCCTGTGAATCTATGGGTTTCCCATGTGCTTTGATAAAATGTTGGAAAATATGTCAGTATTTTCCCAGGAATTTTAATTAATGAGTATAATTTATAATTCCCTAGCTGCTAATTGCTTTCACTTTTTCTTAGAATAAGAACTGTGATTCTTTTTCCCCTTGGTACCTTTGTGCAGTATTTTTGAAAGAGAACTATTATGAGCTGCAGCACTGCTTCAGTTACTTCATTAAATAACCAAGGATGACAAAATTCTCCAAGCCCATATGAAATCTCCCTAATCCTTATTTTTCCTCTCCTATTTAAAATCCTACCCCTCTCTCACTGGTACTAATTATGTTAGGCTCTTGCTATTGCAACCAATCTTTTTTTAAAAGGGTGATGACAAAAGCTAATAAACTCCCTAGTCTTTCTCAGAGCTGCCATTTGTTGATCTCTTCCAAGTCAAGTGCAGAGATTTTCCTTAGACTTCTTTTTTTTTGCAAATAGTCTGTGGGTCACACTGACTCCTACTCCAGGAGATTACATTCTGGAAAATGTTTTTCCTGCTATTGTTCAGATTTCTTACAATGCAGTCATGCAAAGTGCCTGAAGCAATGAGATTCTGTAAAAATCTCTTTGGCCAATCCCAGCAAAAATCTGTCTTGAGCAGAGAACATAATCAACAGGTACAATTTATATAATTTCTAAAATTTAGTTTTACTTTAGGCTGCCTACACTTTATACCATTTTCAGGTTTCAGACAAACAAATTTTTTCAGAGAGAATAAGCAAGCAGAAATTAGGAGATTATCTTCAGAGGGATCATGAATTTAATCACAGGATTGCTCACAAGAATGCAGATGCTCAAGAGTCATGTGGGGGATGGAAACATGCTCATCACCAGGCTAATGGCATCTTTAATTGCTTTCCTTACTTACAATCAGTGGAGAGAATTACAATTTAGCTCTGTTTATACCATGAACAGGTGTAGATCATATTTTATTTCTTTTGGGCAAGATAAGCTCCAAGGAGCATATCTCATATATTGTCTTATACCCTGGGAGATAGATCTTCAATTCTCCAATACATTGCAAAATTAAAATGCAATTATATTTATATATATATATATATATATATATATATAATATATCATCTATGTCCCTTTTCCACAAGAGCTTCAGTAGGTATGGTATTCTGACTGGCTTCAAGGCCAGATATATTCCTAACATTTTGGCACTTGATCTCAGGAGCAGACTTTGCATTCCAGTGCTTCAGTGAGATATAGATTTTAAAAAAGCTAAGATTTTAGCTAAATATAGGTGTGTCAAAATTAATTAGAGCAAATAGATAGATAGATAGGTTTTTTTGGAAATAATTAAAAGTTAATAGTTAGTTGAAAGAAGCCAGATTTGAGATCGTTACCCCAGATTTAAATAACTTGTCATTCTTATGTTTGTTTAGCAGAGTTTATACTAAAAAATGGAGAAACTGATAAATAAATCTAAAGGAACACAGACAATTGCAAATCTTTTACATCTGGAAACCCATTCAAAAGTCATGGAGGGAGGAAATTGGGAGCTCTCCTCTGGGAGAATAATCATTTGTATTGTCATCTATGGGAGGGGTTGAAAGTTCAGAACGAGGAAGACTTGCCTTACTTCCTCTTTTCAAGACCCTTCCCCATAAAAAGGACCACTGACCCAATTCAGAGAACAAACTACACATGCTGAATGGCCTTTTAAGCTAATTACCATAGGAAGCCAGGAATAGGAGATGCTAGTGTTATAAGTATGCAAATATTTAAAACTTTTGTAAATAAATAAACTCCAAAATTACTTGTAACTTTGCAGTGTGTATTAAGAAACCATCCCACGCAGCTGCCCAATGCTGAATTAAACATGCATTTTCTAAATTTAAACTGTTAGAGAGTCTTTTGTCTGTCCCAGTTGGTATCGATATTAGGTCAATATCTGTATTCAATAAATCAGCAGGAGAGTCTGGAAGAGCAGCAGAAGGGATCTGGAGGGTCCCACACCAAGCAGGCAGCTGTGTGCTGGCTTTTTAGGACCAGCTGGATCTCACACACTGAGTTGCAAGAGATGTCATTCTCTACTCTCAGGGGGCATCTTCTGCCCATTTGGATGCCACAGCTCTGATTCCCCTTTCCAAATATTCCCCTTCTTCCTGCTCACCCACAGAACAGAGCAGGGTTTCCTTTTTGTCCTGAAAGGTTCTTTGGGAGGAAAGGTGGTGGTGGTGTCTCCTTTTCTGGTAAAGGCAGCTGCTCAGGAAGGAGGTATGGAAATGGGTGTTATTCATTCTTTTTGCTTTAAATATGTCAGAGTGTAAGAGCTCGAGACTGATTTCCATATTGCCTATGCTACAGAGTTGTTCTATCTTTATGCCTCTCTCAGAAAAACAGGGGAAACTAAAAATATCAGGCATCTCCAGATGGTTGAAAATAATTCAGAATCACCATTTTGGTGCCGGTTTTCAATTAAGTCCAAGGTTTATTTTAGGCACCAAAGGCCTGGATCCTCTGAGGTTTATCTTCCTAAACCCCATTTGACTTTCATGACAGTTTAATGAGAGTTAAGTGCCAAGTTACTCTCTTAATCCTGGGCAAGTGAAATCTCTGATTTACTCTGGCCCTTAGTTGTGAGCAAAAGACCCTTGGCATTTTGCAAGATCCCTCCTGGAGTGGCAAGGTAGGGACAGAAAAATGTGGTTTTTCTTTCCTGTTTGTTTGCCCATTACAATTTTTTTTCAGTTGTAGGAGTTCATGTTCTTCAGTTCCATGAGCACCTCCTGCCTCTAGAGCTTGGCTGCTCAGTGTACTCTGGACTAGCCTAGGTTAGTGCTTCCCTTCTGAGTTGTTTACGTGCTGTTCCCTTGTCTTTGCTGTTGGGCAAATGCTAAAAATAAGAATTTGCTTATCTAATTTGTATGGATCTTTACAGTGTATGTGATTTCACTGTCTCCCTTCCCCTCGAGCACTGGACAGATTTTCCAGACCTTCTGACTTTGCATTTATTGCTGTCATAAGTCCCAGGATTTTTCCTTTCAATGCTGATATGTTAAAATAAGGCACTCCAATTTTTCCATAGGGAATACTTAGAGCTTACAGTTTCTTCTTGTTCTGATTGAGCTCTGTACCTACTCATTCTGTTCTGATTATATTTGTTTCACATCCTGGAAATCTAATTTACACCTTGTAAAATTGTTTACAGTAAGCATGCCTAAAAATGTGCTTAAACCTATGAAGTGATTTTTCATATTTCTTTGGACTAGATGGGTAATTTTTTTCTTGGTGTCAGCTGAATAATTCGTATGGCAGAAGAAGAATCAGGGTAAGCTTCCGTGTGCTGGCAGCCCCTATGCTAAAAGCTTTTCTTGAGATGCCATCTCAGAGAAAGATCAGGTTATTCTGCCTTCAAGACTGTCTTGTCACTGCCCATTCCACCAAAACTGTTCAATATAAGTTCCTGATTGTCAACTGCACCTTTTTTTTTTTTTTTTTTTTTTTTTTTTTTGCTTATTGGAAAAGCAACTGCAGTACAGAGGTCACCAAGTAGGCTTTCTCTGGTTCAGTTTGGATTTAATCAGAATAGGCACAAATTTCAATTATCTCTCTCATGAATCAGTGGAGGTTTAAAAGGTCACCTCGGGATGGCACTTTGGGACACAGAGATGGTTGTTTAAAGTTATACAGGCACAGTTCTGTCTGTACCCTTGCAGATACCCCAAACACACAGCCAGTTTAATTCAATATCTGATACAAAATCTGGTGTTTGCAATGCTGAGTGTGTGTCTTGGGAGATCCTTATCTGTGTATCCCTTATGAACTCTGATCATGAACAAGTCACACACCCCTAGAAGCTTACAGATGGTAGGGAGCATAAAAATTCCCCCTCTTTTCTTTCTGTATGCATAATTCTTTTTTGGATTTGAACTGAACTGAGGAAGTGATATTTATAGAGCAGTGAGCTCTCTTTTGACAGTTTGGAAGTCCTTGGTATGAGGACTCCAGCTGTGGAAGTGCTCTACCACCAAGCAAACACAGCAGGACAAGGACAGGGACCAGGTGGCAGTGCTGGCTTCCAAGGGCACAGGGCTGTGATGGTCAGGGTGGGCTGGAATTTTTGTGAACACAATAAAATCATCTGTGAGACCAGTCAAAATAAATACATTTTTTAAAGGGTTGCACAAGAGGAATAAACACTCTGTGATATGGAAGGTAAGCAGGGCTGAGGAGGATCCTGGAGGACCCCAGCCTCAGTGCAGGGGGCATGTGAAGGGCAGGGATACTGCAAATATTCTGGGCTTTTTTAGAGCTGTACAGTTAAGAGACTTAACAAGCATGTGTGCACCTCTTTACTGATTATGTCCCCTCATGGTTGGGATTTTGCCTGTGGAGGAGCAGACCTGGCACTGGGTTTGAATAAGGATCTTTTGCTCAGCAAGTGCATCAGAAATGTCATGAGCACCAACACCTGCACCTGTCTGGAGCCTACCTGGGCCAAAAGCAGAGCACAGGACAAACTCAGTTTAGCACCCAGTTTAGTAACCAACTGGCAAACCTGTTATTCTGAGAGCAGCTCTTTAGCCAGATTCTGCCCCCAGACACACCAGTATAGACATACATTCATTTCCAGGACTCTGAATCTGTCCAGTGACTCCACTGGCCCTAAAAACAGTTTGGTCCTTCTCATGCAATCTTAGTTTTATTCTAGGATAAGTCAGATTCCCTGAGGGAATAATGAAACATCTCAGACCTCTGGCACATCTCCTCTCTGACAATGCTACAGGGGTAAAATAGGTCAGAGTAGTATAGGGCTGATTTTGAATCTATGAGATAGAACAGGAATCCTAGGGACAAAGAGATCACTTACTACAGGGAAGATGTAGAGAGAGAAAACGAAGCTCTAAAAAAATATTCAGGAAATTCGAAGGCTGCTAAACCAGACAAGATTAAATAAATTAATGACTTTAAAGTAATTCAGTACAGTGTTGACTACCCTTTACAAATGCTTGAAAGGAGGTACAACTTTGATAAAACACTAAAGTACAGTATATAGTGTGTGTGCCAGGGGGGTATACAACACATAACTTACACATTTCTTCTGGACACATCAGTGTACTAAAATACAAGAATAACCAAAGAAAAGTTTAAAAAGCTAAGGACCAGGTTCTGGCAACAACATTTGGAGTTGTCTGCAAGCACATATGGCTTGTAGTTTTTCTCTTTAAACAGAGAATTAAATCCTGATTCCAAGAAATACCAACTTTTGAAGCCATCTGAAATTATCCATAGTTTGCAAGATAATTTCTGAAGGTGTGTCTAAAGGAAGACATATTCTCGTGACAGACCCGATCTTTTTAAAAATCAGTTTAATGAAAAAGTACAAAAAAAATAACCAGTAGCTGGAGGTAGGTCAAGGCCTACAACAGAATATTTCATTTGGCTCAATGAAGGGTCTTGGATTTATCATTTGTTAATCTAAGGACTCTGCTTGTCCTCATTTATCTTCCCTTCAAAGCTACTGAGAAGAGTTACAGAAATGCATTCAGCACATTGTGAAAACAGTCTATGCTCACATCCAGTAATGAAGAAATAATGCAATTAATTGCTGTTACGTAATGGCACTTGGCAAATTAAAGTGGACTGCTACACAGTAAATAAATAAAACCATGTGCTATTTCTGGAACACTGCTTAGAAATAGCTTGACCAGAGACCTGGAGCATCCAGACCGATGGGTATTTACACAGAAAATGTTGGCATCAGTGGCTGCTGGGTGTGACAAGCACTCTGGGGATGAGAAACCTATGGCACATCCTGCATCTCCTGAGCCTCTTCTGGCAGGGCCATTGCAATAATCCCAGCAGCTCCAGGACACAGTGAAGTGTCTGAAACGAGACCCCCAGAGCCCAGCCAAAAACCCTCTCCAAGGGAGGTCTCAGGCAGGGCTGTTGGAGGTGACTCCAGTATGAAAAAACCTTCAGCCAAAAACCCCTTGGCCTTAAAAAAACCTGAACTTCAGCTCAAACTTAAACTTTAGCTTAAACCTTAACCTCAACCTCAGCCTCCCCCTAAGGCTGTGGGAAAGCCCTGTAGTCATGGAGAGCAAAAGGCTCCCTTCCAAATCCCCCTGTCCAGTTATGGAGATTGTTACTAGAAAGTTCTCAGTTCTCTCTGTTACGATGGTTACTTTCTGCTGCAGAAATTGCAATATTGTTAATTGCCCTTTCCCACTGCATCTTTCCCTCAGACCCTGCCTCAGCCCATCCCTGCACCCAAGTGTATGAACATCCCTGCTCTGGCCTGGCCCGGCTTTGTCCCCGTTCCTAGTACAGTGCATGCCTTCCTGGTTGTGGTTTTCACCTCATTACAGTTCTTCTTATGGCTACTCAAAGCTGGGTCTCTCCAAAAAGTGTCCAGAGCCATTTTCTAGGGAAAACACCCAGGTCAGACTGTCCAGGCTGGGACCAGGGGGTTTCACAGGGCCATGGTGCTCCTGTGTGGAACCTGGGGCTGTCCTGTTAAATTCCTAACCTGGGATGTCCTGTGAAATTCCTAACCTGGGATGTGCTGTGGAGTTCCTAACCTGGGGGATGTCCTGTGGAGTTCCTAACCTGGGGATGTCCTCTAGTCCCATACCTATTACCACATTATAAAAACCTCAAATTTAAAACCCTTCACCATGTGAAATCACACACTTCTATTTAACTACACACTTAAATTTATTTAACTCCATCACTTAAATTCAGAAGCCTTCTGCAAGGCCCCAGGTCACAAGCAGTGTTCTCCAAGGGGTCAGTGTCAGAAAGCACAGAAAGCTCAAAAGTTCCGGGTTTCTGGGATCCAACAGGATAACAGGACAGCTGCTAGGACAGGGAGCTCAGAGCTGAGACAAGCCAGTGCATGCCCTCCTGGCACTGCACTCTGAGATTCTCCACAAGCACAGCCTGGTGACAGCAGCTTGTTGTCATCACCATCCTCCTCCTAAAATCTAAACCAAAATTAATCTTTTTGGTTTTGTAAATACGTCAACAAACCAATATCTCTCTACTGTAACAACTAAGAAATGAAGATACCCTTTTCCTTGGTTTGAGAAATTTTATAGTAGATGTCTTGGTTTGAAAGACAGGTGTTTACTAAGGAAAGCAGAAGCTTCCCTTTGGACTGAAAAAAAATGTGATTCTTCGATTATTATAATTTTGGAATTAAGAGAGCTCTCAGGCAAAGATATGGGGGTAGGAATAACAGTTCTTTACTAGTATATCTAACAAGACAAACAAGAACAACAGCAGCTATGAAATTGCCCACAAACAGAACAGTAACTCAGTCCCAGTCCCTTTCTGGCTGCAGGCACCTTTTCCCTGAGCTGCAGTTCCCGGCTCTGGGGACGGGCAGGTCCCGCAGAGCTGCAGGAGGGCTGGGGGTGATGGCAGCGCTGTCCCAGGTGGGAGAGAGAGATGGAGAGAGAGCCCTCCGCTCACGGCGTCGGTCCCGACTCAGCAGAGTGCTGGATGATGGCAGGTTACAGCGAGAAGGCAGCAGGGCAGGGTCCGACAGCAGTGAGGATGGCTCCCGCCGCTGGGAAGGCAGGAATGGGTCAGAGGTGGCGATCGTCCTTCTCGTCCAAACTCTGCTGGGGAAATGGGGCGAGCCAGAGCCTTCCGCTTCCTCTTCTGGCTGTTTGAATCTCGCAGGGTTTCCCTCTTCTCTCCCCTCCCCCTTGCCATCAGGGCCCAGCCAACAGGTATCTTAGCATGACAATGGGGAAAATTCCACAGAGGGAAAAGGGAAAGAAACCAACCCCAACAGTAGATAAAATTATTTTTGCTATTACTACACACATGCATCACAACCTGAATAGATTAAAATATTTTGATGGGATGGCTTTTTTTTTCAATTAAGGCTCTTACAACATTTCCAATATACTGTTTTAAAATGTTTCATCTCCCATTTACACCGAT
The DNA here is from genome assembly GCF_963662255.1 of Cinclus cinclus. Taxonomy (NCBI): domain Eukaryota; kingdom Metazoa; phylum Chordata; class Aves; order Passeriformes; family Cinclidae; genus Cinclus; species Cinclus cinclus. The sequence goes on along the minus strand of NC_085056.1, from coordinate 19,204,066 downwards.
TTTTCAATTCCTTCCTCCTTTCCCAGTTGTATAACAAATCCCAAATAATAAATTTGAACTGCTATTTATAAAATGCAATGGTTGAGTTAGGGCTTTAGCTGATGATGAACTGAAATTTAGTCAGTTTTGAACCTTAATGTTTAACCAGTAATTGTTTCTTTGCTGTTAATCCTATAGCAAACAGAAAACCAGATACACTGGTAAGTAAAGCAATTGAGGAAATCTGATTTTACACTGGGGATCCACTAACTTGTGCTGTGATAGCTGATTATTTGTTTGCATTTTTATGCTGATAACTCCTTCCATTTGGGACTCTTGGACTGAAGCTGCTTACCAGAAATTGCCTGGAATAGATAAAGCCATAGAACTGAATACTGACTGCAGGGCTTGGTGCTGGCCATCACCCGTGGCTGAAGGGATGGAACTCATGCTGGATCCAGGTGGATGCAGGTGGAGGGATGGGGATGGTGCCACTGCCCAGCTGTGGCCCCTCACCTGGCCTGGCTGTCCTGAGGGCTCCAGGTGCCCAGGCAGGGGTTGGCTGCAGGACCTGGACACCCAAATCCTGCCTGCCTGGGGGGTTCCTGCCCTGGAGCCCCTCCCAGGGAGCTGCTGGCAGGCACTGATGTTTCCTTGTCCCTGGGATGTTCCCTCGTCCCTGGGATGTTTCCATGGGATGTTTCCTCATCCCTGGGATGTTTTCTTGTCCCTGGGGTGTTTCCTTGTCCCTGGGGTGTTTCCTTGTCCCTGGGATGTTCCCTTGTCCATGGAAGGGTTTCAGCAGCAGGAGGGTGGAAGCAAAGGGAAGGGCTGAAGCAGCCCTTGGCACAAAGCCTGCATCTGCTTTTCCACAGTCCTGGTGCCCTTTCTGGGACTGACAGGGAGCCCTGGCCAGCTGGAAGGAAACCTTGCAGTTGCCTTTTCAGTGCTTTCCCAATTCAGCTTTCTCTTTGTATGAGTGTGTGGCCAAAGGCCAGGAGGAAGAAAAGGATCAAGAGCAGTTCTCCTACTCAGGGCTTGCTCACAGTATCATCTGTAAGACTTCTGTTACACAAAAAGGGTTTCCTCAGGCCAGGCCAGTGCCCAGTTTTAGAGACATGCCTCACTTGGTGGTTTTAAACACAGATGCAGGATTTTCTTTAATCTTTGCAATTTGAGGAATTTTTCCTAAATTTGAATGCAAAAGTAAATCCAGCTCTTGGTTCCTGCAGCAGTGGTGCTATGACTTGAATATAAACATTTGAGAGCACAAAATGTAGAAATGTTGGGGGTGGCGGGGTTGCATTTAAATTTTCATTTTTCATTTAAATATTATGGAAATTATATGCCAATATACCAATATCAAGGATATCAATGAGTAAATGTGTCAATGATCTATCTTGAGGACTGCTTGCACAGGCAGTTCTTGTGGCCACAAAAAGACTTTGCTTCAATAGCCAAAGTAATTCTGCCCCTCTGATGCCTTGCACACAATATTTATATAATTTTTCTTTCTCTGAGGCATTTTTGCAGTATTCCCAACAGCAGTGTCTCCTTCCCATGGCTTCTTCAAGTAAACTCCTAACTAAAAATCTCTGGCTTGAGCAGAGAATCCTACCTACCAGTGAGGTTTACAGCTGTTAAGTGGCGTGGACTCAATATTTTGTCTGAGGGTGTGTTTCAAAGTCATTTTGGGTTTTATTTTTCCAAAAAGATTACTTTGATGTGTTGAGGATATGCTGGTTTTGAGAATGTGTGGTGATGGGTCAGTTGTTATTCCTGTGCTTTTTCTATTCATACTGTACCTATTGGGACTCTAGCTATAATTATAATATAAACACCCTGCCACCCTCAAAGTACAAGGTATTTTAGTGACTTTGTTGTTTAACATTACTGGATTCTCATTTATTTCTATTTTTGTATATTCTTACTCTTTTTTCTTCTCCTTTGAATACTAAATATGGGCTTTTTACTAATCTTTTTATCCACGAATTCCTGAATTCTAATTCCATGTGTGATATTTATTCTGTGCAGGCAGAACTACTGACTCATCACATCACTCATCAGTCCAGGGAGCTGTTTCATCTCTCAGAACCTGTGCATTGTCACCACGTTATGTGGACAGAAGTGAAGGGCTCCCTGTGACCATCTGAAACACCTGAGCATTTGTTTTTAGCATCATTTTAAGATGATCTTGTGCACTGCACATTTGTCACATCAGCTGTGCTGGCACAGTGGAAGGAGTGATGTGGATGCAGCTAAGAACAGGAACTGTTTAAATTGGAAGCTTTTGCAAGAAAACAGAGTGAGGAACCCAAGCAGGGTGTGTGAGCCCTCTCTGGATGCTTGAAACACTTTGCCTAGTAAGGCAAGTGGGTGATGGGGAGCAGCCAAAGGGGGGGTTTATGGCTGCCAGGGAGACTGCAGGAAAAAGGCAAAGTTCCAGTTTGTGTGGAAAAGATCCTTTTCCCCAAGCAGGCTGAGTAATGCTCTTGTTGCTAATCTCATTCAGTGCTTGTCTGTAAGTGCTTGCTCTGCTTAAGAAATGGGAGATGTTTTGAAATCTTTTCTTTCGGTGACAATGTGATTTTATTGAAGTCTGAAATGGCTGTGAATCTACAACTTAAAATGCACTTAATGACTGTGATTTTTTTTCACTTAAATAAATAGTGAATACTTTCTCTCTTCAAATTACATGTATGTAAAATGTTCTCCTTTCCAGGCACTGGGTATACAGGCAGGATGGCAATAAATGTACCTTGTACTGGAAAGACAATACTAGAGCAAGAAGTGATGCAGATCACCAAAAAAGATCTTCAAGAGAAACTAATATTGTCACTCTCACTGGGATGTAATTTGGTTGTCTAACTATTCACTTCCCATAGCTGATGGATTTTAAGTGAGTTTTAAAAGGCTGAAACTTGATATGAATCTGTACTACTTGGGAGGGAAATGCCACAGGAAGAGCTGACTGTCCACTTGGAAAACCTGCAGTGGGAGTGTGTGCTTATGAGACACCACAAAATCCTCAGGGAGACAGAGCTAGACAGGGATGGATGATCTGGTGCTGAAAAAGGTGAGTTCTGACTGCAAGGTCACCCTTCCATGCTAGTGGAATGGAGCTCATCTCCTGTCCTTTCCCTACCTCCCTGCTCTCTGTTTACCTGGAAGCTGCAGAGCAGATGCTGAGCCAGGACTGGCGAGGCCAAAAGGCACCAGTTTATAAACAAAAATTCTTCTCATCTCTCATCTCATCTCATCTCATCTCATCTCATCTCATCTCATCTCATCTCATCTCATCTCATCCCTCATCTCATCATCTTATCTCATTGCACCATCTTCATCCCTCCCACATCTCCCACAAGCTTCCCTGCAATTCCCCAGATACTTCCTGCATTTCCTTGGATTTTCTGCTGCCCTTCACCAGCATTTCATTGCATTCCAGTGCAGCTGCCTGTCCTGGCCTGAGTGACACTCAGAGTTCTGCAGCTGATCTGGAGCTGTTCACACAATGACTGGACACTCTGCTGCCCAGGGGCTGCTTGGGGCTTTCATTCTCTTGAGCAACCACCTTATAAATTGATATATATATATTGATACATGTATTGATAGTATTAGATTTTGTAATTTATGTGAAATTGTTCACCAGATTCAAAATATGTTTTGAGGCTGAGATGCACAAGTGATTGTACATAAATATAAAACTGCACAGGTACCTAAACTTCAGTTCTGTAAGAAAGCAGTCTACAAGGAACTCACAGGAAGCATTTTACCTCAGAACAATACCTGATGTGATGTGGAGGTTCTACAGACCAAGTTAAATACTAGTACTAGTATTAAAAGTAGTAGAAGTATTGTTAGATTAGTTTCCCATGCAAATGCTTCAATAGGGGATGTAAACCTTGTTGGGTTCCAACTGCACAGGCAAAACAAAGAATCTTTCATCTAAATAGGTGGCCTTCCAAAAGGTCAGGGTGAATTACCTGACTTTTCACCTAAACTCAGGTGCCAAGGTTGCCAGTGGAATTGAAAATGCATTTTCTCATCACAGGTTTCTAGCAGGCCAACTAGTCCTATCTTTGTAAAATGGGAACTTGAATATATTTATCTTTTTAGGCACACACAGAGTGAAAATATGTATCCATGTGTAGATCTGGGAGTATATTCTAACTTCCCAAACAGGGTGGCAGGGGGTCATTGCTGGCTTCCTGAGCAGATTGCTAACAGAAATTTGTCAATACAAATGCATTTGTACATCAGTTGAAAAGATCAATATGGTACTAACCAAGGTCTTCCTCAGTTCCAGAGCAAGCATTTGTATTATTTAAGGTGTTGCACCATTCTGGGCATGGAAAAAGGTTTAAAAATATGCTTCATATTTGCATTCCTTGCAAAGGCTCTATTCTCATTTTTTGTTTCTTTATTTAATCACTCATTGCTCATTTTTCTAGCTACTTTGGGACTGGAAGCTTGTCTCATTTGGGCCCTTTTGAGCTGGTGTTATTTCTGGGTCTGGGCAAGTATTGCACATTTCCACCATGAAAGCAGAAATTCTGCACGAGTTGTCAGAACCATCAGCACATCCCTGGGAACGTCTGACACTCGAACTGCCAGGATCTGGCTTTCAACAAATGCAGCTTCAGCTCCCCTAACTGCTCACTGCCTGGATGCTGACGTAATTCTGGCAGAATTTGCTTTCTGGACTGCTAAAAATAGGAAGTTCACTTTAATGGCTTCAGTGGAATGCTGATGCTCTGGAGATGCATTGATGAAGCAGAGTGAGCAGCTCTTGTTACATTTGAGTAAAGAGCACCTGGCTGCCCAAAGCAAATGCCTCAGGGCTAATCAGTGTGCTTTAATTAATTAGATAATATCATCAGAATTATCAGATGAGGCCCCATAGTTCAACTGGTTACATTTTGTGTAGCAAGGATCTTGTTTTGGAAATTATAAAGAACTGACCTGCTTCTTTCCTGCCATGAACCTCTTACCTATCACTCAGGCTCCTTTGATCTTTCATACCAAACTAGAGTTGTTGCTCATTGCCTGTTTGCTTAAACCAAGCTGTGCATTTTAATGATAAAGTCTATTTTATAATGTGAATTTCACAACTATTTGCACTAACACCCTTGAGGATACTTCTGAAATGGCATCAGATTTGCTTAGAGTCTCATTAAGCAAAACAGTATTCTCCAGAAGGCTCCATCTAAAATGTGTGCCAAGTATTCATAAGAGACTTGGTTCATTTGCAAATATTACCATTGTAAGGGAATGAATGCTCATAAGAAAAAGGGAGTCCCTGAATATCTCTTAGGGGAAGTTTTATCCAACTGCATCAAAACTGTTGGTCAAGTACATTAGTGATTATTTTTCTTGGAAATGCATAAATTTCCTGCAACAAAAATGTAAACCAAACTGTACTCCACGTGATTAGCTTCCTAAATCACCTGACACAGGATGTTCAGAATCCTGTGCCACGAAAGATAACAGTATTATCTCCTTTCTCATGAACACTTTACTCAGACTTGGCAGAAATATATGCTAGAAAAAAAAAAGTTAAAACTGTTTTTAACTCATTAGGTTGCTTTTTCAGAGTGAGGATAAGAAGGGGGTGTCCCTCTTGCTCTGAATGCTCTTCATTTAAGTTAAGATTGGTCCTTTTCTCAGAAATCAAGATGAAAATTTCATCAAATTATTTCCCTTCAAACTTCTATCTGTTTTGTAGAACCTTTTTATTCAAGGTACTAGTTCCTCCCATCCCCAGACAAGCTCATTAGATCAATTCAAAGGAATTCTTACCTTGTAGCTTATTTTCAGCATTTTTTTATCCTGGGACAGAGCAGCCCCTCAAACTTCCACAGGTTTATAAAATTAGCTTCCAAAATCTTTCTACCTGATTTCAGTAATCTTTTTTATTTTTCTTAGATGGGTTTTTTTTTTGTTCCAAAAGTGACTGAAAACTCTTCATTTCCCTTTATATGTGGGGGGTTTTTTTGTGGTTTTCAGTGTGATTTCTGTGCAGAGTTCAGTACCAAGCCCAAACAGAAAGTGCTGGTGCACTTCCACAGTCTCCCTGCCCTATCAGATGCTGCATTTCATTGTATTTCCAGTTAAGATTTACTAAAAAAATAGGTTCAGTCATACAGGTAGTGGATTTAGTCATTTTACAAGTTCAAAACTCTGAAACCAGCCACAATTATAAGAAAGCTTTCCCCCCTTTATTACAAGATAAGGGGAATTCCCTCATGGAAGTTCCCTTCATTGTTACAAAGATACAAAACCACTCTTCTAAACCTATCAGAATGGGTATTTATTTTCTATGAATTATAAATTATTGCATTCTCCAAAGCAATCTCAGCTGGCTGCCTGTGTTTCAGTTTCCAAGGAGCATCATTCAAGTGTGAGCCCAGTGCAGAAGAGCTGAACTTTCATTTTACTGCCTCAAAGTGCCTCTGTATATTTATTGAAAGTTATTTCCTTCAGGCAGTAAAACTAACTTTTTTGTTGAGAATTTAGAGAAATTTCTACAGAAACTTGTTGATCATGTTCAACTTTAGGATTAGGTAAAGAGAAGATGCTAAACCAGGGACAAAATGGGTGTTTGAATTCCTGCTAGCTTTACTCCAGAGAGTTCTCACTGTTCAAGTCCCTCTTTCATTGGGAATACGTGCTTGCTGGTTTCTGGCACAGAAACCTTGGCTCTGAATAGTAATTCAAAGTATTTCTTAGCTTGGACTAGTGAGGTAGAATGTTCTTCTCTGATTAAGAAATTGTAGGTACCAGTATATTTCTTTTCTTTAGTGGATACAAGAGGAAGGGATTGACAGGTACAGAGTACAAGGACACAAAACAACTCAACAGAACCACAGAATCAGCTGAGCTGGGAGGGACCCACAAGGATCACTGAGTGCAGCTCCTGGCCCTGCACAGGACATCCCAGGAGTCATGCCTGGGTTGGTCAGAGCCAAGGGAACAGGAAGAAAACACTTCAGCTCTTCTCTTCATGACAGCAAGTGTGAGGGACTCTCTGGTTGTTATCCTCAAGGAACAGGAGTGGCTTCTGCTGGCTCAGGAACCTCTCCCCTTTGAAAAGCTGAGTTCCTGTGCATGTAGCTGAAAATTCCACTTTCCATACGCTGGAGCTTGTTAGGAGGTATGTGCTAGAGCTGTTTCAGAAAGAGGTACACTTACTTTTCCCACCAAAACACAAGTTTTCTTTACATCCAGAGATGCCAGGGATCTTTGGCTGCTGCTACGTGAATACCACCAAAGTCCCATTTGGTTAAAAGCACTTCTGTGGGTTTGGAGAATTTCTCCCTTCTCCTCACTCAGGTGTGCAGATATAGATACACAGCTGTGAAGTGACAGATTTGGTTTGTGCTGAGAAGTCACCATCCCTCAGCTGATCTGCACTGTGGCTACCCCAAACCACCCCTGCAAAGGGGACAGTTTAAGTTTAACCTGGCTGGCTTTTCTCTGCAGTCAGAGAAAATGTGTTTGTTTTCTTCCAGGTGACAAGAGGAGTCTTTGGAGACAAAGCAGGAACAGACCTGTCTGCCTTCAGGTACAGAAGAGATTCCTTGGCCACTTGAACCTTCGGATTAGTACATGAGTGCAGTAAATTCACATTTTTATGCTTCTAGGTGTTTCTAGCTGATGTCTCAGAGGCATGGAGAACAATATAGAGCAACAGTGCTTCTTACTGAAGTTCATTACTGAAGGATGGGATATGAAACAAGTGCTGATGCTGCTGCTTTAATATCTGAGGATGCTTATCCATTGCCAGGCATTCCAAGGGTACAGTTTAGGAGCAAACAGGGAGATACTTAGTGAACAGTTTAGCTTACAGATCACTTTGCTTATCAGATAAAACCAGCAGGTCATTTCACTGCAGTATTGAGTAAACCTGATTGGATTTATACAGTTTATAAACCAATAAATCTCATAAGCGTTAATCACTAGTTCTGTTGATTTCCTTTGTGGTCCATAAATTTACAAAGTTGCTAGAAAGCTTCCCAGACAAATCTGTAGCTCTCCAGTGTTGCTCTCTATTAAAGCAAATATCCTAATTTCTGGCTTGTACTGGACTATGGAGATAAAGCACAGAAGAGTATTTTCTCAGCTTTTCTCAGCTGATAGTTGATAACCAGGAGTAAGAAGCAAGGGGTAGGGAAGAGACACTCCTGTTTGAAGAGACAGGGCTGAAAAGCTGTTTAGCTGGAAATGGTTGTTTAAGAGCCCGGCCTGTTGTGCTATGACCAAACACAGGGAGTTACCCATGGCCAATGTGATCAGGATAGTTTTTGTACTACCACACAGCAATGCTGATTTTCTCCTCAGGGGCACAAGGCTATTTTCTAATCATAGGTAACTCATGTGGGGAAAGGGGGAACAAATTCTGCCTAATGAGGCTGCCATGGAGACCACACTAACTTCTCCTTTGATCCTGTCTTGAGCAAATACTCTACATGCAAAGAGCACAAGGTCAAATTGGCTCTTTGTATCAGGGAAGCTGGCATAAGAATGTGGAACTGCTGGAGCAGAACCAGAGGAGGCCACAAGGATTCTCTGAGGGCTGGAGCCCTCTGCTCTGGAGCCAGGCTGGCAGAGCTGGGGATGTTCACCTGGAGAAGAGAAGGCTCCAGGGAGAGCTCAGAGCCCCTGCCAGGGCCTGAAGGGAGAGCTGGAGAGGGACTGGGGACAAGGGGGAATGGCTTTAAACTGAAAGAGGGTGGATTTGTAACAGGTTTAAGGAAGGAATTGTTCCCTGGCAGGGTGGGCAGGCCCTGGCACAGGGTGGAATTCCCAGAGCAGCTGTGGCTGCCCCTGGATCCCTGGCAGTGCCCAAGGCCAGGTTGGACACTGGGACACTGGGAGGTGTCCCTGCCATGGCATGGGCTGGATGGGATGAGCTTTGAGGTTTCTTCCAACCCAAACCATCCTGTGATTCCATGTGGAAGCACTTTCTTGTCTGAAAACCTGGAGATTAAACTCCAGTTCTGTAATAAGACTGAGCTGGAGCTGGAGCTCTTAACAGAAGGAGGTTCCACTTTATAAAGTCTTAATACTAATAATTATTAATATTCACCCAAAATTTCTAGGTCTTTTTGGTCATAATTAACATGTAGCAAGATAGTTATTTATACCTCCTTTGCCAATTTTGGAATAGGGTGGAAGAAAATATGTGCAAGTGTTTCTGAATATTCTCAGAGCAGAAATCCCCAGCTGGCAGCTAAATTCACCGTTGATTTTTTTGCTTTTTTATTTTCACAGATGAGCAGCATAGCCAAGCATAAGTGAAGATCTGAGCACAGGGACCTGTTTTGGTGTGGAATCAGCAGTGAAACCCTCTCTTAAATGTCTGTTCCACCCTAAAAGACTTTGCTTCTCTCCACAGTTGTGGATGGATCAAACTCTAAAGGACAGATACAGGCAAGGTCAAGCTGCACCCTAGTGCAAGGAGGAGGAGAGGGAGGAAAGGAGGAGAAGAAGAAGGAGGAAGCAGCAAGCAGCTGCCGTGTGGCTGAGTGTCACACCAGGTGCTGTGGGTGAATCCCCTTCTTCTGAGGAGAGCAGAGTCTTCTCTAACAGACCTTTATAGACAAGTTAGGAGTTTATCTTCAGCTCAGATTTCTTGGATTATTTTTGCTAGTGTTTCTTCACCCAGCCTTATTCCTAGCCAAGTAAGTGGTTGTACACACAGGATGTCAGCTGTGAAAACCTCTGACCATTTCCCTGCCCTCACCTACTGCCCAGGGAGAGTGGCAAAATATTCCATGTATTTTTAGCTGTGACCAGCAATGTGACAGGGAAAGATACAGCAAAGGAATTACTGGAAAAGTTGCTTTAAAATAGTAAAGAATTTCTTCAGCATAACAGCCTTCCATCCCCACTTAACACAGTCAGCTGTATAAACCAACATTTTTGAAGCAAGATCTTGGATTAGGCTCAAGTTTATATTTAGCAGCCAAGTTTCAGTTCTGAGAATGAACGTTTAACCCTAATATGGGATACTACTAGACATTGTTAGAAGTGGGTGAACGACTTGAAACTATTAAATGGTAAATTTTAGTTCATGTATTGCCTGCAAATGTCTGCACCTATAAAACTTATTGTCAGTCAAAAACATTTGGCAAATGTTTTGCAGCAGGAAAAAATAGCTCTGTTACACTCCTCAAAACCTACAGGGAAATGATAAATAGATCTGTTAACTTCAATTTGAAGGACAAAAATAGTATTTCAGAATTCAGTCAGATACCAAGTTATGCCAGAAGTTGAACGCTTATTATATATTTTACAAATGCACTCATCAGTCTGTCTGTGGGAGCTTGATCCAAAATGCTCAAAACAAGGAATCCCTTTGTCTGTGTAGCACAGTGGATCCTAATCCTTGAAATTTAAGGACTGAGAACTAAGATTCAAAAAGGGACTAGCTCTGCATATGGGTAATGTGTAAATTTATACTGATTGACCTTAGGACAAGTTTAATTGTTGTGTTCATCTCACAGCTCAAAGCTGGAAGAAGTGTCCCAGAGGGAATGGCATTGAGGTAAAGCTGTGGTTGCCACTCATGGTGGCTATGTGGGGTCCTTGTGCCATTGTCCATGATCTCCATGAGCTCTGGTACCTCTCAGTTGGTCCTGGAGCCAGCGCAGTTCTGATTTGGTAAAATACACATATTCGTATCTGCATTTTATAGATCACAGATTTGGGACCAGGATCTTGCCTGCAGTACTGGGAGGCCATGTTTGGTGCTGTCTGATTTCTGTGACAAAGCCCATGCAAGGAGATTTTGTGCTGCCTTTCACAGTCCCTTTTTGCTAACGCAAGAACCGATTATTAGATCTGTGTGGTAAACTCACAAGCAGTTGTGTAGGAAAAGTTGTGTATGAAATGGAGGGAACTCTGTAAACTAACACAGCTGCCAGGAGATATGAACTGCACCTTCAGGATGTACTGGGAGCAGGAGCAAGAGGCTGATGCAGCTCAAAATCATGATGGATGCAGCTATGGCTGAAGCAGCCTCACTGTAAAAGAGTTGCCTGAAGAGCACAAAAGAGTCTTTTCTTTTGTATTTCTTTATTTCAGCAGGGTTTCAGCACACTTTGAGCATTGCAAGGGTGATAGAATTGTGCCTCTGAATTGTTTATCACCACTTGTTTTAACAAGTCAATAATTGCTACATTTTCTTACTTTTAGTGCTGTCTTTTAAAAACAAGATCTGTAGGATAGTGATCTGATTTTATGTGACTGAGACACAGTAGAAGAGCAGAGCATAAATATTAAATATTTCCATTTATCTTTTCAGAGTGTTCACACTTAGATTGTTCCACTTAACAACCCCTAAAATAGCCACTCCAAATGACTCCCTTCCAAACAAAGAAGAAATACATGCGAATGAATCACTGTGGCAGTTTTTATAATGGGCATTAAAATATTAAAGGGAGCATAGAATGCAAACATATATTGAATCATGGGCCCTTAAGAGTAAATGCCTACTGACCTTGTAAGAGATAATTGGGCTTTGAAACATCTTAGGAACTCTGCCAAAACATGCTGCAGTGCATTAGCTATTAAAAATCCCAAGACTGTTAAACAGGCAAATTGTGTATCAGACCATCATGCAGCTTCATCTGTTTCCAGTTCATGTAGAACCCGGGATCAGAACCCCACTGCAAAAGAAATCTCATGGAATAATGGATTTTCATAACAAATGTGATCCCTACAGCAAATGTGTCCTTACTCAAGACAAATGTGTCCTCAGGATTAGGCCCTGAGTAATTATCGTGGGTTTTGTCCAAGTTTAGCATTCACTCTGGTTTCCTTATCCATTATGTCTTGGGTTGCAACACAGGATGTAACCAAAGGTATGTAATCTATCAGCATCTGTTAAAACCAGGTGGGGCAATGATCCTTATCTCCGTGGGAGACATCCTCTGTTAATGGGCCATCTGTTGAAACCAGCTGTGGCAGTGTTCTTTATCTTTTCCACAACCCATCCTTCCTCCAGGAGATGTGTCCTGTTAATGGGCCATTGAGTCCCAGTGCATGGCTGATAAAATCACATCATCTCATTGGGAGATGCTCCACCCAGGGAGAGGAGCCGAGCATTTCCTACCTAGATAAAAACTGATATTTGGAACACCAAAGCAGCCTTTTTTCCACTGAATTCCAGAGGAAAACCAGACCTTTCCACATCATCACTGGATCTTTGGAGAAAAACTGCACCCTTCTACAGGAGCACTGCTTCAGATGAACTGCATCTCTCACTGCAGGAGGATGCAGCCACCATTTAATGGGACTGCTACCAACACCCTGACTAACTGACAGGGTGTCAGGTTATATTCTGACTGTCAGTGTTTTGGTTTGGTTTGTATTCCTGCATTTTTTTTTAATTTTCCTAGTAAAGAACTGTTAATCCTATTCCCATACCTTTGCTGGAGAGCCCCTTAATTTCAACATAAGAGTAATTTGGAGGGAGGGGTTTTACATTTTCCATTTCCTTAGCAGACACCTGTCTTTCAAACCAAGACACATTGATATCCACATCCAGCACTGCCAGGTCACTCCAGAGCAGGGCCAGGCAAGGGCCAGGATAGAACTTTCTCCCATTTTTCATGTTTGTCAACCAGCAGTTGGCATGAGGTGCAATGGCCCAGCTGGTAAAAGGAGCCGTGCCCCTGAAGGCACATCTCACAGTTCCTGCTGTAGCTGGGAACAGCAAACCAAAGAAGAGAGACTCAATTGTCCCTCAAATGTCATCAATCTGTGCTGCCCTAGGGGTGGATGACTCCTTGGTCATGCTGGTTTCCTTCCTGTGGTCTTTGCTGGGTTGATTTTTCAGGGAGGCACTGAGAGCTCAGCACTTGAGAGAAGGAACAGTTTGCATCCTGCACAGTTCAGTGTAGGGCAAGCACGGGCACAGGAACTGAAGGGGGGCTTTGTTTCTGGCATTTTACACAGACTCTAGGTGCTCAGTCGGAGGTAGGAGCTCAGCATTACCTAGAAGAGATCAGTTCTGGTTTCCTGCAGTTACAAATGGGGCCAGAACGCCTCATCTGAAGAAGAAAATACGGCCTCGTTCCAAAAGGAACTCTACATCTCCTGAGCAGGAAGGTGGTGTCACTCCCAGAGGTGTCACAGGTAGGCTTCCTGGGTGAGTGGACTCCACGGCTGGTACATTCCAAACTGTTCCACAAGTGGAGAAACCAGACACTGATCATCAATATCCTGGAAATGAGGAAAGAAGAATATAGAAATAAGGTAGGAAATTACATTTTACACAGATAACATTCAATCTGCCCTGAATGGTTGTTGTGGCTTGGTAGTACCCTATGCTCCAGCTTCAAAACTTAAATGAACTTATCCAGCAGCCCTTCCTAATTTTGCATGTTAATCCTGCCTTTCATGGGAGCAGATATGAGGTCTTAATCAAGGACAATCAAGGAAGTTTTGCACAGATACCAGTTGTCTATATAAGAGCAAAACAGGTCACTGCCCTCTTCCCTGGGTGGAAATAATTGTTTTCATCTGTGCTGCAGCAGTAACAGTCCTTGGCCTTTCCACCCTGGTGAGTAAGGGCCTGGAGAAACTAGTGAGCAATATTTATAAATGGATCTTGTAGGTCACTGACAACAGCAGGGGAAAAAAACATGCTGGCAATCTGTTCTTAATTCTGTCTTAAGATGCTATGACTTCTTTAATAGCAGGCACAACAACCTGGCCCTTCAAGCCAGAGGCAAAGGTCAATGTGCAGGACAAATTGAAGGTTGTTTTCCTTAGACTCATGTGGTACAGATGCTGAAAAGTGCTGTGGTGCAGGTTCAGATGAGGCCCCGTTCCAGACTCCTGTCATTACTCCTGTTCATATTTTAGTGTTATTTTCTCAGTCTTGTCCTGCTGTTACCTCCACTTGATAGTGCATAATGCTGCAAGGCAAGAGGTGTCTTTTCCTGAATGTGGATGATGTTGTTTCCTGCATGGGTCAGCCTCCTGTGTCCTCTGCACTTGCCCTTAAATAAATGTAGTTGTTTTTAACAGCTTATATGTCTTAGTTTTGTGATTTCATCTCTTATTCATGTGTCAATCTACCAAGCTACAGGAGACAAATTTCTCCTTCCCTCCTGCTTGCTTAGTAACTCATTTGTCTTCTGCAGTCCCTGTCTGCAGGTGGCTATCACCACTGGAAACCCTTGACATTATGCCCTCAGTTTCTCCTAAACACACTTGAGCTCTTTTTCCACCCAGTTATCACTGCATGTACTTGAGCCTACAGTACAGGAAAAAAGCTTGCTAATGGAATTATTAAGCAGATAAATTCTGTAAAGAGTTTTCATTATTAATATGTGTTTTTCAATTAAAATAAAGTATGTGAACAGATAATTAGAATGGTGTCATGTTGGGACACTGAACACAATCTAGATTGAGGTGCAAGAGAAAAGAAGGTCTTGGGCAAGATTTATACCCTTCAGTTTTTTTCCTGCATTACAGGTGTGTTGAGGGTTAGTTCTCTCCCTTTTTCCCTCTGTGGAATTTTCCCCATTGTCATGCTAAGATACCTGTTGACTGGGCCCTGGTGACAAGGGGGAGGGGACGGGAGGGAAGAGGGGAACCCCGCGAGATTCAAACAGCCAGAAGAGGAAGTGGAAGGCTGGGTCTCGGCCCATTTCCCCCGCGGAATTCGGACGAGAAGGACGATCGCTGCCTCCTGCCTCTCTGTCCCATCCCAATGTCGGGAAACCACCATCGGACCCTGCCCGGCTGTCTTCTCGCTGTGAACTACCACCATCCAGCACTCTGCTGAGCACCAGGACCCACACCGTGAGCGGAGGGCTCTCTCCATCTCTCTCTCCCACCTGGGACAGCGCTGCCATCACCCCCAGCCCTCCTGCAGCTCTGCGGGACCTGCCCGTCCCCAGAGCCGGGAACTGCAGCTCAGGGAAAAGGTGCCTGCAGCCAAAAAACACTGGGACTGAGTCACTGTTCTGTTTGTGGGTAATCTCATAGCTGTTGTTGTTCTTGTTTGTCTTGTTAGATATACTAGTAAAGAACTGTTATTCCTACCCCCATATCTTTGCCTGAGAGGTCTCTTAATTCCAAAATTATAATATAATTCCAAAATTATAATAATCGGAAGAATCACGGGTTTTTTTCAGTCCAAGGGGAAGCTTCTGCTTTCCTTAGCAAACACCTGTCTTTCAAACCAAGACAAGGTGGCAAGACAGGAACAAGGACAAGAAAACAATTTACTGTCTAGATCCCACTGAAGTTGCAGATGACTTACCAAATGCAGAGGCAACTGCTCAGCAGCAACATGGAGATACTGGAGTTTTTGTTTTGGGACAAGGTGACAGAGAGCTTCCATGGCACATTGTCAAATTAACAAAACCGCTTCTCCTAAAACCGTGCTTTGGCTTGGAGACCAGCTCTAAGCAAGGTAGCAAAAACAGCATCAGTGAGAATGCGTGGAGCAACCTTAAAGCTGCTGGGAAGGCAGGGCTATAACATGCAATCTCTGAATAGCATGTCTGGGGTTTTGTTTTGGTTTGCTTGTTTGGGTTTTTAAATAAATGTATAGGCATATATCTAAATAGCCCTCAGGTTTTAGGGAATTAAGTGGGAAACCAGTTTCTTTTGGTTTGGAGTCTGGTCATTGGGAAGCTCAGGGTGAGTGGACAAATCATACAGACTAGTGAAATGGTCACTGTGAAGAACACTCTGATTTCATGGATGTAGAGATTTTAAAGTCAAAATGCACCATTCTGACCATGAGTCTGATGGTGCCCTACATCCTTGCAGGTGCAGATTAATCAGGGAAGATACGGTAATGTAATTTGCCAAATTAGCAAACTGTCCTGTGAATATCCTGGCCCACTCCTGGACATGCCTTATAGATAGCAGAGACAAATATTTAACTTACCCACTTCTCTCTGAAAGGTGTACAAAGAGCACAGCTGCTCAGTGTCGTGTTTGTGTGGGACTTCTAACTGTAACTGCACTTGTGGTGAGATCCTAATACAATCAATCACTAGGGAAGGGCACATGAGCTTTTTCCACCCTTGCCATCCACTCTGGCCAAGAGAATCCCAGGAGCTCTACTGGTCTTGCTCTCCATCACTGCATGTCCTAGAGACTCAGCGTGGGCTTTCCAGAGCAAGATGTTCAACTGTTCTTTAATTACTTAAAACTGCAAGAAAAATACTGCAGTAGTCTTTTACAGAATACCAAGCCTACAAGAATAAACCCTTGTTTGCTTACACATGATCTATAGTTTTTAATGTCTGATATTCTGTAAGCATAGATTTAGAAGCAGCAGCAGAAAATGCAGACACTGCCGTGTCATTCCAACATTGCTAAAAACAACTCTTACAATGTCTATATGACTCATGTCTCAGGTGATGTCATGTGATGTCTGGAGACAGCAAAATAGTGACTTTTAGTGTTGCATTGATTCAACTTCATTTAAAGAATTCTGCATAATTCCTATGCCCCCCAACTTTATTAAATCAGGAAGTAGATATGAAGGGCAGAGAAGTGATGATCAGAGGACTGCAAGAGAAGTCCCTGCCATGTGGGTCCATGGATTCCGTATGATTCAAGCAGTGTCTGTAATTTGTGTTAGTATTTCTCAAATTGCAAATATAACTTACATGTCTAGAAAATCTCTTCCAAAGTTAGTGGACAAAAGAGGGATCCAAACCAAGCCACAGATTCTTATTTGCCAACATGAACAAATGATGGAAGAAGTAGCATACTGCTTCCCTTTGAATCTCAGACTGGGACTGATCTTTCAAACAAAGAAAGTTTTGGATTAGCAAAAGTAACAACCCAAAATCTGTTAAACCAACGTGCCTAATCCAGCTCCCAGCACCCTAAATTGTGAATGCATTCTTGGAGACTCCGTGGGAATGAGGAGCTCAACTTCTTCCAGTCCTGATTTTGAAACTGCTCAGGACTGGGCTTTTGGAGTGCTTGACACTATTTATATTCAGGAATGAATCATCCCATTTGATTCTCACTGAAATTGTCTATTAAAAAATGTGGTCACTTGGTGCCCTTCCCCTCTTCAGTCCATCCTGTCAGTGATTTAGCAGTCAGCAGTTGAGGCTGGCTGGGGATGATTTGAGTGCCAGCCTTCCTCCACCTGGGCAGCTCACAACAGCCTGGTTTTAACTCACAGCACTTGCTCCCGCAGATGGTTCTTTCATTCACAACAGCACAAGTAGAATCCCCATCTGCTGTCACAGCTAGATGTGATTCAGAGGCTGAAAAAAAAAAGCGTTCCTGTCCAACTTCCTTGGAGGGTTTTTAAGGCCAACTTGTTGGTGATGTCACTGTGTGTGAATCACTGAGGAGAAGCAGCTCCCAGAGCAGGGCATGGCTGGAGCTGGGTGCTGGAGGAGCATCCTGGTCCCACACACTGCCTGGCACTTCTCACAGTTCTTCCCAGGCTCACCTGGCTGCAAAGCAGCTTTTGGGGGAGAGAAGTCACACTGAAGTTTGGATGTTTGTGACACTCAGTATAATGTGGATTACGTGGCTGCCACCTCCTTGACTCACAGAACTGAGACATTTCCAAGGTGCAGCTGTCGCAGCCAGGCTGCCAGGAATGCACTTTGGAATCAGGGGGAATTTCTCCTAAGGCCTTGTCAGGAAAATTAATCCACAAACACCCGAGGTTTAAGTCCAAAAAGGAGACAGAGGAGTCCTTTTTGCTGCATTCAAATAAAGGGAGAGGCCATGGGGTATTCCCCTGGGATCTCTCAAATCTTTAGGGGACACATCCTCCTTTTTATCCTATTTTCCTGGCTACATTTCCCTCTCTCTTTCCCCATGGCCTGAGGTACTTGAGATGCACACTTGCCTGATACCTGAGATTCCCCTCTAATGCAGAACCCTGCCTTTTAATTTTTAACTCTTATAGAATTCATGGATTTCCCCCATTGCTTCTTTCATCTTTAAATATCCAACTTCATTTATCAGCAAACCTACAGTTTGTTTGTAAAGGCAAGTAATTTTTTCCATTCACCAGTCAGTGGAATCCTTCCCATTGTTTCTTTTATCTCTCAGTGCTAGTCTTATCTACCAGCAGACCCACAGCTCGTTTTGTAAAGACAAATCCATCATTCCTCTCAGCCTTAAAACCAGCAAGAGCTGTTTAGCTTTTCCTTTTTCCATTTCTACTGGTTCTCATGATATAACGTTGTGGCACTAAGGGACTCTTTCTCAATTTCGTTATGAAACAGCAAACTCTAATTTTGAAAATAAGGAAAGGGCTACTAAAGAATACTTGTTTTGTGTGGAAAAGATTATTTTTGTCACACGGTTATAGCAGGTTACAGTACTTTTTCTCTGTTGTAATCAGGAATAGATTTTTGCAGGAATAAACAACTACACCAAAGGTTTCTAATAATCCTTGCAGTACCCACAGTGCCACAGAATGCTCTCCACTGTTCTGAGTGTCCAGGAGTCAATAACCCAAAAAGGAAGAATTTTATGGAGCAAGGATCTCAAATTAGTTTCATCTAAGGACTGAAATTAGAGGCCAGAAACATCTATCTTCATGTTGCCCTCAAAATAAGGGAATCATAAGAGTTTCCCGTGTGCACTCTCTCATCACATTCTTGGCCATTATTCTTTAGTTTGGTTTTTAAAAATGTCATAACTCTTGAAACAATTTTGCAGTCTGTATATCAGGGTGTTGGAAGCCAAACAATTTTGTGTAATACATCCTTTAAAACAATCTTGTAATTTTATTGCCTGCACATGAAATAGCTTTTACAACTCTTGATTTTTTTTTTTTTTTTTACTGGAGAATGACTGCAAATGGCTACAACAGCTCCATCACAGCAGAGAGCTGTGCTGGATTGAAGGAATACCCATCTCTTTTACCTGGAATTTAGGTGTCCAGAATATTTGAAATGGTGGAAAATGCAAATAAGTGTCTTAGATGGGAGGTAGTTGAATTAAGGAGCTTGAAAAGGAAAAATCTATACTAAGCACTCCAGGAAAAGAAACATCAATGCTAACAAACTTTGAGTCTGAGATAGGATACAGATGTGGTAAGTTACATGAAAGGGTGTACTGCTGGATTGGCAGAAAAGAAAAATCTAGATTTCTTTAAGTTCCTTTGTACGGTATTCCCTTGTATTCAGTTCCTATTAACCACTGATGTATCTACTCTGAAAAGAATCTATGCTCTTGTGTTAATGTTGCTTGGGCACACATTACCAAGGCAAATGGAAAGGAACTTGAGTTGTAGACTGTGCTTTGAAGAAATCAAGCCTTAATTCATTAGTGCCTGTGTGCTTGCTGGCAGGGTGCCAAAGCATCAACCTTAGATCCTCCCTCACTTCTAGCCAGAATTCCAGATCTGTGCTTTTACAACATGGGCAACCTTTCACTCCTGCCCTGGGCGCTCTTTCAACCATTTCTGTCTCTGTCTACTTGATGTTCTGTATAAAAAAAGGAAATATAATAAAGGAAATGTGCTATGCTATCAAAAACCTGTGGCCTTTAAGGCTGGCCATGAGTGTGATAAATGTTTTCAGAGCATCTACATCTTTTTCATCTTCTTTCCTCAACTGGCATCACCCAGGTGCTACTGGAACCAGCTCAGTCTCTTGAGTGGATTTGACAAGCTCCCCAGCATCATTAAGGAAACAAAGTCCTTGTGAATAAAATTGTTTCTCCTACAGCTTGTCTTGTTGATTTTAACTATTGTAACCATTGGACAGCAAGGTGTTTAAATAAGGGTCTAAGGAAGAGTAAATAACACATCAAAGATCCCAGCTACAGCTATGAATAAAATCCTCATATTACAGTTCTTGCCAGAACAGCCTTTACTGCCAAATCCAAAACATTCTTCATTATTTTATTTCTCAGCCTCTTGATACAAAGCTGAAACTTTCCAAGAGCTTATGGAATAGATACATGGCTTTGACTAGAAATTTTAAGGAGCACACAGCAGTGCTGCTGCTGGTATTGGTAAGCCCACGTTGTTCTGCATGGAACAAGAGTAACAACTTCTGCTTCAGCTGTCCCCTGTACTTGACTGGGTTTTAAGGAGCACGTGTTACATCACTGCTCAAGACATCCACTTGCCACAGCTCAAGGCTTCACTGCAGGTGGGAATCTCCTTTTCCTGCTTTTGGCCAGGGCACAGCTCCCAGAGCATCCTGTACATTGCTTCCCCTGCTCAGCTGTGTGTGAACAGCAACTGGAGCCTGTGAAGGGTTTGGCACGTGGCCTCTCTGGTAATTAAGATACGACAAAATAATTAACAGGAAGAGGCATTTTCATCAGAATAGCTCCAAGAATTCAAAAGACTGACATTGAGTGATGTTTCTCTCATTCCAGATGAAAGAACATGATATTCACCAGGTGAGTGTAGTAGGTAGGGCTATCCTCAACCCCCAAAGAGGAAAGATGAGCAGGATACAGAGAAGAGTCAAGGTTATGGTCCTATTTTCTCCTTGGGCCCTAATTCCTCAATTCTGGATTCTGTTTCTGTTTTTAATGTTTCTATGTTTTAAGGATTTTTTTTTTCAGCTGTCACAATTAAGCATTAAAACCTCCAAATTAAGTTAAACACCTTAATTCTTTCTAGGTAGCCTGTGTCCTCAAATAAATATTATTCTTTAGGAGAACAAAAAACAGCAAAGCAGTTGGATGAGTATCTCCCAACTAAGAAAACAAATAAAGGATCCAGATCAGAAGAAGTAAGGACAATTTCTCTGAATACCACAATAATCTGATGGACACTTAAATTTCCCGCTGTCTTGGATGTGGTGATTTACCTTCAGACATGCCTGGCTTGGCATCAAGGCAGTGCACAAACCACAGTAAAACTGTAGAGACACAGCAGAATCACTTTGGCTTACCAAACACTGAAACAAAGTCAGCATTTGTCCCAGAGATGGTAAATGAGGTTGTGGTAATATAATCTCACTCTGTAAGGGCTGCTCTGTAAACACAGCCCATGCAAACTCATGCATGCTCTGAAGCATTACCCTGTGCTGAGGGACTGTATTTGGGGTTACCTGTAATCATCTCTGGCTTTGTGTGATTTATGAAAAAGTGGGAAACAATCACTGTTTACCCCAGTTATTTTAGCCACAGTTTCAATGGCAGTTACATGGAAACACAGATTAACAAAATGGTTTGCTTGGCAGGGACCTTTAAGGTTATCTAATTCCAGCCCCTCTGCCACGGCCTGGGAACCTTATCCTTGTTTTAACAGCAATTGCATGACCACTTGTGTTCCTGTGTGCCCCCTTTGAAACAATCTCTGCAATCTGCCAGTGAGGGGTACAGAGAGTTCAGGGGGACGGGCAGTGTGGTGCTGGGGATCTCTGTCCCAGGCACTCTGAGACCTCAGCTCATCCTTCTTTGCTGCTTGCAGCTCTCCACCTGTCATCCAGGGACAGCGATTCCTCTCTGGAGCTTTCACTGGCACCATGATCTTCTGAATACTTTTCCCCTTTGGAACTTTTTCTACAGAAATGTTACTGCTATGTTGACCAGAGAGAGAAAACTGACTGCCTCTTTCTTAGGAAGTTATGAATTTACCCTTCAAATTCTACACTTCAGAAATCTGAGCCAAGCTCATTGAAATGAGAGTAATTAAGCACTCTGGAGAGTAAGACCAATTTAGTTTAGTTTAGGAAAATGCTATGGATTTCTTCCTCAGAATTTGGGATCTAACTATCTAAACTCCATTCAGGATTTTGCCTGATTCAAGCCCAGCATTTTGTGAACCACTGGTATGTTATTTATAAGTGTGCTGGTGAGGTTTTTTTTTAAAGCACTTGAGTCTTTTCTCTTTGTTTCTAAGCTTTCAGGCTCTGGCTACACATTTCCCACTGGGAATATGTAATGCCCCTTTGGACTCCCGTTTCCAGGCTTGCAGTGCATGAAAATACAATCTGACAGAGAGCTGCAGCAGGGCTTTCCCCACATCCTTGAGTGGAGGGGAGAGGAGGGCTGGTACTTTCCTGCTCCCCAGATTATGCCCATGCTATAGGTGTGACACCCAAGGGAGGAAGGCAGCCAGGAGTGGCATCTGAACAGAGAGATTAAGGTCTGCAGAAACCCATGGAACACAGGTAACACTCATTTTTAAAGTATTTGAAAAGTACTGGCTCCTGAGGCAGTGGAACCACTGGATAAAAATGTATTTTTGTGATTAAAACCGTGCCCCTTGGATATAATCTTGCCATATTCTTGTTTTGCTGCAGAGTATTTCCTGGAATCTGCTGGGATTCAATAGGTTGTGTTACATGCTAAGGACAAAATGCCTTTTCAGTTGGCAGCGCCAAACTCTGTCCTTTTGTAATCTGCAGATTGGATAAAACACAATTTCAACTTTTCAGATTCAAACCATTTGAAAGCTCAGTTCTGAATTAACACCTTCTGTTTTGAACAGTTTGCACTAAAATTCATACTTGATAGTTGCTAGCCTGTACTTATTAAGTTATTGACTGAGAATGTGCTGAGTATCTGGGTCTGAATATTCTCTTTTACCTTATGCCACTTTTGTCAGAAGCTAAAATTTCCTTGAAGGTGACATGCAGGGATTAAAGACAGCCTGTTCCAGCTGACCTCACTGGCAGGATGTTATCCCTTACCTGGCTGGCTGCTTGGGAGCATTAGCACTTTCAGTGATGACTCCAAAAATCCCAGGTTTTACTCTTTCACTGACGTCAGCAGCAAGGCAAGGCTGGTTTACACAGAAATAAACCGATAAGGATGTACTGCATGACACAATAACTAAAAGATAATCTTTTTCTTTCGCTGCCTTTATTAGTGACTCATGTGGTCCCAGGACAGAATAGACACTGTGGTTTAATGACTTGTGTCATTGCCACTTTCCACTGAAGGAAGATGAATCTTCAGGGCTCAGTTCTTCCCCGTCAGCCAGCAGGATTCCAGCCAGTGGGGCAGAGGTTACACCAGGGGTGTAAGGCCAGGCATTCACAGCCCCATCTACTCATGACTGTAGAAATAATTCAGGTTGTTTTAACAAGTGCAGTGACCCATTTGTTTACTTATTCTGCAGCATCACTTGCCACTTCAATTACAGCCAAACTGCCAGATTAAAGTAGAGGAAGAATGAAACACTAATTTCCGGGAGCTAAAGGCTATATTTTAGGAAGGAGATAATTTAATTTTAATATTAGAAAAAAAAAGAAAGTTTCTCCCTTCTTCCTTTTGTAGCTTTATATCACATTCTACTCTTTTCCAGGCAGGAAAAGAGGGAACAGTCTGGGTTTCATAGAAAAGTGCAGTTACTGGAAACTAGATTACAACAAACGGAAGGATTTTTGTTTTGTTCTGTTTTCTTCTTTTTGTTTTAATACTGTTTCAGCTCCATGGAGAGGGATCATGGCTGGCTGTGATTCCAGCAGGCTCAGTGATACTGGGCATTTAGCAAGGACTACTGGTAAATCAGAGCTCCAGCCTAGAGCTTCATCTAGTCCTTATCTCTGCATTGTAAGGATCTCTTCAGTTCTGCTGTTCCCTTCACCCTGACCAAGCAGAAACACCAGCACAGTAAATTGTGTGGAATGGGGGATTTGTCCTTTTTGCTCTGTCTTTGCAGAGTGTCAGTGTCACAATGTCCCATCTGAGGAGCAGATTCCCATGTCACAATTAATTAGTCAAAATGGTGCTATGATAGCGAGAGCAGGGAGATATTTCAGTACATTTTTAATTGCAGAAGAATGGAGAGAGCTCTGCCTGCTCTAGTTGGCTACTCTCCATTTGCTTTGGGTTTGTGTAGATCCTCATCTCAGGTAGAAAACCACAGGGGAAAAAACACAGTGATAAAGCTGGTTTAGAACTTGTTTCTCCGATATTCCTCGTGAGACACCAGACATGGGAAATACCCCTTTTAAAACACGGGACAGGTAAAAAAGTCTCTAGGGCTTTGATTTCACACCACACGTTTGTGGACTTTATTGTAAGTAATTATATGTGAGCTAAATAGGAGGTAGAAAATATTGAAGGTTAGTTCAAGGACAGGTGACCTTGATACAAACCCTGGGTGAGGGCACAGTGGTGACCCTGGTTAATATATTTCACAGTAAGACTAAAGTGCCTTTTCTCCAGAGCTTTTTTTTTTTTTTCTGGGTTTTGTTTTTGGGTTTTTTTGGTCGTTTCTTTTTTTTTATTGTTGGGTGTGGGTTTCTTTCTCTTCAGAAGGTCTTGTGCTCTTTGCCCAACACACAGAGGAAAAAAATCATTTATTTATAACAGTGAAAGTAAGGCCCAAAAAGGTCATTAAGTCATTTTCAAGAAGCCTGGTTACCTTAAAATCTTCAGAGGATAAGACGTTCAGGTACAGAGGCCAGACTGAACTGCCTCTAAATAACCTTCATTGCACCTAATGCTACAAAAAGGCAGGAGCACTATACAAGATCAGTCCACAGGCTGGTAAATATCTAGGAATAATAACTTAGTTTGTCAGATGCCACCATATTCAGGCAATTTAGTACTAATAACACCTCCACTGTCATATGGTACCACACTAAGAGCAAACTATGGACAGAGATGATTGCATAGAATTACAATTTAAAAAAATGTCATGTAGGTATTTCTATTGGTTTTTCATGCATCCACTGTTAGAAATAGCATTTCTAATTCTACAGTTTGTATTAGGAGCTGCCACTATTCTAAATTAGCTAATTAGCTGAATTAGTCTAATGTCTGAGCTGAAAACACAGTGAAATTCTCTTTTCGATTCCAAGAGAAACCCAGACTTACTCTACATAACACACAGTTACTCTGGATTGGGGTTTTTAATGGCACTTAGTATTGTTTTCAAACTGGAATTTACTAGGTAGCCCAGAGGTTTAAATGTTAAAATTTGCCAGTTTAAACTAATAAATCTCTTCTGCTAGACACATTGACCTGGGAATTATCCCATCTAAAAATGCCAGCTTTGCAATGCAAGTGTAACTTCCAAGTTCTTATGTACCACAACACACGTTCTCTAGGTCTTTTTAAGGACCAAGTATGCAAACAGTGGCTGGCTGAATAAGGCTGTGGTTTTAGTCACAACCTCTTCATGTGAACAAATTTTCACCCATTGCTTCACAAGCTTCAAATTATTTTGTCCCTGGCTACAACCCTGTGGTACCTCTGCAGACCAGGTCTCACAGTGCCTGCCTGGGGTCATTTCCACTTGTGCAGGCTCTGCCATCAGAAGAGTGGATGAACTTGGATATCAGCTTTACCTGCTCTGCCCCTGCTTGTTGCCAGTGCCTGCTCTGGTATCTGCACAGAAATGAGTCACCTGTCTCACACTGGCCAAGGTTTGTGCAATCAGATTTCCAGCTCCGAACTCACCTCTGGGACACGGCATCCGACCACAACCAACCTGATTCTTCTCCCGGTGGAATTAATGAAGATTTTATCGATGGCTTTAGTGGGAACGAGGTCAGGTCTACGCTCACCCTATGCCACAGCTGTCTGCATGGAGAAGCTGGCAAGTGGCTGAGCACTGTGGGCCAGTGCAGGGCGAGCCTCGGGGGTGTCAGCACTCCTGCCACAGCTGCCAGCTTTCCACTTCTGCTGTGTTAATCTGGCCCCTCTGAGATCAAACACTGCCCCTTCTATAATAAGCCTGACAACATCTTAGCGGGTCAGATACTTACCAGGGGTGCTTGGAGTCACTGCTCTGCTTTGAGCTGTGCTTATCTTGGCCTTGAGCCCTCACAGGCTCTTCCAAAAACAACTGAGAAATACTGAGATCGTGAGAAAGAGCTGTCAATCTTACTGAAGCTGCTCTTAGTTTTCAGAGCATTTTTCTAACGTGAGCAGGCCATGTCTTCAGAAACCTATGGAAAGGAGACCTTGTCTAACCTGGGTGTGCAGGATAAAATTCTGACCTGCAGTAAAAGCCTCAAGACACACTTGGTTATTTTGTCAAGTACATGCAAATGTGTAGATATCCAAGTTAGTATGCCCACTGCTCATGCTGTTAAAATCTTCTGAAAACTGGTGCTTTAATAAAGTTTTAACTCCCACAGACAACATAGAAACATGAATTGATTGACATGCAGAGATTTTAAAACTAACAGTAATTTTTCAACCTTCTGTCCTTCATAATTTGTGTGTAAATGTTTCTGTGTGGATGCTGGACTTAGAATAATGTCATGATCTGGGAGCCTTCTCTCTGATGTTTTTAACATCCAGAGGAGATTCTCCATGGTCTAACTCACCCAGTCACTGCTGGGTGCACAATCTGTACAAACAGATTCTTGACTGTACGTCAGATACAGGCCCATGCAAGAGCAGGTAAATCTTCCTGCACACCTGCATAGATGCTTCACACACACCTCCAAAAAGCAGCAAATATATGACTGCTAGTCATAGAATGTACTCAAATACATGCTTAAAGGTGCAAAACCAGACCTATGGATGTATTTCCAGTCCCTCCAGCCCCAGATTGTGCCTCTGTACAATCACAGGTAGGGGAACTACCCATGCATTGGCCAACAGGTGTGTGCCTACTAACTCATTAAAATATTACCTTATTGTTCATGGTTGATAAATATATCACAAATCTGAGTCCCCATGTCTTTCCCAGTTTATTGGAGTGTTCAACAATGTGTCTGGGCTTTCTTCATGTACAGAAGAGACAGGAGACAAGCCCATGGCTGTGATGATAATCACTGTGGGAGATGCTCCTGAGGAGCCTTTGCAGCAGAGAACATCTCCCAGTCACTAACAGTGCTGTAAGAGCACTCAGCATGCACTGCAGGGCAGGAGTCCACTAAAACCAGAATAGAGCAGCCCTTTGGGAGAATGGGGGAGAGCTTTTTACCTCCAGCTCATTAAAGAAAATGTTAGGAGAGCTGCTGAGAATTGGCAAGGAAACATAAGTGAACTTTTGACCCAAAGGAAATATTTTTTGCAGAAGCAAAAGTTCTTTAACTGTCCTGTCTACCACTGGATCTGTGCTGTTGTAAGTTTGACAAGAAAGAATCTGCCCCTCTGATCCAAGATCCCTTCTAGATCTGATTTCAAGAAAATCAGGATAATGAAGTTTGAGTGATCTGTTCGATCAGAGCAGTGTTAATTGTAAAATTGTCAGTAATTGTAAAATTGTCTGTGTATGTGGATACTCTATGTAAAAAGGATTTGTGTGCCAGGCTGGTCACTTCAGTGGCTGCCATTGGCATGTGGAAGGTTCCTGCAGAAATGCCTGTGCCTCTGGAGCTGCAGCAGGGCTGTATCCCAGCCACAATGGTGCCCAGAGCAGGGACCTCAGTGAGAATTTATTCCTGCAGAATAATATAAATTCCTGCAAATAAATAAATAAACTCCTGCAGGAACCTGCTGTAGTCAGATCCACATGCCAGGGCTGCTGCTGAGCAGGGAGGGGACACAGCCCTGGCACCAACATTGTCATCCTGCAAGGTTATCACTCCAATTTCCCTGCTTATCTTTCAGATGTCTCTGCCAGTATTAAATGAAAAGCCATTTGATACCTGAGCCTTCTGGCTCTGTATCCCATAAGCAATTAGCCTATTAGTCTTTGAGTCATTAATATTCTCTGCTTTCACTGTGATGATCTCACTTCCTGCAAACAGGAACACTGAGCTGAGAGTGAATTTAAAAAAACCAAACATAAATACAGCAGGTAAAAAGGCTGTTTTGATGATGTATGTTCTTTGATCACTACTCAGCAAAAAGTTGTTTAGAGTGGTTTGAGATTTTTTGCAATAGACATTTTATAAAGAATTTGATAACGAGTTGCCTTATAGAAATATAAATTAAGCAAGATGTTAAAAGAAACGGACATGAGAAATAAATAGTGAATATTCATATACTGTAGATTCATCTTCAATTATATTAAGGAGGCCTTTCATAATTTTTAGCAAGTTTTTTCCCCATTGCTGATCTCTAAACTTTTCCTCGAGTTTTTCTTGTTACTTCATGGGTGATCATGTCTCTTATAGATCAAAATCAATGAAACTTCGAGGGCTCTTCCAAGTCCTGGTTTCTCTCATTTAGCCACTTCTAAGGGAAGATTCTCACAGAAGCAGAGGCTGTGCAGCTGAGTCCCAAGCAAATTGTTGTTCTTTCTCAGAGCTGTGGCAGGCCCATCCTGATTTCACAGCCTGAGTTACTGCTAAAGAACCATTCTCAAGTTTGGCTGTGCTCCTTGAGTGCTGCCTGATAAAATCTGGGTGGATGCTGGCAGGTTGTCATTCCCATCCCTCCCCATTATCAGCACCTAAGGGGGGGTCACTGTACAGCAGCCTGTCCCTGCTCCCAGCAAGAACCCGAAACTCAGGCTGAGAGAGCTCAAACTGATGAAAAAAGCAATAAAGTTATATGTTTAAAATTGTTTGTTTGTTTGTTTTTTAATTTTACTATAATTTGGCATGAATAATTCCATTTGTATAAAACTCTGCTGTGATCTGCAGTGGAGATATATACAACATTCATCTACTTTAAATAGTAAAAAAATTTTTGAAAAATTGTAAGGTTGTGAAAGGGGTTAAAATTGTTGAACTTCTGTGTTGACCTGAAGAGGCAGCTTGTGTTTTTTGTAAATATATATATATAAACCCTTGTGTTATATAAAACTTTTCAATATTTTTTTTTGATAGATTACTCAAAGCCTAGTGCTACATTAGCAGAAATAATGGATGCAAGAACAGTAGAGGAGAATACAATAGGGGACAGCTAGTGTGTTTTAAAAAGAAAAAAATTTAACTCCTCCTTTTTTTGCCTCTTTCAATTGTTTTTTTCAGTTAGAGGGAGGTGTAAAAATTCACTGTTCAGCTACTCCATGCAGCATGTGGGCTGTGCTGGTAGATGCTCTAAACTTCAGAGCCCCTCTGCTCTAGAAGTGATGTCTCACCTAAACAAGCTTAGTCAGTCTTGTCCAGAAGCTCAGAGTTTCTCCCATGAGCTGGACTACAAAGACAGAGATAAAATTATTTTCTGTTTATAAGTTTCTCTGGCAAGCATTGATTCCATGTCAAATGACACCATGAGAGTTTAAAAATGAGAGTTTGTCAATAGAGATCTTCAAGCAGGGCTTTGTTGCATGCACTATTCTCAGTTTCATAGATTCCAGAGAAAAATCTAAAGCCCTCTGTCTGGCCCCATCCCTGCACCCTTGGCTTGGTGTCACCTGCAGATGTGTGAGGGTGGCTCTGTCCGTGTCACTGCTGCACATACTCAATTACACAGACACCACTGGCCACTGATGTCCACAGGGCTCGGAGCCTTTGGCCACTGCACTGACAGAAAATAACTCCAGAGTCCCCGATGGCAGCTTGAAGGCTTTCCTCATGCATGGAAGTCCCAGGGCTCTTTCTATAAATATCCAGGACCATATGTCCCTGCATCTCTGAGACATCACTAAACTCTTTGCCCTTGCATCCCTTTGGGAAAGTGGGACAGGAGCATCACAGTGAGGACATCAGAAAACCTAAGACAAAACCTGGACAGTAATATCTGTGCTGTGTGTCTACCCAGATCAACATTTGGCTCAGTATTTTTGCTTGATAATGCTTGTTATGGGTTGACTGATTCTGGGAACAAGTCTAGGAGGACATGAAACAGTATTTAAACCTAGATTTGGTGTTGCTGCCGGACCTGTGCTGCTGCAGGAGTGCCCAAACTGCTTTCTGTGCTCTCACTCAGAGGGCCCTGGGCAGCAGCATTAATCCAGAACATGTTTCTGTCCTCACTGGGCCAAAGGCTGGGGCTTCCATTCTGTTTTCAGGTAAATTACAGTTGGTATCCCTGGTATTTTGGAAGAATTGTGACTAATTACCTAGTGAAATATCATGAGACATAATCCCACGAAAATAATTATGAAAGAAGCATAAAGGAAAGCAATACTGTTGTAAAAAACCTAAACAGAGTTAATGCTCCAAATCAAATAAAAATTTAAAATCTGAGTTATATGTGAGAAATCACCTGGCTTATAGTTGAAGGGCAAATCCCTCTCTTAACCCAGTCTGTCTGTACTGGAAAGTAGCCCTGGTTTCTGCCAGAGGTGTCAGAGGCTTATTCCTGCAGGGAGCAGCTGAGTGGGTAAGGCTCTGAGCAGGCTGTAATTCCCAGTGAGTCACTGGCTGCCCGTAGGAATTCGGGTGAGTGACTCTACCTCGTGTCCTTTCCTTTGTAGGATGAGTTAATTCATTTCCCCACTGCCCAGAAATACTGAAGGGCTCTCCATTAAGGTGAACGTTAGG
Organism: Cinclus cinclus; assembly: GCF_963662255.1. Classification (NCBI taxonomy): domain Eukaryota; kingdom Metazoa; phylum Chordata; class Aves; order Passeriformes; family Cinclidae; genus Cinclus; species Cinclus cinclus. The sequence goes on along the minus strand of NC_085056.1, from coordinate 19,173,860 downwards.
GTGGCAGGGACAGAAGCTTGAGGGCTGTGAGACAAGGAGTTATTAGCAAGCAAAAGATTGTTTTACTGCCCTTATCGTTCAGAATCCTATTGTTCCACAAATGTGAAGTTTCCTTAATCCATATTAACAGAATTCTCTCTGTACTCAGATGTTCTGAGCAGTACTTGAAGAAGTCATAGTACAGCTTCAGATTGCTCCTTGTATTTTTCCTTACCTGTGCCTGACTTTCTCTGTCACTCTCTCTGGTGCTATGTAAATATTTCCAGCTGGATCAATTAAAAAAAAAAAAAAAAAAAAAAAAAAGAAAAAGCCCTGAGGGAGCTCCTATTCAAATTGTAATGGACCTCTCTACCCACAAACCTGGATTCATGGGTAAAGTATTAAGGTAAACAAAATATTCCTAGTTTAAATTTAAAAAAAATAATAAAAAAAAAATTGGAATGTTTAAGTCTCAAGGACACAGGGTCCCTCAGAAACTGCATTAGAATTTTGCTGGCAGTTGCAGGAAGCTGCTGTTCAGAGTAAGCAGGCATAGAAATGAAACTGCCCTGCAGAAATCATCTGCTCAGAGCACTTCCCTGTACTGAGTGTGAACCAACCTTGTCTCTGGTGTTAGCAGCCCTGGGTTTGTTCTTATGAAAAGAACTTAATCCTTTTTTTCAGTTATTGTTTTTTTGAGAGTCAGAGCAAAGCTGGGGACAGCAGAGCTCTGGCATCTCCCTGCAGTGCAGCTGTGTTGGAGGCTGTGCCAAGGGCTCCTTAAGCAGTTTATTTTATCCAGAATGTTGAGATGTGGTCTGCTGGCTACAGAAGGCATCTGGGAATGGAGAAATGCTGGGCTTGCCTCACTCTGTGCATCAGTAAGCAGGTAGTTGTGACTCTGAAGTTAACTGGTTTCTATTGGCTTTTACTGGATTTGTGAATGAATTTGTATAAACCTGCATCAGTCAGTGTAAAATGTAAAAATAATTTATGCTCTTCTTTTGCAATATTGCAGGACTTTTATATTCAATTTTCTCAATCTGCTTTGAGATACTTTTGAATGGGTAATTATGTGAATATTCAGACCTCTGAAGAGATAGTGCAAGCTTCCACAATTCCCCAAAGAACAACATTTTATATAAAATTTAAATGGGTAATAATGAAATTGAAATGGAATAATGAAATAATGGGATTCTAGAACTTTGGGACACATTTCCATGCTGTTACAGGGTATAATCTTTCCATCACCACAAGCCAAAGCAAAACCAAATCAGTGAAAGCTTTGCCTGACATCCTTTGGCAGACTGAAAAGTAACTCATTTTCAGATTGATTTGAATATGAAATTGAATTAGTGGAGCTAAAAATATTTCTGCAGTACTGCACTGGTGAAAAGCAATAAACCCTTTTATGCCAGATAGTTTATGGAAGAATGGACAGCAACCTCTGAGAAAATGATAACCCATTATTTTTGCTGTTACCATGGCAATGCAGCTACACACACTTGTGTTTGGACTGTGCAATCCTCATGAAATACAGCTTGTCAGTTCTTTTTATAAGCCATAAACCCTTTCAACTCCATGGATGCAGAGCAGCTCCTAAGAAGGAGAGAGGAGAAAGGGACTGTTACACATGAGAGGTGTGCAGGACCTCATCAGTCCTCACAACACCAGGGCAAGGCTCTGATGGAGGCTCATTCTAACTTAAACATCTCTTTGTTTATGCATTAATGTGTTTCTTGGGTGATTTTGTTTGGATTTTGTGCCTCTTAACCTCTCTGACTGCGTTCCCAAAGTATGTGGGAGCTCACTCCCCTCACTATATTGCTGCACTATGAGGAAAGGCAAGGCAGCCTCTAATCCACGCTTAAAATAAGAGTGTTATTTTTAGCAACCTTTTCCTACCCCTTTTGAATCTTTGCATGCTTGAGGGATTCCCTTTGGAGTCCCAATAAATAAAACAGCAAGCTTTACTCTGCTTTGGGCAGCCCTGTGTTTCTGTCACTCCTGAACAGGCAGTGAGGGTTGGATCCCAGAGCAGGATCCTGGGAAAATGCAGAAGTGAATTTAGTTATTCCCAGGAATGTAGGGGTCACAATGCAAAAATGTTCAGCATTTCTCCTTTAGCCAAGGAGAAAAACCAGACTGTCAGTCCAAAGCACAGGCATGTAGATGATTTTAAACCCTTCATGTCAGTGAACCACACTTGTCAGTTGTCCCTTGAAGGTCCCTGTTTCTGATCCCTTCATTAAAATGGGCCACGTTCCTCTGCTGCCATGTTTCCCATTTGTTTTCCAACGTGCAGCACACAGCAAATGTGCCTTTCATAACAAACCTGTGCACACAGCAGCATTTCTGCAAATGTACAAAAAAAGGCTGGATTTAATGGGATTATTCATAAACTTAAATTAATCACAGGTTTGCAGCTTCAAAGCCAATGTTCCTAATCCAAAGGATTTACCCTGAGTAGATTTAAGATTGCACAGAGTAGATTTAGGATTGCTGGACAATCTCAGCTCATCTGAATTTAATGATCTCGAAAATCAGGGTCTCCTGAATTACCTTGGAAATGATCTGAAGATAACTCATGTTCAGAAGTACTGGAAGGAAAATGGCACCTGGGTGTTCTCCATAATTGCAATTTCCAGTGTTGCTAAGGCACAATTTCCTGGAGACTGATTCCCCAAATCTTTGACTCGTGTGATCAGATGACACTTGCCGACCTGGGATGTGTCTAGCACAGAGCTGTCTACAAATAAGGGAAACTTATCAAAGACATAATTCTTTTGCACATGAATGAGTGTTCCAGGAACATGGAATTAAGCTGCCTTTCCTGTTAATTGTTGCTTAATAATTAAAGCAGCTACTTGCAACAAGCATGTTTCTGTATTCTTGAGTTTGTGTATTTTTCTGTATTTCTGTACTTATGGTCCACTCCACTTCTGTTACTGCCAGTGGCAGCAAGGTCCTGAGGAAGCAAGGAACAATTTGGAGGGTTTCTGGGACAGATATGTACTACATTTTCCATGACACCTCTGTGTCATTATTAGCCTTTCTGGGATGTGTAGTGATTGTGCTGATCACTCACTGGTTACAGCCCTGAGGCTCAGAATTCACTTTCTTGCAGCCCTTGCTGCTGGAAAGGGAATGAAGCCCTGCCAGGAAAAGCTCCATGAGCAGCCCTGAACAAGAGGTGCTGGGAGAAAGAAGCAGAGCTTTTGGATCTGAGGAGAAAGCTGCTGTGCTGAGGGCAGGGGAAGGGGCTGTAGGCAAGTGAGGAGCAGTGACCTCGATATCAAACTGCTCTTGTTCTGGGCCACGCATTCACCTGGGTTCACCATCCCTCAGCTGAAGGGTGTTTGTGACAATGGGACTGCACACCACACGGGGACACTCCCCTGCTACCACAGTCAGGGCGAAGAGCTTTCAAAATCTGCATTTAGGGAAGTCCCCCTTCCCATTTCCAGTAGAGGGATCCATTTAGACAAGATAGCACCAGCTCATCCATCCTCCATCATGAGGCAGCCTGATGTGCCTGGTGTGCCAGTGTGGAGGGTGTGAGTGAGGCTGGGCAGGGATGGAGGCAGGGATGGAGGGAGGGATGGAGGCAGGGATGATGATGGCAGGGATGATGAAGGCAGGGATGATGATGGCAGGGATGATGATGGCAGGGATGGAGGCAGGGATGATGAAGGCAGGGATGATGATGGCAGGGATGTTGGCAGGGATGGAGGCAGGGATGATGATGGCAGGGATGATGATGGCAGGGATGGAGGCAGGGATGATGAAGGCAGGGATGATGAAGGCAGGGATGATGATGGCAGGGATGATGATGGCAGGGATGGAGGCAGGGATGATGAAGGCAGGGATGATGGCAGGGATGATGAAGGCAGGGATGATGAAGGCAGGGATGATGATGGCAGGGATGATGAAGGCAGGGATGGAGGCAGGGATGATGATGGCAGGGATGATGATGGCAGGGATGGAGGCAGGGATGATGGCAGGGATGGAGGCAGGGATGATGATGGCAGGGATGATGAAGGCAGGGATGATGATGGCAGGCATGATGATGGCAGGGATGGAGGCAGGGATGATGATGGCAGGGATGATGATGGCAGGGATGATGAAGGCAGGGATGATGATGGCAGGCATGATGATGGCAGGGATGATGATGGCAGGGATGGAGGCAGGGATGATGATGGCAGGCTGACTCAGGGTGACCAAAGCTTTCCCAGGGAGCACAGCCTCAGAACCTGAGCTCCAGCAGTTTGTCACTGGTGCCTCCTACCTGTCCCTCTGCCCTTCCCTAAGTGTTCTGCAGTTCTCCTTCAGTTCAGGGCTTTGCTTGGTTACCCTTGTGCCTCCTCTGTACAAGTAATCTCTGACTGGAGTTAGGTGTGGGAGGGAATGGAGGACTAAATCTTGTCTTGAAGGAGCCTGAAGGGGACACAGTGGTTTATCTTTGAATGTTCTTCCCTCCTACATTTCTGTCGAGCTGGTGATGCAGCTTTCTGTAATGACTCTGTAGTGACTAATACCTGAAAGCGTGGAAATTTCTCTGAACTCTTGAATGAGGGAAGATGGGCACTTCTGTGAGGATGATTTGCTTTTGTATCAGAGGTGAGATTTGTATCAGCTTGCTGTGTCAGTACAAAAGTTATAGCAACCAGGAGAGTGAAGTTTTGAGAGCCTAGTGTTTTTCCATCTGTTTACCCAAAGCAGTTATCTGGATGATGTGTTTCACTGTTCAACTGCTTCTGGAATAAAGGAAATCTGAAGGACAGCTGTATTTTATGTACCAGAGGAGCAGTATTCGATTAGAAAACTGGAAAAAATATCTCATTTCATTTGAAGCTCTCTTTGTGGTGTTTGTTGCTTAATTTGGCACACATGCTCAGTGATAATTCAGTTACAGCCTTCCCATAACCTAAGAAAGCAGCTGTCAGGTTGGTCAGTGCTCCTGAAAGTTATTCTGACCTCAGCCTTTATCTAAAACATAAACAAAGATCTCAAGTGACAGCCATCAGCTGGTTTTCCATCAGAAAAAAATCTATCTTCCATAAAAACACTTACATACTGTCTCAGCATTGGGATTTTTTTAAAGTCTTCTTCCCATTGTGGTGGTCATCCTTGCACAGCATAGGGAAATGTAAAAACAAGTGAAAAATACATTGAGGAGCAGTTCACAAACCAGCACTTTTAATTTAAAATTACTTAATAGAAGTTTTCCATGCTCTTGCATAAAGAATATGGAGAGATGAGCAGTGTGCTGTGTAACAAAATGCAGTGCTGTACATTTAAACAGGGCATTGTGACCTGGGTTAGCTTCTTAAATGCTGAGATTACTCTGCTTTCCCAGTTTTTTCCATTATTGCTTTTGCATTGTCCTGTTCTACTGTTGTGTCTTCAAGTTACTTTTCTCAGTATAAAATGTCATTTTCAAAATATCCAAGGAAGGTGAATCTACTACAGAGGCAGCTCCTTGCAGCCAAGCCAAAACATTCATCCTTCAGGCAATATAGCATATAATTTAAAACTTCTCAGGCTGGATATCCTGTTTTGGGGGAGCAGACATTTGACCTTTGTAGTTCTCTTTTGCAATGTTTGACATTTATTTTTGTGTATGGGGTTTTCTAAAATAAAGTAATTTTTATCTAAATACTTTTTCTGTCTTTCCCTTCCTCTTTTGTTTCCCACTGATGTCAAAAATATGCGGTTTGTTGACACAGTTCCATATTACAAGTTTAAAAAAACCCAGATAGATTTATTTAATCCCCATCCCACACATCTATCTTTTAACTGCACTTTCCAAAACTTTTTATGGCTGTTATATTAGTATGGATTTAGTCTTTCAAGAGTCTCATACATCACAAAAAGAGTGCAGGCACACAAAAGGATCTTCAAGAAGACCTTTCCCTGCACTACAGAAAAACCCACTCATTGGTGGTGGGCCACTGTGTGGGTGTACACAAAACATCAGGCAGTGTTTTTCAAGGACAACAATCAGCACATTCTCACCTTTACCTTATGATCTGCAGATTCAGAAAAATAATCTACCATAAAGTAAAACTGCCTGGATTTTATTCACAAAATAAAAGAGTGTAGGACTCATCAGGGCAGCATCATCTGGTGGGAGGTGCACTGGGATGCACTCTAGTGTACAGTTCCATGCCTGGAGTCACGAAAATCTTGGTATTACTGAGATCATCATGGAGTTCCACTCAGTGAGTAATGCCAAGGTATTGCGTTTCTGTTTATTTATTGTGCATTGCTTAGGTGACCTAAAATCAGAACCGAAAACCTGATGGAAAGTTTTATATCACGTATGACTAAAGGGCCTTGGAGCCTTTACAAACCCAAGGAGTTCTGTGATGTGACAGCTGCCCTGTTGGGTGCTCTTGTTTCTCTGCTATGTGTGAATTTGGTTTTTCAGGGTTTTATCACTGGAGCAGTGCAGGGAGCTCAGGAGTTTTCTCTGTGTGGCAGCAGCACCCAAACAGCTCTCCAAACCTAGAGCCTTACTCTAAAAGAGACAGTACATCCCTGAGCCTCTGAAAACACTCCTTTATTTAGTTCACATGTTGGCTGTGCTCTACAGGGTCTCAAAATAGAAAACTGGCTTCTGTTTCCTAAGACTTAAGGTCTATGATGTTCCAACACTTCAGTACAAACCAAGAGAGAACTATCCAGCTAGCCAGCTGTATCTTACCTTCTACAGATAAAGAAATACCTTGTGTCCTTGAATTTCTCTGGAACGTATGCTCTGAAGGGTGACTTGGAGCCTGTGGGAGGATTTTGTACCATAACTCAGTGTTTGGTGTGAAGTGTCATGGTTTAAGCCCAGCTGGCACCCACAGCTGCCTGCTCAGTGCTCCCCTCATCCTCAGTGGGATGGGGAATGGAGCCAGGGAAAAAGTGGGCTGAGACAGAGACAGATTAGTAGGCCAGGAAGTGAAGGGAAAATAATAATAATGATAAAGCAATATACAAAATGAGCAATGCATAATACAATTACACACCACCAATGCCCAGTCAGTCCCCAGGCACTGATTTCTGCCCTGTGGCCAATTCCCCCACTTTATGTGCTGAGGTCTGGAATATTCCTGTGGCCAGTTCAGGTCAGCTGTGCTGGCTCTGCTCCCTCCCATCTCCCTGTGCTTCTGTTCCCTGGCAGAGCACAGGAAACTGAAAAGTTCTTGACTTGAGTGAGAACAACTTGGCACAATGGAAACATCAGTGTGTTACCAACACTAGTCCCGTGCAGAATCCAAAACACAGCACTGGAGAAGCTACCAGGAGGAAAATTAACTTTCTCCCAGCCCAAACCAGGACAAAGGGGGGTCTGAGTCTGGCACAGCCAGGCCAAAGGAGGCTCCAGGCTGGAGGGCTGCAGGTTGGCTCTGCTGGCACAGTAACAAAAAACTCAGCAGGGTCCAACATCACAAACCCTTTGTAGAGACACTCTTGTTTTCCCAGTGAGCGTCTGCGTGTCCTGAGAACACTAAATACATTGTATTTATATGTGTTTTTTATGGCACTTTGGTGGTTTTTTCAGGTGGAAAAGACAGAGCAGTGTCTTCCTTGCCATCATCGCCATGTTCAAGCTGATCTTGCATTCGCTGCCTGTTTAATGGTTTATTTTTTAAAACTTATATCCTTTGTGTTCTTAAATCTTAGCGCTGCCTTGGTTACCTTCTGTAAATGAGAGATTCCAGCGAGAGCATATTGATATTGATAGCACCTTTCACCTGAGGCATCCAGGGGTCTCACTGTATTCCTTACCAGCCCCACCTGGGAGGCTCAAAGTTTCCAGCCCTCACAGTATTTGTTGTGTTTCCCACTAAGTCTTGCAGCATTTGTTGTCTTTCTCACTAACCCATCTGCTGACAGTTTTGATTAGGCTGTGGTGGAACAGCAAGATTTCCTGATTGCACAGAAAACCTTTAAAGTGTAGCCCGAGGCTCTGGGCACACGAGGTTCTTTCCAGTTATTGCTTTTTAAACCCTTCAGCTCAGCTGGAGATGTTTTTCACAGTCTGTGTCTTGTGCCTTGGAAACGTGTGGAGAAGGTACAGACAGCTTCTTGCTGGTTTTGTTCTTAAACTGTCAGACAGAAAACTTAACCCGAGAATTTGGGGTCAAAGAACTTCCTATGGTTTCTGTTATGTTTGTATGCATGATGTGTGGAAGGAGCACAGCAGGAAACAGAACAAATCTTCAGGCACCTTTGTGTCTCCTTGTGCCAGCAGGACCTCCTGGCTCACCAAAGGCACAAAATAGTAACAAAACATGGTGTTTTGTACAAATGATGGAACAGCAGGGCACAAATATTGGTGACCCTCATCATCACCTGTACACACCCCCCACACCCCCCCCCCCCCCCCAGTTGGGATGGAGTCTTTTTTTCTGCTGGATCCATGGGATTTCCTTTTGCCTTCACTGAGATCACTTATGGCACAAGAAGCCCAGCAACAACTCAGACATGAGTTCAGGTCAGGGACCATCACTTGGGGATAGCAATATCTTGAAAAAAATTCATCTTCTCTGAGTGAAACACAATTCTCCCATTTCTCTAGCAAAAGTGTGAAGTAGCCACCAAACAGATGCTCTGCTCGGAGTGCTGGTTTAACTCAGTGAGTTTCCCTGATGTGAGCAATGTCCACTCATTCCTCTCTGTATTTTAACACTGTGCTCCTTACTTTTTCAAAATGAAACACCTTGAAGTAAACAGTCGCATTTTTACCTTTGTGAGGGCATTAAACAGTTGCTAAATGGCTTTTGTGTTTCACACTAGAGGCAGCTGTTTCTGTGGTCAAAACCTAGCCACACTCTGCCTTTGCCTATGTGCCAGTGCAAGTGGGATTTTCTGGACATTGTGGAGAATTTCCACATGTTCGTGGCTTATGCAATCAGGCAGCATTTGCTAAATACAAATTCAATGGTGTTGTTGGAATCATGTGGTTTGACATTCGTGGGGAATCCCAAGGGACCTGGGAGGACAAAAATGTGTCCCTTCTTATGATGATGGATAGTGCAGGTCCAACTAAGTTTTGCAGAATTGCTTTGAGGATTCAGCATTAATAAATCACCTAACCCAACGCAGTGGATTTGCACTGATATAAAAGTGTAGACAGCCCATGTAAGGGTCAGTACTGGGAACAGCAGCAATATTTAGCAAACAGCTTTAAGAAAGCACTGTTACATGAAATGTCAGTGATGTAGTACTGTGGATTGGAGCACTCAATTTCTCAACCCATTTTCCCTTTTGTTCTCAAGACTTTTTGTTCCAGATTGGAGCAAATGACAAGTACCCATTAAAACTAATTTAGCTTTCACACTATGAATCTCTCTGCTGATGTGGTGGGAAGTGACTTTTTCCTCTCTGGCAAGCATATGAAAATGCACAGCAAACCTTTTACAAGGTCTACAATTTAACAAATATTGCTGTCAAAAGCCACCTTGTGTGGCAAAATAATACAAAACAGCATGACCAGTGCAAGCCAAAAGAACATACTGAGGAAACCCACACACTGAAGACAACTAAGTACTTCAGAGAGAAAGAAATTTCTTGTGATTAATCAAGGATCTTATTCTCTGGCTTACACCTCATTTCCATCAGTATAATAAACCAGAGCTCGGTGGAGTTACTCCTGTTTCATAACAAAGTGAGAGGACTAGAGTAAGTACCAAATAGGTCACATTCTCTGCTGATTGCTACCTCACATCATGACTGCCTGGCATCTCTGTTGCCTTTAAGATACTTTCTGTTTCATGTAGGAGCTTTTTATACCATTTGTACTTGCTGTGTAGGGGAGAGGAAAATTAATTGCTGTCTAAATTAAATCCCTTTGGCACGCATTTATATGTGACTAAGAGGACTTCTAAAAATATGTTAACTAACATGTTTTACTGAGAAAAAAAATAGAACATTTTAATATATGCTTGCAGGTAAAGGTGATCTACAGATTGAGTGTGCCTTTTTGAGATCAGCTCAAGAAATGAGAGTATTATCTAGTCTGTCAGCTCTCCAGTCTTGGACAATGTCCACCATGTGGTACCTAAGATGGTGTAAAACCACCTCTTGTCCTTTGTGGTCCAAACATGTTCTTCTGTGCTGTAAACACTGACAAGGAAAACGTGGTGCACCTGATTTTGCTCTCTTTGGCATTAGCAGACCACAAACAGATACAGAGTTAATTGAATGGACCTTTTTGCCGGGGAGCTGACAGAGCCCTGCAGTTTAACTCTCTGGACTGTTTCCAGCACATGCGTGGCATGCCCTTTGCTCTTTGGAGCTCGTGTGCTGGGACAGGGAACACAAAGGGAGCCCTCAGGTACTCAGGTCCCAGAGCAATGACCAGCTCAGGAAATGTGTACATGAATCAAGGGCAGGGTCCTGCACCTGGCTCGGGTCAGAACAAGGTGGGGGATGAAAGGATGGAGAGCAGCCCTGGGGAGAGAGTTTGGGGTGCTGGTGAGGGAGAAGCTCAACATGAGCTGGTTGTGTGCACCTGCAGCCTGGAGAGCCAACCCTGCCCTGGGCTGAGCCAGCGTGGGCAGCAGGGCAGGGGGGATCCTGCCCCTCTGCCCCTCAGGTGAGACCTCACCTGCAGAGCTGCCCCAGCCCTGGGGTTCCAGCCCAGCAAGGAGCTGGAGCTGCTGGAGAGAGCCCAGAGGAGGCAGCAGGATGAGCAGAGGATGGAGCAGCTGTGCTGGGAGAGCTGGCATTGTTCAGCTTGGAGAAGAAAAGGCTCTGAGGAGACCTTATTGTGGCCTTTCAACATCTAAAGGAAACTTGTGGAAAGGTGGAGACAGGGTCAGTGGTCAGCAGGGTCAGTGTTGGAACTCTGAGGCCTGGGAATTTTAAACTTTCTCTGTTTTCTGACACTGACCCCAAGCAGAACAATGCTTTAGAACTGAGGTCTTGGAGAAGGCTTCCAAATTTGAGTGATGGAATTAGAGTCACAGGTGTGTAGTTAAATAAAAGTGTGTGATTTCACATGGTGAAGAGTTTGGAATTTGGGGTTTTAGAATATAGTAATGGGTATGGGACAAGATGGAGGGTCCTGGGAGTTGGATCTTTCTTCCTTCTTGTTCCTTCTTCCCCTCAGTTTTAGGTGGTATTTTTTAAATTGGTTAGAAGGTACCACAGAGCAGGTCACAGGTGGTGGGTTATTGGGTCAAAAGTATAAATAATATAGATGTTAGCTCTTCATTGGATTGTTTGCCTTTAAAAGACCTTGTAACTAGCTAGATTCATCTCCATTTTCTCACTTTTAGCTTGTTAGCTGGAAGTGCTGAAGAACTCTTTGTACTTTAGATAAGATTTAATAAACAACCAAGCCTGAACAAGAAATCCATCTCTTGAGTATTCAATCCTGACTCTGAGTGAAGGCAGAAGAAAAAAGCTAACCACTTTCAGGCCAGTGGTGACAGGACAAAGGGCAATGGTCTCCAGCTAAAAGGTGTGGGGAATTTTTCACAGTGAAGGTGGTGAAACAGCCTTGCCCAGAGAGGTGGTGGATGCTTCTTCCCTGGAACATTCCAGGTCAGGTTGGACAGGGCTCTGAGAAGTCTGACCTCACTGAAGGTGTCCCTGACCACTGCAGGACTCAATGGCTTCTAAAGGTCCCTTCCAACTCAAATCATTCAATGATTCTGTAAATTCCTTTCATTGCAAAACTGAGACTTAGCAAGAATTTGGCCCTTTTTTACCATTCCATATCATCCAAATGCTTACATGAAGTTAGATAATCTTTTTACTTTTGATTCATGTCCTGAAAATTTTGACTTATATTTTCCCCATTTTTCTGACAAGCAGAATCATTTTAACACAAAAGCTTAAGTACAGTAGCAGCTTAAACCAGCAGCCTATCAAGTTTAAAGTATCTCTCCTAAATGAAGGTCCTGAAATCACCCCCACTTCCATATTTAAACACTCTCTCCTTTTGACTTTACATTTGGTTAAGGAAAAACATTTGCTCTTCAAAAATATGTTGGGAAGTTTATCTATAGAACTAATGATAGAACAGACCATGTTTCTAAAATAGTCTCCTTTTAGCCTGCTTATCTCTTCCCTGACATTTCTTACTGAGCATCAGTGAGCAGGCAGCTCTGCACTGACATCTGAAAGCAAGGCTCCAGCAGCAGTGTGCAAGAGGCTATGGAACAAGCAGTCACATGGTTTCTATATTTTCTCTCTTTGTTTACTGTGTTCATAATGCCAAATGGCAAATGAAAAGGATGCCCTAATCCCAAAGAGTTAGGCATGGTATTTCTCCTTCCCACATGGATGGTTGTGATTATCTTTGAGGAGGGAAGGCATTTTATATTTGGGTTTTTTCTAATATTTTGTTCAAGTCTTCTCTCTGGAAATGCAAATAATTTCCGAACTTATTAGCATAAAAATGATGTGATTTATATCAAGTTAATTATTTTAATGAAATGCTTGACTAAATTTACAGAGATTGATACATGTGGTCTGCAGAAATTTTGAATGTAGGAAAAGAAATAGGAATGTCCCTTTTTAGAAAGGAGCTGGGAGGCTGGTGTTACTTTGCTAAGTTTTGTTGAGAGCTGCAGAGAAGAAATACATCTTTGGTCATATTGCCTTTTTTCATCTTTTACTGCTGTGGTTGTGGTCACAGAATTTAAAAATTCTGGCTGTCACCTTCATCTTTTCCAAATGCCAATTTTTAAAATGTGTTTTGTCATACACATGGTGCTACTAGAGCTACTACTTCTATTAGCTACTACTAACAAAGGGCATATGATGCTTAAAGTCCAACTTTAAAAATATTTTAAATACAGGGAAAATAAATGGAATGAGGTGTGGAGAGATCTGTCCTATCTGAATCTGTGCCTCATCTCCCCCTCAGAAAAAGGTAATGGGAACACAAAACCAGGCTCCAGCTGAGACCTCCAGGTCCTGCCATTGCTGGTAGCGAAGTCTCAGCAACAGAAATCTGGAATTGCATGGGGATACTTGGTTTTTCCATCCAGTAACCTCCAGGTGCAGTGCTTCAGGTCTGACATAACAAGTGGGGACATGGCAAACACAAGAGAAAAGGGATATGGATAAGAACACGTTTTGATAGACATGGACTAAGAATATGTTGGTTGTAATAAGAATTTCTGGGGTTTTTTTTAAAGCAATATGACCTTTAGGATTTTTGTCTCTATTCAATAGTGATAATGTTTACAGAAATAGATGCATCTGAAAGTGATTTTAAGGGGGAAATTGGTTTCAATTTGTTATTTAAAGAGGTTCCACTAATATTTTCTGGGTAGCCTTTCAAGAAAGATCCAAAATATCTCTAGGAATACTTTTCCACATGCATTTAATATCTATTTCAGTGCACAGAACTCAACTCTGCACTCACACTTGGACAGTTACGCAATCCAAACACACTTTTAGCTCATAAAAACATTTTAAAATCCTCTTTTAAAATATGCACTTTAGTTTCACTCTATGAATAATAGCATAGTTGTATTTGAATGATAATTGTTTCTCAGAATTCAGAAGAGGACAGGTGGGAAAAATAGTATAAGACTGGGAATAAAGTCCCAGCAGAGGTTACACAAACCTGGAAAGATTTTTTTTATTTTTTTTTTTTTGCTGCAAAGCACAGCAGCAATAAAATGGCAGTGTTCTGTGCAAAGTCAGCTTAAGTACGGATTAATGAGTCACTGAAGCACCTGTGAAATAGCAGATGGTGTTTAAGGCTGGGCAGGAGAATTTCCATTTGTTATTCTAGCAGAGGGCAGTTACTGAAGTCAAAATGGTTGTTAGGAATTAAAAGGCAAACAGAATCAATGGCATTTGTTTTGTTTTGGTTGCAGGTTCCATGATAAGATTGAGCAGGAAGAGAAAATTTATGTTAAGGAGACTTTGGTTTTTTTGAATAATTGTGATGCCTTCTTCAAAATCTCCCTGTGCCTTACAAGACCCCAGGTACCCCCTACACATTGTTTTTAAAATGTATTTTAAGTCAGTGGCTCCTCTCAACAGCATTTATCCTTCTAAATGTAGGATATTGTATTTGTTTTCCACCATTCATGATGCAAAGGTTATAAAGTATAGTAATCGTAGACCTCAGGACTTGCAGGGTATGTAAAAATCTTCACTGAAAATGTAGCTGCTGACTAAAAGCTGAAAAATTACAGCTTCAAGTAGTAAAGAATATATTGGAGACCCTCAGAGCCTTCTAGAAAGTATTGTCTTATAGCTCTCCTCTTCTCTGTGGACCTACCTCCCTGTTATCCTACCTTTTTTTTTTTTTTTTAAATGCACAAGGATGGGGAACTGTTATTGTGGAAGAAGCAGGAACACTTTGGTGCTTTTTTGGTGCCTATTGTCTGTGAAGGACCCAGCTTGTGCAGCAGAAGAGAGTATGAACTGTGATTTCCTGCACCCACCACAGCAACGAATTCAGGCCCAAGTTTTCAGGAGGGTTTTGGGGGTTTTTTAATCATTCTATTATGTTTTTTAAATTCTTATGTGTTTCTGTTGATGTTTTTCTTGGAGAAAAAACATTTTCCAAATAATCCTTTTAAGCATTGAGATAATTCTTTTAAGTAAATATAGACCAGACAAAGCTTTTATAGTCCCTTATTTACACTAAACTTTTATTCTCAGTCTGTTTCAAAAATGTTATCAATATAAAAGATTCTTTGGAGATAAAGCAAACAAGACATTTCTCAAGTCAGAGATATTAAAATCAATATATTTTTATTTTATATTAGTGGCTTCTTCATTTATTTCCTGGATACCAGCCGTAGGGACCTGGAAGAGTAGAAGGGATTGGAAAGATCGCAGCAAGCTGAGATCCAAAGTTTCTCTGTATGTATTTGAAAGGTTTCCTGTCAGCAGCACCAGACTGTGGAGTGCAGGTGAGCCAGCTTGGTCTGTTTGGCTCGTTCCTGGTTTACAGTGGTATCATTTCATGGACTTTGGTGGTGCTACTAAACTGGAAATGAGGGAAGAACAGTAACTGTGTAGTCCTGGGTGCGTTTATGGCAGCACAAGGAACCACCATACCTTTCAGCTTCCTCCACATATTCTTATGAGATATACTGTTAATAACAGCTTAAAAGCCTAAAAGGTAAATTATTTTCCTAATTCAGACAAAATCAATTGCAAATAACCAGAATGATGTTTTTGTTCTCAACAAAGAAACCAATACCGAACTCATTCATTGCCATAACTCCCTGAAAATTAGTCCTGTTCTTCTGAAGTTGATTGATAGCTATTAGAGCAGACCTTAGTCTTCCTTTCTCCTCTTTCTAATCTGAATAATTGGGGTTTTTTTATTTGTACAATGCCCCTAAGCACAGAACAGAAATGTTCCTACACAACAGAAAGGTTTGCATAGGTTAAAAACTTCAACACAACACTGTGTGTTTAATCTTCCCTTTAAATGTGATCCCAACAGCTGAAATCTGGCTATACTTCAGCAAATGTCCAGACATTTCTGGTAATAGAAAGGATAAGCTCTAACTGTGATAGAGGATTCAGTCTTGAGTAGTGTTGGACATTGACCATGTCCACTGAATGATCTGGCATCCAGAATGTCTTTGTGTCAGGTTTCTAATCACAGTTACCTGAACTCCTCTGCCTAATCTGGAGCAGTTTTTAATGCTCAGGAAAGTGCTCTGAACCAACCTGTAATTGTGTATTTGGGTTTGGTCTGAGCTCCTCAGCTCTCCTTGGTACCTGGTACAAGAACCACGCACAGTCAAGTTTCTTGCTCTTTAACAAACTCCACCTAGCAGGTTATTGTAGTTAGGGATGGTCAGAATAAAAACTGAGCAATAGATACCCCTGCTCTTCTGAGAAATTTTGCCTTAGGATAAGTTTATGGTTCATGATCATCTGAATAATCACCACCAACCTTGAATCAGGTCAGAATAAAGTCTTAGGGTAATTAAACAGACGGGCAGATTACACAGGTGGCTGCTCAGGTGACAGCATTCTGCACTTGTAAAGGTCATGTGGAAGAAATTAATCTCATTCCCATCACTGCAGAAACATTTGTTTGTGAAATCCCTGACCAGCAGATGACATGAGGAAGCAGAGAACACTTGAACCGGGAGACTGAGAGGTGTTGCATTCCCATGATTTGGTTCTGATGTTTTCCACAGTTACATCCTAGGCAAAAAGCATAAAGGAAAACTCCGAATGATGTCACAAGCATATCATCCCATTTAATGATAGAATGCCAATAGGACTCCTTGCTACAAATACCATTATTTACATACTGCTATGACATTACTGGTATAGTTGTGTACCAGTATAAAATATATTTCTCAGATATGGGGTCCTTATTTGTATTAAAATGACCCACAGGGAAGATAGGATATTCCACATGAATTGTAAGTAAGTTGCCTCCTTTTATTAACAATTCTGTGCAAAGTAAGCAGAGAGAGAAAAGCTTAGGTCATTACCACTCCTCTGAATGAAAGAAACGGGGGTTTAACCAAATCCTGGATAAAACTCTACTTTGTACATTTGTATGATGCCTGTCCAGTGGAAAGCATGTCAAAACAGTACAGAGGCCTCACTGCACTGAAGGAAAAGTTTGGAAAATAACTTGTGTCCATTTGCTGTATTGTGAACCACCAGGGAGAGGGAAAAAGAACACGAATAATTGTGGGCTGCTCCTATAACTCTTTGTAAGGATAAAGAGACTTCACAGGAGTGTTGTAAATCTTTCTGTAATATCCAGGAGTGAAGAGCAAGGAAATGGGGGCTGTGCTCCTTTGGTGCTGATGTCACCACACAGGCAGACGTCAGAGTTGCAAGAAATACCAGTGACGTGTCCTGTGATGAATCTTCCCCTCTTGGGAAGCGTGGTATCCAAGTGAGACAAAGCACAAGCTCACTCTTGCAAAACTGAGAGTGGCTGTGGTTCAATATTCTGTCAGTGCACGGCTGTGAGATTTATCTGAGTCTTTGCAAGTCTTTGTTATGATCTCCTGCAGTGCTACCAGTTTATTCTCTTAATTTTCTGCTTTACTGGGACATTGCCTTTGTCATCCTGCACCCTTTTGTGTCTAATTATGGAACAAATGCAATAATAAGCTGGCTGTGGATAGATGTGTTATATGATTGCAATCCAAATCGTAGTCAGGTTTCTGTTCATGGTTCAAACTCCTAGAGCAGGTTAATTTTGTACTTTAGGCACAAAACCAACTCACACCTTTTATGATCCAGGAAGAGTATCTGTGGTACAAAGGACTCTTGGTCCCCCGTTCCTTTTAGATCACAGTGTTATGATCCAAATATCCCATTATTATTATTACTGTGAAGGTGTGTCTTGTCTGGTCACCCTAAATTTCTGAACGTTTGTGTTTAGCTGGCCCTGGCTGAGACCTGTTTGCTCAGAGAGCCCAGAACTAAACCTGTCCCTGCTCCTTCCCTGCTGTCACTGCTGTGGATCAGGCAGCATTACGTGGCAGTGCTGGGACACTGTAGCCTTGCCCTGTGTGAGTCTGGCTGGCAATGGGGTGAGAAGAGAGAGGGGTAACCTGCACAAATGGGATTTCCCACAGAGATTGCCTCCAGATGAGGAACAGCACATCCCTTCCTCTGTCCCTCTTTTATCTACAGGCAGCTGGCACCTCACTCCAGTCCCCTGCTCTCCTTGCTGCTTGAGACACACTTGGCATAAAAATTTAAAAGAGAAGTACAGAAGGGGTCCCTCTGTAATCTATTCTGACCTCACAGCAGTGTGAGTTCAATTCAGTGGAGTAACTTTTGATTCAGGCCATGATTCACCCACTTTCTTGAGCAGACTTCCAGTTTTAGGCACATGAATAAGGCAACTACTCACAGGAGGATGACGACCTTGTAGTGAATTTTTTTGTTGGAAGGGACTTTCCATCTTTAGAATGGAGCATCGTTGGGATCAGAAGCCTGTACTTAACACTAAAAGCTTACTTCCTTGTTTTAATGCTGATAAAGCAAGTTGAAAAAATGAATGCTCTTTTACTTCTTGTCCATGACAAGACCACACTTACTATAATATTCTACTACTTCTCTTAACAGGGACATCTTTGGAAATTCCTCCCTGTGAGGGTGGGCAGGCCCTGGCACAGGGTGGAATTCCCAGAGCAGCTGTGGCTGCCCCTGAATCCCTGGCAGTGTCCAGGCCAGGTTGGACACTGGGGCTGGGGCAGCCTGGGACAGGGGAAGGTGTCCCTGCCATGGCAGGGGTGGCACTGGGTGGGCTTTAAGGTCCCTTCCAATCCAAACCAGTCTGGGATTTTTTGATTTTATGCTGCATGTGGAGTCCTACAATATCTACTCTATGGAATCCTAAGGTATGTGTCACAGCAAAGTAATTAATAGAAGCAAACTGCTTCTATTTTCAGGTATGAAAAGGAAATGATCAATAAGTGGGCAGTTAATTTTATTTTAGACACTCCGAAATGGAACATAAGAACCTAGCTAGAAAACTTTTTACCCTACTTTAATCTTCTGGTTTGCTCAGAAATAACTAAAAAACAATCAGAACACATTAATGGAGCAAGATACAAATAACGTGTTAAAATGTTACTAAAATACATATAGCTACCCCTATGAAATAATAAATGAACTAGGAATATACAGCACCTAAACAAGAAATAGGGAGGATTCCTGCTTACTCCCCTGGCTCAGTGTCCTGCTGTGCACAGAGCTAGTGGTAACTATGCTCATTAAATTTACTCTTGGATCCTTCAGTCACAAGAAAGAGTAAAGGAAAGAAACACTGACTTCTTTCTAGAAGGCCTAACTCTAACCCACCATGGTTCTGGATTACTTTTTATTTTATAGATTTAAAGAAAATGCTGTTTCTTTCTAAGGCTCAGAGTTTTAACTAAAAAAGCAATCACCTTTGAGCAGCCTTAAGTAGAGGTGTCTGCCAGGGGAGGCATTTATCAGGGATCTCAGCTGACACTTGCTCATTACAGAGGGGGCTGAGCTCCCCCGTGCCCTTGGTGCTGTGCTGGGACCTCACTGGAACATTTTTCCATAAATGAGACTGATGATGGTTCTGTAGGCACCAGCCACACACCTGGAGCCTGGCATTTAAACAGCCCTGTGAGAGGGAAGGGGATTTCAGGGTGAAATAAAAGCTCATTTATACCAGAAAATTGGAAGTAGCAATCTGATCAGAATGGAACATTAAAGAAGAATATTTATTGTAAATGACATTTATTAAAATAAAATTGATGATTATTAGAGTTGTGAGGAAATGCTTATGTTTACTGAAAGAGAATGGTAAAACAACAATATGTGAAAAAATTATTTTTAAAGCCAGCTGTGCCTACTCTCTGGCTCAGTGTCAGAAAACTGGCTTAATTGCATCCCTGGTATAAACTAAATTGAAAGAATTGAATTAATTTAATTGACCATTCCCATAATATAAAAGCCACAAAATCCAACAGTGGATGAATGTTTTTGATTTCTCCTGTTTTCATGTAAATATTGGGCACTATTTTAATTTGTCAGTATTACCCTGATGTCTTTAAAACAAATTATTCTGAGATAAAAATATCGGTTTTCACAAAAAGAAGAACAGTAGAGCAGTGGATGTCCTGCTCAGTCATTGGAGCAGCAGCTCTGCAAATGCATGTGCATGAATTACTTTGATTTTTTATTCAAGTAGCATCAAGCACAAGGCCAAATGTCAGCAAACTGGGGAAGGAGCAATAATAAAATTCCCTTTATGGAAGCTGCCCATCAGTTTCAGTTCTGATCCATTCTTTAACACACACCAGCCTCTACAGGAGAGCTCTCAGCAGTGGAGGCTGTGGTGGGAGAGCTTTGGGACACTGCTGTGGGTCTCTGAACTGTTGTTCACAAATAAGGATGGCACCACTCCGTTGAGGAGCATCCAGGTCTTATTTCAGCCTTACTTTTAGTCCTGTGCCTTGAGCCAGGGGTGTGGGGAGCAGGACCTGCTCCTGCTGACAAAAAGGTGGGGGAGAGAGGGCTGGGGCAGGTCAGCTCCTCAAAAACCCCAGCAGATGTTTAATTTCTTACATCCAAACTGTTCCTCTGAACTCAACAAAGCTCTTCTGCAGCTGACAGTGTGGTGGAAACATTTGTCTTTGTAGGACTCTGACCTCTGCTCTATTTATAATCAAATAGAATGAAAGACCTGTCCACAGTTCTGTTGTTGTTAATTGTCTCCCAGACATAGAAACATACTTTTGCTTTTAGTCATTCAAATATTTGAGATGTTGGAAACAAAAATAATCAGGAAACCTTTACTGGGCTCATTTTCTTAATTTCTCTGTCTGAATGCATCCATCTGTCAAAACATTGCTGTGTAAAACACGTAACATGAGGTACAGGTTTCAAATTATTTCTGTGCATAGTTTGCCATTTCATCCAAAATACCCTTGAAAATACAGGTATTTTTCCCATTTGTATTTTTCAAGGTACTGCATCTTTGGTGAGAGGAAAAGCAGCCTGTCAGGCCTGAGGGAAAGCTCAGTGTCTTCAGCAGGGTGGTGTTTATCACATTGTATTTGCCAGGCTCAGCATTGTCCTCCCACTCAGTTCTTGGGGACATTCAGCTTTGTTCTTATTCCCAGCCTCAGGACAGCCCCCCAGAGTATTCTCTGTTTGCATTAGAGAACTGCAGGGATCTCATCAGGCAATGATTCTGGAAGCTAAAGCAGCTGGGTCCAGAAGCATCCGTTCTCCAAGATGGGTCTGAATTGTGAAAGAAAAGGGAAAAATACGTAACATTCACCTTAAGGCTCAGAATGTTCCTCATCAGCAGAGGAATTGTTTGGCTTTGGTTTTGATCAGTTTGGAGAACTCTCTTTGCTTGCTCACATCTTTGCCCCAGCATGGTTGGTTGTAGGCTCATAGAGATTGCCCTGCAATTATTTTGTTTTCAAAAGGCAAATGCACCACTGGTTTTCACAAGGTGATGCAGCCTCTCTTACAACACCAAGTTCTATTTTTGTTTTTCCCACAGTGTAGCAATAACACAATTCTAAACTGACAGCCTTTGAAATATTCATTCAGTTTTACACATGCAATGCTGACATGTCTGCTGACAGGACACAAGTGCTGGTGTTTCCAAAAGCAGGGCCTGAAACTGCTGACTGTCCAGAAAAGAACAGGATCTGTCCTGTGATCCTAATAACATTATTTGCATAATTACAAAGCTGTGTGTTCATTTAACAGCAGAGGTGCCTTCTCTGCCACCCAGGTAGGGACAGGAGTACGGGGAATTTCAGCTCAGGATTTTCTTACTGGTCATCCTTGTGGAAATGACAAAAAAAAAACATTAAAATGCAGTCAATGCTTTTTGTCCATCATTCAGCAAGTGACCTTAATAAGCACTTCCAATGTCATGTAAAATGTTTCAGGGATTTGAATAGTTAAGGCAGTTTTTGTCACAGAAATACAGCACAATTAAAGGAAGAGTGCAGAAAACTGCCTAAACTGCATCTCTTGGGTTAACCAACCTCATCAAGGATTTATTTCCTGAAATGAATGGATTTTGCTGGATTATGTTAGTACCAGGTGGAGTTTTAATTAAACCTCTATCCTGCTGTTTGGAAACAAAGCTTTACAATCAGTGAATTAAAAATAGCTTTCTTGGGGGAAATAGGGAGGGGAGAGTAGGAAGGATGGAGGGGATGCTTTGAGATGCAGGAAGTTTCCCACCATGGCATGGAACAGCAAACTCCTCCTTGAGCACTTTGGAGACTTTTCTCTTGGTCTTCTTCAGGCACAGCTCCTTGTTGAAGTCAGCAATCCTTGTGCTGCTTCTTGAGGCAGGAATTAAGTGAATTAAATTAATTAAGGAATTAGTGCAAGTGATGCTTTTATTCCTCCTCACGTTATCCTTCCTTTTTCTGCCCAGCCCAAGAAGCCCTGGATTTGGCAGTGGAACTGGGGCAGGGAGCAGCTGCAGCAGGAGTGCCCCAGGGTGCCTGAAGCACCTGGACCTGCAGGATCCCTCTGTGCCCTGTTTCTTCCACTCCATCCTCTGGCTGCAAATCAAGAATAATCCTAGAAAACTCAATGTAAAATAAATGTGATTTTATAGAAATACTTCATGTTTGATACTCGCCACCAAACTTGCCCCGCTCAGCACAAAACTGAAAATTTAGAGTTCTTGAATGCTTAAAAGCTCTTAAATGAACATAAAGCTACAAAATACGGATGTATTTTTGTACTGACTATACATTTATTAATGAGAGTACTAAAAGTCTTTGTCCGGCCAAAGATGACCTGAAGTTACCACCCAAAATACTAATTTGCCTTTACAATATTCACAACATCTAAACTCCTGTCAAAATCTGCCTGTGGTTTGTTCTTTTGGACTTGACATCTGCTCTACATCAGACTCCTCAGATGAATACTGTATTAGCACTAGTCAACCAAAAAGAAATGAAAAAACAGAAAAGCAGGAAAACCACTCGACTGCAGGGCTCACTTCAGTCTAGAGATGCCCTCACTCACACTGGAGGGGGGACAGGTGAGAGCAGGGTGAGTTTAAAGGGGCTGCAATCCAAGCCAGCAAAAAAAGAGAAAGTCAACCAATTCACAATTTCTGTGGTTAAAATGCTATGTTCTTTAATGCCTCTTACCCTTGAATGGCAGAATGTTACTTTGGGACTGAAATTAAGATTTGTTCCATAATTATTTACTCTGTAATTAAAAATGAGCCAATTCCTAGCCAAGCCAAGATCTGTAAAATTTAAGTAAGAATTTAATTTACTACTAATTTTCTGAAGGCTGAGTATAAAACTGTTCATTAAAAAGCTCCTAACCCCTTTTTGGTTTTGACTATGTTTTTCTAAGATAATGAACTGTTTTCTAGAACCCTCAAAACCTTTCTAAACAGAGCTGGACCTTCTGCTGATGAAACCCCTGGAAAGGTAGGAGGTACTGTGGTGTTTATTTGCAGCCTAAACCTTTGTGCTTGAGGACTTGGCTGTTCAGGAGTTTTGCTCTGGTACTTGGCCAGCTCAGCCTTTGGATAAATGTGCAGAATGCAGGGATCCCTCAGCTCTGCAGGGTCTTGAAAACCTAACACTGAATATGAGACAGGGGTGCAGGAGGCATCATTTGCTAACTCTGTGCTGTCTGCTGCCTTATTTTTCTGCTTATTTATTTCTATGTTATAACTTTTGTAACTCCACTGTTATTCTTTTTACTTATTACCTAAGAAGAAAAAAAAGAAAGAAAACCAGTTCAGCAGTAATGACCATATCATACATACATACATACATACATACATACGAGCTGAGGATCTTTATTTGCACAAGTGAAAGCTTGTTATTGGTAATGACAAAAAGGTGGATTGGAACAGCCTGGTTTCGTAGTTTCCATTTTCTCTACTTTTGCACAGTTTACTACAGACTTAGCGCTGCTGCAGAGTATCAAGAAAAACACAGAAAATATTTCTTATTGAAGAATAATAGTTCTGTGTTTTCTATAACATTGTGGTTTTTGTTCCTTTAATGGGCTATCAAAGTGCTGTAGACTGTGAGTTGCAAACCCCGCACAGAAATGTTGATTTGTTGAATAACATGCTTTTATTAGTGCCTTTCAAAATCACGAAAACTTTGCAATTGCTCATATCTTTCACCTTACTTGTTTTCCCTGAGATTTCATGCATTCGACTTCTAAGAAAATTTTCTGTGTGGGACTGGGCAGGAAGGATAGAGACCCAAGAATTCATGAGTAGTGCGAGGGCAGAAGAGCATACACAACAATATTCAACAGCCTAAAACTCTTTCCATTTAAAAATGGCTAGAAGGTAAAAATGAGGCGTGGCTATTGGATTCCTTAAGTTCTTCTTTCTTTTCTCCATACACAGATCAGCTGAAAGTATTGCATTCCCTTTGCCTTGCAAAGGCAAGCAGAGCCCTGACATCCAGCAAAAGAGTAATTGAATTTGCTACGCTGTTTCAATCAGGGACTGGCATTTTTTACCCAGACCATGTTCTGTAAAGCAGTGAGCCGGGGGCTCAGGTTCAGCTGATGGTTCCCAGGAAGTCGTGCAGCAGCAGAGCAGGGCGAGGGTGACAGTGTTACCATGGAGGCTGCAGGGATGGAGCTGCCGCTGACACAGAAAGCGTGTGACAAAGGTCCCCACGACCGAGACACCTGCGAGAAATTGGTTCAGCACCCGGCTGATACCCAGAGCTCCATTCTGGTTTTCTTCCAGGGACGGCGCTGGACTCTCCTCTCTGAGTTCCAGGGGAAGGAGGTATTTTAGCCATAGGTCCAAGGCCATTCCCAGCCTTTCTGAGGCCATCGCTTGCCCTGGGGAGCGTGGGGGCTGCGGGAGCCCAGCCCTGCACACGGGAGCGCTGGGCTCCTCCTGCCACAGCCAGCTCCATCTCCAGGGCTGGATTTCCCACCTGCAGCTCCTCCAGGCTCTTTGGTAAGCACGAGGCGTTGAATAATCCAGTTCAGACGTGGCAAAAATTACTGTCCCTCTGCCAAGGCACCTCCTGAACTGAAAACTTTCATCCCCAAAGAAAGGGTCGCAGCCTTTGGTGGGACTGCAAGCTTAACGGGACCATAATTATTTATGCTAATAAAGTGAGGCTGATGGAAGTGGGATTTACTGCCAGGAACAAGCTAAGGCTTTCCTGGGTCTCACTAAACTGTTCTGATTTGTGGTCCAAATCCCTTCCTTTCTCCAACCCCGTGTAAGAACTCAGCAAGGCTTTTTTAGAAAGGTGGGAAAATTAATATTTTCAAACATATTCTATTTATCTCTGTCTCCCAGCACTAAATTGTAATTCAGATTAATATTTTCTTCATTTCCTGTGATAAATATGGGAATTATTAGAAAAATATCTGTAGGCTCCTAATTGGCTTCCAATGATTAATTCAGCAGCACATTCATAAATAGGAAAAAAGGGGAGGGGAAGAAGCCAGCAAGAGAGAGGAACATCTTCAAGACATAGAACTGCCATTTTAACCAGTGGCCAGAACATTTCTGTGGTACCTAACTAAGACTATGTTTTTGGTGAGGTAAATTTTTTAGCCTGCTTCCTATCTTCTAGTACAGGAATTCTGAGTACATTTTTAAGTCAAACAAAGTTGTTCCCTCTTGAATTCTAAACAGTGTCTACAGAAACATTATTTGCAGACAAGCAGTTGGGATTTGTTCTCTCTTTTACTTCTCTGCTCAACATCCATGGCGTAGAGCAGAAGGACAGTGGATGTCATTCACTGTTTCAGTTTTTAGAGCCTTGTATCTTCAGTAGCACTGGTGTTCAGGCGTTCCTTTGTGCAAAGAGGGAGTCAAGGTGTCCATTACAATGCCAGAGGTATCGTGGTAAATTATGAGTTAAAGGAACCTCCTGGATTGTACAGGCATCACTTCTGATTGCAACTGCAGATTCATTCAGATCTCTGGGATGGACTTGAAATTAAACCTGTATCGTCTCTCAATAAAATTTAGAGCACTGAAGTAAATTTCAGCATAAGTAAGTATTAACTTACTTTTTTTAGGCTACATCTTACCCATTTTCTGCCATACTCCGCACTCTTAATCACTGCCAACTCACTGTATTTTCCTCCTCAGTAAGGACCACTGATGTTATGCAATGTTACTATGTAGATCATGCTCTGGTTTTTCTACTCCTATTTTGAGAAAATGCTTCTGAGTAAAACTTCATTTTTGGTGATGCCAAGTCTTCCCCAGCAGATAACATTTCATCTATATTTATGTGACATGATTTTATGCTTCGTGGTTTTGGCAGGTGGAGGAATGATATTTTTCACATTTTTCATATGGTGAAGAATGTACAGAGTCTAGTTTAGCACAGGAAGTGCAGAGGGTTTGATTTGTTTTCCTAACATGTGTGTCACATATAAAAGGCAATGTCCTTTTACTGTGGTTGTTAATAAGTGGCTGTTCCAAGCGGATTTGTGCCAACAAAGTATCCACCACCACAGTTAGCAGTAGTAGGAACTTCAGCTGGCAGCAGCAGAGAAAGCAGTAAAGATTAAATTACTGTGTGAACTGTCTCTCCAAATTAAAACTGATGTGACTTGGCAAAAAATAAGAAAATTCACACGTTACCCCTTATACTCTCTTTTACTTGGGTAATAATTAGAGAAAATGTTGCTATCTGGAACTCACTTTTTCACATGACAGATTCACACCATTAATGACAAGAAGATGAGTAACTACACCAGTAAAATATTTCAAATTGCAAAAACTTATAGATAACTTTCAAATGTTTGAGGATACAGATAACCTTTAGAGGAAAGTTGATTTTTAAAGACATTTGTCAGCATGTTACTGGTTTTTATCTAGTTCTGCATATATACTTCCAGAAAGTCTGCTTGGAAATTCCACTAAATTACATACTTTTTTTTTTTTCTGGGCAGAATATCTTCCAGGAGCTTCAAAACCTCTGCAAAATTGTACTCAAGATAATACTACTACAGCACAGAATATGATCTTAGTCTAGAGCAGATTATTGTCAGACCTGAAATAACAATAAACCTTCCCCTTCTCAAGAGCCATGGCTGAATCATGCTGATACCTGTATAAACAAATGAATTAAAAAAATAGTACAATGAGGATTTAAATAAGTATTTCGTTGCACAATGTTAATTGGTAGAAAACATTCTAGATTAGCCCATGTTCCTTTAGAGGGACTCACAGTTTATTGTCTCACAGTATCTTATATGACATACTTCCAAAATACAAATTATTTTCTACAGTTTAAATGAGCCACTGGGAATGTGCTAGAGCTCCTCAGAAATATCTCAGGCTTAAGAATTTCCCCAAACTGACCTTTGAGCTCATGAACAGTAAAAGCCATCTGATTCATATATCATTGTGCAGAAATCCCAGCTGCTAACCACAACCCTGAAGAGCTTTTGCAGCTGCAGTGATGCAACACACCATTGTCACTTTGTGAAATGCCCAATCTTACACTCCAGGTGTGCATCCTGCTCCAGGTATTTATTATGGACAGGATTTCATCCCATAAATCAGTCAGACAGGTCAGTCCTTTCCTGGTCCCTGTGAAAGCAAAGGGCAAGCAGAAGTCCGAGGCTTTGTCAACAGGGAACACGATGGAGTTTTGTCACTAACCTTGGCAAGTACCTGAATGGGGATGTGCCCAGTTTGGACACTTGGTGTAGAATATTCAGGATTAGAGCAATTGCTTTGGTGTTGACATTAAAAGCTTCCATGTAGAGATGCCTGGTGCCATGTTCTGACAGTGGGCAGGTGTCCCATAATGGATAACAATCAATATGTAATAGATAATGATGGATATGTGACAGAAAACAGCTTGCCAGGGAGCAAGGCTAGTGGAGAAATAAAGCCAAATCCAATTAAAGTGACTGCTCAGGTTAACGTGGGCTTTGACTGCAGGATGCAATCGTTCACTTCAGACCACTCAGAACAGAAAACACTTCACAAGAAATGTGACCTGTTAGCAGCAGCACAGCAGGAGATGCTAATTTGCTAATTCCTGCATTCCCCATGTGAATTCCTGCACTGCTGTTCCCTGAGGAGTGCCTGAACACTGGGATAACTCCATGGAGAGTGGAGCACTGGATAACTCCATGGAGAGTCCTTTGCCCAAGGTCTGGAAGCCCAATGGAAGGTGTGAGAACTGAGGGAGCCTCCCAGAGCTTTGGGAAAGCTCAGTCCCTCTAAAACATGGACAAACTGGGCTATCAGGCAGCTGGAACAATCTCTAATGAACTGAGCTCAGGCAGGGACAATGGAAAGAGGCAGAGGAATGTGTGTTTTATGGGTTTTGAGAACAGTTTATGGATTGCTTTTAAGAGAATGTACCCTATGAAGAGGAATTTATAAAGAAAATGCCTTAAGTCCCACTTCTTGCACTGCAACATGTTTGGTTTTAACTTCATTAATAGCAAATAGGGAAAAATCATGGAAAAACACCAATTATAACACACTAAATTGCCACAAAAACAGCACTGAAGGCCACTATGCAAAACTGAATCCTACAGCTCCTTCAAACACCCTTGCCAACCTGCTTTGAACTTCTTGAAACCACTGGAACCTAACTACAGGAGTGGGAAAAGACTGGACAATTATACTGCTGTGGGAGAAGGAAAAAAAAAAAAAAAAAAAAAAAAAAGAGCAACGTCCTACATTTGCCTGCATTTGCTTATTGGCTGTAACTGAAGAGCTTCAAGCCAGGAGAGGACTTCAAACATTGCAGGGCTCAATTTATCAATATAAACACAACACATCAATGTCACTAAAGGCAGTACATAAAGCCCAGCTCCTGCCAGAGCTGATGAAAACCAGGTTGAAGATGAAAAATAATATGAAGGATCAGGGGCTCCCTTCCCAAGAAGAGCTGTTGAAAAAGTGTTCATAAAAGCAGGGTTTACTTCTTAAACAAACTCTCTATTAAAGAAAAGGACAGACAATTTTCCCAATTAATCTTGTTCCAGAACTTTATCACATGTAAATCTCCAGTCTGTGTGTAACATTTTCTCCGGTGGAAAAAGGTCAGTATAAAAATACTGCTCTGTCATTCTTTATCCACACTATGAGAAAAGCACAGTTTCTTATAACAGGAAATAGTATTTTATTATAAAATCTGCATGTAAACAAGTAACCAATTAATTGAATAACAGTTAATGGAAGTGCAAATTAACTTCATAAAATGATATCTGTTCTGTATTTAAATATATATATATAATTTGTTTTCTCCCATTCTACTGTGATTCTACTCCTCCCTCCCCACATTTAAGATTAAAAAGATTCATCATTGCTTGCTTTATACTAAAAAGAGTGTACGAGCCTGCGTACAAGGTTAAGTTTTGCTCTGCAAACGAGACAAGTCTATGGTGATATTAATCCTTTCTTATCTTTGCATCTCTGGCATCCACAAGACAAGAAGATATAGAACATACGTACACATGGGCATGTCAAGCCTCATATTTCAAGTTAGTTCATTTACTTGCACACACTGAAACTTAAACCATTTATCAATGAAGCACTGTAGTGTAACTTCCAGCCTTGCTTGAGCACCTTAAGGCATTAACAAGAGTCTCAACGGAAAAGTCAGGGCTGTTATCACCAGGAGGATCATCTAGACTTCTCTGAGCAGGCAGGTGATGTTCATCCCGTGTGCAACACCTGCCCTTGCTGAAAGCTCCTATAGCACAGACAAGTCGTGGCAAGACTTTGATTTTGCTTTGAAAGCCATCTTCTTATTGTTCTTTGCCACGATTCTGCCGAGGAACCGCTTGGCCTTTTTGCTGATGCTCTCCCTCCTCTTGGTGTTGGCCATCCTGCGGGCGTTGTCCTCCTTGCTGTCCTTGCGCAGCCGGATCTGCCGCACGATGCCCTCGAACAGATCCTTCACGTTGTGGTGCAGAGCAGCTGAGGTCTCGATGAACTTGCAGTCGAACACCACAGCACAGGCCCGGCCCTCTGCATGGAAACACAAAAAGGAAGGTGAGTGGAGATGGGCCCTGTCACATACACTGTCAGAAAAACAAAACAAAAACTGGCTCTAAGGAAGGGAAGTGCCTTCAATGCCATGAAAGAGCTTTACTGCAAAATAGGAAAACCCAAATTTGTTCTCATGGTTTTGCCCCCTTAGTCGTCTTGTTTTTGTTGTGCTATGGTCAGAAATTTCATTTGATCAATGGAAATGAATACATGGCAGCAACAGTCCTTCAGCCAGACTGTTCCAGTACTGTTTTAGAGTTAAAGCTGGTTTAGAAGAGGCCCTTGGAAGGATGCTTGCTGTTTCATTGGGGAACAGTGTGAGGTACAGAAAGAAATGGGGTCTATTCTGGAAGCTATTGAGCAATTCTGCACCTCTGCCTTGCTGTAACAAGTGAGTTTTCCACACCAATAGGAGTGGAGCTGACCATAAGGTCAAGTCATTGAACACATCAGTAGAGGTCACAAAGTTGTGCACCATTGAATCTGACCAGGGCTGAATCTGAAATACAAGATGTTTGATGTTCAATATTCTGGACATAACCACTTAACCCTGGAACATGCTGCAGCACAAATTTCCACAGTCAGCTGTGGCAAATAGGGGCAGAGTTGTAAACCTGAGGAATGTACAGATGTTGGAATTTGGACAGGTCAACCATGCCCTGCCCCAGCCCAAAAAAGTAATCTCCTGATGAACTCCAGTCAAATCTCTTTGCAGGAATTTAACACTGGGACCGTGGTAAAACAGATAGGGAGAGACTATTCATCATCAAGGCACCAATATTTCAGAGTATCCTTTCCAGTGGAAAAAAAAAACAAAACACACACACAAAAAAAAAAAAAACCCAAAACAAAACAAAGCCCAGCCAAAGAAAAAGCCTCACAAAGTGTTTAAGCAAGCAGAATCAAGACTGGTGTTGGCAGTGGTTCCTGTGCTCCAGGTACCTAAATGCCAGCTGGAATTGGATGAGAGAATTCCCACAGATCACAGCTGGAGAAGATACACAAAAGGACACTTGAGTTGTGTGAGACTGGTCCCACCAGCTCAGCTCAAGTGTGATGGAGTCACCTCCAGCAGCAAGGGTTGCACAGGCTGTATGGGATCCCCTTTTCTGGGCTCTGTGACATGGCACTGTGTCCCTCAAAGAGCAGACTGTCACATCCCCAGCCCAGCAAGTGCTGCTGCACACGTACCCTACAATTAAAGCCTAGCCTTAGCAGTCCTGTGCTGAAGCCACAGCTCTGATGCATTTTCCTCTCACGCTGCAGCTCAGAGCTCTGCACAGCAACACTTCTCCCACAACCATCCCCAGAGTTTTCAGTGGTACCAAGCCCTTCAGCACAAAGCAGCCGGCTCCACTTCCCCAGTGATCCTCAGATCACACGTTTTTCTACATCAAAGCCAGACCAATCCCACTGGCCATGATCCTGCATAGCCTTTGCTTCTACTTTAGACAGCACCTGTAAAATTCAGTGTCTCTTACCATCAACTGAGACCTCCCGGGACCTGACCAGGTCACTTTTATTTCCCACAAGGATAATAGGAATGTCCTCTGTCTGTCTTGCTCTTCTCAGCTGGATTCTGAGCTCAGAAGCCTTTTCAAAACTAACTTTGTCTGTCACTGAGTATACAATAATATAGGCATCTCCCATTTTCATGCAGTGGTTCTGGAGCCATTGGCTGTCATCCTGAAACAACAGACAAGAAACAGATTAATTGTGCTGAAAAATCAATCAACTCTGAGTGATGATCTGTTACTCTAAGCACCATAAAGATTCTTTTCTTAGCTTTATTATAAAAAGTCAGTAAAAGTAAGCCTACCTCCCCAAAATTTCAAAGACTTCGTTATTTAAAATACAAAACAAAAGAAGTTTCTCTTGTTTCCAGAAATAATAAAGATAACATCAGGTTTACACCGATCAGATTGACAAACTCTAATTTTACAGTAATTCCCTAGGCTGCTCATGTATGATACTGATTACTCAAATCATTAAGAGAGTCTCACTCAGCTCTATCCAGGGTTTTAAACTGCCTGCCTAGCTACAAGAAATTAATTGTAGAGAGAACAAAAGGGAGAATGAATTTTTTAATGTCACTTATCTGATTGAACAAATAGGCATAGTGGTTCCATTTATACTCTTTTCCTTCAAAGAGAACTACAGACTAAGCCATAAAGCAAAAGCACGAGGAAAGAGCTGTAAGTACCTGCTCCCATATATCAAACACCACGAGAGACGCTTCTTCTCCATCAACTATGATTGATCCGTCGTACGTATTTCCTGCGGAAAATTTAAAAAAAAAATAATTTTTAAAAAAGTTCAGCCGAGGAAGTTATTCTCCCACATCCCTGCCGGTGGCCTGGGAGGGGATAGCCGTAGGGAAGGCTCCGAGCCGGGGACCCCCGGCCCCTCCGAGCCCGCCGTGCCCTCACCGGCCTCCTCCGCGTCCGCGCAGTCCTCCACGCCGCCGAAGATGCGCGCCAGGCTGGTCTTGCCGACGCCGTGCTCGCCCAGCAGGATCACCTTGTAGAGGCTGCCCTCGGAGTCGCTGCCCGAGGAGATGACGGAGTCGGACGAGTCGGAGGCCCAGCTCTGGCGGTGCTCGCCGCCGGGGCTGTACGAGGTGCAGCGCACCAAGCCCGACAGCTCCTCGGGCGGCAGCGGCCGCAGGTCGCGCTCGTCCACGGGCATGCTGCGGCGGTGCAGGTGCTGCTGGGCGGCGAACGGCGTGCTGCCGCGCCGCTTGTCCCCGCGGTTCAGAGTCATGGGCTGCGGGCAGGACACGGCACGGCTGTCAGCCCGGGCTGCGGGCACGGCACGGCACGGCACGGCACGGCAGTCAGCCCGGGCTGCGGGCACGGCACGGCACGGCACGGCACGGCACGGCTGTCAGCCCGGGCTGCGGGCACGGCACGGCACGGCACGGCAGTCAGCCCGGGCTGCGGGCACGGCACGGCACGGCACGGCAGTCAGCCCGGGCTGCGGGCACGGCACGGCACGGCAGTCAGCCCGGGCTGCGGGCACGGCACGGCACGGCACGGCACGGCACGGCTGTCAGCCCGGGCTGCGGGCACGGCACGGCACGGCACGGCAGTCAGCCCGGGCTGCGGGCACGGCACGGCACGGCACGGCACGGCTGTCAGCCCGGGCTGTGGGCACGGCACGGCACGGCACGGCAGTCAGCCCGGGCTGTGGGCACGGCACGGCACGGCACGGCACGGCTGTCAGCCCGGGCTGCGGGCACGGCGGGACCAGCAGCACCCGCACGGCCCCAGCCCCGCAGCCGCTCTTACCTCGGGGCGCGGAGCGAGGGATCGGTGAGGGATCGGTGAGGGATCGGTGAGGGATCGGTGAGGGATCGGTGAGGGATCGGTGAGGGATCGGTGAGGGATCGGTGAGGGATCGGTGAGGGATCGGTGAGGGATTCCCCAGCGGAGCTCCCCGAGCGCTGCTGCCGCCACCGCGCCCCGCGCCGCTCTTTATGCTGCGGCGGAGGCGCGGGTCCGTCCCTCCCCGCCGTGACGCTCGGCGGGCGCTCCGCCAGCGCATCCTCGGCAGCGCCGCCGCCCCCGCGGGCTCCGAGCGCTGTGCGGGGGCGGCGGCGGCGCGGGGAGCCCGGCGGGAGGCGGGAGTCCCCCGGGGGTGGGGGAGGCACGATCTGCTCCGTTCCGCTCCGACCCGCTCCGACCCGACCCGACCCGACCCGATCCGATCCGATCCGATCCGATCCGCTCCTCTCCGCTCCGCTGTCAGCGCGGGGGTCCCGCCGGGCGGCGAGCGCCGGGGGAGGCGGGGGCCGGCCCTGGAGCGCGGCTGTGCGAGCTGTGCGAGCTGTGCGAGCTGTGCGAGCCGTGCGGCTGCCGGCCCTGCCCTCCCGATGCCCCCGCTGCGGTGCCCGCAGCTTTAGCTGCGTGTGTCGCTTGTCTCTCCTCCCAGCCAGCGTGGGAGCGCACAGAGCGCGCAGGGAGCATCCCCGGAGTTGGGGCGCACTGCTGGCGTGTACGGCAGCGTTAGGAAATATCTGCACTTTTTGCATGCCCCGTTAGAAAATACCTGCGCTCTTCGCATGCCCTGTGCTGGCTTTCCCCAGCGCTCGGGAGCAGCGGCCGTGCCGGGGGGCGCAGGCACACACGGTGGGGTGAGCGCTTTGGGAGGCCAACATTAAATACAAAGGTCAAATTGTCCTCTCGCTTTCACCTGAGCAGCAGAGCGAGACAGTGAAAATCTTATCTCATGAGTGGCACAGTCATTCGCATGTGATCGGGTGAGGAAAGGACTCGGCAGATAGCTATACTTGTCTCCTGCAAGGCTCACCCAGCGCCCTGCACAGTTTGTTGTTTACCTAGCAACCGAAACATGTCAGACATTGTACGGCCAAAATAGCCCCGGCCCCTGCTCCCGAAAGATTACAGCCCGAGCAGAGCGGGAAAATCCCTGTGACTCTGGACATGGACGGCTGCCATAAAATTCGTGTCAGTTTTGGGGTTTCCAAATCAGCGGCAGAAACAAGGTTAAAGAAGGCCAGACGTAGGCAGGTGATGGAAACGAAGTTAGAGATGTAGCGAATAAAGTAAGGGAAAGAAAACTCAGTGGGATTGGGCTAAATGGGTGAATATTCTGTTATTTTCAGGAGCTAATTATAATTCTCCAGTCCACGCTTTTGTGGTGGTTTTGGCAGCTTAGCACTGATAAACTGGAGTTGGGAGTGTTAATGTGGTAGGTAAAGATCACTGAGGGCTTGCAGCAAGTTGTCCATGTCTCACAAAACATGCCTTGCCAGTTTAAATAGTCCGAGTTTGGTGGCAAAATGTGCGTGCTTCAGCTAACTGCACTGAGTTAGAAACCTCTGGCTAGCATTTGGAACCATATGTTAAATAAATTATGGTTAGCATTGGAACTACACTGGTTACTTTACTTGGATAAACTGGAATCTGCCAAACTGTCTTGATAGTTCTGAATTCGTAGGCAATTAATTATGTAAATACACTTCTATATACAGTTGGTCTTCAGCTGACTTCCTTAAAATTTGGGGTTTTTCTGCCCAACATTGTCACCTGAAACTATTCTCAGGGAGGTTTTACGTCTTTTGCCTCCGACTTTGCTGCATGCCTTTACTGTGTGTCAGGGTCACACTTTAGAAGTTGATATAGGAAGTGTGGTATTTTTAATTATTTTCTGCATGAAAAAAGAGAAATCTGGACACAACAGAACCAAAGAGACAGTGCCACTTCTGTGCCACACAGAGCATTATTGGACTGGAAACACACTGAAAATGGGGATTTCATTGACACAACTTAAAGAAGCTCTATTTTATTCCAAGCCTTTTGTTGATGAGAATTATAGATGTTTTAATCATGTAAATGTGAGACCACTTGCTAGCCAAAAACTATCAGGAAAGGTATATGTCAACGTGATGAATAAAAACTTTGATAGAACAATGTTTCAGCAGGAAAAGGGACTGAAAATAAAATTATACCCAGTAGAAATCATACAGGAAATCCAGGACTCCATGGCAAACACCGGGGTATTTTGCCAGCACCAAGGCACAAGTAATGAATTAACAGTTATAGAATACCACCATGGTCACAGGATCCTGCTCAGGACCTGGCACTGGCTTCTTTGAGTGTCCTTTACTGGAAAGTGAGATGGCCTTGGATTGTGCTCGTTCCTGGAGGGAAGAGCAGCACGGTGCCAAGGCTGTTCCTGCTCCCCTCTGCCCAGGGGATCACTGGGGTCACCAGCTGGGTCACCTCCTTTGCTCTTAATAGATCCAGCTATTTTGTGAAGCTGGAAGGAATTAGCTGATAATTCAGGTTAATCACTTGAGAAACATAACATATTTCTTCACATAGCATGTAGTGCTGTTTGCTGGTAATTATTGCTGTATTTTTCCTATTTGCTGGTAATTATTGCAATTCTTGTATTTTCATGTATACCTTGCTATGGCACCCATTGCTTTCAGTGGGGTGCACATGAGTCCACAGGCTTCAAATGGTGATCTTCCAGTTTCTTCAAAGGACTTTAGGATCATCTCCTTCCCACCTGCCTTCCATTTCCACTTCAGTGTGACCAGGCTTCTAACAGACACATGAACTGTCATTTATTTCTACTTAAGAGAGACTTTCATGCCTTGCTTTTCTACCCTTGTTTTCTATTGTTCTAGCTTCTACTTTTCTCTAAAAAAAAGGATTACATTTTTTCAGTTTAATTTCATCTTTTCATGATTTAAATTTTCTTCATTTCATATACTTCCCACTAATGGTGCCTTTCTTTGCGTTTCAATGTTGTAGTACACCCAGTTTCTTTTTTTCTGTTATCTCTTTTCTGCTTTATTCTTTCTCTGTTTCTTTTCCCTCTCACTTTTTCTTAAGGTTTTGAGAAGTGCCAGTGTTGATTTCTAGTGCACTCTCTCGGCCTGAGTACGTTTCATCATCTGGAAAATGTAAAATATTCAGTTTGATCCTGTTTTTCCAGTTATGTATTCCTGGGGTAACAAAGCCAAAGGAATTCCTTTATTCTCTGCTAGGTGCAGAGGATATTTCTTTGTCTAAATGACAAGCACAAACTTTGCAGGGGGTGTAGTGATAAACAGGGTTAAACTAAACTAAACTAAACCAAACCGAGAATGTAAAACCTAACACCCTCCCCTTTGCATTTTCAGCTTAAAAAGGAAAAATTTGGGGGTTGTATGGACTCGATGTGATTCTTCCTTATTGGTGTTTGTTCTAGGTCAAATGCCATATCATACATAGCATTTATATTTTTTACATCAAATTAATATTATTACTGAATTCCAGTTTTTGGGGTTGCTGCTGTCTTACATCAAAACTGTTTCACATCTCATTAGGAATAATAGGAATATTTTGAATAGTCCAAAGGCTGGATTAGAAGCAGTGAGGTTTGGGGGTCAGAATTGCTCTCAGTGTGGCTCCACACTAAAGCTGTGGGTTTCTCTCCTCCTTACTTTTCAACTCATCTGCACGGCTCAAGTCTAATCAATCAGCCATTATGTGGGTGAAATTATTTCTATACAAATGGTAGAGATACCCACAAAGGTCTGTTCTTGCCAAGTTATATGAAGCATTACTCCTGCAGAAGCATGAGCCTGGCTACCTCCCAAATACCTGGATTGAGAAAGAGTTAGCAGCATTTATTATTATTTTTATTGTAGAACTGACACAGGCCACTGGGAGAAGAGGCAGAGGCAGCAGCATGACATATGTCAGGGTTTTAACCTAAGAGAGATAGAGGTACAGGGAAATTAAAAACTTTTTTTCCCCCTAATCTTACAGAAAGTAGGATATAGTGTAAATACAATCTCAAGTTTTCCTTACCATCACCCTTAAAATCACATATTAGCGTGAGCTGAACAGCCCTGGGCTAAGTGGTTCAGTTTGTATCAGACCTTTTCACACGAGGCATGTTTATATTCCATTGTCTTGCAGTTAATGGATGGGGTAAAAGCAAGGGACTCTTTGAGCAATACAATAACCAGCAGAGGTGGAGCTTTCAGCCCTGCACCAGCTCCTCTGTGGGAAGGTGACAAATGTCACATCCATGCTGACCCTGCCAAGGATGGTGCCGCGGGAAGGCAGCACACCCTGTGGCCAAGGGGCCAAGCTTTCCCTCATAATTACTCTTGGATTTAATTACAGGTAATATTTTAAATGAGTAGTGGTAGCCATGAATTGGGGCTGAAACAATAATGTGAGAAATATGAGCTTTGGAGGCAATAGAAATCGATACAGCTTAGAAAGCTCACACAGAATGCCAAGGGGGAAATGCAAGCAGAAACCCAACTAAATCCATTGTTATAGCTACAAAACTAATAAGCCTTTCATGGCTGCTGTGCTTCCTCTCAGCTCCAGACCAGAAATTCTGAAAGGCACTGCAGGAAAATGCAGAACTGTTTGTGTTTTCAGGTAAAGAATGATAAAATAGGCACATTTTAAGTCCGTGGCTCATAGTGTAAAGCAAAGGCCTGTCTTTCTTAAACTCATGGAAAGGAGTGCAAAAAATAACTTGGGACGAGAGTAACTGGAAAAGTGGTTCATCTTTCAGCTGCTCTGAATTTCTCAGCGCTTTGAGTAAGCTACAAAACTTCCAGTACGAGATAAGCTGATGACGAGTGGAACCAGGTGAATCATGGCTCCAGAAAAAAGGAATTGCACAAGGGGCAGATCCAATTTCATTGTGCCCACGGAGTTCCTCCCCTTCTTTTCCACAGACTGTTAGTAAAATACTAATACGTGTTGGGGTGTACTTGGGGAAAGCATTCTGTCATAGTTTAACTTCAAATTTCCTCTCAATTTTAGTTTTTCAGTTGTGAATTTCTTTCTCACCGGGGCAGAAACTGCTCGTGGCAGCCTGGCTATGGGAAGCAGAGTTTGGGTGCTCAGATCCCCTTTGGACTCCCAGCACGTCCTGGAGGTGGTCAGCTGTTTGCCCCTATTGCATTTCAACTTCGGAGTAAAAGCAGAACATGACCTAAGATATTTCCATAACTGTTTTCTTTAATCACCCCCAATTCCTCTTTTTCAGAATTAAACCTGTCATAGCCAATGTGTGTGACATACATCATCCCTCCGTGACTGGACTGCTAAATATCCTCTTAAAATTCCTGCAGGATGTATTCTCCTTGGGGATTTCAGAGCCCCTTCATGAGAAATAGCTGGAATTCAGAGACCATGAAAAGGTTTCTGAATTTACAGACAGTTGGTTTAGGCAGTGGGCAGAGTAAGTGGCTGTCTGTCTTACTAAGGATTACGTAGTGCTAAGGAAGCAAACTGAGAATGGAAGATTTATTGTTTACCAGCAATTTAGCTCTTGGCAAGAGGAATGAGTCTATTTACAATAACAAATTAAAGGAGCCATCCTGGGTCAGACTCAGCTTACAGCCAGTTTACAGCAGCTGCTGGAGCAGATATCTGAAGAAGACTGGGCAATAAGAACATGATAAACACAATTAAAACTCCACACACACAAACACCAGAGGCTCTTGATGAAGGATTTTTCTGCATATTTTTCTAATTGTTTTTTAACACATGGAAATTTTCAATACCCTGTACCACCACCATTTACTGTTTGGTGAAGCAGAAAATAAGATTTTCCTCATGTCTCCTTCACATATGCAGTGATTTTATAGCTTTCTGCAGTAGTTTTCTCTTGTGGCTTAGGAACCTGGAGTTCCTCACTCCATGTATAAACATGCATCCCTACTTGCCCTTCTCTATCTTTACTAATACATCTTTTTAAACATTAGGGGAGAGAAACTACAGATTAGTAACACGGTTTGTTCAAACTGCATGTTCCTGTGGACCTTCACTGTGGATAATGAGGCTTTCTGCTATCTTTGTTAATCCCAAGAATTCCTAGCATCTGTTTATGCTGTCAACTGGGCACTGAGTAACATTTTTGCAGACCTAGTTCCATTTTGAGGAGCTAAGCATTTAAAAGGCAGGAAATTGGGTAGAAAACATCCTAAAGCCACCCTTGCAAACCCACAGAACTGATTTCTCCATACACCTGCAGGACAGTCTTCAAAAGTTGCCTGTTAGCAGCTCCGAAAATCTGAATAAAGTTGCCATAATGCAGCTATTTCCATGAAAATGACAGGTGAAGAAGGAAAAGTGTCCCTGGATGGAAAACTTGTACTAGGAGTAGCCCTGTGACCCTCAGAGGAAACACCCAAGAGGCTTCCAGCATTCAGAGCCACATGGATGCATTGCTGGGGTAAGGACACAGGACAGAAACACAACTTAAAATGTTTATGGCAAAGTGAAACTTCAGCTGTGCTGCCCTCTTCTGTGTACCAGATAAGAAAAAAAAAAGGACAATGAACACTTAATGTGTCTTTTTTTTTTACACAATGTGTCTTCAGTTCTGTGTTCAACTTCCCATTTGCAAGGCTGAGAATCACTGCACATTACTGAGGCTCTGGGTGGGGACCAGTGGGGACAGAATCAAACAGAGCTGCCCTTCTGCTTTAGGTGACAAAGCTTGTTCTTGTCTCCCCTGAGAGGAAACTCCATTTTCCTTACATTGCAAGAAATGAAACCTTGAAGCAGGGACAAAAGCTCACAGTCACAGGGGAGACTTAGGAATTTGAATTGGAAAAGTTTTGTAGTTCTTCATAAGCCAGGGCAGAATTTATGGTGTCTTTTCCTGTGATGAGTGGAATGATCCATGTAAAGTGTGTGGGAATTTGGATGTTAGAGATGTTATCATCTCCTCCAGGAGAAACTCAGACTTTGTCCAGTTGGCATGTGCTGCGTTTGGCAAATTCCATATTTGCATCATAGCAGTAAAAGGAATCTCTGCTTCTTTTGAATATCACATTTCCTGCTTTGCCTCTGCTGCTATACAAGACATTCTGGTAAAAACCTTCAAAATTCTAATTGTAGCATTATATTATCCTTTTTTCCCCCAATTTTAAATTGTCAAATTTCTTTCTGATTCTATTATTGAGAAATTATGTAATTATTATAATTGTAATATGCTTCATTATCCATCACTCTCTCAAAAAAAAAATAGAAAATGGTCAGTATTTAGGCTCATGATTAAATACAGAGAATAAGCACGAGCCTAGACTAAGGTATGAGAATGGTATGAAGTGTGTTTCTTATATAAAGGGGTTTATAGGCAGTAGACTTGAAAAATGTTATATTGTGAAAGCAAATGCAGATCTTGAAAGCCAGCCTTAACTAGATAAATTTGAATTTGCACTCCAGTGCTAGAATTCTGCCAGTTCTAAAGACAAAACTGCAAAATCATGATGGGTGTCAAGGACACCCTACACCCAAACCAGTTACAGTGAAGCAGGCAAGAAATAAAATTATTTCGCCGTTCATCTTCCCAGAGGCAAATCCCCACATTTAGGGAATTGCAGCACACTAGAGTCTTCAGTGAGGCTTTCACCTCACCTCACCTCACTTCACTGGGGCATCCTGAGCTGCCCATCACGCTGGGAAAGTCACAGGGAGTTGTTGCTCTGCTCTCAATCTCCGCACGTCTCATGCATGAAGAGTTCCCTTTTGACAGGCACATTACAATGTAAACCTCTGGGCTTCAGGCACTTCATTTCGCAAGTCATCAAAGCTACTTATATTCAGTGAAAGACTCGGTGATCATCCCATTCTCTGGTGCTAATGGAATTCAGCACATAGTTGCTTTTCATGGCATTTTCCCACCTAACAGTTTTGGAAATGAGATCAGAATCAGGCTTCAACATTCTTTTCCCTCCTCTACGCTTACTCACAGCAGTAATTAATGTGAACCGGGCAAACGTTTACTTGGCATCAGACTCTCACATCAAAAACATCGTGTGTCAGTCAGTCACTGCCTGCTCATGTACCCCGGGCCGTGGGGTGAAATGGTCTTTATTCAACAATTAATGTCAGAAAAGAACATGACATACACAGTAAATTGCTTTGCTGCAAAGCCTTTCTTTCACACTCACCCCTTTCTTTCATATCTTTACAAGGGTTATAAATTTGCATCACTCCTCTTTTCAAGCACACCAACTCCACCAGAAGAATCTACAGCCTTCTAAGGTAACAGCAGTATGTAGCTAGGCAACTAAAAAGAATATAGTATTTTTCAGGAAGGAGGATTTTTTCTAGATGATCTCATACAGATGCAGTGCTTTTTTTGCCATATAAGAAAAAAATGATTCATTGGAGAAATGAGTCTGTCATCCTGGCACCATCAAAGCATGCTGATGTATGGGCTTCCCTTGATCAGCTGTGACAGCAAACAACAATGCATTCTATACTGATATGATTTATTTCTCAATATCTATTACATATTTGCGAGAGTTTTCTACAAAGACCAAAGCCACAAACGGAATGCTTCAATAATTATCAAGTCAGCCAAAGTAAATTGCATCTCAGTTCAGCTGAAGCTGTATCAGTTTAAAACAAAAACAAACAAAAAAAAAGGTTGGGGGGTTTATGAATGGAAAAGACATCCTGTTGTAAGAATAGTCCATCACTTTATGCAGGGACAGAGCTGCTGCGGACGGTATACACTGATTTTTTGCTCGTGAAGGGATTTGGTGAAGGCCAAACGGAAAAGCCGATATGATCCAGCAGGATCATGCCTTGGAGCCCGGGATCAGAGCGACGAGCTCGGCAAAAGGGGCGGGCAGAGGCGCCCGGGCGGTGTCTGTGACTCAGGGCTGTCCGTGCCCTGCAGGAGCCCCGGGGCAGGGGGGACCCGATCCCGGCTGAGAGCGCAGCTCCATCTGCCGGGACCCATCCCTGTCCCCATTTCCCCACATTCCCTGGTCTCCATCTGCCGGGACCCATCCCTGTCCCCATTTCCCCACATTCCCTGGTCTCCATCTGCCGGGACCCATCCCTGTCCCCATTTCCCCACATTCCCTGGTCTCCATCTGCCGGGACCCATCCCTGTCCCCATTTCCCCACATTCCCTGGTCTCCATCTGCCGGGACCCATCCCTGTCCCCATTTCCCCACATTCCCTGGTCTCCATCTGCCGGGACCCATCCCTGTCTCCATTTCCCCACATTCCCTGGTCTCCATCTGCCGGGACCCATCCCTGTCCCCATTTCCCCACATTCCCTGGTCTCCATCTGCCGGGACCCATCCCTGTCCCCATTTCCCCACATTCCCTGGTCTCTATCTGCTGGGACCCATCCCTGTCCCCATTTCCCCACATTCCCTGGTCTCTATCTGCTGGGACCCATCCCTGTCCCCATTTCCCCACATTCCCTGGTCTCCATCTGCCGGGACCCATCCCTGTCTCCATTTCCCCACATTCCCTGGTCTCTATCTGCTGGGACCCATCCCTGTCCCCATGTGGAAGCAGGGATTGCCCAGTGAGTCCGGAGAGAAGACACAATTCCTTTGTAGCCTGAGAAAGTCTCGAGCAGATTTTAAGAAGCTGAAGCCCACAGGGCAGCAGAATGCCAGAGCAAGGTGCACCAGCTTCATAACACTCCCGGGAAAATTCCTGCACTTTTAAGGATTAGCAGAATATATTGCAAGGGCTAATCTAATATGATGCATTCATTACCTGATGGGTACAGAATTTGCATCTAAGCTATGGTGTTTACTTATTCAGCCATAAAATGCAGAAAACCAGTTAATTGTGTGACTTGGTAACTGCACAAGTTCTTCTCCTGTGCAGCCACCTGCTCAAACTACAGACAAATTGAACTGTGTGCACCCAAATATGCACTTAAAGGAAGATAGTTATGACTGAAATTAAAGTTGATACAATGTTTACTATTTCTTTGAAAAAATAAATTCACTGTCTTGTTTTACTAGGAATGGCACAGTAGTGTCCTTACAAAGAAAGATAAATGTAACAAAACTTTACTTCTATGTGAAAGATGTTAAGATGAAAGATGTTCTCAGGATCAGACCCAAAATGGTAAGTGGAAATGGGAAGAAATTTTTCAATAACAGGTCCTGTTTCAGGCTCCTAGTCAATTTTGTCATTAGTAAGAAGCATTATTAAAGTGGAATTTGACAGGCTCTTTACAATGTTGACTTATGTTTCAAAAAACCCAGTGCATAAATGAGTTATGAAAATAAGTCAGTACAAATCTGAAGAGAAACAATTTATGTGACTCAGTCCTAATTATTTTCTTTCCACCTAAAAAGCAAATGTTTGGCTGTTTGTTTTTTTCTTTAAATTTGGCTGCAATGTTACTGAAACCATTTTCTGATTTTCAAGAATAAAATCATAGTTTTGTTGTATTAAAACTGTTAGGGAAAAATAATAGAATCTGCTGGCATTGATTTATTTTTTTCTGCAAGCATTTCAGATTATGTCAATGATTTGTTACTTTGTAAGGGAAATAAAAAGTATTTTTCTGCTTAGATACCTCTTCATAATCCTTAGGCAGAGCATGTGCCAGCTGGTCCATTAGAAAAGTGTAGAAATCAAGCTTCCAGGGGTCCCAGGGTTAAGCAAGTTCCTGA
Source organism: Cinclus cinclus (assembly GCF_963662255.1). NCBI lineage: Eukaryota > Metazoa > Chordata > Aves > Passeriformes > Cinclidae > Cinclus > Cinclus cinclus. The sequence continues at coordinate 19,130,487 of NC_085056.1, read as the reverse complement.
GGACCTCCTGAGGTTATTTCAGTCAAAGCCACGTGTGCCACATGTGATGGGAACTCAGATGCAACTAATTTGGGTAGATTAGGGGAAAAAGTGCTATAATAAACCATTATCTCCAAATTACACCAAAATAACAGGGAGGATCAGCTCAGAAGAGTTAGGCAGTGATGCCTGGCCAGTTGCTTGGGTCCTGCTCGGCTCAGCAAGGACACAGCTGTGCCCAAACCCTTTGGTCACTGCACTTAGAGCTGACCAGTGGGCCAGAGCTCTTTGACAACCTGAAATGTAGGGTTTATGGGTAGAGTGGTCGTCCTGCTCCCCGTGCTGTGTGTGACCCACCTGCAGTGAGGCAGCAGTGCCCTGCAGCAGCACAGGCACTCCGGGATGTGTCCCAGCCCAGCAGGGAGGGCACAGGGGAAACTCCCCTCCAGGAGCAGCTCGCAGGGAAGGAGAGCAGAGGGCAAGGAGGGCTTCAGCATGAGGTGATGGGAGCTCACTATGTCCCTGCCACCAGAAAGACAAAGCCTCCAGCAGAGGAGACATTGTAATTATGTTGAGATGGACTGGGCTAGCACCACTGCCAGTCCTTTATCAGAAAACTTCTCACGCCTTCTTTCCATGTTCTTCTTTATGACAGCTCTGACTCCTTCCCCCATAGGCAGCTCCACACAGCACTGACTTCTCCTCTCCTCTCCTCCTAAACCCAAACCTGTCCCTTTCCCAGCCACCTAACCCTGTCTGTCCCTCACACAGCATCTCCTTACCTTGTCTGTGCCTTGCACCACCACGCGTCCCTCGCTCCTCACAGCACGGCCAGCACACTCCAGCCCAAAGTGCAGCAGGCTCTCCAGCCCAAACTGCAATTGCAGCTGGAGTGGCCAGCTAAGCCACTCTCTTGTAGCACCCAAACTCATTGGGCAGGCACTGATGTTTCCAGTCCTCAGTAATCAGTACAGCTGTAATTCACTGGGAGAGACTGGACTGTCTGGACTATCCTTTCAACCTGTCTTCCCACAAGGAGAAGCTCCATGTGAGGGCAGTGGCAGCACAGGGACGTGTGGCAGAACCTGGCACAGCCCTGCCATTTCTCTCTTCCCAAAGATCCCTGGCAGCAACTGCTCCTCATTCCCAGGACATATTTTTTCCACAGATCTAGTGGAAATTAATTTCTGGCCTGTTTTCTCCCTCCCATTCTGCTCTGGAAGCTGAGATACAGCAGGAACCAGGACCTGCCTTAGCTCCTGTTCAAGAACCTTGCTGTCTGAAGGATGCAAGGGCTGCAATGAGGTGCTGCAAGGCAACAAACTCATGAGACAACTGGCAAGAGACCCTGAGCAGTGGCAGAATGAAACCGGGAGAGGAGGGCTTCATCCATCCAAAGAACCAGGATGTTTTTATCACTGCAGACAGTGCTGTTTGCTTAGATCCACAAAAGAAAAGTTAAGGAATGAACATTACCTGTGTGTGGCAGGATGCAAAAGCCCTTTAGAAGTAGGACATAAAATAATAAATGTATGAGTTGATAATAAGGGATAGATAAAGAGGCCACAGAGTGCGACAGAATGTTCTATGCAGCTGCTGAAGTGTTGGACAAAATGAGGGCTTTCTGCTATTTGTGCATTTTGTGGAAATGCCCTGTATTTTTAGCATTTTGTGGAATGAAAATTTTATGTGCTATTAAATGTTCCTGGCAAATGGCTGTGAGACCAGCAAACTTAAACACACCTCAACTTTCCCTGCTTTGGTTTTCTTTCCTGTTACTTAGTAACATCAGAGAGATCTCACTACAAACTTTTCTTTTGCGTTTGGAAAAACGTTGATGCTGCCATTTCTTCAGTCTGTATTTATGCCAAACAGTGCATTTGGTAAAGGCAGGGAAAGTGGTCCGGTTCTCTGCTTGACAGGCCAAAGGGAAATGCTTTTAACAGCTATAAAAAAAACCCAAAAACAATTGTAAAACACTGAGTTTATAGATCAAAGCTCCAGATTTATCAGAGCCCTCTTACTGACGCAGACACATCACTCTCAAGCATGGCCAGAATACTGAAATAGCTTTTATTAATTAACATTTCCAGTGTGTGGCACACACTGCTCCACCCCAGGGCCACAAGAAGTAATGCCATGCGAGGGTGAAGCCCTTCCATGGACAGTTCAGCTGCATCCTTGGACACAAAACTGCTGAGCTGCTTCTCTGCCACTGCTGAACCTGAGGCATGCAGGAGCTGCAGCAGGTGCAGATGCTGGGACCAGCAGCAGGGACACTGTGGGAGCAGTGGGGGGATCCTGCCCCCACCCCGAGGTGCTGCCATGGTCTGGGGCTCAAACACACTCCAGAGCAGGGTACTGCAGGGTCAGCACAGACAGTTGCCCTGGGAGCACCCCTGGGACTGGGGAATGGCATCCAGCTGCTCTGGGAGCACCCTGGGAATGGGCAATGCCATTCAGGCACCCCTGGAAGACTCTGCCCAAAGCTCAGGAATGTGAAGCAGATGTCTACTCCCAGTATTTTTCCTGGATTTGATTTGTTTGTGTTCAACACAGTTACTCCAAAGGGTCATAGTTTCTCATTTCTCTCTATTACAAAACATTCCACAGGGGTATCATATTGGAATAATAAACGTCTGAAAAGAAGTATTTCTAACAAATTAGTATTTTCATCCCCCACTTTGTCCCCATACAACAGGAACCAGCTAATGGTCATCAAAAGCAGGATGGAAGGTCTTCACCAGAACTAGTGGTACATCATCAGCAAGTTACAGAGCTGTAGGAGCCTGGACAGGAGAGGCTGGGGCCTTCAGCAAAGTCACTGTGGTTGCTTCTATCACAAATACAACACCCACATCACTTCAACAAACACACCAGATATAAAGTAATCAGATTCTCCATCCCTAAGTAGCAGAAGTCAGACCTCTTGTCTGAAAACCCCCAGCAGATTCCCCTTACTGAAAATTCATCCCCCAACTATTAACTACAAACATAAACCATCAAACACATTCTGTTGCTTCTCTCACAAGGTAAATGGTACAAAGGCATCCCCAGGGCTGCTGTGCACAGCGTGCTTCACGAGGCAGGTGCCAACACCCCAATAAATTATTTAACACTAATATTATGTAGTGGTGAAAGCCAAGCAGAGAGCTTCAGTAAAGCACCATTTACTGATCCTTTCTCTGTTTGGAGAGAAGGGGAAGCAATCTGTTGACAGCTTAGTCATCCTCCTGTACTCCCCCGGCATATACATGCAATTCTTTCTTCCCCAAAATCTAGGGACAAAATTTGTTTTCTTTTAAAATGCCACCAAAAACCCGAAAACAAAATTAAACCAACCACAAGTGGTGCCCAGGAGCTGCCTGCATACATTACCATAGCTGGAGTTTTATCTGTGGTGCAAATGTTGGCAATGTCAGAACTAATCAGTGCAGTGATTTAACAGGAAGCAGAGGAAAGCTGGGTCATTCTGTTCCTTGCCCAATATTACATAAATACTGTCTTTATTTGCAGTTTCATTCATACATCCCAGCAGTGCTGCCCATTCAAAGGATGCTGAGCCAAGTGAGCAGGCTGATGCTGCTGCAGAGTTGGCTTCTGTAGCCCTGTGCAGACAGGAAGGCTCAGTTCTGAAATGGGAAAGTCTGGATTTGTTTCTCTCCTGCTTTGCTGTGCGACTTTGGATGTCACACTTGGAGCACTGGACTGGACTGCCAGGCTGAGCTTTTCACAGTCCATAAGCTTCACCCTTTTCAGACAGCATCTGAGACCCTCCCAGAGAAAATGCTACTGGAGTACAAAGCACTACCATCAAACTGGTGAGCACAACCTATATTTTCAAATATTTTCAAACCTTTATTTCTTACTTTCCAGATAAGTGATGGCAAAGAAGGCAACGTTACAATGGGTGCACACACTAAAATACCCAACAGGATTTAATAACTGGTTGTTGGTTTTCCATGTGGTCCAGGACTAGAGACATCTTCTACAAAAATTCAAATTAATTCTTAAAGAGTTTTTCTATTGTTAATGTCTGCCAAAGACAACAGTTTAGTGAATGCCACAGCTCCCAGACCAGAAGCATAGGCTGGGTTTTAGCATTAAATCTCAAGGCATTTAGAGCAAAACTTGTCCTTTAGCAGTCAAACACTGCCAGGACAATCATTCAGCAGAGCCTGCTGGGCTGCTCATACTGAGAACTGGTAATGACTCCTGTATTGCAGGTGCACAAATAAAACCCCCCTCAAAGACACTGTATTTCCTACCACAGTGAAGTAGTAGTTAAAAATAATTCCTGTTTCACACAGGTCTAAAGAGCCCTCCATAACTGCCTAATCTAAGATAATTAAAACCAGATACATGATTTGGAAGTGTGGACACTTTCTGCTAATTGTCCTCCAACTTTGCACACACCAGCTTGTACCACCTGTGATGTCTGAAAGTAAATTGTATTAGCAGTCCAAAACTGTCACAGGAATGTAAAGATTTTAACTAAAAGTTATCTTGGTGTACTTGTGAAGTCCAGTATGCAAAATCCACTTCCAAAATGCAGCTTACACCTTACTTTTAGCAGTGAGAAACCAGTAAAAAACAGGTTGAAAAGAATATTTTCAATGGAACATTGTACTTGTGCAATAACTCATACAATAAAAAAATACAATCTTTTATATTTTTGTAGCTGTCTGTAAGCTAACTCCCCATATATTATTCTTTGAAAAAGCAAAGAAATGTTTTCTCAAGAGGATTTAAGTGATTTTATTTTGCTCATAGATTCATGTAAATTGTAACATCACCACTTATATACAAAAATCAGTTTAACAGATCACAATATCAATCATTTCCTCACCAGGCAATTATGACCGAGCAGACAAACACTGATTCACCACTTCCAGCAGGTGAGAGTTTTCCAAAGCAGCTGCCACACGTTCTTTATCAGCAAGTTGTTTATTAACTGTGCAGGAAAAAGCCCACAAGAAACCAGTCAGGACATTGGGACTCGATGTCTTCACGTTGAGCCACATAATCACAGTTGCCATGGTGCTGCAGCTCTGAGGATGCCAAGTGCACCCCAGAGCTGCTGTCTCAAGGCAGAGCCTCTCTGTCATCACAGCTTTGCAGTGAGCTGGCTGTGATTCAGCAGCAGGGAGCTGCTCCAGGGGCATAACGTGAGAAATCCCCATTTTCCTCCCTTCTTCTGAGTGCTCAGGCAAATCAGTGACTGTCTGAGAGCACTGGTTGCCTGAAGAGATGTTTAAAGAACACTACAGGACAATCTAAGTGATACTCCATGTTCCTGTTCTGGAACATCTCCCAGAATCTGACGCACAGAAAGTTCCAGACACTGAGCAGCTGCTCTGCAGCTGTGGGAATCTCCCTCCTCGCTAGTTTGCAAGATTAAAACAAATGTAAAGACCACACAAGAGAGGACTAAAAGCCTTACCTGCATGCTCAGAGGCATGTGTTCCTGGCGTTATATGAACATCCAGCTGAAACAGCAGCACAAAAGAAACAGGGGATGGGTTCAACAACACGTTGGAAGATTTAAGTTCAAACCAATATAAATAGGATAGTAACAAAAAGAAGGCAGAAAGGACATCCTTGCCACTATCAGTTACTCTATACGACAGAATAAAAGTCTAAAATTGCAGAGTATTCTGCATTTGCATGTGCTTAAGCCTGTTTCAGACAAGGGTGAGACCTCTCCTCCTGCTGTGCCCCAGAGCACTGCTGTGACTCCCCTCAGAATCCCCAGCCCATGACAACAGCCCCAGAACCACAACTGTGCGCTGCTTTCAGCCCACTGCCCTCTCTGCTTCCTGCAGTCTCCCTCACACAAAAAATGAAAAAACACTCTAGTTATTTTTCACTGCAAACTAGTTTATTTGTTTATTTCCGTTTTATTTTTTTTTCCAAAAGCAATCCCCCTCTTTTGCTTTGCCGAGCGATTTGACTTCTCACCTTGAATCTCTCAGGCAGAGAGCGGAGCAGTTTGACCTTGATGGAGAGGCCGATGAGGGTGGCCATGCTGCAGTGCGGGATGGTGGGGGTGAACTCCACCGACACCGTGCTCTCGGCATCGTTCACCTGCGGCACACACAACACACCCGCTGCTCGCACCCGAACCTCCCCGAGGGCAAATCCGACCCGCTCGTAGATTTGTTCATTGACATTTTTCAGTACTATATTTAGGCACTACTGTAAATATTTTCAAGTATTAGAAAAAAATCAATTAGTTATCCGGACGGCTGAGGCAGCACATGCCGGAGGGATCTCACTTTCACTCGCATTTGCTCGACGACGTTCAGCTCCTCCAGGGTGAGCGGGTGCTCGGGATCATTGATGGAGCGGATGAGATGTGCGGGTTAAGGAAAGCGGCGTTGCCCGGCCCTGCCCGCCCGCGCCCGCCCGGCCCTGCCCTGCCCTGCCCGCCGCTCCCGCAGGATATCGAAGATCTCCCGGTCGTCGATGGCATCGGGCAGCTCGTCGTCCTCCTCGCGGGCCGTCACGGGGCGCTCCCCGGAGCGCCGGTAGATGAGGGGGTTCGCGTTCTCCAGCGGCGCTGCGCCCGGACCCGAGCCCACCATGGCGGCACCCGCACCGCACCGGAACCGGAACCAGCCCGGACCGGAACCAGCCCGGACCGGAACCAGCCCGGACCGCGATCGGCGCCGCACCGGCCTGGGCGGGAGCGGGGCCGGGCCCGGTTCCTCGGGCGGTTCCCGGGGGCCGGGGCGGGGCTGTTGTGCTTCCCTGTATCGCGGGGCTGCATCACCGGGCTGGAAGAGAATGGAGTCGGCGGTGCAGTGTCCGCCAGGGCCTTCCGGGCTGCGCCCGGTGCTGCCAAGGATGCTCCGATTAAAGTTGGTTATCTCATCTGTTACTTACTTTAAGGAGTCAAACAAAAAAAAAAAAAAAAGCCACGCAAATTTCAACTGATTTCAACTGGAATGATAGGCTGTAGCGATGATATACTTGGGCGTCAAACACTCCTCCAAAAGGGGATTAAGGCAGGAATTAATTTTTTGCTTGTTTTTTTTTGTTTGTTTTTAATCTTTTTATTGTTAGTCTCTAGATTTGTAATCTGTAGATTACAAATAATCTCCAGTCATGGCTGGTGGGGGAGGGTGTCGGAGTTTTGTTGCTTTGTTTTGTTTGTGGTGGTGTTTTGGTGAGGTTTTTGTTGTTTTAAGGGGGGGTTTTTAAGAACTTTACAGTATTTAAGTCTGTTCCGACGTGCCGTGTTTTCTCTGCCGGTGGCACCGACAGCGGTGGATGATGACCTGCGTTCGGCGCTCCCGGGCGGTGCTGGGCCATTGCCAGGATCGGGTTTGGCTCCAGGTGGTTCCGGCTTCAGGCGCTCCGTGCACCCGCTGCCTTCGCTGGGACCTTTGTCCCCTCTCCTTCCGCTTTAAACCGGAGAGAATCACCGGGGGCTCCATCGGGTGTGAAGATGCCTCCTCTGAGCCCGATCGCGTTGCTTTGCGCCTTGTTTTGCAAAGCGGCGTTCCTCGTGTGCGGGACAGGAGGTGAGCCCTGCAATCTGTTGTTGCTGCTCCCCGGGGAGGCCACTGCACTAACAAGTTCCAATGATTTTTTCAAAGGCAGTAAATCTTTTATGCTTTGCTTACCAATCTGCAAAAATGCCTTCATGTTGCAAAAATCACTGGTTTTGTGAGATGACACTTTTTTGAGATGATTTAATGAAAATAAAGCTTTCTGTGTTTTTTAAAAGGTAGAAAGCTGCAACATTTCTGAATTCTCAAAAAAAAAATCGTTGAATGATAAATTTAGGAAATTTTAATAGTTCTGCTATTTGCTCTTGCACGGTGACTAAACTCTGCCCTGCCTAGCTCCAGGCATCACTGGCAGGAGGGTTTGTCAGTGTCTGTCACTGCACCAAAGCAAAATGAAAACTGAACAAAATTGAAATGTTTTACATTAAACACTAAGTTAAAAATACTTAACAGAAAAGTTCTATGTGATAACTATGAAGATGGAGTTTAATTTCTTTTTTTTTACCTTTTGTCTTACTTAGGACAGAGTGGTGCTGAGCCAGAAGTGACTATTGCACTTGGACGGCTCAAAGGAACACAGACAAATGTGAAGGGGACAGACAAGCTTGTGAATGTTTTCCTTGGAATTCCTTTTGCAAAAGCCCCTCTTGGACCCTTGAGGTTTTCCCCACCTGAACCACCTGAACCTTGGACTGGTCTGAGAGATGCAACCTCTTACCCACCACTGTGAGAGCTGATTATTTGTAGATAGAACCTGCCCATGCTGGTCAGAGCTGTGTTTATTGGGGTGCAGAGGCCTGTTTTTGCTGAGGAGTTTATATTTGGTAGTGGATACACTGCTAGTATTGGAGTATTTCTAACACAGGTGTGGAGATGTGCTTTTACAGGCTGCACCTCTCAGAAATTCAGGCACCCTGTAGGGATTCAGCCAGGGTCAAGAGAAGTGTGTTTTCTCTACAGTTGTTATATTGGTGCTATTGCAGATTTAGTACTAATAATTGTGCTGCCTTTTTTTTTCTTGTTTTTTTTTTCCTTGCTTTTATTTTTTTTTCTGAAGTTGTCCTCAAGATCTGTCCATGTTGAAAATAGCTGAAAAAAACTTCAAAGAAAAACACCTTGCCTTCCAAACTTCTGAGGACTGTTTGTATCTGAGTGTTTACAGCCCTGCTGGCTCAAGCAAGAGGGACAAGTTACCTGTATGTACCATTGAACAAACTTGGGTTTTATAAAGCTTGCAAGTAATGATTGCTCCTAAGAGACTTAATTGCTTTTGAAAATCTGATGCTGCACAAGCAGAAATAATATTAGCGTGTAAAATTCAAAGTCCACCAATCTGAAATTCAGCAGCCATTGTGCTTTGGTGGCTTGGTGTTCCTAATTCTCTGATGTTTTCCTTTTTCAAGTGAGATCTGCAAACCAGTGCATAAAGGTGTGTCTCACCTTTTTGTTTCCAAGGTAATGGTGTGGATCCACGGAGGCAATTTTATATTTGGTGGTACTGCTCGGTATGATGGCTCTGCCCTGTCAGCCTACGAGAATGTTGTGGTGGTAATAATTCAGTACAGACTGGGACTCCTTGGGTACTTCAAGTAAGAACACCTGTTTCACTTTTTACAAGCACTTGCTGTCATGTTTGAAGCACGGGTAGTTCTGTTTGTCAAATCTGCTGAACTTCTGTATCAGCTTCCCACTGTTCCAGTGGTTTAAATGTACATAATTGACTGACATCAGGATTTCAGAACACCCAGAAATGTCTGTACCATCTGCATGGCCATGTGATTACAGCCTGCTATCACATATAAATCTACCCAGATAATAGCTGGTCTTATCTGGTGCTGGACAGGATGTTTGTTCTGGCCTTTGCTTCCATCCTCTGCTGTGTAAAGCAAAAACTCAAGGTAGGGTTAAGGCTGGGGATGCACCTGTGCAGAGGTGAGGAGAGAGGGGAGTCAGGGCCCGAGGAGTGACCCTGAGGGGCTGTAGGTCACTGCACAGAACACAGATTGCTGAGATTGCCTTTGTTATGGTACTGTCACTGTTCTGAGGAGTGGCTCTGCTGCTTTCCTTTCAGCACTGGTGACGAGCACGCCCGTGGGAACTGGGCCTACTTGGATCAGGTCGCAGCTCTTCGGTGGGTCCAAGGAAATATTGAGCACTTCGGTGGAGACCCAGCATCTGTCACTCTCTTTGGGGTATCTGCAGGATCTTGCTCTGTTTTTGCACATGTAGGTATATAGTAGATAAAAATAAAAATGTTCAAAAGCTCAATAATACAACATTTCAGGCTTAATCTGTTTTTTTTTTACAGTAAGTTTAACAGTACATTGGGCAAAATCTGGAGATTTAGCAAATAAAGATGCATAATTCCCAACTGAATCCAGGAGCTGACTAGACTATAACTAGCATAAAGTTATGTGTAAGGATGTTAATATAGAATACTTTTTTGTTCTTCCCTTCTTGTCAGGTGTTATCTCCTTTGTCTAAGGGTCTCTTTCATAAAGCAATATCAGAGAGTGGAATTCTAATTCCTCCCAGTAAAGATTTACATCTTTCAACAGATCTTAAGGTAAGCTATTTTTTTTTTTTGCATTTTAAAGTCTTTATAACCTAAAATAGGATACTTATATGAGATAATTTGTTTAAAAGAGAAAAGGGGGAAATCTCATCGCATACTGTGCAACAAAGTTAATCCAATTTATTGTTGCAGCACACCTGTTTAATTTTGGTCTGTTTGATGTTAGAAATAGATCATACAGCTGTTAATGATTGTAACAGCTGTGGGCTAACAAAAGTATTTTGTCAAGCTAGGCAAATGTCCATTTCCATACCCTGTGTTCTCTATATAGTAACTGTGACATTTATGCTGGAAAATTTAACAAGAATCCAGAAGAAGAATTCAGTTTTATTGACCTACAGTCTTTTAGGGAAGACCTTTATGTGAAGTAAATTAATTAAATATTAAAACCCTTAAAATAAAATAATTTTCTGTAAGTGTCTTTTAATATCTTTTCCTGTAGTGGCAGATAGTGATAATGTAAATCTTTCTGAATTTTCTTTTCTAATTTGGTTTATGCTACAAGCTTGTATTATCTCTACAGCAAAGTTTGAAAAATAGTGAATGGAAATACAACAAGAAAGAGAGGTACTGTGATCAAACTGTAGCATTTCTATACTAAAATAAATCACTCAAAGATCTATCAAGCTCACCTAAATCTGCCACTAAATCAAGCTGTTAACAGCAGTGTGTATAATAACAGTGCTTATCTTTGTTGATAATTTTCAGAAAATTGCCAGTATCTTCAAGTGTGAGACAAGCAGTTCCCTCTCCCTGCTGAACTGCTTGAGGAAGCAGGAGGCAGAGCACATAGTCCTTAACAGCAAGGTAGGTGAGACTTCATAGCAACAGAACTTTTTTAATGGCTCACTTGCAAAACTTTAGCTCTGCCTGTGATCAGAGTTCATTGGTGGTCCGTTCCAAAGTTGATTTTTCTTATCTTTTGCCAAAATACTCTTTAAATGTGGAAATAATTTCGGACGTAATTTCTTTCTGGAAGTTTTGGCAGCATCACAGCACCTGTGAGGTTGTGAGCAGTGTTTGAGCACCACTGTGTTTTAATGTCAGAACAGCACAGAATCAGGAACCCATTACATTCCACTATACCTTGACCCAGCCAGGCCTATATTTTATCCTGTGCCAAACTAAATTTATGTTACACTGGCTGTAGATCCTTGAATTTCTTAAAGCCCTTTTTTCCACTTAGGATATTTAATGTGGACTTGAAGGAAAAGTTGGAAATACTATTAACAGCTAATTTGATCTCTTTTTTTCTCTCTTCCTTCAGGAAATCTCATTTCTACCCTTAGTTTTGGATGGAGTGTTTCTTAATAAGCCACCTGAAGAGATACTGGCTGCAAAAGAATTCAATGCAGTCCCATTCATGATAGGAGTCACCAACAATGAATTTGGCTGGAATATTAGATCGGTAGTTTAATGACTGTTCTTTATTTAAATGTGTTTGTAATGTTTGTGTTAAGTGATAGAACAAGTCTTTGCATTGTTGGGAATACATACAAGGTAAACATCCCTTGCATCATGGCTCTGCAGTGATCCAGAACCACTGGGTCACAAGAGGGTGAGAGAGGCTTCATCCTGCAGGTTAAACTATATGGACACATCAGTTGGAACATCAACTTTGGGCAGTGTTTTCTTATCCTAGAATTTTAATCCTTCATCCAGGCAGAGAGAGGAAAAAGAATGCAACAATCAAGGACTTATTACTGAAAGACAAATAAAGCCAATCCTTTCCCCCACAAGGGTCAGTAATCAGGGTTGGTGCACAGTGTGCTTAAAAATGTGCCACTGACCACCTAGCCCAGCTTCCCCTGGGTATCATTACCACCCTGCAGAAAGAGCTTTTGTTTGAAAATCTCACTGGGGCAGAGTGTCCAGCCCTTTCTCAGTGGGTAACTCCAAAACATGAGCAAATGCTCTCAGTGCACAAAAACTACAGGAGATGGATTTGTGTCCTCTCTCTTTCTTGCCCCTTTCTTTTATTTCCTAAATATTTTGGTTCCTTTGATTAGTACAAAGCATTTGTTCTGAATCTAGGAAGCACCTGTCACTGGGAATGTGCTGATTGTAAGTCCCAGAAGAACAATGAAAGTGAAACCTGTTTCAATTTATTTTGCAGACAGAGGAGTTGTTTTATGTAATGCTGTAAAAGAGGAGGAACACTGCGTTATCCTTATTTCAAAGGGCTCAAACAATTGGGCTAGAGACAGACTGCCAGTGACTTAAGATCTCCCCCCACAGAGTGAAAATAAGCCTGTGAGAAAGAAGCAGCTTTTTGCTTCAATTCTGCCCCCGTGTTTTCTAGTCATACAAGTTTCTTAATGTTGATTTAAAGATAAACTATATATTAGGAATGGTTTATGTAGAAACCAAGGCAATATTTACTGCAGTAAATACAAGCTTTTCAAGACAGCTGCTGCATTGTGCTGCACTTTTGCATATGATATGATGCTTCAAGAGTGAACACCAGTAGTAAGAATTAATGGAATAATATAGTTCCATTGTTTAAAATAATGGAGACATTGAAAGGTGCTAATAACATTTTTTTTTCTCTGTACAGACATCAAAAATGAAAAGTTTGAGGGAAATAGGAGATAGAAAATCAATTGCCTCAACTACGGAGGTTTTTCTACCAATGATCGTAAGTACTGCTGCACTAATCTAATTTGAGAATTAAATTTTCTTTTTCATGTATGTAACAGATATGGGTCTCACTGCTTGAGTCATGGTGTTACTGAGGGCTGAGGTTATGCTTTGGGGAGAGTCCCAGCAAACTTGACAGGACCAGGGTGCATGGAATTACACAGAAATAGGATTGAGTCAGGCCTGGGATTTGGGAAAATGCCTTTTTCATTCTAGACCTCAACCAATACTTTTATCTTACATATTTGTGGGATCACTGTAATAGTATCCCTAATGTTAAGGCATCTCATGACTAATCTCCTGCTTAGGGAGTTTCAAGCTGTATTTTTCAGTATGTTTAAAACCTACATTAAATGTTGCTTTTAAAGTAGTTACTTTGCACTCCTAGTTTTGAAGTATGTCTTTCAAGCAGCAAATTCTAACCCTGAAAACTTAGACTGTGTTTGGAGATCCCATTGGTCTTGTTCTCTTGTCTAATGGTCCATGAATCTTTCAAGGACTGAGAATTTATTTTTGTGATTCCCATCTCTCTTCTCCTAAAGAAAACAGAAGCCAAAGATATTGTCAGGAGAAATTGCTGGATCTATACTTATTCCTGTAGAGTTTTAACCCATATAAATCTGGTGCAAATTTGACCTGAGGTGCTTGGTTTGTTTGGTATTTTTTGCCCACAAAAAGCGTGAATAGGTTTTGTTTCTCATCAACATGGGTGCTGTCCTGGACATTTGTGCCTTTCCAGAATCTCTGAAATTTAAAAAATGGCAATTTTAGCTGCTAATTCAGACAGTGATTGTTTGTCTGTTTGTTTCTTGTCTCATAGGATGTACCTTCAGATTTTCTGCCCATGATCTTAGATGAATATCTGGGAGACACAGAGGACCCTGCAGAGCTACGGGACCGATTCCTGGACCTGCTGGGGGACATGGCAATTGTCATGCCAGCCATTAAAGCACTGAATTATCATAGGGGTAAGCTGATCAACAGCAGTGGGACACTCAAACCTCCTGCTGCAGGCTGGATCAAGTGATGCAGACACAAATCCTGTCATATGTAGGCAACCCTTACTGAGATTCCCCCTAGGAACATGAGGAGTGAAACAGGTCTGCAGGGTTGTGTAACCCCTTAGCTCTGTGTAAGTGTCTTGCACTGTGCTCATAATCACAGTGTATTGAGAGCAGAGCATGGTAATACAGGTAAATGTTTGCTAACTGAAGTATGCAGGCTTAAAAGTTAAAACACATCAAAGCAACCTTTGTCCTTTGGCCCTTGGCTACTTGGGAAGTCAGCTCTGTGGTCTGTAAATTTTCAGTTGTTTATTTGTAGACAAGCCATGCCAAGATACTCAAAAGTGGAAATAATTTGATAATTTGTTTTCTGTAAGTTTCCTTAGGGTGGATCTTCAGATTTTTTTTGTGTGTGTGTGTGTGTAAATGCTGAGTTCTTAATTTGAATGTAACAATTACACTAGAAATGTGCCCAGTATAAAGCCTTGTTTAAAGCAGTATTTTAAACAGCTGATGACAGCTGTAGTTTATGTATCTCTTCTGTAACTCTCTAAATGTCTTGCAGAGTCTGGAGCTCCTACCTACTTCTTTGAATTCCAGCACCGGCCCAGTGCATACTGGGATAGCAAACCAGACTATGTGAAGGCTGACCATGGGGATGAAGTTGGTTTTGTCTTTGGGGGGCCATTTCTGGCTGGGGACATCCAGCTCCGAAGTAAGGAACAGACACCATTCATTCCTGAATTGGTCCTGTGACCGTGGCATTTCTCTATTCATTGTTCTATTCATTTCCATCATATAAAAGTGCATATATTGGCAGTGAGACCAAGCCATAAGCCTTTCTTCTGGCAGAATTGGTGTTAAACATTTAACCATCATCTTCTTTCCTTTACAGTTTGCTCATTCTGAAGCACAGTAAGTTCCACATCTTGTCAGCAATTCAGTAAATAGGATATTTGCTAGAAAATTCACTGTCATTATCCCAGCACTGTGCATAATTTTGCTAAATAACTTTGGCTGAAAATGAAATTAAAGGAAAGGACAATTAAACTTGCAGAATGCTTGGGAAGCAGGAAATCCAGAATCATTTCTTTTCCTGAGGAGTTTAGGCCGGTGTCTCTTCTTTGCCAGGAAATCCCACTGGAGCTGTCAGGCTCCAGAGAATGGGGGACTTGGTCTCTTTTGCAGAAAGTGATTCCAGCTGTGTTCAGAGCAAATTGTGGAATTCCAGTGTTTCATTTTCTGTGTGAAGATTGAATGGTTCTGTTTTGCCTGACAGTTCAATTAATACTTGAGCATTTATTCAAATGGAACCAGTCCACTGAGGGAGGATTAAGGGTATACTCCCTAAATTTCCATGGCATTCTGGAAGTTCCTTCTGGCAGAAACCCACATTGCTACATTCCCAATGAATCTGTCAAACACTGAACAATTAAGAAACATGATGCCACTTCCTAAAGGAATATTATGAATTCAGCAATAGTCCTTAATTACATATGCCTGAGACAGTAATACTCAACATGGAGTATTTTCTTTCCCATGGAACAGATTAGGAACAATTCTTATTTTGACAGAGACAAAAAAATTCTGCTTATTTTATGTGAATTTTTTTTTCTTGCTTTAATTTTTGTCATTTGCACAGTAGTTCATAGTCTGGTCAAAGCCAACATAAGTGAAAGTATTTCCTTTTACTCTTTTGAACTTTGGAGCAATCCAGCTATGTTGTAAAGCTCTTTGTTAATCTGTTACCAGAGCCTTTTCCTTTTGCTTATATAAATATATATTTTTCTTTTTTACTTTACTTACTTTGGCACTAGAAGACACTGGCACTTCTTTTCCTCTTTGCCTGAATTTACGAAGGCCTTGAAAATACCAAACATTTTTCTTAGTGTATTGAGATGTATTTATAATTAAAAACACGTAGGAACTGAAATAATTCTCACCTAGTGGTACAGTGAGTTTATTTGTAACTATATTTAAAGAAATACTCTTGAAGTGCTGAGAAATGGAGTGGCACCATCTTGTGTGAGAGCAAAGAAATTTTTGCCTAGTCACGCTCTGAATAACAGGGAGAATTTCAGTCCCACAAAACTAGAATGGGATCCAGGAAACACAGAGTTTTCACAATTCCTGGAGTTTTACTGGGATGCAGGACACATGGGCGTTTTTTAGTTCTGCTTCAATTTCCTGGAAGGTTACAGGCACAGCACCTTATCTCCATGTTCCTGAATTCTCTGATTTTTACAGTAGGGTAATTATGCTGAAATCACTCCTGAGGAGTGCTGAAATCCCATGATACTTGCTGTATTGCTGCTGTTTTTGCTGGTGGTGTGTTTCTGTTGCAATTGCCAATTTTTTTACACCATATTCACACATGGAAATGGCTGCTGCTGCAGTAGCCATGTCTTGATTTCTGCCACACAGAGTAACTGTTCTGTGTTTTGTCTTCCAGGTGAAGTCACAGAGGAAGAGAAGAACCTCAGCAGAACTGTAATGAAGTACTGGGCTAACTTTGCTCGAAATGGGTAAGAATCATGAGATTCATGTCAGATATTGCTGCTTTGCACAGGCTCCATGGGAAATAGGCTGGTTTATTGATTCAGTCTTATCTTGAGTGATTGAATTCCCCTGTGACTGAAAAGGGCACTCACTGTTTCTTTCCTCTTGCTTACAGAAATCCTAATGGAGAGGGTCTGGTTGAATGGCCATCTTACAACCTAAATGAAGAATACTTGCAGATAAATCTACAGCAAAAGAAAGGCAGAAAGTTGAAAGAAAAGAAGGTAGAATTCTGGAAAAAAGTGATCCTTGAAAAGACAAATAAGAAAAGCATGCAAAACAAGAACTTTAAATTGGAGTTATAGTTTACAGTCAACATGCACATAACATGTAAATTAATGGGATATTTAAAAAAGTAGCAGCAATGTTGTTTTAATAAAGTGAAATCAATGCAGACCCAATTTATGACTAAGACTCTCTTGATGCCAAGTTTATCAGTGGTACAGAAGTTTTGGTGTGATGTAGATACAGAAATGTCCTCTGTGGAAAGATGAATCTACAGAATCTTCTGCTTTGTCAGTTGGTTTTGCAGCTGAGACAAGATAGTTCTGACTGTTGTGGTACTTAGTGTTGTAATTTTTTTTTCCCCCCTGCCCCTGCTTTTCTTGGGCAGGGGATCAGTTACAAGGTATGTAAGCACTGGCCCTTCAGGCAGTCAGCTCTGTTGTGATTTCATCCTTGCTCACATCAACCTTCATCAGCCAACAGAAAAAGACCGAGAGAACAGCTCAGACTTTTTCCACAGGCTTTTGTTCTGTGAAGGGGGTCGTGCAGGAATTTTACAAATACATGGGTGGGCACTACATGTACTTTTATAGGGTTTTGGGGGAGATCAAAAGTAAATAGGATACAGAGTTCTTTGTGTGAAACAACCAATTATAAAGAATCAATTCCAACCAATAATATTCTAGTAAGAGAAAGTCTACATTTTTCTAGCATGAGTCATTCTAAGTAAGTAGTTTTTCTTATCTCAGAGAAAATGCCAAGGGGGCCTCACAGGGGTATCTGCAGAGGGATTCGCCTCCTCTACATAGTGTGTAACATTAGTGCTGGAATTAAAGACTTCTCCCAAATGTTAGAAAAGAGAAAATTTCTCCAGTGCCACAGTTCACTGCTTTTAAATTTAGTTGTAACTCCCCTACAAGGATTAACATTACTGTCTTTTCCCCAGTGCTTGTCTTTGTGCTCCTGGCTGTCCCCTGTTCCACCAGTCAGTGCCACTGTCCCTGTTTGCACTGGCTCACAGCCTCACTGCCAGCCCTGGGTCTGTCCCATGGCCATTCCAGGGCCCTCACTCGCTGACTGGTGCTTGGGCTGCCAAGAACAAGGCTTGCACTCCTCCATGGCAGAGTTGTCAGTCACTTCTCTGCCAGGTCTTTTTTTCCTGTACCTGGCTTCTAGGCTGCTCTAGGTATCCCAGCCACATTCCTGGTCACACTGGTGCTTTACAGCAGTGATGCAGCTCCACAGATCCTACAGGGCAGTGAACATCAGTTCCCCCTCCCTTCAGCTCCCCTCTATATCTCTGGAAGAATTTTAAATTGTCCATGACTAAAATGTTCTACAGCAACTAGCTATGCATCCTTTCTTTCCAAATTACTTT
Organism: Cinclus cinclus; assembly: GCF_963662255.1. NCBI lineage: Eukaryota > Metazoa > Chordata > Aves > Passeriformes > Cinclidae > Cinclus > Cinclus cinclus. Next base: position 19,112,610 of record NC_085056.1, on the reverse strand, counting down.
ACTGGAAGAAGTAGGCTGGGATTTTCTACATTTTCTTGCCCAAGTTCTGTTCCCAGACAGAACTCAGGAGCAGGGTGTGACTGTTTTAGCACAGCAGTATTAGTAAGCAGAACTTCCTCCTAAGCATCTGTCCTGGTTCTTTGTTTTAGCTCATAAGTTGTGTGAGGGGAATATAGTTTCAAAATAGTCTTGCTAAATCTTCATTGCAGAAACCCTCCTTTAAAAGGAGATAAACAGGTAGTGTTGCATGGGTGTGCACAGAATACATGCTCATCTTGTGTATGCAGAGAAGTGTGGTTGAACTGACTTCCCTGCACAGGCCAGCACCAAAGATAAATCACAGTGGAAAATGTCAGAAGATCTTACTCATTTCTATGTAGAGATAAGCACTGTAATGTTCTTATCTTATCCCAGAGCCCTCCTGAGGTGAGATTCACAGTCTGTGAAGCTGTCCAAGCTTCAGAGGCTCTAGCTCTGTTTTATATTCTGTAGTTTCATTGAATCCCCAGCAGGGGCTGTGATATTTGTCTATTTTTTTTTTCAGCTATTGAAATCAGGACAGGTTCATTAAAGTACAAAGAGGCAAAGGTCATCGTGTGGCAGGATTCTTTGACCCTTCACTTATGCATTACTCACTGATTGGGGGCAGGCTGCAAAATCTCTTTCAATTAATGCCAAAGAGGATTAAAGAATTGTACTCACCAGGTAAGTAGCACTGTCCTCAGATTCTACAAGTCCAGTCTGTGTCACTGGGGTATGAATCTCCACATTTGCAAAGCATACAGGCCATCCACCAAAGTATCTCCAGACAAGGCCGTAGGGATCTAAAATCCCTTTTTTTGTTATCTTACTGTAAGCAAGATGGGGGAGTTTGCAGAAACTGGTTTGCACACATAATATTTTCAGAATAGCTTCTTCTCTAAGCCTATGGATGGCATATGGGCTCAGACTTTTTGCAGAGTGGGTACTTGACAGAGAAGTAGTGAGTAGAACAAAGATTGGAGAGAAAAGCTTGGAAAATAAAAATATAAATAAATAAAATAAATATAGATAAAATAGTAATTGTTCTGGTTTTACTTTAAAAGCACTTGAGGGGAGGGGATACCAAGAAGTATTTCTCCCTGAAAACTTCCTCTGTGAATCGATGGAACCAATTGGAGGCTGGTTTAGTTGTTGACAGCCTGAGAAACCAATTGGAGAAGCCAGTTCGCTCCGTGAATCACCTTTGAAGCAAGTAAAGGCCGGGAAAAACTGTCTTGCATTTTTACCAGGTGACACCGACCTGGCCCGGGGCAGACAGGGGTGGGCTCGGGAGGCTGCCGGGCCCCGTTTCCAACCATGAGCCCCGATAACCAAAAGAAGCCGAGCCCATCGCTGAGATCCTCGCCCTTTTCCCGGTGTGGCCGTGGCTCGGGGGGCCCTGCCCTGCCCTGCCCCGGCTCGGAGCAGCCCTGGGGTGGCCGAGCCCGCCCGGCCGCCCTCACGGGCTGGGGGGAGGCAGCCGGGCCCGGTTCGGGAGAGCCCCCAGGGCTTTGTGTGCTGGGCAGGGCACAGGGAGAACCCCCGGGCTGCGGCTGGAGCTGGGGGCGATTGGCACCGGAGGGAACCATGGAGACACAGCCTTGGCACCGGTTTCTCCTCTGACTGCACTTTGCAATTTTCATCCGGCCTGCCCCAGCATGGCCTGGGTGGTCTGAGATCCTGACACGGCTCCAGCATGGCCTGGCCCAACTCCTGCAACTTCTGTGTGAGATTTTAACTTTCCCAATGCTCAGATAAGACTTACAGACTTTCATCTTTCCTTGGGTGAGAGGAAAAAGAGCAGAAAGGATACACCAAAGTCAGTGAAGTAAAAGCTAAGTTTCTAGATGGAAGGAGAATGAGGAGATGCCATGAAGGATGGCTGAAAAAAATATTTTTGTTAGTTGTAGGGGTGGACTGTACTACACGAAAAAATTCCTTTAAACCATGGAGAAAGACATAGGGGGGTGAGGTAAGGTGTGAAGTGTTTGGAAGATCCTTTACCCCGAGGGAAGAAGAGGATCTCTGTTTCTGGGAATAGAATATGAACAGAGAGAAGTGCTAAAGAAAACTTTTGCCTTTGAGCAGCTCATCCTTAACAGTAATACCCCATGACTTTTAACACGGCCCACAGCCCAGGCCTGGGAAGGCTGTAAAGTGGGAGGAAATTCATGATAGCAGATCGGGCCAGCTGTTAATCATGAAAACGTGGAGTCAAGAGAGAACTGGTTATTTCCTCTCTTAAAAAAGATCTTACAGCTAAACAAGAAGAAACTCCTTTCCCTGAAGTGAACTGGAAAAGATTATTTAAGTAAGGAATTAACTGAAGTGTCTCTGTATGTTGTTAAGATATGAAAAAGAGGAAGAAGGGAGTGGTCTGAAGATCTGCTCTGAATTTATTATTATTTTTTCTTTGTGTTGCTAGTAAAGATTTTCTTTATCCCCTGTTAAGTTTTAAGCCTGCTTTGCTTTTACTCCTGTTTCACAACAAAAGGTAAATATATTAAAAATTGGCAAACCCAAACTATAACATTTTTGGTACATTGGCTGGGAAATGAAAAACTAAACCAAGACAGTAATGAAGGGGAAAAATAAAAGGAAATTAAATGGGAACAGATGGAGTCTAGTAAAATCTAGAGATAGAAGATAAACTGGTTTTGAAAATAAAGTTTGTTACAGCAAAAGGAGAGAGCAGCAGGTACGGTACAGGGTATTTGGCTTTGCAGCAAAGGACCCCTCCTGCAGCTTGTGGGTCATGAGTGAGCTGAGGCATGAATGCCCACCTGCATGGGAGCAGAGCCACAAGAAGGGATTCGTGCAGCTCCACCTTGCATGGAAACAATATTCCCTTGCCAGGAATCAAAGCAAAGAGGTAAGAGGACACAGAGAGAATTTACAGCAGCACCCAAGCAGGCAAACAGAAGGGCAGAGTTTATTCCTGTGCAGTGCTTCAGAAGTGTCTCAGAAACCATCATCACACAGATACAGGTAGAAGATAACTTATTTTCAGCTTCATCACTGGTACCCCAGGCTCCTGTGCCATTAATTACATTAGACAATGCACACATCTGTCATTACTGTATAGACTGCATAGTCAAGCAGTGCACACTACTCCCCGACCAGTTTTATTGACCTTTAGTGTCACTTGAGAATCAAGGCAAAAAGACTGCCACAGAACACCTATAGAGCCACAATTCACTGTAATTTTGCACCCAGGTTTTTCACCTCATTGTTTTCTCAGCAGCCCAGATTGACAGAATTTCCCATCTGCCAGTGCAGTGAGCACTGGCTGTGCCCTCAGCCTCAGGAGCTGCAGTGGGGCAGAGCTCAGGAGCCACCCCAAGCACAGCAAAGGCTGGAGGCACAGCAAAGTCTGGAGACACAGCACACACTGCACGGCATCACCTGCAATGCCTGCCAGCACTTTGCTCTGTGAGCAACCAGGTTAAAGTTGACTGGGGTTTATCTCCAGGGACTGTAAATCTCACCTGTGCACATACACAGAGGAAGATTAAGAGTAAAGTACACAAGCAACATTTGGAGCATAAAGTGCCCAAGCACAGCCAAGGCACTCAGAACTAACAGGTGCATAATGTGCTAAACTAGTTTAAAGGCTGGGTCTTGTAACCCACTGAGCTGTAAAGAGAGGTGAGAGCAAGAATGCATCTGTAGAAATGGAGCACCTCTCCTGTGGAGATGGGCTGAGACAGCTGGGTTGTTCAGCCTGGACAAGAGAAGGCTCTGGAGACACCTTAGAGCCCCTTGCAGTACCACAAGGGAGCCAAAAAGAAAAATGGAGAGCGGCATTTACCAAAGGCATGTAGCAACAGGACAAGGGGGAATGCCTTCAAACCAATGAAGGTAGGTTTAAATCAGACATACAGAAGAAATTCCACTTTGTGAGGGTGGGCAGGCCCTGGCACAGGGTGGAATTCCCAGAGCAGCTGTGGCTGCTCCTGGATCCCTGGCAGTGCCCAAGGCCAGGTTGGACACTGGGGCTGGGGCAGCCTGGGACAGGGGAAGGTGTCCCTGCCATGGCAGGGGTGGGATGAGCAGAGCTTTGAGGTTTCTTCCAACCCAAACCATTCTGTGATCATATCATATGACTCTTTGAAATGCTCTTTCTGACAACTGAGAATTCACATGATCTGAAATTTCAAAACTGCCTTTCCGGGGCAAGAGCTACCGAGTCAGGGTAAAAAAATAAGAAAAGGCGGAGCCCAATACTTGCATAAAACCAACACAGCCTCTTAGTTAATGTGAGCAGAAAGTCTCTATTCAGCTGTTCTGTTCTTTTCATATCATCCTTCAATTATGGATGTGAAATGTCTTGAAGTAAATCCCCTGAATTTCCTAGAGGCATTAGATGTTTAGTTACCACCCAAATACCACCCTTTTATATTGCTCCCACATTACAAAAGCTGATAATTCATCTCTTTATTGTTGAAACTGTATTGCACCACTCTACCAAACATCCCTGAACACACAGAACTGAGTGACAGGTGTCTCCTGCACCCTGAGTAAAAGCTGGGATTTTTCTATTATTGGTTTGGTGGTTTTTTGGGTTTTTTTTTTGTTTTTTGGGTTTTTTTTTTGTCAGAAACTACCCTTTTATGAGTATAAAAATCACACAACTTTTGCTTCAGAAAAGATGCGCTTTTCAGGGGTATTGGTCCGGACTCGGCTATACTGTGTTTCTTACACTGAGATCTTAATACCGAAAAGACATGAATGTACTAAAGTAGGATCGAGGAGCCTTCCTGGCGCCTGCGTAGCGCAGGGTGAGGAAACGCTCCGGTCCTTGTCCCAGCCGGTGCAGCAGCAGCAGGGCACCGCTCCCGGTCAATGCAAGGCTGATTCCAAAGCTTTTGGAAGCCGGCTGGGACTGAGATTCTGTGAGATTCGAAAGGAGCAGTGGGGAGGCAGCAGGAGCCCCGCGGGGCAGGAGGACTCCGGTTCCCGAGGCCAGCCCGACACTCTCGCTCCTGGCTCGCAGCCCGAGCACTCCCTCCCCTCATCCGTGTTTGCCTTGCGTAAGGCGGCTCTGGGCGAGCCCATAAAGCCCCAGCCTGCGGGACTGCTGCCAGTGGCACCATGGCATCGGCGAGGGACGCGGCGCTGCTGGCAGGGATCCTCTTCGTCCTGGGCACTGCGCTGGTGGCGGCAGGTAAACGCAGGGGCACCTGTCCTTTGGTCCCTGTAGGGCGAGAGGGCACCTGCAGCTGCCTCCCGGTGCCACTCAAGAGCAGGGCACAAACCCTGGGCTCAGCTGGGCACAAACCCTGGGCTCAGCTGGGCACAAACCCTGCACTGATCTGGGCACAAACCCTGGGCTCAGCTGGGCACAAACCCTGCGCTGTTCTGGGCACAAACCCTGGGCTCAGCTGGGCACAAACCCTGCACTGGTCTGGGCACAAACCCTGGGCTGAGCTGGGCACAAACCCTGGGCTCAGCTGGGCACAAACCCTGGGCTGAGCTGGGCACAAACCCTGCACTGTTCTGGGCACAAACCCTGGGCTGAGCTGGGCACAAGCCCTGCACTGATCTGGGCACAAACCCTGGGCTGAGCTTGGCACAAACCCTGGGCTGAGCTGGGCACACAAACTGAGCTGCAGTAACAAAGAATTAATTTCAGTTTTTAATGTGCTTTCAATCATTTGTCTTATTTGCCTTCTTTGCAAATAGCAAAATCAAATCCCCGTCCCAAAATCTTGCCTGCTGAGGCCAAGCAGCCACAGTACTATATCTGTAATTTGATATTAGAACTTTGACACAGATCTTAAAATTAGTCTTGCTTAAAGGTTAACAGGATTTGTTTGTGCCAGATTTTTTTTTAGGTATGTTAGAAGCTTTTTCTTTTGGCTGTACATACTATCAAGGGTCTGGAATATATTTTCTCTGTTCATTGTCTTTTCTAAATGAGAGCAATTTGCTGGGTTTTTATCTAACAGCTCAAGGCAAAATAAAACGTTACGATCTATATGCAACCACTAATGCATGTGTTGTAAGACAATACATATTAAATACCTGAAGGAGATTGTACATACAGACAAATCAAAATGAAGGCTGAAATAATTTCAGCTATACTGATTTAATAAAAGTATAAAGAGTGTTAGAATAAATTAGTAAATCTAAAATTTAAATGAGTAAACACTAGTAATCAAATTAGTAAAACAAAATGGCAGATTAGAATAGTGTACTGCTAAATCTGATTAGAATTTGTTGAAGCTTTGTGTATAAAAACTACTTGTTTAAGTAGACAAAAGCTGTATCTTTACATAGCAAATCTAGAAATTACTTACAAATGGACCAATTACATGATTTTGCACTTCTGTCCCACAGAACAACCAGAAGCAGAGACCAAATACGGGAGAGTCCGTGGGTACCAATTCAAAGTGGACACTGCTGAGAGGACTGTAAATGTCTTTTTGGGACTTCCTTTTGCTAAGCCTCCGGTTGGATCACTGAGGTTCTCTGCACCCCAGGCACCTGAGCCATGGGAAGGTGTCAGAGATGCCACTTCCTACCCACCAATGTAAGGCAATGATAAAACCTTTAGAAATGTTATACTGTATGCAATGCCATGACACTGATGTACACACAGGGCCACCCATGAAGAGAAATTCCTTGGTGCCCTCTTGTTGCACCTGCAGCTGTTACAGGGGATGCATTTCTAAGGACACTTTATGAGCTGCTCTCTTTATCGAAAGTTGCTGTTTCACGTTCTCAGTGATCAACTGATATGGAGCAGCACTTTACAAATAAAGCTCTGGCTCAGGAGCACTTGGCCATCACTTATCAATCACTATAAAGCTTTGGAGCAGAAACAAACAGGAAATGTTGGAATACAACGTTACGGAAAAAATGCTGAGTCAAGTGCTTAAAAGAGTACACAAGAAATGCAGAACAATTCTAATTTATGTTGTAAATGTCTCACTCCCTTTGTCCTACTGCCCCTGTTCAGTGTCTCAATCCTAATATCTACCATTGCAGCATAAAAAGCTATTGGAGATGTAAATGATTAATTTATATTTTCATTGAAGTAATTTACAGCCATATGTATTTGCTGATATATTTCTGTGATATTTTGAAACATGCAAAATTGTGTCTGCACATCACTGTGTATTGCAGTGGCTTTATTTTTACAGATCTCATTAAGGAGAGGCCAAAGGAAGCAAATATATTAAAAACAAACAAAAAAAAATACTATGTTTGCAGTTGATACCAATCTAGAAATGTGCTAGAGATCAGTTTCTGGATGGCATTTTGTTGTGGAAGTACAAAAAAGCTTCTCTTCACAGCTTTCGTGTTTGAGTTAATTCTGTTGCTTGTTACTTTTTCATTTATCCAGGTGTCTACAGGACAAAGAACAAGGACAGAGGTTTTCAGACTTGATTACCAACAGAAAAGAAAAAGTTCCTCTCCAAATATCTGAGGATTGCTTGTATCTAAATGTGTACACACCCGTTCCTACAGGAAAACAGGAGAAGTTGCCTGTAAGCAAAATCCCTATAATACCTTGACAAAAATTATCTGACAGCAAACCTTCAACCTGTGCCATGAGCACACATGCAGGGGCAGTTTTGTAGTGATGATCAACTGACATGCTTTAGCCCAGCAAATATTAGCTGAAATTAAGAAGAGACACAAAGTCCTATTTTGCAAGTAAAATTGTTATTGGCATTTTAGCTAAGCAGTGCTTGATTTAATCTAAATGATCTGTCCAAAGTCACAGGGCACTGACACAGTGTAGGCATTTAACAAAATCAATGCCATTTTGTAGGCCTGCAGGCCTTAGATTCAAAAGATTTCTACAATTTGTCAAATGTGATCAGAAAGAATCGGGGGTGAAACAGCACAAAATATTATATCTTGGGTTATATTTAGTTTTTATGACTGGGAGCTCATACCCGTGCTGGGTTGATCCTGTTTTTCTCTTTCCAGGTCTTAGTATGGATCCATGGAGGTGGATTAGTTTTTGGAGCAGCTTCATCATATGATGGCTCAGCATTAGCAGCCTTTGACAATGTGGTGGTTGTAACAATTCAATACAGATTAGGTATTGTTGGATATTTTAGGTAAGATGGGTCATCTCAGTTTTTCCTAAGTGGTTTCCAAAATGATGTGTGCAAAGCCTTTGTAAGATGTGAGATGTGTAGAAGACTTGCTTATGCAAAGAAACATTTCTGAACTGCATCTGCAAGAGCTGGGGACAATTTCCAGTCCCAAGGCACTTCCAGATCTGTTCTTGTGGGGTTGCTGCTCCAGTCTCAGGGCTTTCCAAGCCATTCATTTGTCAGTTGTGTAGAGAAGTTTTGTGTAGAGAGTGGCAGATGAGTTCTCACACCACAGATTGTATTCTCCTCTGCCTTTTTGCTTGCACTGGGCATTTAAACAAATCTGTTCTCTCCCTGCAGCACTGGTGATGAGCATGCCCGAGGTAACTGGGGATATTTAGACCAAGTGGCAGCTCTTCAGTGGATTCAGGAAAATATCATACATTTTGGAGGAGATCCAGGATCTGTCACTATCTTTGGAGAATCTGCAGGAGGAATCAGTGTTGGTGCCCTTGTAAGTTCACAGTAATATTGAATTTTAATGATTTTAATTACTTAGGGGAAAAAAACCCCCTCCATCCATTTTCAGTATCTGCATGAGAAGTCAATGAGAGAAAAGGGACAGTGTTACAGTGACACATCACCTGGGTCTTTGACAACAACAAGGCAACAGCACAGCAAAACAATACAGATTTTGATTGATAAAAATGTGCAATTTTCATATGCAAATGTCACAGTTAAGTAGCAGAATGTTATTGTTCATCTGCTGAGTTAAATTCTGCTTGGTTTGGGTTTTTTTCCAATGTAAAAAAACCTTCAAAGTCTAATCTCATGGTAAGAGTCCTTTAAGAGGAGTTGTGGACTCTTGCCCATTTTCTGTTTGCTTTGACAGCCACTTGTGCAGTGATCAAGATGAACAGTGCTGATAGCTGAAGTAGCCCTGCAGTTTGTGATCCAGTGATTGTGTAAAACCTTTACTTCAACACGGAGCACGTTGGCTGCGACACTCTCCTTCTCCAGTCCCTCACACTTTGGTACAGATCACACGGCCAAACCAGGGTTATTGTACATGGGATAGAAATGCCCGTTTCCTTTGGCCAAAAGCTCTTTATTGCCCGTCTGCAGCAGAGCCAGACTGCCTTGGGCACGTTCAGTCTGTACCTGGCTTGCAGTGTGGCGCTGCGAGGGCTGGAAGCAAAGTGCAGTGGGAGGGGAAAGGCAGCTGCACTCCTCATCCCTGCGAGCCAAAGCACTCTGCACAGCTGGGCTGTGGTCAGAGGCTACACAAGAACACTCCTACCACATGGGCCTTCAAAATGTTCCAAGTGCCCACTGCTGACACTGCAATCCAAAAATCACTGGGCAGAACACAGCGCTTGTCATGCTTGTTCTTGCTTTTTCACAGGTTTTATCTCCGCTGGCCAAGGGCTTGTTCCACAAGGCCATTTCAGAGAGTGGTACTGCAGCCCTGGGCTTGTTCACTGACCAGCCTAAGGAGGATGCAAAAGTGGGTATTTGTGGTAATTTTAATTACTTTTTTTCAGATAGTTTTGCGTATCTTAAGTTGTTTGGTCCAAAATATAGAAACGTTTTTTTTTTTCTTATGAAACAAAACAGTCAGTCATTAAAGACAGTATTTCTGTGTGCATATAGTACATGTTGAATGATATGTTGCTTTTCAAACATCTAAATATCCATAAAGAGAGAAGAATGAAATGCAAAGGAATATTGTAACATGTAGTCTCTTCAAGAAAAGTCAATGTATAATTTTTGGCTGGAAAATGGTATTAAACTTGGAATACTCTTCTCTTCCCTTCCTTTTTGACGCCTGTAGTGGGCAAATAAACAAGACGTTATTCAGTTGTTTTTTTTTTTAATTTGAAAAGTACCAGATTCCACCCCTTCCTTTTCTCTTCAACTACAAGGAACAATTTCCAAGAACCTGGCATAAAACATAAAACAGACAGCTCTCTCTAATGACAGCTCTTGCTCCAGCCAAAAAGACATCAGCAAGAGTGATAGAACGTGCTCTCTGCTACCCTGCAGATGGTTTATTCTCTAACTCCTTTATGTCACCCAGCCTTCTCAGCCCAGCATATTATTTACCAGAATTGTCTTAAGAGTATTTCTGTATCAAAAAAAATCTGGAGGCAGAGGTTTTCTCCTTCTCTTCTGCCCAGCCTGTGGTATGAAGGACTGTGAGGGCTTCCAGTGCCCTCCCTCTGGAGCTGGGACAAGCCAGGCTCCAGCAACTCTTGTGCAGGAGCTTCAGCTGTTCCTGCTGGACTCGGTGTCTCATAGAGCCAGAGAGAGGAAATGTGTCCAAAACTCTTTGTTTTCACTGCTTGCAGAAAATTGCTGCTGTCTCTGGCTGTGAAAAATCCAGTTCAGCTGAAATGGTTGAATGCTTGAGAGGAAAAACAGAAGAAGAACTAATACAGGTAATATTGAAAATGGTACGTATTGCATTTAAATGACATCTCAGACTTTTTCATAACAGAGAACACTCTGTGTACTTTAATATTAGAAGAACCTGAAGTGGATGTAAAATTTTACTTTCTTGACTTTTTCAGGACACAACAGCACTGCAGCTCTGCAGCAAAGCCTCACCTGAGAAGTGCAAACAGGTTCCTGCCCTTCCATTCTGCATGCACTTGGAGCTACCTGTGGTTTACTGTCATGTTCAACCAGGGCAAGGAAAAGAAAATGTCACATATTATTCTAGAGAACCTGAAAATCAAATCACATATTATGTCCTACTAAAAAGCTCTTATCACAATGCTTACGTGCCTTTGAAACATCCACACAGAAATTGTTTTCCCCCACTCTTCCACACATCCATGGCCATATTGAACTAAGAAAAGATGTAAATTCAACATAATGACTTCTGTTTCACAAACATTAGAAATATAATGTTAATCTTCACAGAATCTCCTGCCTAGGGCAGAAAATCAGTCAGAGAAAATGTTAAGATGCCTTGGATACCATTACTTCTTCTATTTTTCATTTGGCTTCACTTTGGAACTGCAGTTAAATTTGAACTTCTTTTAGAAGCGTAATGAATGTATTAATGAAGCTTTCTTTTTCTTTTTTCCCTTTTTGTTCAGGATTTCTTTTTCATCAGTGCATGTGTAGATGGTGCATTTTTTCCCAAGAGTCCCAGGGAATTACTATCTGAAAAATCAATCAGTGCAGTCCCATACATAATAGGAGTAAATAACTGTGAATTTGGATGGGTACTTCCTATGGTAAGACACTTAAAATGGTGTTATTTAAACATCATTTTGTAAATAGAAGCTTTTTCAGTAAGTATGATTCTCTCTATCACACAGATTATGAAATACCCTCCTTTCATGGATGGTCTGGACAAAGATGTTGCACGTCAAATTTTACAGAGCAACTTAGCACTAGTAATTAAGGTAAGAGACCATTTTCAGAATAACCCAGTGCTGCTTCTTTGCTGGTCTGGCTGTTTTTTACCCCTAGAGGGACATATTTCACAGGGAAATGTCATTGTGCTGGGCAGCTCCCTGAATTGGGGCAGAAATGGGCAGAGATGTTGCTACATTCCTGTTACCTCTAGTGACTGAAAATACTCTCTAAATTTCCAGCCTAGATGGCCCTCCCTCTTCTTAAAAAGGAGTTCTGTGGGAATCCAGGAATGATGCAGGTACCTAAACACAGGTCTCTTGGGTCATTTTAGATACCCCCAGGTAATGCAAGACATGCAAAGTACCAGCAGGTATGACAGGAGACCTATGGGACACAACCTCCTAAAGCAGTAGCTGGGCACTGAAAAGGAAAGCCTGAGAGGTTTAGGGTGCACTGACACCTACATTCAGGTTCTTTGAGGTTTTGCTTCCCTGTCATTTACAAATCTCTTGGCTTTGTGGTGCCTTTGTACTCTCCTGAAACTACTATGTAGAAAAATACTGATTAAGAGGTAAGAATTAAGGACTCTATAAGCAGGGCCAGTACTTGCAAGGGATCATTCATTGACAAAAACATCCACCATGAACTTAGAAATGCAGAGCCCAGGCTAATTCTGAACAGGAGAATTTATGGTCATTTACAACAATCAATGGATTTTATAAAATCCAGCAGAATTTCTCTGCTGTTACGAGGGTTGTTTCCACAGGAGGGAGAAAGATCAGCATCGCTGACTATTTATCTAAAGGTGTTTGATCCTTTGATCTTGCACCCCTCTTTTCCCTGAAATCACCTGTATCCATAGCTGTGTGACTCCAGTCCCGAGCTCTGAGCCACACTCTGACACATCTGAGGATTTTCTCTGAAAGGTGATGTTTGGGGATTAGCCAGGCACGTGCAGATGCCACACTCACTCACTGCTGCTGATGTTCATTATCATTAGAAGTACTTTTTATTGCTGTTACAGGGCCCTGTGTCTGAAGTTGCTGACAGAGTGTACAAGGAGTACTTGGTGGATGCAGAGAGCCCTGCTCAGGTCCGAGATGGCCTCCTGGATGCAATGGGAGACCTCTACTTTGTCATCTCAGCTGTGGAAGTGGCCAGACACCACAGAGGTAACTCAGCAGCTTCAGAACAACTGCAGAATTGTATCTGGGGATGGTGTGGACAGTGTGCAGCACTTTTCACTATCCAAAGAACTTTTCATTTAACCAAAACAGTTTTTAATTAAAGTTTATAATCTTTGGAGCAGGTATTTTCAGCTTTCAAACCTAGCAATTTTCTGTATCCTCTAGATGCTGGCAACCCCGTCTACTTTTATGAATTCCAACATCGAGCAAGTTCACTGGAAGGTTTGGTACCAGAGTTTGTAAAAGCAGATCATGGAGCTGAGATTTCCTTTGTCTTTGGAAAGCCATTCTTAGCTGGTGATGTACCCATGCTTACTCCATATTCCTTTTAGAACTTTGTTATTACTCCCTTTAATTAATGCAGGGTTTTAGAATAGAATTTCTCTCTTATAAGCATTATATATATTATAAGCATAATTATATATCATAAGCATTACTATGAGCATAAACATTTTCTGTCTTCAGTACTAGATACTTTTCATTACATCCTTCATCTGCAGTTCTCTTGCAGAAAAAAACTCCAATAGCTCAGGGCAACAAGTAAAAGTGTTGTAATTTATATAGCTAATGCTAATTAATTACTTTCTAATGTGGCCATTTCATCTCTCCCATTGCAGGAGGTGCTACAAAAGAAGAAAATAAACTTAGCAGAACTGTTATGAGATACTGGACCAACTTTGCTAAAAATGGGTGAGGATCACAATGCTAATTACAGCTCATGTTTTGTCTCTGCTGCCCAGAACATACTTACCTGCCTGAAGCAGTACTTATATGGTGGTTCCTAGAAATTAGGCAGAACTTAAGAGAAATATTGAAGCAATTTCTCTTCTTAATGGTCTTTGAAAAGAACCTGCAGACACAAGGAGAAAAAAAATCTAAGAGCTGTTACTCCATCTACAATGGAGCTTTAGATCTAAAATTAATACCAACTATTACTCTTTTGCTGTTTCAATATTGAGCATTTTCATAAAATACTGTCCATTTATTCAGGTACCAGAATCACATAATCTGGTCTCCTGTTGGTTTTCTGAAATGCTCTGAACCTCAGCAGTCAGAAAGCAATGAATTGGCAAATGGAGAGCTAACTTTTCCTTCTATTATTTCCAGAAATCCCAATGGAGAGGGCTTGGTCCATTGGCCTCAGTATGACCTGGAGGAAAAATACCTGGGAATAGACCTGGAGCAAAAAGCAGGAGAGAAACTGAAAGAACACAGAGTGGAGTTTTGGGCACAACTCATGAAACAAATTGAGACTGGAAGGAGAAAACACACAGATTTATAAGAGCTGTGGAAGGTACAGTTCACTTTTAAAACCAAAAGGAAAGTCAAACAAAATTAGTTTGTCAGGATGCAGAGTAATTACCTTCTAACCCACAGTTGTGTAATCTGCTGTCCTAATCACAGTGAAAGGAGAGAAACAAGGGGTACTCAGAATGTTTGTCAGACTAAAAATCACTGTTTAACGAGGCAAGCAGAAAAAAAACCCCCAGAATCTTTCCAGGTCCAAACAGACCTATGGTACCTACTCAGTGCATATCAAAGCTGAATAATGAGGTGGGAATGGACAAATGAATTGAAATCTGTAAGAAATTATCTTTACTGAATATACCATAACTGTCAAGACTATTTAATAGGCTTATTCTCCTCTTCTTTCAGAAGAGCATGGTCAGTTGTCCTTTCTAGGGCTTCCTTCTGCTTTCTTTAACTGGAAATAGCCTGTAGGCAGCAGACCATCCATCAAACTACGTCTGTGAGGTGGGCTTGACATCTCACAGAAGAGAACAGAAAAGTTCTACTTGTTTTATTGGTTTGTGAATTGTTTTAAATAAATGTTGCTTTGATTTTTCGGAACTTCCTTTTCTTTCACTGAGTTGACAGAGGCTAATTCCCAGAGGTTAAGTCACACCCAAGAAACCAGAAAAGTGCCCAGTTTCTTTCTTCCACCTAAACGGTTTCAGGTATGAATCTTCCAGGTTTCTGTGCAGGACCTGAGGCTTAAGGATCTTTCACAAACTCTTCTGGGGTGTGACTGTGCATCCTTCAACCCTTCCTGGCAAATTCCCAGTCCAGCGGCTGGAGGGAAGATGCAGTGCTGGCAGGACTGCAGGGTACAGTTCAGAGCACAGAGGCAGAGCAGGGAGCAAAGGCTGGTGGTGTTCCCTGCATGAGAGAAGATCTGACATGCAGAGTGTGCACCCCCAGCCTCCCACAGCTGTGGAAGGGCCAGGGCACACAGGGAGTGATGTGGCTTTCTTGCCAAGTTACATGACAAGCAGGATACCAAGCAACAATGTGGGAATCCAGGAAGGCAGGAGAGCTCTCCTCAGGACCACAAACAAACACACAAACAGCCCTACTCTAGCTACCCCTTTAACTGGTGCCCTGCTCCCACATCCCATAGCACCCCAGGGGGCTCTCACAGGGACAGCCCAAGCTCCTGCTGCAGGTGGTGACCTTCTGTAGGTGTCTTCTTCTTCCTCCTCACCTCTGGTTTCACTTGCTTTTGCACACCTGTGGATCTCAAGCAGCGTGATCTGCACTACCTGGCCACCCCCTTTTGTGCGTTTTCCATAACCTCTGGAATCCATCAGTCATTGCAATTAGCAACAGCTAATTGCAGCAACCATACTGCTCGTTCTGTCACACATTTCTTCGCTGGCTTTGGTCTGACACAGCCTTTATATCCATCATTGGTGTGTTTGTTGCATCAATATGTCTGTCCTTGCGCACTCACAAAAAACAAGACAGAAGAAATCCCGTGTCTTTGGGAATGCAAAGCCATGAGTATAACTCCTGTGTAGAAGGCAGGCATGTTATTAGGCACACATGATAACAAAGCAGTTTCTGACTGTGTGAGAGGAAGTGTTCTGTCCATCTGTGGATTTTAAACCCCAAATATAAAGACTGGTACACTGTCAAAGAGCTGAGAAAGGAATGACACCATGGCCACAGTGTATAACCTACATTTGAGCAGCAGATTCTTACATTATGTTCCAAACCTCATTTTATTTAATAGGTTTAGTATTCATGGTCACTTCGTATAGATTCCCAGCTGCGCCTATATTTGAAGAAATTATTATCAGTATATTTACTGATAATATTCAGCAAGAGCTGCTACTGTTCTGTTTTTCACTTCCTGTCAATAATAACATTTTTAAAGTGCATTATTTATCCATAATTACTATGATTGCTTTTCCAAGTGGTCACCAAGTATGTTTGTTCTGTGCCAGTCCTGCTTCTCAAATTATCTTGGTGCCAAGTGTGAAATATGTACGCTTTTATTAAGATAGGACGATTTTTGCTGTTTGATCTTTCTAACTTTCAAGCCTAATCAAGAAGGAGAGAGATTTAATCCGTGAAACAGAGCGGCCAAGGAGCTCTAAGTGATGTCCAGCTGTTGGAAACACAAATTCGTGGTCAGCAGAATTGCCCTGTTAAGTTTGGGGCTGGACGTGCCCCAGTGATCTCAGCCCCGGGGGAGGTTAACAGAGCTCGGGGAGAAGCATTTCCACCGATACACGAGGAGTGCAGAACTCATGGGCCACGGGAAGAAACAAATAAAGGCAATTCAGCAGCTGTGTGGGATCAGCTCGGAGCAGGTAAAGGGGAATTGCGGCAGGGGCAGATCAGGAGCACCAGGTCATGGAGCTCCACACAGGAAAGCAGCGAGCCAAAGCAGGAGAAGGATAGAGCACGGCAGTAATTCCCACGAGAAGTGACCATTAACCAACAGGAAAGAGAATGCTAATTAATAAGAGAACCACGTACCTTGTAACCAGCGCACGTTAATGTCTTTGTTTGTTAAAAGGTGTAAACAGCGGAAAGTTTTGCCAGCCATGCTGCTCGCTCCGCGGATTTGCCGCCCGGCGCCGTTCGTGCGCAGAAAGTGAAGGAATCGATGCCGGGAGCGGCGCACGAAGGGCCCGTTCGGGAGCGCGCACGGAGCGCTCGCGAGGGCGGCGTCAGGCCCGCGGGGGCGCGCACGCCGGCGGGGCCATGGCGGGCGGGCCGCCCGTGCTGCTGGGGCTGCGCGACGCCGCCGTGACGGGGCCGGGCCCGGCCGGGCCGCTCCCCGCATGGGCCACCAACAAGCTGGGCGGCACCGCGGTAAGGCCGGGGCGCGGGGCGCGGGGCGAGGGGCGAGCCCCGGCCGGGCCTGAGCGGTGCTGTGGGTGTTGCAGGACTGGATGCCGGCGGTGCGGGCGGGCCCGCCGCGGTGCGCGGGGTGCGGGCGCGCGCTGGCGCTGGCGGTGCAGGCGTACTGCCCGCTGGAGCGCAGCCCCGCGCACCGCGCGCTCCACGTGTTCGCCTGCGCCGCGCCGCGCTGCTGGGGAGCCGCCCGCAGGTGAGCGTTGTTATCCCGCTGGTATCGGTATTGGTATTGGTGTTATTGCTGCTGTTATTCGTTATTCCTGCCGCTGATCCGCTGTCCCTCTCGCCCTCCGTTTCTCTCTGCCCGGCGCACCGAAGCTGGAAGGTGCTGCGCTCCCAGTACTCGCAGGCCCAGGATAAACAAGCCCGAGATGGCAGCGTCGAACAGGTACAGCTCAGCTCTGCCTGCCCGGGCTGTGCCGGGGCTGCAGGGAGCGAGCTCTCAACCAGAATGAGCTGCGCACTCTGCCATCTCCTTGCTTCGATAGCCGGAGCCTTCCTCCAGAAGCTGCACTCTATGATGGCTTGCAGTCACATTCTGTGGAGAAGTCGTGGGCACGGAGTTTTTTTCATTGCACTACACCGTTTACTATAAGACAGCTAAATAGTGTTTAACTTACTGTTTGAGATCTTCGTCAAGCTGGTTTTAAAGTGGACATTGCAGTCCACCTGTATGGCCAAAACTGATACAGCTGACTAAACTTTATTTTTCAACTTCAGATGATTGGGCTGTACCGTTTAGGCTTGGATCTTTAACCTGCTTTTTTGTCTTCTATTTTAAATTGATCTCTGCAAATTTAACACGAGCTTTTTTTAATTAGTGTAACTGAATTATTATTAATATACTTGTGAGGAAAAATGGCATGTTGTCTAAAGCAGGTTGGAAGAGTAGGGTGGCACCAAACTAGTGGAGGCAGGCAAGGGAGTGTTTATATAGTTGGTGCATTTGCAAAGTGAAAGCTTGGCTTGTGGTAAAAGAGCTTTTACTCTGGTAAAATAATGGTGGTGTTATTATTATTTCCTTCTGTAGTTTGCCCTTTGGGTGTAGTAGCTGCTTCAGCTGGCAGGGGCTGTGCCACAGCCAGGGCATGGCAGCAGGAGGCACAAGGGCCTCTCAGAGGGCTGATGAATTCTTGCTCTGATTTTGCAGTGTGAGATGTTTTTGCCATAGCTGCTGGTGTGAGAAGTAAACGTGGGTTTGGTGGGAAGTACCACAGTGAGGAGAGTAGGTGCAATAACACTGATCATTAGGTTAAGGTCTCAGTTCTCTCACCTGTTATAAGCTGAATTTGAAGGGCGTCAGGGTGGCGTACCTTGGCAATGTTCTCTTCCTTTTTTCATTTTTTTTTGTGGTTCTCAGAAACAAGAATCAAACTTTGCTGCAAAGGATTGGTGTGAAGATGCAGATGACTGGGGAGCCTGTGATGGAGCAGAGCCTCCTGCATGTGCCTCCCTTGAGCTGCTTGGCCTAAAGAAAGCTGTGAGCAGTGAGGTGGAGTGTGCATCCCAGCTCCAGCAGCTCCACCTGTCTGAGCCTGCCCATGGCCCAGGTCCCCAGGACACACATCCTGCAGCCAGTGAGGAAATGGTGATGGCAGTGGCTGATTCAGCTCCTGTGTTCCAGCCCTTCTACATTAATGTTGTTGATGAGGAAGACTACATGGGTTTGCTTGATACAGATCATGCAGATAAGCTACTGAAAGAGTATCAGCAGAGGGAGTGTGTTAACTTGGAGCAGATGATGTCAGAAAGGTGAGAACAAGTCTGGATTTCATGGTGAGACTGAGGGAATTGTTTGGCTTCCTGTATGCTGACTGATAATCTAAACAGGACTCTCACTAAACCTGAATGATGTTGTCTGGAAGCTCCTTTGGGAACCGTTGGTGTGCTGTGCAGGAAGAACAGAACAGTGCCCCCACTGCTGCCAAATCTGGAGTTACTCCAAGATGTAGCTATTTCTGAGTGGCTGAGCACTTGGAGTGTTTATGGGCTCCAGGCGGTGCAATGGATGATTAAGCTCTGAAACAGTATCCATGCTAAGTGGCATGACTTCATATCATGACATTTCACGCTTTTTTTCTTTGCAGGGCTAAAGCTTTTCTTTCATTTTGGTTGCATTTTTAAGTGTTTAATTTTTAGGGATTTTGGCTAGAGACTGGGATGATGGTAAGACACCTGAAAGTTTAGTAAAGATTGCCTGAAAAAAAACAATTGAATGTGGTTACTGAAAGTATTTTCTTAGTAAAATATTTAACTTAAGTGGTCACAGTGAGGACTTTTGACCACTTGTGCCTGAATTGTGGACAGCGTTGAATTTGTTTATAGCCAAAGCTGCTGTCCACTGCAGAATCTGCGTGGAAGACTTTTGAGCAGTGGTGGTCCTGTTGATTTCAGTTGACTTTTATAAAATTGTAGAACTTTAATTATGCTTGATTCAAAATTGAAAAGGAAAACATCATAATTTAAAAACCACAAAAATATTTGGGAAGTTATTAGAGGAAGGGGTTTTTGATGGAATAAAGCAGGTATCTGGTGGATTTGAGTCTCATGTGGTAGTTTGAAACACTGTTAGTAATTGTAAGTCACCAGAATCCAAAGATCTAGAAGCAAAATGTTCACTTGCGACCTCTAACAGGAATTTTCTCTTAACATGTGTATCTTTTTTTTTTTTTCATTATATTTAATATATGAGTTTATAGTAACCATTCCTTATTTAAAGCATTCATGTCATACTGAAAACCTTACTGGACAGTTTGTTTCTTGTCTTCATACAGTTTTGCTGGTGAAGATGGTAATGAAAAATATGAGAAGAGTGAAGTCAAAAGCTGGGACCACACATTCCATAAATTCATGAAAAGAATATCTGTGTGTCCTGAACAGATTCTAAGGTATGTTGATAATCTGGTTGTAACAGGGAGATACAAATCACTGGCATGGGTGGTTGGTACATCAAAATAAATTCTTTAATTGGAAATATATGTATGTTTTAACTCCTTAACAAAATAAAACCCCAAACCTGCTATGGAGGCTGCTGCCGTGTCTCTGGTCAGACTTCAGTCCCTGGATGGGTTTTCTTTATATGAAGTAGATGAGAAGCAAAGCAGGATCAGAGACCTAAGCTGTGGCTATGGGAGACCTTTGGCACAAGACCTGTATTTGAATACCTGACTGTATTTGAAGCCTCACTGAAATCCAGGCTCAGAGGTTTCCAAGAGACACTGTTGAGGTGGAAGTATAACACAGAGGTGTGATGTTGTGATAGATTTCCAAGGCTATCTGCTCTGAAATGTTTTGGTCTATTTGGAATTTCTAATGTCTGTCCTGCAAGGAATTACTTCTTTTAGAGCCCCAGATCTGCAGCTCATTGTGATTTCCCCTGAGCACCCAGCAGTCTTCAGGTCCTGTGCATCTGTTGCTTTTCCTAGAACAGAAGCAGGTGTAACCTCAGAGTAGCTGTTCTTCCTGAGAGAGGAGTTAATTCTGAATGGGAGTATGGCAGACAGTAAATCATAAGTCATTCATAGTAGCAGAAAATACAGGTTTTCATGCATCGCACCAACTGTTCCAGGGAGTCCAGTGGTTGCCTGTCTGGTCAGGCTGCCTCAGTGTAGTGACAGGGCTTTTGTTTACCAACTTTCTGGTACCAGGTGGAACTAACTGGGCCCTTTTTGATGAGGAGTTAGAAGTCTGATTGACTGCTTAGACAGAAAAGAAACATGAGAAATTTTTATTAATTGTCTAAGATTACACAGGAGATTTTCTAATGCAGAGTGCAAGTAGCATTTTCAGACAGCTTTTCACTGCATCTGTCACTTTGTGGTATTGTGCTCTTTGAATTTGCCATTCCTCTAAAACATCAGCTCTGGTGCTCCCTGGGCTGTCCCTGGTTGCAGTCTTTCTGTAGCCACTCTTTGCCCTCCCTGGGGACTGTCAGTGTGCTCTCAGTCTCCCATTTCCCCTGCCTGCAGGGTCCTGTTGGCCTTCAGCAGAGCACAGAGTCTCCTGCTTGGCATTCCAAGGTGGAAACCATCCTTGATCTTTGTTCCTGTTAGCTGCAAAGCTTTGATAGCTCTTACAAATTATCTATCCCTTCTGAGCCATAGCTACGATGGTTTTGAGACCAGTTTGGTGTTAAATCTTTTACTTGTTGAATTTCATCTTTTACTGCCACTGCTTAGGATTCTGTTTTTCAGGATAGTTTGCTTGATTAAATTATTTGGGTACAGCATATTTTGGAGGTGTCCATTCAAAGCATTTGTCTCCTCTAAATCCAGCTCTTTCCTTAAGATTTTCCAGGCATTAACCTACCAAGTATTTCCCCCATCTTTATTTTTTAGTTCATGGCTCCTTTACAGCTTCTGATTCACAGCCATGTTTTCTACTTGAAGCAGGTTCAGAGATTTCAGCAAATCCTGAACACTGTTGCCAACATGTTAAGATTTTCTACCAACTTTAGGTATTTTAAAAAATTACTATTTTTTCCTCCCTGTCTTCTCCCAGATACTCTTGGGATGGTCAGCCTTTATTCATCACGTGTCCTCCAGCCAACCTGGACCAGGATATTCCAGCCTGCAGTAACTGTGGAAGCAGCAGAGTGTTTGAGTTCCAGCTGATGCCCACGTTGGTCAGCATGCTCCAGAGTGACTCAGGTGCTTGACTTGGTTGAATCAGTATTTGTAACAGTCTCCTTTTTGGGAAAAGGGAAGTGAGCTGCAATTGGGGTTGTTTCCAGCTACCCACACGTGTTTAACCACAGTGATGGTGTTCGGAGAATCTTCTGTCTCCATTACAGATTTCACTGAGCAGAGAGAACTCTGCTTTCTGGAGACTCTGATTGCAGCTTGAGTTGCTCACTAGTGAACTTTAATAACTGCAGTAGGGATAATTCCATGGCCTTGGGAGTATTTGTCTTTATGGCCTCTTAAAGGAGGCTTGGAAAATAATAAATACTGTGAGATAAGAATGCAGACACTTAAAAAATCTCTTCAAAAATTCTGATCCAGCTGCCTTTAATATGTTTAACATTAGAAAATGCTATTTACACAGGAGACTGAATTAATCTGTGCGAAGACTGAAGTCTGGTGGTAAACTATAGCCCCTGATTATGTCACTTTTCATACCCTTATGTACCTGTGTTGCTTTGTTTTTAGATCTGTCAGTGGAATTTGGAACTGTTATAGTTTACACATGCAAGAGAAGCTGTTGGCCGACAAATCATCAAACCCCTCTTGAAGAATTTATTTTTGTGCAAGAAGACCCGGATCAGGGATTATTTAAATAAATTGTATTTCTCTGCATAGATGAAAAGTCTGTTGGGGTGTTTGTTTCCTTTATTACAAGTGTGTAATTACATAACAGAATTTTCCTCAGATGAAAAATTAAATTTGTTTGATGGCAGTGTGCTTATTTCCAAGAATAACTGAAAGATATTAGCATGCCTCTAAAATGGAGTGGCAAAACTTGCCTCTTTTGGTTACACGTGGAAATTGAAGTGTTAAGATTGTCTCACAGTTCTAGTTAGTATTTGGGAAAGAAGGAGAAAACCCTTCTTTTATATTATTAGTATCCATCAGCCACACAGAATCCAGTTTTTAGAAACTCTTAGCAGTGGAGAACTTTAAGCCAGCCTGATTTTAAAAAGCAAGTCTGCTTTGATTTGACCACGGATTGGGATTTCAGTGGGGAGTGGCTGAAGGGCCTTGCTCTCCCTGCAGCCTTCCAACATGAAGCTTTTAGTTTTTCTAGTGAAGGAAGGGTTTCATATGTATGGTAAAATGAGCTGTGGCAGTGCCATGGGTTTGGGTGGGGCGAAGGTGCAAGGGTGAGTTAACCCTTGTGTTCTCACAGGTACAGAACTGGGGCAGACTCAGCACCTGCCATGGTGCAGGGAGATTGTGCAGCTTTAGTTAAAACCATCTGCATTCTCCTGTGCCTTCCCTGTTGGCTTAGGCTGAACTGTAGCATCTTCAGTGATTGAATGAAAAGTGATGCGAGTGTCCTTAGAGACACTTAGATTCTGTACAGGTTTAATGCCGCAACATAAATTAATGCAATAAGAGTGTGGGCTTAAGGAGAGGTGGAGAGGACAGGAAATGATGCATGGGTGATGGAATGCTCGCAAAACTGTTTTTAAGGAAGAACTGTAGCTTACCGTGTCAACTTCTTGAGGCAAGTTAGTTAACTGAAGTAATAAAAAAATAAATATTAAAACTTAGAAATAAATATTAGAAATTAATTAGAAATAAATATATTAACTATATCATAGAATATGCTGATTTGGAGGGATCATCGAGTCCTGGCCTTGTTCAGGATGCCCCACGAATCCCACCCCCTGCCTTGGGGGCATTGTGCAAATGCTTCTTGAGCTCTCTTTATAATAATATAATACAGAAAACCCTTAAACATATAAATATATTAAATATGTATATTTGAACTATTAGTATATTAAGAATTAAGGCAAGAAATATCTGTTGCAGCAGGGTCTGAGGTTCCGTGGCGGCAGCGGGGCTCGAACCCGCGGCTCTCCGGCCCCGCCACCGCGTCTTTCCCGGGCAGTCCTCCGGGCCGGCAGGGGGCGCTGCGCGCGCGCGAGCGGCGCTCTGTCCCGGGGGGCCCCTCAGGAGGCGCGCGGAGCCGCCGCCGTGTCCGTCATGGCGGCGGCGCTGTCGGGGCCGCTGAGCCCCGAGCTGGCCCAGGCCGTGTCCCAGGCGCGGGTCCTGGTGGTGGGGGCCGGCGGCATCGGTTGCGAGCTGCTCAAGAACCTGGTGCTCACCGGCTTCAGCAGCATTTACGTGGTGCGGGTCGATGCCGGGGCGGGGGCCGGGGCGTTGCGGGGCCGGCGGGCGGGGGGAGGCCGAGCCCGGGGCCGCGGGTGCCGCTCGGCGGGGGCGCGGTGTCGGCGGGGCAGCTCCGCCGCTGCGGCCTGTGCGCGGTTTCAAAGCGCCCGGGCCCGCCGAAGCCGGCGCGGGCCCGCCGGGCCGGGCCGCCACAAAGGGGCCGCGGCCTGCGCGCCATCGCCGCCCCCCCTCAGCCCGGGCTCTCGCCGGGCGCGGGAGCTCCTCCTTCCCCCGCCGAGGTCAGGCTGCCTTCCCGGCAAGGCCGTGTATCTCCGCGAGCCCGCGGATAAATCCGCCCGGGAGACCGCGCTGTGCCGTGCTTGCTGCCCGGCGGTATCTTGAAAGTCTTTAGTTTTGCCGAGTGCCGCCTTTGCTGGTGCTGGGGGTGATGGTCCGGTGATGAATTGCCCGAGAAAACCCCGGGAGAGGCGAACTCTGCTTTTAGATCCCGGGCTGTAAACCCGTCAATGCTGGCGCTTCCCGCGGGCTCGTGCTTTCACTTTTGCTTCCAGATATTAATCTGAATGCGTACAGGAAGGACAGGTGTGAGAGGGTAGTAATTAACAAGAGATGGAGAAAAATACTGTTGGTGAAACTGGGATTGACCGGTGTCCAGACCTTTATTGGTTTCTTACTGTAGTAAAGAAGAGCATATGGTTTTAAATCCAGCTGGAGCTGGTCTGTTTCCTTCACTACCGTTTTACTAACGTGCCCAGGAGTCACATCTGAGAGTTTTGTGTGACAGGTTGTGAGGAGTTTGGATTTGCAGTCCAGCTTGTTGAGCAGAGCAGCTCTTATCTAAAACCATATCAGCTTCTAAAAGAAAACAGTTACCTTGTTTGCCTTGTTATTCTTACAGCTTGGGCTTTCCTACTGGAATGCTTTTTAAACTTGTAGAGTGTGTTCAATTCCAAATTTTCCTTTTGATTTGAGAGCCTATCCAATTTGAACATTGCCAGGGAATATAAATAGGGAAGGGATAATCAATAACTGCAGAGGAGTGGAAGCATTTTCTGCACTCTTCCCCTCTTTTTTTCCCCCCTACTCTGCTGTGTCTGTTATGTATTCTTGCAGTTCATTATAACAGAGCTCAAAGCTCCTGATTTTCCAGTTAGTCATTAGGCGTGAATCTCATCGGGGTGTGCTGCTTGTTTCACTTGTTATAGTGTGGGGGTTGGTATTGCCTTTCAAGGCTGACTTGGTGGGACTCCATTAACTTAAATATATGTTGGATCAGGGCTGTCTTCATATGACAATATCACTGGCAGTGTTTTATGTAAGACATAATGTTTTGATAACATAGGGAACAGGTGGGTACAAGACAAGGTGAGAGCAAAAGAAGACTTGTTACACAAAAAGGGAATTTGCTGTTAGCAGAATAAATTGCTTTTGTCAACATTTGTGATACTGCTGAGAATTTTCCTCGGTTATTAAATATCAACAAACTTGAACATCTGAAAATACTTTTTGGTTTTATTAGTAAGTTGTGATTTTTTTAAAATAATATTAATGCTAAAAATAAAAATTACTAGTTTTGAATACCAGACAACTGACTAATATGTGGCTTAAGTATAGTGTGTTGAAAGGCATACCCTTGTCCTGGGAACAAAGAGCAAAATTATGCTTTTTCAGGATCCAGGTCTGAATTAAGAACATGAGTTGTTAACATGTTGTTAAGTTATATTGCCATTTCTCCCAGGTTACCAAAATGGAAACACTGTAGTTGCCTCATAAGTGAGCTGTTAAATTCTCCTCGTTCTTAGCTAGACTGAAGCTTCTGTTGAGGTCTAATGGTCTCAGGTTTTCCCTCTGGAGAAGTCCCTTTGCTCCCTTTAATGCTGTAATTCTTGTTCTCCCTAGGAGCTGTTGTCGCTTGTCGTCCTCTCCAGTTGAAATATTCAAAGCTTTTTGGGCAGTGAAGGTTTTAAGAGAGTTTTGCACTTTACTGTTTTCTCTTGAAGTTCTTGGGCTTTCTGGCTTTGGGCTAAGCAAGCTTTCTGTGTGTCTTTTGAGGAAGGAGCAGAGGTAGAAATGTGAATTTTGCAAATACCGTTTTCATGAGAAGACACAAGGCCAGGGGTCATTTTTGTGACACTGGTAGTAATGTTTAACAGTCACAGTTCTATATTTTAAAACATTGTATCTTTTCTGTGTGCTCTATACCCACAGGGGCTTTTATTAACTGGTAAATGAAAGACTGTAGCTGTTGCAGCCTTGAGTATGTTAAAACTTAGTCCTTCAATTGAAAATACTCCCTTCAGAAAAGAGGTGGCTTTATCTTGGGGTTTGGTTCTCTCATGGAGAGGATGTGCAGTGAGTGTGTGCTGAGCTTTTTTCATAGTTCAGGTTTGGTTAATGAAGTCAGAAGTGTGTGAGAACACCCTGAGTAGGTCATGTTTAAACTCCACACTGCACAGTCAGTCTGAGTGTGCTCTCTGGGTAGCTGAAGGTGTTACTGTGCTGAGTATGACTGCATTACCTCTGGGAATTTGGGAGAAATAGCCCTGATGCTCAGAAAAACTCTCCCTCTCCTCATTAAAAATGTTAAGGATAGAAGACTTGTAAAAAGGGTTGTTGATCAAAGAAACTACTTGCATGGAAAGTAGTGGTAACAAAGCTAGGAATAAATGTCAAAGTTCTAGTTAAATCTTCTTAATTCTTGTGGGGGCTAAAGATACTGGAATTTATGCTGTCCCTGTGTATTTATTAATAAATAGAAGCATAGCTGTTAGGGGAATTGCAGTCATGGCATCCTTTGTGCTCTGTGCTTTATGTTTTTAAACATTTTGATTGTGTGATTGGATTTCTTTTTTTATAGGTAGGCTTCATAACTTGTTGATGTGCAGTTAGGCAGTCAGTCCTGGGGACAGGCAGTAAAGGCTTCTGCCCCGCAGTGTGTGTGTAAGATGGCTGTGCAGCCCCTGGTGTACTGATTCCAGTGCTTAAAGCCATGCTCTGTGAAGTGGAAGGACCAGTTGGTTTGGAGCAGCCTTTCCTGGGCCCGGGGGTAGCACGGAGCCAGTGCTCAGGGTGGGAGGTGCAGGGAGAGGCTGGCTGGACCTGTCCCGATGGATTTCTGCGTCTTCCCACCTGAGCTTGCGCTGTGCTCCGCAGGAATTGCCGCTAAAATCTTTATCCTGTGCAAGCAGCGCCGTCGGTGTTGGCTTTCTACTCACGGTGCGTGGACGTATCTCAAGAGTCACGAGCTGTTGCAGCAGAAAGTTTGTTCTCAAGTAGCCCTGCACTTCTGTCATGGTCCCCTGTCAGCAATCATTGATAACCTGTGGATTCCTGAAGATAA
Source organism: Cinclus cinclus (assembly GCF_963662255.1). Classification (NCBI taxonomy): domain Eukaryota; kingdom Metazoa; phylum Chordata; class Aves; order Passeriformes; family Cinclidae; genus Cinclus; species Cinclus cinclus. The sequence continues at coordinate 19,085,684 of NC_085056.1, read as the reverse complement.
CTAGGTGGCCACTTGTGCCTCTTTGGTTGCTGTAGTGCTGATATGACAACTGGAAGATCTGAGAAGGGGTCTGTAACGTTTCTGCGTTTTGGCCAATTGTCTTTTCTTCAAACTGTCTTAATGGTTTTGTTCCTTTTCTTCCTGTGAAAGTGAAATGCCTTTCTTGTGTGTTTATAGATTGATTTGGATACTATTGATGTCAGCAATCTCAACAGACAGTTTCTGTTTCAGAAGAAACATGTTGGAAGATCAAAATCGCAGGTAAGGAAAAAGTCAAAGCTCAAGCCTCATTACTCAGTATTATTTTATGTGTAGTGTTAGAAACATGTTACAGTTTAGTTTCTGCTTGGAAGAGGTAAGTGTTGGTTGGCTGATTGTGGCCGTCCACATCATTTCATTATTAAAGTATTTAAATCACTTGAGGTAGTCAACTTACTCGATACACAGCTGGTATCAAGTCTGTCTTTTAGAAGGAAGGAAGAAATAATAAGTGTTTTTTTTGTTTTCTTTTTTTTTGTTTTGTTTCTAGGTTGCCAAGGAAAGCGTGTTACAGTTTTGTCCAGAAGCTAATATTATAGCTTACCATGATAGCATCATGAAGTATGTTTGGTTTTAAGCTCTAATTATATGTTTGATTTGCAAGTACTGTGTTATTTAAATGCTACATTGGTGTACTTTAAGGTATTTTACAAAGCTTCCTCAGTAAGGAGAAATACCTGTAAATGTGAGCTCCCACACGCCTGAGTGGGAGTATGACTTTTGCATGGGTTTTAAGCTCTGGTAGTAAGCTGTAGTAATTCGTTTGTGTCTGTTTTTTATTTTATTGGCAATATTTACCATATGAGTTTCTACTCTGTAAGGATATCCTGATGTCTTGAGCAATAATTGAATTTAAAGACATGTGAATGTTGAGTCTGTGATTTATAAAAATAAGTCCTTTGTGTGGATATAAGTAACTGTCATTTATATATGCCCCAAGATGTTGAAATTTAGTCTCTATGATCTGCAACCAATGAGTAGATTACAAGGTTATGTAAAGTTCCATTAGCTATTCCCCATGTTTTAATTTATATTTTCCCCAATTTCTAAAAAGTGGTTATTCTGTACCATGGAGGTTTGAACTCTGATGTTGCTATTAGCCAGTGCAACACTGACTCACCACATCCTTCTCCTGAAACTGTTCATGCTCTTTTCTCTTTCTTCTTCTCTACCTTCCTCTTTAAGTCAGAAAAATCCAGTGTAAAGATAACTGAAGTGCCAGGATTTAAGGTCTCATGTGTTGGCTCCTCAGGGTACGGCCACACCATCAAACCAATGGAGCTATCACAGCACAATGAATTATGCACAGTCTGATGAGCTGTGGTAATTACAGTGTGCATGTTTTAGCCACAGCTGATGGTTTTTAAGGTCAGTTACCACAGCTCAGCCAATTTACTCATTAGGTCAGAGTAGTTTAATCACTTTCCCTTGTCTGCCTATTTCATTGGTCAAATTAGTACTAATTGCAGTAGCTTCCTTCCAGCAGCATAAAATTCATCCTTTCATCCAGCTTTAAAGTGAGCAGAAGACAAATGGGGCAGTTAAAGGGTAGCTAGATTTATAAATGTATAATATGTGTAATTTATCACATGAATATCGGTTGCATGTGTAGAGTTTCTGTTGTGCAGTAATAACCAACAACTTGGATGTGCCATTTGAAATGCTGTTTTTGTTTTCTGTAGCCCTGACTATAACGTAGAGTTCTTCCGCCAGTTTACGTTGGTTATGAATGCTCTGGATAACAGAGGTGAAGTTTTCACTATGATTTTATATTACAGATGTTGCTTGTTCCTTGCTGCAGTCACTTGAATAACAATTCCTTCCATCTGCAGTAGGACTAAGCCTTGTGTGCTTTGCTAAAAATTTGAAGGGGTGGTTAGTACTTCTGCAGATGTTTTGAAAGGAAGTGTGCACTGCTAATTGCTGCTTCATGGGACCTGGTGGGTGCTGTGGGTGCAGTGTAGCTTTAGTCAGTTGAGTTTGCTGTGTTTATTAATGTCCATATATCTTGTGAGAATGGGAAACTGGGCTTTGTGGAAATGGTGTCATGCTCTATAGAAAAACAAGGTATAGTAAAGATAAGTGCATAAGGATGCTAGTTGGAATTTGGAGAAGTAAAACTTCTTTTTTCTTAACTATTCAATTTTTTTTCTTCAAAACCCTCTTGATTTACAGCTGCCCGTAACCATGTGAACAGGATGTGTCTGGCTGCTGATATTCCTCTTATAGAGAGTGGAACTGCAGGCTACCTTGGACAAGTAACTGTTATCAAAAAGGTTAGGTGGGGTGTCACCCTTGTCATGGGCTATTTTAGACAACAGGGAGTGGGTGCTTGGAGATAGAGTTGCAGTTAATCTGTTAATAGCCCAAACTATTAGTAGCTTTCTTGGAGTGACAAGTAAATACTTCATTTTTCACCAGGGAGTGACAGAATGTTACGAATGTCAGCCTAAACCAACTCAGAAAACATTCCCAGGCTGCACAATCCGAAATACACCCTCAGAGCCTATCCATTGCATTGTGTGGGCCAAGTATTTGTTCAAGTAAGTGACTTCAAAAAAAACCTGTACTATGGTTCATTCTTCTGGTTTCTAAACCTACTGAGAAAGAAATCAAATTGACACACTTTTTTTTTATTATAATAGATTTTAAATTTATTTAGATGGGTTATGGTGAAAACCTCCGGTTCCTTGACGGGGTTCTGGGGTGATTATAAAGATGGAAGGTTGATTAGTTGATTAGTATTAGGCCTTGCTCTAATAGCACAAAAAAATCTGGCAGAGTATTTTTGCACAGCAGTGTAGGTTGAGGTTGCTTTATTCTTCATCTTTGTGTGAAGCAAGCACATTGCTCAGTTTAATACATGTTTTAACAAATGTAAAGTTTGTCGGAATCTTGGATATCCCAGAGGTTCTAAAAATGCATTTAGTACTTGAGTGTCAATATTAGGTTGAATATTGAGTGAGCTACTGAGTGAGTTATACAGAAAACTGTTTTGCTGAATTCATTTTTGTATTGGGCAGTTTGTGTTGTCCATGTTAAGTCCATGTGTGCTGAATCCAAGCAGTTTAAAAAGCAATGTATGAAGGCAATCTGTCTGAAAGCAAGGAATCCTAAAATGAGTGTTTATCCATATCTTTAACCAGATATGCTGAAATTCTAGCCTTGTTGTTTTTCTTAATTGTTATATAGCCAGCTCTTTGGAGAAGAAGATGCTGATCAAGAAGTCTCACCTGACAGAGCTGATCCTGAAGCTGCCTGTGAGTGTGATATAAGCTGGTGTCTTACGCTTTTACTGAAATGTTCTGCTTCAGAGATTATGAATCCTTTCTGTGCATTTCCTAAGGTTAGAGAGTTCAACTCCATTTTCTTTAAAGAAGATTCTGCTTCTGGCCTCTGGGAGGCTTGTATTTTGAACAGAGTACTGAGTGATATTTGTAGTCACTCCACATTTCCCACTCCTAGCTGAGGGTTTGCAAGGAACTTCAGGAATTGCGTTTGAGCTTTTCTAGCCTGCAACACTCCAGCATTGAACTACATAGGAAGTATGGCCGTTTTGAGTGATATTTTTATAGCTATTCACTATTTTTCTGTAAGGACAGTAATCATAGTTACTAAGAGATAAGCACCATTGTTGGTTGCTTCTTTTGGATCCTTTAATAGATTAATGGACTTGGGAGGGGGAGCTTAGAGGATCCTCTGACTCTTCAAATTCTTTGAACATCAGATAGTAATCACTGGACAGGTTGCTCCTACAGGAAGTGCAGAATATAATAGGTGAGTCTTTAAAAGAGTGGCAGTATAAAGTCACTTAAAGCAATGGCTGCTGCCATGGTTGACAGATAGCAAATCCAATGCCACTTATTTAGTTAAAGACAGCAGGGCAGGTACAGGAGTGCTGAGCTGGAGCCTGGTGTCTGCAGTGACAGGCTGCCCACAGTCAGGGTGCTGTGCTCACACAGAGGTGCCAGTGTCCAGGTTTGACCACAACTCAGCACTACGTAGCCCTCAGTCACTGCCCTGCACAGAGCAGGGAGAACCACACAGAAAGTGAACCTCACAGGCTGGGATAAGAACAGCTAATAATGGAGAGAAATATGTAATACTATTGATAATAGTTGGAATAAAGAGAGGGGGAATAAAACTTAAACAAGTGACGCAGTTGCTGACTGCCCTCTGGCCAGTGGATGCTCAGCCAGTCCCCAGGCAGAGATCAGCCCCTCCCAGCCAACTCTCCCAGTTTATGTGCTGAGCAGGACGTTCTGAGGTCTGGAATATTCCTGTGGCCAGTTCAGGTCAGCTGTGCTGGCTCTGCTCCCTCCCATCTCCCTGTGCTTCTGTTCCCTGGCAGAGCACAGGAAACTGAAAAGTTCTTGACTTGGAGTAACCTCTTGGCAACAGCTACAACATCAGCGTGTTACCAACATTATTCTTGCGCAGAATCCAAAACACAGCACCAGACTACCTACTAGAAATAAAATTAACTCTCTCCCAGCCCAAACCAGGACATCCAGGGAAGAGTCAATACAATATTTATAAAGGGAAGTCATGCCCAGCACAGCTCTGTGGGGCTGTGGAAGCAATCAGCAAGCCTGTTCAGTGTGTCTGGTTTAGGCTGTTCTGAATGTGCTGGGGGAAGATCCAAAAACTGGTGAGGGCAACCTGGGGGACATAAGCAGCCAAGGGGATTAAAAAGGCTGAAGATCTTGAAGTGGATAAACTATTTGAATGATAGAGACAAATGGTGATTAGAGGAGTCTCAGATGAGAGATGTGTGCTGTTCAGTGCAAATGATTAGGCAGAGTCACTCAATAAAAAAGGAATAACTGCAAAAAGTAGTAGAAAGCTTCACAAAACAAAATGACTGGGCAATGAAACATGAGGGAGATAAATATGAAATAATGCAAATGATGCATTGGTAAATTCACAAATTTATGCATAAAGTGATGGTGTCTGATTTGATTTTTCTCATTCAGTCAAGATGTTAATAGATAGTTCTGTGAAAACATCAGCCCAGTTATTATAAATGATAGCAATTGTTGGATGTGACTGGGAAAGAAAGAAAACTGTTAGCATCTGTATAGATTGTTTTTTTTTGTTGTTGTTGTTTAAAAAGAACCAGAGATAGGAAACTGATTTTTTTTAGTTTGTTTTGAAATCCCAACCAAACTAAGACTCTTTAGCCAGAAAAGATACTACTAAAGAGGGATGGTAAGACATTCCTGAAGTAGCAACATTATGTGGAGAAAATTAGTGGGAGAGAAGTTTCTGCCAATAAAGGAGTTGTGTGTTATCAAGTTAAATCAGTGAGTTGCACTTGCAGAGGCAAAGAGGAACAGGCAAACTGTGCCAAATCCAGCTTTTGCTGGGTACAGTAAAGCCATTTTATGGTCCCTGCATGATTTTGGTTATTGACTCTGGGGGTAATACTTGGATGGGATTTTTTTTTTAATATTGCTTATCACTTTATTAATAGGGGAGCCAGCAGAAGCAGAAGCCAGAGCACTAGCATCCAATGAAGATGGTGAGATTAAACGTGTTTCAACTAAGGAATGGGCTAAATCCACTGGCTATGATCCAGTTAAACTTTTTACTAAGGTATCTTCTTTACCCCAAATAAATGTCTTTGTTGAAATGTATGAGGTGCTGTAAAGTTAAATCAAACCCCATCTTGGACATTTAATGCAAGCCATCATTATGTGATCGTGTTGTGACATCCACCAGTTTTGCTGTTGTGTTGGTCTCTTGCCACATTTGCTTGTTTTACAGGATTCTGTCTGCACCTGTAGAGATGCAGCAGCCTGGCCACTGTGCAGACAAAACTCCATTGCAATTACTTTTAATGGGAAATGCTCTGTTTGAGCTCTGGAATTGCACTGGGCATAATCAGAACCAGTCTGAGAACCTAAAAGCTGTCAGTCATCTGTGTTTTATCAGGCTCTGGCATAAGGAAAAACAAACCAATGTAGTTTTTGTTTTAAATAGTTAGTGAAAGTGGATAAATAGAGCAAATGAGCTTGAATGTAATGTTTATAGGTTAATGACTAATAGTAACTCTTCTTTGGAAATTCATTGGTATGTTCATTCACTTGTCTCAGAGAGGGCATATAAAACACTGTAGGGGTGGCTTCAGTAGATAGGTAAAACCACTGGTTGAGCTACCATTTCTTGATTTTTCACTTTGCTCCTCCCCAGATTAATCAGAGCTGTGCTTGCTCTGTGCAATGAGTGTTAAAGAGTGGGGAATAAGTTTTTAGAATATTTGTATGTAGTTAAAAATACCGTCAAGGAGAAAATCAAAATCTCATCAATGTAATGCTGATTTTTCAGCCTTCTTTTTCCTCTTTCATTTATTTTTTTCCCTATTTCCTAGCTTTTCAAAGATGACATTAGATATCTGCTGACAATGGATAAGCTCTGGAGGAAAAGAAAGCCTCCAGTGCCACTGGACTGGGCTGAGGTACAAAAGCAAGGTAACTGTCCCTCCTCCTGTATATTTGTAAGTTGTACCTGCTGTTTATTCATGCATCTCTGTGATACGTACATTTTTTTACTGCCACAGTTGAGTTGTGATAATGCCTATATTAATTCTTTACACTTCCTGAAGATTTCAAATTTTGTTTTGCAGTTGTTATTTTAGATGCTCAGTATTGGCTGTAGAAAATACACATTTCACAAAATTATGTCAGCTTATTCTAGGACACCTTACCATAAACACTTACAAGATTTCTCTCTGAAAGTTGTTTGGTTAAAAATTTATATTTGCTGTAATTTGTGCATGTTTAGGTGAGTGATACCATAGTTATAGTTGCAGTTTTAAATGCAGATTTGTTGTAAAATTTTTGGGCTACTGTAGGTTAAGGATATTGTTCTTCAATTTAGAAAATGCTAAATTTTACTGAACTTGGAAAGTTATTTGAGAGAACTCTGTGGAACTTACAAATATTCCTGATGTTATTTTTTTTCCTCTTTTTTTTTTTCCCAAAGAGCAAAACATATCTGACCAGCAGAATGAGAGCTCTGCAGTGTTGAAGGATCAGCAGGTTCTCAGTGTCAGAAGCTATGCAGACCTGTTTTCAAAGAGTGTTAAAACCCTGAGCCTTCACCTGGCTGAGAAGGCTGATGGAGAAGCACTTATATGGGATAAGGTTAGTTTGCCATGTATAAACTCTACATGTGTAATACAAATATTAGATGTGCTCATTCAGGTTCCTTCCAAAATGATACTGCTTAGAACAAAACTATCTGGTACCTTATAGAAACACTTTCTGTATGTAAACAAATATGTTCTTCAAACACAATATTGTATAACTCACTAAGGTGTGCTGTGGTGTGAAATAACTTGATTCACCAAATTCTCCAGCTCATAAGAGCACAAATTCACAAGTACTTGTCATATTTTGATTTTTGAAAATACTTAAATAGTGCAATTTCATTTTTCCCTTCTTATCTGTCTCCAGAACATGCTCTTAGCCAGATGTCAGTCGCTGGGGTTTTACTGAGGTTGTGAGCAATCTGCTGATGATGGGTGTGCAGTACAAGTTCTGTTGAAGAAGACAAGAATTTTCTCTTATCACCACACACCATATCACTTCACTCAGTTATCATTTGGCATAATAAAAAGTAGTCTGTAAATGGGGGGGAGTGGGAAAATATTAAAATATTACTACAACCAATAGTACAAATACTTCTCTCTGAAACGCCCAGTGATTGAAAGTGATTCAGAGTTAAAATACAATGTAAAAATGTTTAAAACATTGTATAGACTTAAGATTTTAACATTTTTATAATGTACAAGGCATTTTATTAGCATGAATGTACTAATTTGCTACTGAAATACGTGTTTAGAAACTGTAGTTAGTATTTAAAGAACTACTGCTCTGGCCAGGTACACCATCTGAAAGAGGAAGTATATTGACTTGGAAATGGAATTTTTGTACAGAATTTTTTTTTAAATTCTGGTTTTTAAGGTTTTAGGAACAATGCGCTGCAAACTCCTTCCAATGAGTAATCTGATTTTTAAATGTTTCTTGTATCAACTTATTTTTAGGATGACCCTTCTGCCATGGATTTTGTCACTTCTGCTGCAAACCTCAGGATGCATGTTTTTGGAATGAATATGAAGAGCAGATTTGATATCAAGTGTAAGGATAAAATGTAACATTGTTTTATTTGAATTATTATCTACTTGTTTTCTTTTGCTGTTAAAAATCTGCATACTCTTGTTTGTTTTGCAGCAATGGCAGGAAATATTATCCCAGCTATAGCTACTACCAATGCAGTGATAGCTGGGCTGATAGTGCTGGAGGGTTTGAAGATTCTTTCGGGAAAAATAGATCAGTGTAGAACGGTAAGTGGGAATAAAATGCTTTTGCTTGCTTGCTATTTATTATTTGTTTGAAAGTTACATATAACATTTTTTCACTATTGTGTAGTTTTACTGTCTCTCACTTGTCCCTTCATTAGATTCTGACTATGCTGGGAACTTCCAGTCACAATGAAAAGAGAAGTGCAGGTCTTGAAGATCAATAAATTCCTATGACACAATAAAAATTAGCTGCTAGACAGGAGAGAGAAGCAGGCTGCCATTGCTTGCAGTGGGGTTGTTTGGTGTTAGAGCTGTTGGCAGGAGCTGCTCTATCAGCATGGGCTGCACTGGTTGTGTGAGGCTCCTGCTCAGCAGGCACAGCTGAGAGAGCTGGGGAACAGGACAGCCTGTGAGACCAGGACAAGAAATCTGCAGGAAAACAGGCTTTAGATGTGCTGGTAATTACAGAATAACCTGATTTCTTCTTGTCTGTCCTCAAGATTTTTCTGAACAAGCAGCCAAATCCCAGGAAGAAGCTATTGGTTCCTTGTGCTCTGGATCCACCAAATCCCAATTGCTATGTGTGTGCAAGTAAGCCAGAAGTGACTGTGAAACTTAACACACACAAAGTTACTGTGTTGACACTCCAGGATAAGGTAAATCTTATCTAATTCTAATTAGATTCTAATACTGTAGATTATTAAAATAAGGTATTTGCTCAGTATATTTTGACCAAGCATCTCCTGTTTATATTTACTATACATTTGTCACAGCTACAAGAAGAACTGATTAGCCAATATGCTTTTTGCCCATGTGTGTTGTATGGCTTGTGAAAGAATGTTTGAATTTGGTAAATTTTGGTTCCTTTAAAGCCTATTCATATCTGAAAGCAAAAAACAAAATTTGCATTTCAGTTAAAAGTTCAGTAGCTACATTACAGCTGTGATCACAATTGATTTGTAATTCTGTCATTTTGTGAACTATTTTAAAAAACTTTCTAGCATATATGAACCTGCAAGTATCAGACCTCAAAAATATACTAATTTTGTTGGTGGAAGTGAACAAAAAAGTACAGGCTTTCAGTAAATGCCTGAAAATGAGCCATAATAAAATCAACATAATTCAAGGGTTTTTTTTAATAAATCTTTTTAAGTCAGAGATTTAATATATTTGTATTTTCAGATACTGAAAGAAAAATTCGCTATGGTAGCACCAGATGTGCAAATAGAAGATGGAAAGGGAACTATCCTCATCTCTTCAGAAGAAGGTGAAACAGATGGTATGTATGCTCCTTTGGGATTAGGATAAGAGTGTATAAACCCTTGGAAGAGACTCTACAGAGTAGGTGTATAGCAGATGTTGCAGTTTGAAGAGAACTGGGTTTGCAAGGTTTTTAAGTGGCTTGAGGATGGCCAGGGGTATTGCGTGCAGCTCAGCTTTCCTGCACAAAGCACTGCTCAGCTGGCACGGCAGGATTCCTTTCAGGAACAGGTATCTGCCTGCAAGCCTCCTGCATTTGCTGGCTTGTGGATGGTGCTTTGTTCATAATGCCAGAAACCATCTCCAAAATGTTCCCAAATGCAGTAGTTGTGAAGTGCTGGAACACAATGGCATGAGGAGTAAATAAATCAAACATAATTAGCTTTAACTCCTAATAGGCTTAAATGTCAGCTTTTAATTGAAATATAGCTACTACGTGTTAAGATTATGTTCCTACTTAAAAGTTCTGGAGTACTCCATATTTATCCAGGTGTAAGGATCATTCTATAAATAGCTCCATACACTGCAGCTTTTTACTGTTTTTGCAGCAAACAACCACAGGAAATTATCAGACTTCGGAATTCGAAATGGCACTCGACTACAAGCAGATGATTTCCTCCAGGACTATACTCTGTTAATCAATGTGCTTCATAGGTAAGGATTCTGAAACAAGGATCTTTTGTGTATACACATAGAACAGTTCCACAGGGAATTTTTCACTCACAATTTAAATATGTGAATGAAGTTTTCAAAGATTAGGCTGCTGAAAGGAAATGTAGAGGTAAAAGAGGAATGGTTATTTTTGGTGAAATTATAGTTTAAGGGTTTTTGTTCGGTTTTGTGTCTTTTTTGTTGTAGTCTTGTTTTGTTGTGGTTTTGGTTTTTTACAACTATAACTGAAAGAGGTTTATTTCAGTAATTTGTTGTTACACAACATAAGAAGATATTGCAAAAACAAATTAACTTTCGGGGCAACCAACAAGCAACAAACTGGCATTTTTTAAAAAACCCTAAAATTCAGAAAGGCAAAAGAACCCCAGCCTGCTGGGATAATAGATCCTCTGCTTGACTACCTGTGTTCAGAAGTCTCTCTGAACTAGCTGGGGTGTGTATTGAACCCGGGGTAATAATAGACACACACAGAAACTCACACTGCACATTCAGTGGGAGTAGGGCTGTGCTGTTAAGGAAGAAGGGTAAGCTCAGGCAGTGGTTTTTCTGATTCCTAAGCATTTGGCATTCGTAGCACTGGGTGGAACAGTGTTTAGGAATAGACAAAGCATAAACTATAAAAGAGGACTGAACAGATTTTCCACTTTTTCAGTATGTTTTCTCATTCTGTCACAGTTGCAGAGTGCTCTACTACTTGAATAGGTCTTTTTGTGTAAAAGACAGAATTTTATTTTCTGACTATTTAAAAGCATGTGTATTTCTCTGCAGTGAAGACCTAGAAAAAGATGTAGAATTTGAAGTTGTTGGTGATACTCCTGAAAGAATTGGCCCTAAACCATCAGAACCAACATCCAGGAACATTAGCAATGGTAGTGATGATGGAGCACAACCTTCAACATCAACAGGTAATCAACAATAATCAATTTTAAACAAAACAATCTCTCGCTAGTGCTGTCCAATTAAGGTTGTCTTCAGCTTTGTGATTTAACTTCACCAATACAAAGTAAAAGGTATTTAAGTTGCCTCTATAACTAATACTAACTAGAAAAATGCACATTTACAATTTTTACGAAGGGCACAAAAGTACATACACTTTAAAATTGGTTATTTACATGGTGTTCCTCTGCCTGTAAGATATGTGCACAGATTTAAGTCACAGAATATGTAGTCCCTTCCCTTGTGTTTGAGGGAAAACTGACTTTTAAGAGTATTGCTAAAATTTCTTGCAAATTGTATTAAAAATTGCACAATTTAACATAATTAGTGAGTTTTTACAGCAAATTTGTGTTTAAAACCAAACAAAATCCACGAGAGGTCTTGAAAGTTCACATTTGGTTCTCTCTTCCCTTCTTCATACTATCCACTGTCATCCTTCAGGTCTGTAAGTCTGCTCACCCTTCCACTTCTCCCTCTCTTTGAGGCTTCTCTCTCCTGGAATGTGGCCTCTCCTGGAGTTGTGCTGAGTGCAGTAGGGAAAGGGGAGGCTGCTCTGCAGCTTGCTGTGTGCAAAACTTCTTTTCCCAACAACTGCTGCATACAGCAGCAATTTTTTTGCTTTGTACGTGCAAAGAAAGTCCTGCTAACTAACACATTTCCCATGTTTTTAGCTTATTGCAGTATTTTCCACAGCTGTGGTGAAGAAGGAATACCAGTGTGAAAACTGTATTTTATAGTAATTTCAGGGACATTTAAGATACTTTTGCAGTTGCACGGCAAAGAATGCGGATAAAGAATGCTCGTTTTTTGTGTGTGAAAACATAATGGTTTGAAAACAAAGACAATCTACTCCCTCTCATGGTCTGAGAGTAGACTGTCTTTGCAGGATCCATTTGAACCCAAAGACATATTTTGCAGCTCCAGAGCAGGATGACGTGGTGATTGTTGACTCTGAGGATGAAAGCGCTTCCGGCAACGCTGATGATGTGGAGAACAGGAGCCGCAAGAGGAAGCTGGAGAAGGGCTGTGAGTGCGTGGGGGCCAAGAGATCTCGCACTGAGCAGGAGCAGGACGACCTCATGATCGTGGAGTCTGAGGATGAGGGTGCTGCCAGCAGCCTTGGGGAGGAGGAGAGCAGGAGCCACAAGAGGAAACTTGAGGAGAAAGGGTGCGAGTGTGTCGGGGCAAAGAGCGTGTGCTGAGCTAAGAGCAAGATGAAGAGCATTGGGGGGAACCTCCAATATCACAAAGTGATTCACATGTCATACTGTAACAGCAAATTGTGGTGGGATGTGAAAAATGTCCAGAACTAGACTAACTCTAAAGCCTTGGTTCAAAGTGGATACCAAATCGCTGGCTTAAATAATTTGTGTCTGTTTCTCTTGATGATAAAGCTCTCGTATCAATAGACTCTTTCAGAAGTTTTTTCCATATTCCATATATTAAATGTAGTAGAAACATAGTCTATGAATACCTACAGATAAGTATTTACCTAAACAATCATGAAAACAGCATGGTATTTTTGTGTAAATACCTTTTAGGTATCATCCAACAGGACAAAAACCCTACTTTTGGCTAATGAAAGGGCCATCATCAGATGCCCACATTTTAGGCAACTACATTTTTTATTTTTCAGTGATTACTTTTGAAGTTTCCCAGCAGTGGCCTGCCTGCACATTTGCTTATCCCTTTCTGAGGCTGTGTTGCAAGTGTGACTGCTCCACATCCAGCATTCACAGAATCACAGATGCTTGAAGAATAACATTTTTGGCCTAGTCCTCAACATTTTTCACACCCTGAACAAGTAAAGAAGAAAATCCTACAAAGCAAATTAGTGCCATGTTCTACCAGTGTTCTTAAACATCAGCTGGCACTATGTACATTACTGTAAAACTGTTAATTTACTCCAGTTTTTCAGCTCGTACTGCCTGGTATGTCAATGTAAGAAGCAAATTTTTGTGTATTGTTACAGTTTCAGGTTATTTATATTTGATGTTTTGTAAACTCAGATACTACTACTATACTGTACATCTGATGGACCAAATAAATAACATCTGAAATACTTGCTATATTTGCTTGCACAGTCCAAGATTATGCTGATTTACGGGATTTTACAATGTATAGCCTTCAAAAATTACTGTATTATTTCCATTTTTCTAAACATAACCTAGTAGTACAGAACTTAAGCTTCACTTGTTTGAGGTGAAAGGGGAATTTTTTTAATAAAACTTTTGTGAATGTTTTTTTTCTTGGACAATCAATTCTTGGGCTCTTCAGCTGCAGCAGTTGTACCACCACACACGCTTTCAGCACCTCGTGCCTTCAGCAGGAAGAAGGCTCTGATTTTTATACATTACACTTTGTGTGTAGGACAAAAATGTAATGTATAGAATCAGTGTCTTAAATCTTACTGCATTTGTGTTGGTGACTTTCAAAACTGTCACTGTTGGTTTTCAGAATGCATGAATTGTCCATTTCTGTCACTGTACCAAAATAATCTCCCATTTTTGTGCCAGGGACCTAAAACTGCTCCTATTCAGAGGTGGGTGTGCAGTGAGCCTTACAGAGCACAGCAGTTGAGCAGCAAGATTTTGTCTGTTCCAGTTTGCAGACTGAGCAAATGTGAGTTTTATAGAAGGAGAATGTTAAAAAAAACAAAGGCCAGCTCATTGTGTTAAAATTGCCAATGCTGTGCAAAACAGCTTCTACGAGGCAATTAATGTTTTATTTCTTCTTTTAGGCAGGAACAGTCATATGCAGTGGCTTGTTTGGAGGCATAAGAGTTTGCAATGAAATCCTTTTGAATTAGTTGCTGCTTGGCTGGCAGGAAAGAAGACTGAGGTAAAGGTGTAAATGAGAAAGGATTTCAGTGCTACAGTGGAAAACTTGCCATAAACAGCTGAAGCGCTAGAATTTAATGTTTAATGACATCTTCCAAGAATTAAGGCTGACATATTTTGGTTTTAAGCTTTATTAAAAACAAAATTACTGCTTTATTTCACTTTCCAACTTTTTTTTTAAAACACCAGTAGAGGGTATAATCCTGGTACCTTACTGCATTAGTTTTACTGAAGTTGGAAGTTGAGTGGAGTATGAGCTGGATTAAAACGTCACCGACAAAGGTAAAAAAAAGCAGGGGCAGTTCTACTCTATCTCCTTGACTGCTCCTCGAGTTACTACTTGTTTATTGTTCTTAACTTTGTGTCATCGTTTGGTTTGCAGCATGAAAGGCCAGAATGAACTGCACAAGCAGTGACCTGGTGATGTGTTTAGAAGGTGCAGTTGTGCTGCTTATGCCTGGGTAGAGCAAGAATGCTCCTGGATGTCTCCTGTCACATACTTTGAAGTGAAGGATTTTTAATGTATTTCCTTTCCATGGACTGCTCCCACAGAACGTGGGACAAGTCTTGGCTGTTCTGCTCAGTTCTTTGGAGGTTTGGCAATACAGGAGGAGCCACTAAATGTAAACTGCTGCTGTGCAAAGTGAAAAACTGCTTTTCAGAACTGGTGGAGTATGGGTGTGCTTAATTGGTTACTAGTCACCAACACTGTATTAATGTAGAATTCTCCAACTTAAACTTCCCTTTGCTCTTTATAAAAAATATAAATGGAAGTGTTAATTAAGCTTTCAAGTAATTAAAAACCCTCCATTTTTCAAATGACTATTTGTTCAACTGCTAATAGCAATGATGGTCATATGGAAGGAAGTATAGTTGGAAAGCACAGGATCTAAATGTTAAAATGGAGGAGAAATTCTTCCCCATGCTTTGGCTCAGCAACCTTAATATAGGCTCTGTGCAGTAAGGATTTTGGAGCCAGCTCATTAAATCAGTCTACAAATTGCTATTTGCAGTGATACAAATTGGCACTGCTGTCACACAGGGTTCTCAAGTTGTTTACACTCATTCAAAATTTTCTAACACAGATAAGCTTTTCTGGCTGCTTTTATAGAGATAATTTTTGATGCTTGCATTTTTAATTTACTTAGTGAATTCAAGTGCCATGTATGGACAAGAAAATACAGACTATTACAGAATGTACTTAGTGTCTGCATGCTTTCAGTTCAATATCCCTTTTCTGCAGGAGAGCATGAAAAGGAATATTGACTGCTGATGATTGACAGCAGTTAACCAGAGATTCATTAAGCTGTTCTGATGGAGGGTGAAGGAATTCCCAAAGAATCCAGAGAATCACCTTTATGAGGCAAATGATAACCATTCAGCAGAAAGAATTCTGGGGCCCTGGTGACAGACAGCCCTGTGCCAGCCCATTTCCTAAAGAGCCACTGCAACTTGTAGATGACCATTTAGTGTTTGTGGTGTTTCTGTGTGACATTTTAGCTTTGCTTTATGAAACCATTCCACAGAGAATACTCCACAGAGAGAGGTGCATCCTTCCCTGGCCTCTTGCCTCTGACAGCTGGGAGCAGATAGATGTGCCATTTCAAGTTCTGACCTTTACAACAAAGACTTCTTGCTAACCATTTATTAGACTTCAGAAGATAAAATCAGCTTGTATTCAGTCTGTAGATACCACTGATATTTGCTTCGAACCTTACTTCTACTGCCCCAGAATTTTAAATTTGGATTAGAAAACTGAATAAACACAGAATTAAGGGAAATTGATTTGGTGTTGCTCTGTTTCTGTGGTAGAGACATTTTTCTTTGCAGCTAGAAGGACAAAAAGCCCTCCATTTTGTGCATCAAAAATACAGAATGTGCAAAAAAGCAGGAACTAGGATCAGGACAATATAGCAAATTCTACACACATCAGTTACCTGGTTTTTGCTTACCTGAGACTGTTTCTGGGCTGGTGCCTAAGCAGAATGACTACAGGGAGCTTATACCTGCAGACAAATGTACATGAGGGAGAGGCAATGCTTTGATTTGGAAGCCTTGATGCTTTTAGGGGAGGAGCAAGATGAAGTAATTACGTGTACTTGTAGATGTAGCTTGATAGCTTGTTATATTAAAAGAAGAGAACTGCTGCTTAGATATGTGTTATCTTTATCTCTCCCATTAGCAGACTCTTTCATGAGAAAATGTTAGAACTTTGCAGGACAATTTTCAAAAGAGAAACTGATGAAATTGCTCTGCCAGTCCTCTTCACCAACACTTGAAGATACCTGCAAGCATTAAGCAATTCCAACCTTGCAATGCTGGAGAAGAGACAGACCCCCAGAAGCTTCTGTGGTAGCACTTTGGCTTTGGAGGTGTGGGACTGATGCTTTTACTGCTGGGTAAGTGCAGGGTCAGGGCTTTGTGGGACACAGGGCTCACTGGACTGCAGCACTACTGGGGATTTGGAGAGGAGCTACAAGCTGGAGAGTGCAGAGGATGCAGAATACAGAGACCAGACTTCATTAGTTACACTTGTGGAACAGCTCTATCCTTGCAAATTTGTTCATTGCTTTCAGTTAACCTGTGATACCTCGGTAATACCTCTAAAATGCAATGAAATGTAAATGTAACTGGTGTTCTCAACAAACCAATGTCCTTTTCCTTGTGAAATGATCATTCTCATCACAGTTCAAGTGTGCTGTGTTGCCAGGTCAGGAGGTCAGTGCTGGTAGCCTGCCTCATTTCTTTAATGAGTATGGAGAGGCCCATACAGTCAGGCTCATACTTTTCACCACCAGAGCACAGGGGGCCATGTGTCTGGCAGCCTGACCCTCGTGCAGTGTTTCTGTTCTTTATTCAGTGCACTAACGCTCTCTGATTCCTTTGCTGGGTGAAGATTTGCAGTGTTGTAATCAGGACTTCCATTTTATCATAGCAAGAGAAATTGTAGCTCCTCCAAGTCTCTGAAACCAGAAGCTGTGTAACTTCAGACCTCCTTAAAAGTACTAAGTGGGTGCACTGCTAACAGAGCTGACCAAGTAAACGATGGATTTATGCAAATGTAGTAGTTGCTAACCGATTGCATTGGAATATGTAGTGACTGTGTCCTGTGAGTGCAAGGAATTATGGCCAGTGCCCTGTGCGGCCTCCAAAGTGTGAGCCCATAAACCACGCTGGACAGAAGTGTCATTATCTGAAATATGTAAGAGAAGTGGAAGATGAAGCTATAAAAGAAATAAGATACATATATGGTGCATTAATCATAAGTGCTTGGACAGATGTTGTCTGTCTACCCCAGCACGTTCACAAAGCGCCTGTTGTGACTGGAATTTTACAGGGTCTGTCCCGAGCTATGTTTGTGCAGCACTGTGAATAGCTGCAGTTGCAGTGGATAAGAAGAATGTAAAAAATGTTAAATAGTGTTTTATTGCAGATTTAGAATGAGAAATGACCTGTAAGCCTGCAGAGTGGTGGTGTTAGTCAGAAATATTTTAAATAGTTGTGCCTAGTGAGGGCAGCCATTCATATACAGTGTGTTCTGTCTGCCAGAAGATGGTGCCCTAAAACACACTCTAGAACTGCAGTTTTTAGAAGCCGCGATCAACTGCAAGTGAGAATTTTAAAAAAACAGGTCAGAACAGAGTGATTTGCAAACGAATCGCCCAAGTCCAAACACATACTAATATCCAAACTTCGTATTCCAAAATTTTTGCTTATACTTAAAAATATTATGACACAAATTAACTTACAGGATCCAAATATGCAAAACAAAGCAATATAAATCCAATACAGCTACCACTTCTAAGAAAATCAAAGCTTCAGTCTCCCATCCCAAAATATAAACACTTCTTAGTACTATTTTTGAATTAATTTTACACAGCTCTTTTGGGGTTTTGAGTTTGTTTGGGTTTGTTTTTTGTTTTTTTCATCAGTCTTAAAACAGACCAGAGATAAAAGAATAATAATTTGTGTTCCTTACCAAGAAACCGATCAATTTTAAAAGTAGAAAACAGTTACCCTGTGGATGTCAAGGTATAATTTAATTGATTTCTTAATGCTGGAGACAAAGAAATAAATTGCAAAAAAGCAGGTAGCATGCAGTTCAGTAGGCAAATCTGCAGAGCAGCTTCAAATCGTTCAGCTGATGAAGTGAGACAAAGAACTCTCTCCTGCATTGTGTCAGATCTGATATAACACACACACCACAACACAAGTCATGGGGTTTTTGCCATTGTCTTCACCTGAGCTAAAGTTTCCACGGGGAGTTCTTACACTGACAGATTCCCTGCTTTGTTGGCAATAAACTGTTTGCAGCTCGGGGAAGCAAAACCCAGCAAAGCAGCAGAGCAGCCTGGCTGCTGGCTCGGGCTGGGCTCCCCTGTAGCCACTGGCCATTACAAGGAACAGGAATGCTCTGCCTGGGAGGCCCAGCCAGTTGATACTCACAGATCAATAACTCCACCTGGCTATTCTGCTCCCTTTAAGACTTAGACAATTGAGTTTATTTAACAGAAGCAGCTGGCTTTCCTTAATATCTGATTGACTGAGATAACTTAAAATCTGGTGTAAGGGTAACCACACCAAACCATGAAATGAAGTTCAGCTTTAATAACATTCCCACAGCTCTTGTGCTCTTAGTTGCAGAAGTGTCAGTCTTTTTGCAGTATATACATGCTACTGTTGGTTGTTATAATTAAGCAAGTATTTTGAAAATTAGGTAGGGCGAAAACCACATCAGGATTGTCAAGCTGTAACTACCCAGAGGTTTGGATTTTCATGTATCTAACAGTGAGGAGAATGATAGGTCTACTTAGTACAGCAACAGCATCTTTAACTCCACTCTTTTTGTTTCCACAGCCTGGTAAAAATGGTCCTCTGTGAGCAATGCAGCATTGTTGTGTGTCCTGTGTACCACTGAAAGCATATTTATTACACCTGTATGGCCCACACCTGGGATAACACTGTGGATAAATGTGAACTTCTTCAAGTGTGCGACAGAAGTACAACTCCCTGGTGGGCCAGGAGCATTGTCCCTGCAGCAGGGCTCAGATAGGAACACAGTACCAGGATGTTACTTATCAATCAGAATGTTTCTAACAATAAAAGTAAGTGATTTTTACCATTTGAACCACACTGCTTACTAAAATGGGCTGTTTCCTTAGACTCCCCAGTATGTTTTTCCCAGGAGTTCATGCCCAACAAAGCCCATGCTTTCATAACTGAGGTACCAATAGATTTAGTGCAGAAACCTGCTGGCAGCAGAAGCAGCACAGAACTGAGCAGCCTCAAAAGGCAGAGCAAGGGCAGATTGTGGCTCAGAAGGACAGAGCTACAGAAGGAGGACACTGTTGCTATAAGTGTAAGCTTTGGCTTCAGCTCGGCAATTCCTGCTGTAAGGATACCTGCCCAAAGTGCTTTCTTGCATGAGCACACGGGC
Organism: Cinclus cinclus; assembly: GCF_963662255.1. Taxonomy (NCBI): domain Eukaryota; kingdom Metazoa; phylum Chordata; class Aves; order Passeriformes; family Cinclidae; genus Cinclus; species Cinclus cinclus. Next base: position 19,066,192 of record NC_085056.1, on the reverse strand, counting down.
AGGTCTTCTCAGCATGTCCCACCCAGTCTGCCAGATTCATAATAAAGCTATGTAATGTTGTAAGGTTAAATAAAAAACAAACGAACAACACAACCAACAAACCCCACAAACAAACAGTGAAACCAAAACAAGACACCCTTAAAACAGAATATGTTTTCTTGACATGTGCTCTGACGGACCAACATTCCAAGCTGTCCATGAGCCTCTCCCAGTTTCTCAGGAAGATAACCTTACAAAAACTGACACTAAGTGGTGCTAAGTCAGAAACAGGAGAGAACAGCTTTGTATGGGCCCCAGAAATGGTTGAAAGAACCCTGCAGCAGTAGAGTTGAGGGCAGCAGGCCATGAGATGCCCACTGCCACAAACAAACTTCACCCCAGGTAGGGCAGATGAAGCCTCAAGTTAGAGGTGGTCCCCATGTGCTCTATGGGAGGAACCTCTCTTTGTTCTTGGAAGGGATGTGTCCATGTGATGCGGCTGACAGCAGTTTGTGTCTGTGCTGACAACTTTACCCAAGTCCGTGGCTGGAATGCGACAGGGGCTTGAGTTGCTGCTTTGATCCCCTCACAGCCAGGGCACATTTGCTGGGCAGAGTTTGCTTCTAGTGCTGAGCAGAAGCAGCGAGGGACTGCACCAGGACACATGGCTGCAAAGGTGCCTTCAACCTTCACACACCTGCAGGCTACAGCTGAAATGTGACTCGTTCCACAGGTACCACACATGGTAAAAGCTTGTTTAAGAAATGGGCAAAAAGTGTAATGAAAGATGTGAATATAGAAAAGAGTCATTGACCCCCAAGAATTGTGGTGTTTGCTTATGTATGTCCACGTGGACATGGACTACCTCTGTCATGCCTCACAGATTTGTTTTTCAGGTCTTGCTCTGCACATTTACATGGTTTATTGGATTTTTTTTCCCCCTGCCACCCCTGCACACACAAGAAAACTGCCAATCTATTGCCCTCTACTGCTGGGGACATTTTTTAGTTCACAGTTGCTTTTAACGTTTAATAAGGTCTGATAACAGAATAAAAACCTTCTTGGCACAGAAGAGTGCCTATAGCTCAAACCTGAGTCCTATTTCTTCCCTCACAGTGTGCTCAGCACCCAGCAGCATAAGGACACCCATCGGATATCTGTTGTTAGTACTTTGTCAGCATTTCTGCCATCAAAGCAAAGGATTATCAGGGAGCTGCAGCTCATTTACAAATAAATAAATAAAAGAACTGTAGGTTATGGTTTAGTATCTGGGTCTTGGTTCAGTTGTCCTTTTGAGGGGTTGTTTTCAGACACTCTTTCCCGTGAGCACACAGATGTGAATAGCAAGCGGCGCCGGGGTGTTCGTCACTGATCAACAGATGAAGCTCTTGCAGTTACACACACAGTAGCTGCTTTTTTACACTCCCGTCAGCTCACAGATTGCTTTAGGCCACAATATGTTTATCATATGTCTTAGTGCTGCCTTTTTTTTCCCTCTTTTTTTTTTTTTTTTTTTTAAGACTTAATAAATAACTGGCAACAACCCTCAGCTGCCGTGCTACAAACACCAAGTCTTTTCAGCGGAGGCACCTGGCCAGCGCTGGGGACGCCGCACAGGTGCGGGATTGCTTCCGATCCGCGGCCCCCGCAGCGATACCGGTGTTCGTGCGGGAGAGCCCCGGGTGCCGCCGGCGAGTTCCAGCGAGGGGCGCGGGCGGGGGAGCCCCCCCGGGCCGGGACCCCGAGCCCCCCGCGGGCACCCCGGCGCGGTGACAGCCCCGCCGCCGCCGCGGCACCGCCCGCCGCCGGCCCCGAGCCGGGCTCGGCCGGCCCCAGCCGAGGAGGGAGCTGCCGACCCCGCCGCCGAGCAGCGCCGCGGCCGCCCTCTCCCTGACTGACTCGGGGAAAATCATTGTTTGGCTCCGGCATTAACTACATTCCAGCGGGACGCAGCGCCCAGTCTCCTTCCTCGCATTCCTGCCCCACACAAAGGAGTCCCTGCCTCTCCGCGCCCCGCGCTGCGCTCGCCGCTCCGCAGAGCCCCTCCGGGCCGGCCGCCGCCTTCGCCCCCGCCCGGGGGTGCGGGAGGGCAGCGGCCCCGCCGTGGGGCGGCCGCCGGGGGCGGCGGGGGCCGGGACCCGCCGAGCGCAAATTCCTCCGCGCAGCGCGCCATTGACTGGACCGAGCAACTTATTTAAGGCTGGAAAGTGACACAGGGGCGCCTCGTCTGCGCCGGCCGCGCTCCGCCGGGCAGCCCGGCCGCACCGAGCCCCGAGCCGCGGCGCGGGATGCCGCCCGGGTGACCGCCCCGAGCCCGGCCGCCGCCTCGCAGCTCTCCGGACAAGGAGCCGCGTCTCGCCGCTGCCCCGCCAGGACCGCGGGAAGGGGCTTTCTTTTGGGGTGCTTTATGTGTTGGTGGAATTTGGGGTTTTTTTAAAAAATCTTTTTGGCTGCCTTTTTTTTTTTTTTTTTTTTTCCCCCCCACCTCTCTTCTTTCTCCGCTCCGGGCTGCGATTTAGCAGAGAGTTCACCGTCCTCCCCCGCCCCGCGCCGCCGGGCTTCGGCCGAGCATGGAGAAGTACGAGGAGGACATGGCACTGAAGGCCACCAAGTTCATGGAGGACCTGTCCCTGTACGAGCCCTGCCCGGAGGGTCCGTTCGGCCGGGGCGGCCGCCGGGACCTGGCGCTGCACCCCGACCTGGAGGAGACCAAGCGGGTCATCGCCGCCCACATGACGGCGGAGCAGCGGGGCCGGAAGATGAACGGCACCGCCGCGCCGCCGCCGCCCGCCGAAGGCTTCCCCGCCGCCGCCCCCTGCGGCAAAGCCGCCCCGCTCCGCGCCAACGGCCGCGCCGCCGCCGAGCCGCCCGCGGGCCCGCCGTGCTGCGAGGAGGGGCTGTGCACCCGCTCCGAGGTGGCGCTGCCCTGCTACAGCGGCTTCACCGACAAGGGCAAGCGCTACTCGGCCGAGGGCTACCGCTACGCCCCGGGCAGCGCCTACGAGGGCGGCTACGTGGCCAAAGGCGGCGGGCGGGCGCCCGGCGGTCCGGACGGCAAGTTCGGCGCCGCCAGCCCTCGGGCCAGCCTGGCCGCCGCCTCGCCGGGCCCCGCCGCCGAGCACGGCAAGTTCTCCAGCCCGCGCTCCAGCCTGGGCGGCGCGGTCGCGCTGCCCTACGAGAAGTTCTCCAGCCCCCGCTCCAGCCTGGTGGTGCCCGGGCAAGACAAGTACGGCAGCCCCCGCGCCAGCCTGGTGCAGTACGACGGAGCCGCCCTCAGCCCCCGCTCCAGCTACGCCAGCACGGCCAGCGACACCAGCAAACACTCCAGCCCCCGCGCCAGCCTCACCGGCTACGACGGCGGCGGCAGCAAGCCCAGCAGCAACCGCACCAGCGGCATCAGCATGGGCTACGACCAGCGCCACGCCAGCCCCCGCTCCAGCACCGCCAGCCAGTACTCCTGCACCGCCAGCCCCCGCTCCAGCTACTCGGACTCCAGGTACGGCCCGCCGGGCAGCGCCGAGCCCGAGGGGGCGGGCGGCGCCGGCCTCGCCCTGGCCAGCCCCCGCTCCAGCCTCTGCGGCCCCGAGGGCCGCGGCTCGGCCGGCCCCGCCGTGGTCAGCCCCCGCTCCAGCATCTCCAGCCAGAGCTCGCGGAGTTCCCGCGGCTCCATGAGCGCCTACCCCGAGCTGCAGCTGCCGTCTCCCCGCTCGTCCCTGCTGGGGCCCGGCCTGCAGGAGGACGGCGCCGTGCCCGAGCTGGGGGACGTGTACCACCGCATCCATGCCCAGTCCCCGCCGCGGCACGACCAGCAGCACCCGGCCGTCGCCCCCGAGCCGCCGCCCCACTACGCCTACAGCCCGACCAAAAGCTCCGCTTCGGCTCCCAAATTCAAGCTGCCCTACCAGGTGACGCCGTGCCGGGAGAGCGGCCCCAGCCAGGCGGAGAGGCGGCTGGAGGCGCTGACGCTGGAGCTGGAGAAGGAGCTGGAGATGCACATGAAGAAGGAGTACTTCGGTGAGTGGGGCGGGGGGAGCGGGCGGCTGGAGGGCGGCGGTGTGCGGGGCCTGCCGAGTCAGAGAAGGCGGGTGTGCGGTGCCTGCTGAAGTCTCGCATGGCCACAGACACCGTCTGGTGTCCGAAGCGCTTGCACCAGAGTTCAGTCCCGGTATGTGAACTCTTTCCCGTCTCTTCCTAACGCGGTTTGCCGGGATGTGTGGCGCTTCCCTTTCCACGTGCGGATGGGAGACTTGTCTGAAGTGTGGCGAGAGCTGTTTGTGCAGTCGGGGCTTGCAGTGACTCTCGTTTGTCTCCCTTCCGCACGGGCTGCTGATGCTTCTCTGCTCACCTCCAGCATTCCAGGGGCTGTGCTGTTTGTGATCCTGCTCTCAGTCTGTGGTAACTTTTGTAGATGATGAATACGGCTGCTGGAGCAGTTCTTAGTGCGTGGTTCCGTGAAATCTTTGCGCTGGTTCAGAGTGCCTGTGGGAGCCCAGCGTTGTTCCCGCCCCGCGAGGCCTCGCACGGTCTGCTCGGCGCACGGGGACATCCCTGGGACCAGAGGGGAGTTTGGAGGAGAGGAGCCCTCGGCCCTTGCTGAGGACGAATCGGCCTGTTGGTCATCTGAATTCTTGTCATCTTTATGGAAGCGACCTCTCGAAATGCGGATGAGTGCACGTGTTTTATAGCCGCACTATAACATAACACTGGTTAGGATTAGGCTCCCCCGCCTTTCTTATTTTGTACGGGATGGCAAAGGCTAAAACCACCTGTGGAAGTTTGGTTTTGGAGCGTGCAAGTCCTGCCCTGGCTTCCCGTGCGCTGGGGACCGAGGAGAGCCGGCAGCGCTCGGGAGCGGCTCCTTCGCTCCCTGCCCGAACGAGAGCGAGCGAGGGCTCCCGCAGGAGAGGGAGGAACGGGCCTGGAAAGGTGAGGGCTGCGGGTGAGCCAGCCCCACCCCGAGCCTTTGAGGGAACGGCCGTCTCCGTGCTCTGTGTGCTGCCGGGGTGGGCAGAGGCTGACTTCGCCTGAGGATGGAGCCTTGCGGTACCTTGGTCCGTCCGTTCAATCGCCAGGCTCGGAGAGTGCTTTTGGCGCTGCATTGGTGTGCTCTGCAGGGAAGGAAGGAGTTACAGGGCTGCCTTCACTCGTCTGGGAGAGAGACCTGGGCCGGTCAGTGGAGGTAGCTAAGTGAGCAGCAACCTCTCTACCAGGAAAACCTTTCCATAAACTGCAGTGGCAGAGTTTCTCCGGGCTTTTGTGCCCAGACAAAGGGAGCTGAATGCAGTGCTTACTGCCTGCCTTCATCCGTCTAGGGCTCATAAGGAAGCTGATGGATCACCTGCTGCATCCTTTGCAGTGTTGGCACTGGCAGATGCTCCTCAGCAGCTGACGGATCCTGCTGGGGGCACTTCTGGTTCCCTTCTGAGGATGTGCATGAGCTGCGTAGGGCTTGTAACACATGAACTACAGGAAATGTTGCCTTCAGCATTTCCATGGTATACAGTGAGAGACTGAGGAATAAAATATAAGAGTAAGAAGCACGTTATCTGTCCTGAGCCTCTGGGAGGTGCTTCCAGTAGCCTGGGAAGACTGGGTGTGCGATCAGAGGCTCCAGGAGCAAATGTGGGGAATCTGTGTTGTGGATAGATTTTCTTATTTATCTGAGTTTGGCTCTTTCAAGTGCCCCTGCTTGCAGGTGTGCTCCATAGTGAGGTGTTGCAGCAGGCCCAAACCTCAGGAGATGCAGGATGAGCAGTGAGCCTGTGCCTGGGAAGCCTCTGGGCTGCTCTGGAGGCTCCTGCTGTGGCAGCATGAAGGATCACTACTGTGACTTCCACCCTGGAAGCAGACAAAACACAGAAAACTGGGGTGCTTTGAAAGAGAAAGTTGATTTCTCTGAGTTGTTGAGGTTTTGATAAATTCTGGTGGATTTGATCCCACATTTTTGGTTCAGATGATCCATGTAGGTGAATACTGAGTTTTGGCTGAGCCCAGTGCATGAGAGGATGGCAGGGCTGACCACAGGGTTTTGGGTCAGAGTCAAGGAGAGTGAGAACAGAACAGGGAGAAGTCTGGTTTTAGTTCAACTTACCCAAGAGTGTCTTAAACAAGTTAATAAAAAGAAGCAAGGAAAATGCATTTACTTTAATTGCAGTTTGTACGTGCTGCAGCTGTGGAGTGTCTGCTTAGCTAGCACTGGTGTCTGGCACACTCCAGAGGCAGTGGTGAGTGTTCTTTGGTGCCTGTGGAGAGCAGAGCTGTTGAGCCAACAGGTCCAACAAGGTAGAGGGAACAGAGGAGATGCTTTACTGCTTCTTAATTAGGTGAGCTCGATTGTCTAATGAGTAAATGCTGATATGAGGACGGCAGGTATTTACTGTGCTCTGTGTCCTGTCATTATGTTGTTGTTGTCTGCTCCCCACATCCCCAGTAAAATTAAAGATTGAGCAGTGTGCTATTTTGAAACTGAAGTCAAGGGACAAGCCAGCTCTGCTTGGGGAGGGAACAGCCCTACCCTGGTTGTGGGTCAGTTTGTGTGAGTGTTGTGCCAAGGGTGCTGGTACAGGCAGGCCCTGGCTGCTTTCCCACACCTCCCTGCTCTGCTTCAGGAGGGACCCGTAGTCTGGGACAGATAAACACAAATGGGGGAGAAGTGCAGGGTCTGATCTCCAGAGAGGCTCTGGGGGAGCCAAGCCAAGCAGGGTGCAAACTCTCAGGTCCAGTGGACTCACAGCTGTCTGTCCAAGCAGTGCTGTGCTGGGAGCTTTGCTTTCACTGCTTCAGTTTCTCCATCCTCCCCTTCCTTCTCCCAGGCTTCAGTGCATCTGCAGAGAAAAGAAAGATGCCTACACTTGGTTTAATCTGAGTAAAGATGCCAGTGCTGGCAAAGGAAGGCTCTGCATCTGCCTGGTTGCACAGGTGAGGGACAGCACTATTCCACTCCCAAGTGCTCCCACCAACACCTTGCAGTCGTCTGCACTCACTGATCTGAGGAAAACAAAGCCTGCAGAGAAGGAGGGAGAAGAGGGAGGGTTGGCTGGGGCTGGATTGGTGAGCTGCTCCAACTCATCCTTGTGAAAGGGATGGCTGGAGCTGACCCAAGAGAGCTCCAGAAAGCTGAGACCCTTCCTTTGGCAGCAGCTGAATTGGGTAAAGCTGTGAGACTTTGTTCCCTTGTAGCTGCTTCCTGTGCATTCCCTACCCAAACCTCTTCCTCCTTTAACCCTGAGACACCCTGTCAAGGTACTGACAGTTCAGTAAATGTGCTTGGTTTAGTGACAGATGCTGAGAAGTAAGGTAATAAAAAGTACTTTCACTGATTTTTCATAACACTTTTGAGCTGAACATTGGTATAAGTTGAGGTGAAAGTTGTTTCACAAATGTTTTTTTTTAAAATTGAATGTTCATCCTGAGGTGTCAACAGGACATTTGTGGGTGTTGGAAAGTCATGAGCTCAGGTGTTGTCTTAAATTCTGTTTTCTTTACTGAATACTTCAGTCTGATGTCTACATGTTGGAAAAAAAAGCGTAAGGTTGAAGCTGTGTTTTGGCACACCCATCCCAGCCGTGCATCCTTGTGGGACTGACTGTAAACCTGTGGCTTGTCAGCTGCCAGGCAGGGAAAGGTCCGCGTTGAGCAGTTTGATTTGGCTGCTGTTTCTGAAGCAATCTCTGTGCTGGTGCTCTGTCAGCAGCGGCAGGAGGGTGGGTGGAGGGGTGCAGGCAGCAGTCACACACTGCTGGCAGCCCTGCTGTGCTGCAGCCATCCCCCAACAAGGGTTCTGCTCATCTTGGCCACAGTGCTGGAATCCAGCACGAGAAGTGACTTAATTGTCGCATTGTCCTCTGCCAGAGCTGCAAGAGGCACCTGATCCTGGGGAGGTGGGGAGTGCGGATGCCTGCCCGTGCAAAGGCCAGAGAGACCAGCAGGTCTGCAGCTCTTCTGCTGTCCTTCGGCTCCCCTTGGACAGGGAGTGCCCTTTCTGAAGGTGCTTTTCCCCATCTCTGCACATCCAGAGCCTTCCCCACCCCTGGCTGCCACCTCACCTGCCTCTCACCCTGAGATGCAGAACAGAGTGAGTTCACACCACGTGTGGTGCTGCTCAGTGAGAACAAGTGATCCTGTCACAGAGCTGCCATCTTCCCTGCTTTCCATAGGCATCATCTTCACCCTGCAGGTCAAAGCGGGGGCCTGAATTCCTGGGGACTGAAGGAGCTTTGCCAGGGGGAGCATGATGTCTCAGAATGAGACACAAATCTGGATGGTGTTAATAATGCACTCCTGAGGCTAGCACAGCCCGTGCCTGCCCTGGTTAGTAGCCTTGACTTTGGAGAGCTCTCTCTTTTTCCAGAAAGCCATCCAGCATTACCAGAACATGTTCTTTAGAGCACCACCAAGGAACGGTGCTGATAACATGGTGTTAAAAAGCCTTTGGCCTGGTAAGTGAGGAAAGGAAGGATCAGGTGAAGGGAAATAAACTTCTAGATACATCCAGGCCCTCTTTGCCATTTATGTGCATAGTCATCCCTGTAAATCTGGATTTGAGTCCTGCAATATGCTCGTGAACTCAGAGCTGTGTGTTTGCGCTTGTTCTGTGTGTGCAGGTTGATGTGATGGAAGGGTGTTTATGCCAGTGAGATCAAAATTAAGACAGGTAACAGTGGTGAGTCTCTAAAAGCTGTGTTGCATAGAGATGAAATTTGAATGAAGTTTAGGTGAGCTTGCAGTTGGTGACCAGAACACTTGTGAGATTTGCTATGGAGTGTTTTCAGTCTTGGGAGTTCCTGAAGTTTTCTTTGTATCTTTTGAAATATTAGATCTTTCCTGTTGCCATCAAAGTAGAGGTAATGATCAATACATCATATTGTTTGGGGGGGATAAGCAAAGATTTATTGTCTGTTAATTACTTTATATTTCTCTTTTGCTGGGCTTAGAAATGCATTCAGTGTTGGTAAGCAGCTGTTGTGCCTCAGCACTTGCAGTTGAGACTGTTGTGGGAAGAAATTGCCTTTGATAGGCAAACACTTAAATAGACATAAACTTATATAATGGAGTCTCCTAAAGTGTTCAAACAGAGTTCTGTTCTTTTCTAATCTCCCTATTGCAGCTGGAAAATGTATTGCTGAAACTAACTTGAGAGTGGTCAGGCTTTTCTGATCCCTCTCCGAAGAGTAAGAAAACCCTCAAGAAGGGGCCAGGCAAGGGAGGTGTGTGTTCATGGGGGCAGGTGCAGGAGGAGCTGCAGTGGGAGGTGCTGGGGTACCTGGGCAGTAGCAGCATCCTTGTGGCTCAGGACTGCCAGGAGCCTGTCCCCTGGATGGGGCAAGGAAATCATGGTGAGGAGTGATGAAGTCTGTAGCTGGAGCATCATCCGAAGGGAAGGAGGAGGAGAAGGAAAGTGGGGGGAGAGAAAGTAGAAGGAATTGACATGAAAAAACCATGGGATAACACAAGTCTACAGAGCTGGGGAAAAAGGAGTCTTGTCTGTGACATGAAATGTGCTTTGAGGGATGCTCCTGAGATGGCTTCTTGCAATCCCTGCTAGCCATGCACATCCTTATGGCTCTTCTTGAAGTTGGGAAGTGATGTAAGAACAGTGGGGGAGAGCTGTGGAATATGTATGGTTTTATTTTATGAAGCACTAGGTACATGTAACGTGTACAATTAACATGAAATGGGAATTTGGATGGCTGTAACTTGGACAGAAGCCTGTGTTATGGATGAATAACCTTTTCTTATCTTCAGTTGCATGACACTTGACTGTGGATGGGGAATTGTTTCATAGCAAATGTGGTTTTTTTTGTTTGTTTCTTTTTATTGCACGTGCTTTTACTCTGGAAAAGGGAAAGCAGAAAAACATTCTTCTAAAGAGCTGCCAGGTGTTTGATTAGAGGTACCAAGGTGAGTTCCAGTTTGTATCTGCAGGAGGAGGTGGTGCAGGCACAGGCTCTGCTGTGCTGTTACCTGGTCTCTGACCCTCCCCTGCTGCCCCAGGGCCTGGCAGAGGTTCCTGTGTGTGCCCAGCCAGGCTTTGGACCCAGGCTGGCCAGGGGAGGGAAGGTTGGCAGGGGCTGAGTGGAGCCTGTGCTGCAGTTTGCTTTGGGGTGGGAATGCTGTGAGAAACACCGAATTGCTATTCTTTGCTTCTGCTCAGCTTTTAGGGTTGTCACAACCTCCAGGCCAAGGCTGTGTTGCTTTCCTCAAGGATAAGTCCCAGAAGCAACATCAGGCTTTTAAACACAATCTTCCCCCTTTGCCCAGCCCCTCCCCCCCCCAAAAAAACCCCAACCCAGTCAGCTCTGCTCTCTCACTCAGGTGGGTCCTAAGCAAGACTTAAAATCAAGAATGGTTCTGTAGAACAAGAGTTGAACTTGTATTGGCAGTTGTCTGCCTCACCTCTGTGTTGGATCTTCCACAAAGATTTTTTTGGGTGTGAATGTCCCATTTGAGGTCCACTCACTCACTGGAGGGTCATACATCGTGGTGTGTGTAGTGGGAGGAAATCCCAGTTTAATGACTTTAATGGGTGCAGTGGACACTGTAGTTTGCAGAATAGAAATGGTACCCTGCTGTGAAGGAACAGCAGGTAACTGTCAAAGCAACTGGCTTTAGAATTTGGTTGAAGTTGATGTTTTTCAGTGGAACACATCCCTGATACACAACTTGTATCATTATTACATCTAAAATGTGTAAATGGTACAAGTTTGTGTGTTACCACTGATGGCTCCATGGCAGCAGGTCTAGGCTGAAATCCTTAATATCCACAGTTAGGAAATTAGGATGTAAATGTCTCTTAGCTGTGTGGATATTGGGTACTTAGAAGACTCTCTCAAAGGAAGAGAATTTGCCTAATCCTAAAGTGATTTTGTCTTTAAAATGCTAAAATAATTTTTTTAAAAATGCCCCGAACTTGGCAAAGCAGTTTTCAGGTATATAACAGGATTCTTCAGCAATGGAACAAAACTAAACTAACAGTGATAAGCCAAATAGTTTTACTAAGATCAGAACATTTATGCAGACATTTAATAAGCTCCAGGCTTGGTCTCTTGCCTACATCATATGTCCCAAATATCTCAGGACAGCACTTCACAGCACATTGGCAGAGTCTGGTTGGTTGTGTCCAAAATAATTTCATGTTCTCTGGCTGGAGAAACTGAGTGTCTTAGAGTATGATGTGGTGGATTTTTGTGCCCATCCTGGACAAAGTGCCTCCTCTGTGACAGGGATGGGGATGTGTGAAATCGGGCAAAACTGAAGCAGCCAGAAGGATGGGATTCAGGAATGTGCATGTAAGGTTGATTAGGAGCTTGGAAAGGCTGCCTTTGGAGGGCTCTGTTCAGCTGCCTGAAAGGTTCAAGTCCTGACAGGACCATGATACCTGGGGCTGTGATGTGGCATTGCTTGGAGCTGCTCCAGAGGTGTGACAGCTCCTGAGGCTGGCAGCAGGATTCCTGCTGGCTTATTAGCCTTCAGCTCTGAACAAAATTAGCAAATGTGCTAACGATCAACCACTAAGTGTGGTGTTTGGCTGGATTTGTGGGCAATTTTTCAGTGTGCCTGTGTGGTGCTGTCTCTGGAAGTGGATTTCCTTTTTTTTTTTTTTTTTTTTTTTTTTTTTTCCTACATTGGAGCAGATAGTTCCATTCTGGGGTATGTGTTATCTCTTCTTCTTAACCTCACTGAGTTGTTTTAGCTCCCTGTCAGGATAGCTTTGCTTGTGACTGTGCTGAGACTGAGTACAAAAAAGTGGCCAAGCAAGTCATGCATCTCTTCCAGCTGGAGTATTTCATGTTGTCTGAAACTTCATTCCTTGTTTTTTGGAGCAGTTTTTACTAAATCTCTAATGTCACATTTATGCATTCCAGCAGACTTTTAAGCAAAGGCCTATGACTCATGAAGGAAAAAGCCCCAGCATCCCAGAGCACAAACACTCATGTAACGCTCAGCTGAGAACTACTGTGCACATCAAGGTGGAAGGGCTTGCACAGGGGGACTGAGCTGGGGGAAGATGGGGTGAGGATTTATTGCCAGTGACACCTATTTCCAAATTTGAGATGCTGGGAAACTTCTTATTGGCAGGCTTTGCATGAAAACCTGTAGGCAGTGGGGTTTGAGCCTCTGTTTGCTGGGGCTGGGATGGGGCACAAGAGCCACTGTCCCACCCTCCTGCTGCAGCTCTGCCTGACCTGGCCAAAAAACCATCTTGGGCTGGTGGGGTTGGTGCTGCCCAGCAGGGCTGAGCTGCCCTGGAGCCCCTGATGGTGCAGGTGGGCTCAGGGACCCCCGATGGGCTTTGTGGGGCTGAGCTATCCAGGAGAGATTTGAATTCCTCAGGTGCCAGGGATGAGAAACCAAGACTTTGAAAGGGGGCTATGATGGGGCTGGAATAACAGCACAAATACTTTATCATGTTCCCCAACTCCAGCCTTAATTGTGAAGTGTTTAATTGCAGGCAGCAGCAGTGAAGTGCATTTGGGGTTAATGTGTGTGTTTGGGAATGTGGGGAGGTGTGCAACTGTAAAGAATGTTAGTATCAGAGGCTGCCCTGAAATAGGGAGTGGATCAAATGGACAACCAGGAGGAATTTAATAGGTCACAAGAGGTCAAGTCTCATGTGGAATATTGTTCTTTTAGGAATTTGGCTGCACAAAACTTGTTTCAGTTCAGAATGTATTTATAGTTTTTGGGAAAGTAGGTGGCTATTGGGGAAGAACTGCTAGGGACTTTCATTGTTTCCCAGCCATCCAAACATTTATTTATTTGGTGAACTGTTTCATTGCTGACACCTCAGAACTCCTGGAAAGAGAAAACAAGATGTTTTCTTCCTTTAATGTGGTCACTTGAAAAAAAAAAGAGAAAATTTCAAAGTTAAAATAAAGAGAACCAGAAAGCCATTCCTAAATGCAGTTTGACAGTTGTGCATGTTTAGATGCTTCAGCTGCCTTGGATCATATTTCCTGTGGTCTGTGGAGAGCTTGTGGCCCTTCCCAGGCATGGGAAATACCCTTTTGTTCTGGTGGTCGTGGCACAAACCTGTCCCCAGGCGTGCCAGGAGTGAAGCTGCTGGGCTGGGCTGGGCAGTCCTGCTGCTCTTTCTCAGTCTCCCTCTGTGCTGGCATTGTCCCAGGGGTCATCAGGTAGGGCCAGCCCTGAGTGGGCTCCCTGGCTGGGCCAGGTACTGTTGACACACAGTTCGTGCATGTCCCAAATTCTAATGCCAGGAATTTGAGGCTCCTGTCTGTGTGTGTCCCTGGATTGGAAACCTTTGGTAGCAAGGGATTTCTAACCAGGTGGGAGAAGTCTAGCAGTGATTTGGTAAATTAAATATGGACTTGGCTGAGCTGAGACAACCAAGGGCTTTTCTGCTGTGGCTGGTTCTGTTTTCTTGGCTTTGTGGATGTGACATTACCTTCAGTAGCATTAGAGCAGGATCTTGGTTTTCTCTGTTTTGCTGGTGTGAATTCCCACTAAATCCATTTGTTTGGGTCAAATACTGAATGACTTGAAAATAATCGCTGACAGAGTGGTTCTGAGCAAGGGGATAGTGAATAAACTCTGTCACTCTCCTGTGGGTGCCCCTGCTCACAAAAGTGTGTTAACCTGGCCATGTGCTGCTCTCTTCTGCCCTGCCTGTTCTTGTCACCAACGTGAAATGCAGAAGGATCAGACCCACTGTCTGTGAATGCTCTCACCTCTCTTCCCATCTTTCCACAGCTGTGTTGGTTCAAAGGGAATGTTGATTTTTGGTTTTCTTTAAAGGAAAAGGGAAGAAGCAAAAGATACTCAAGTGCAACATCAGCTAAGACTAAACAAGTAGGCAGTGGAAAGAGCTGTAATTGGTAAAACCTTGGCTACTCTGTGCATTTGCTCTTAGTCTTGTGTAACCCTGTTCTAATCCCAGGTGTAGGTGCATTCTTAGGTGTAGGTGGGGCAAACAGGCAATTCCTCAGGGAGCAAGGCAGAAGTTTTGATGAATGGCAATAACTGTTGCAGCTCTATTTAATTTTTTTTGTTTATTTTTGCCAGGCAGTTATGTGAAAATTCTCTGCAATTGGTGGGTTGCCCGTTTTTAATCAGAGCCACGTTTTCCAAATCTACACACTCAATAGGAAACAGACCTGCACACCAATCAAGTGTGTTAGAGTCCATATTTGGAGCTGGTTTCAGAAATAAGCATGTAATTTTTTTGAAGTGTAGGTCAGTAGCTGGTTGTCTTGGAAAGTCTCTTGGCTTGTTGTGCCTGTTCCTGGCTAGAGCAGGGCTGGGCCTCGTGCAGAGCTGCAGTGATGCAGAGAAGTGATGCACTTCTCTGTTGGAAACTTGTACTGGTGGTATCTGCGCCACTTAATTAGCGGCTAATCTTCATTTTTTTTTTGTCTTCGCTTAGAGTTAGGATTAAAAACACAAAGGAGATGAATTTTCTCGTGTTCAGACTTGGTTGTTTATTAAATCTTATCTGAAGTACAGAGAGTTCTGCAATATTTCTAGCTACCAGCTAAAAGCGAACAAAATGGAAGTTAATTTAGCTAGTTACAAGGTTTTTTAAAGTTAAATAGTCCAATAAAGAACTAACGTCTATATTATTTATACTTTTGACCCAATAACCAAACTCCTGTGACCTGCAGTGCAGCACTAACTGTCCAACCAAAAACTATTACCTGAAAGCATGAAGAAGGAAGAACAACACAAAAAGGAGACAACACTCAAAATTCTGTTTTGTCCTATACCTATATTATATATGTGCAATATATATTTTATTATATACCTGTGTTACTATATTTTAAAAACTCCAATTTTGAAACCCTTTACCATGTGACATCACACACCTTTATTTTAACTACACATCCACGACTCTGACTCTATCACCCAAATTTGGTAGCCTTCTCTAAGGCCCCAGGTTAAAAGCAGTGCTCTCAAGTGTCAGAAAGCACAGAAAGCTCAAAAATCTCAGGTTTCTGGGTTCCAGCAGAAACTCCCTTTGACTTGGGTGCAAACCTTTGTGGCTCAGCTCAGGGGGGGGAACACCCTCAAGATGTCTCAAAATTCATGCAAGGTACTTAGAAGATGGGGCACATCTGATAAACGCAGTGCTGCCTCATGAATGACAGTCCTGTTTGGGTCATGGGGGCACGACTGACTTGTTTCTGATAGCTGGGAGTCATCTGGAGTTGTTTTTATAACACCACAGAGATGTGGGAATGAGTAAATCCACATCAGTGATTTTCCTTGGCCATGTTTCTCTGCCTGGCCTGTCCAGCAGCCCCTGTACCTCCCAGGCCATGCCCACCGTGGAATGGCCCCGTGCATCTCTGCTTTGTGCTGGGGCTGTAAAAGCCATGTGCTTTTTGCCCAAGAACCCAGTGTTGTGACTGATAAATGCTTGTATGACGATTTGCAGGAAATTGGTGACCATGAGCAGGTGGAGTCAGTGGTGTGGGACAGAGCTGTGATGCTCTGAGTCCTGCTGACCTCTTTGAGCTCATACAGAGTCACTTCTGGGCACAGAGCTCCCAGATTGCTCTGCTCTCAGGACGGGGTGGAGGCTGTGTCCAGGTGTGAGTTGTGCATCCTCTGCTTTTCTTCTCCTTGTTACCTTCTGCCCAGAGCAGGGGTCCTTAAAGAAATCCAGAGCTGAGCCTAGAGAGGATGTACAGCACAGATGGGGTGATGCCCATGGGCTGCAGCTGGCTCTAGAGATCACACTGGTGCTGCCTGTGCTGAGTGAGGTGCTGCTGGGGCTCTGAGGACTCTTCCTATTTTCTTCCTTTGGTTGCCTTTTTCTGTTTTTATTTTGTTTTGTTTTGCAGCAAAATAATAGGTCCTGCCTGTTCTTACTTAATGTCTTTTTATGAAATCTTGGCAGTCACCAGGTGAGAGACTCAGATGCCGTTTCACAAACAATTAGAAAAAAAGCTTGTTTTGCTTTGCCTGGAAAGAGAATCTCCCAATGTTTCAGTGTGTTGGTTTTGAGACATTCCTGTACAGGTGAGGGTGGTGAGAGTGACAGTGCTGGAGGTGTTCCCTGTTTGTGGAGAGTGGTGCAGCCACACCAGCAGCACCTGCAGCTGGTCACTGCCCAGTTCAGAGAGAGGGAAGGACTCAAATCCATGGCAGATTTGGGCTTGGAGTGCAGTGTGGATGAGGTTTGCCCCTTGCAGGAGTTTCTGGCAGAGTGGAGATGTGGCAATCCACTCACCAAATTCCACGTTGCCTGAGAGCACTGGGGCAATTCCACATGGGATAGAATGACTGGAGTGTCAGACCATACCTTTTAAAAAAAGCAAACCCAAAAAAACCTCCCTGACCTATTAAGATGATGTAAAAAAGAGAAAGGATAGGTTGGGTTAGGCTGAAAAAGCCTTGAATGCTGTGTAAGATCTGGTGACTCTTTTGGGAAAAGGCTTTCTCAGCCCCTCTTTCCCACCTGGGAGGAATCCAGGCCAGAAAGAAGAGATCCACAGAGGCTGCCCCAAAGAAAACACTGAGGTTGTGCCAAGTGCAGACTTGCACATCAGCTTCCTGCTGTGCTGAGTGTGTGAAGCTCTGCTTTTCCCTGCTTCCCACCTCCAGGGGCTTTGTCTGACTGACTGCCCCAGGGAGCAGCTCAAACCCATGTGGTACCTGGCCCTGGCTGGACACCACATCTCACTTTGTCTGATTTACTTCTGTAGCTCATGAAAGGAGAAAAAATGAACCCACAAAACAAAACACCCAGGCTCCTGAGCTGAAGGGCAAATCCTGGAGTCCTTTGTGGCAGAACTTCCTTTGAAATTACTGGGTGCTTTGCTTGGTTGGACTTGGCAGAATTGGGAAACTTAGTGTTAGATTATTGTAAGGTCAGAGAAAAAGTGCATTTCAAAACTGGGGGGAAGGACTTAGTTTTTCTGACAAAGTACCCCTTGAATAATGAGCATTGACTTAGAGCACTTCTGTTCCCAGCTGGGTCAATGCCTGCGTGGGGAGTTTCCAGCCCTGCTCCAGGTGTTCACCAGTGTGTGCATTAGGGGAGATTCTTAACTTGATGTTCCCATACAATGTGGAAATGGCAAGAGAGAACTTCAATGTGAAAATAAAGAAAAGGAGGCTGCTGAGAGTTCTGGCAGATACATGGTAATACTTGCTTAAGTTTCTGAGAAATAAGCTATTTCATTTTTATTATGAAGCTTATGCATGTGCATTTGCATCCTCCTAAGTGTTTTCTGGGGTTTTGCCATTTCAAGGCAATGTCTGTTGGTCCAGAACTGCCAGCACCAGGGCTGAGGTGAAAATGGTATAAACCCACTTTGTTTTTGAGTCATTTTCATTTTGACCAGGGAACCAAATTATAGGGGCACTGTGAGGGAATGTTAGGTCACGACTTCAGTTTTGCTTGTACATATTGTAAATTTGACTGGGAGTGCAACCAGAATGCAGTGAGATGAAAGAGAGTGGAGAGAGCTGCACACCCAGGTGACAACAATGTAAAAAATCTCCCTTAAGAGGGGACATGAATTCCTGTTTTGAAGGAAGATCTGGGAGCTGGATGTGCTGCTGGTGCAGGCTCACTTCTGCAGGCATTGTTTCCTGCTGGAAACACTACTGTTCCCAAAAAAAAAAAAAAAAAAAAAAAAAGGCTACCAGCCAGAAAAAGTGTCCAGTAAGCCTGCAAATCAATTGCTGCCTGAATTTTTTGGACTATGCAGCTTGCAGTTTCTCACCAAGCAGTCAACTTAGGTCAACAAAGTAAGTGTTGTCCCAGGGTCTAAATTAAGTAAGACTGACTGAAGGTCAAGTGTGACCATAGGGGAACAAACAGTTGCATGTTTGTGCTCATCCTGCAGGGCACAAACCTGCAGGGAGGGAAGGAGGAGGGAAGAAGCGAGGTAAGGATGTTCTGTGCAGGCTGGAGTATAGAGATCAGAACAGGTGACAGACCACATGTTTAGTCCTAAACAGGAATAAAATAGTTCAGATGCTCTTCTCTGGAAGAGCTCCATGATCTGGTCATGAAGAAATTGTGGCGAGGGGAAGAGGAGTTTGGAGCCTGGGGGACAGCAGTATCTCAGGTGTGCTGGCTGGGATTGCAGCCATGCCCTGCAGAGCACAGGGCTGTGTCAGGGCAGGGTGCCCAGCTGTCCTCAGCACACACCTTTGTGCTGCTGGCTCGGGGGGGACAGGGAAAGGGAGGCATGCTCCTCCTTGCACAGCCATTCCTGCCAGCCTGACTCACTGACCCCACTGCAGGATGAAAGCTGTGGCTCCACCAGCTGAAAACCAATGGAGAACAATATTTTGAGTGATCTCTTAGGTTTGTTTTGTTTTGCTTTTGATTAGCTCGAAGAAACATCTCTTTTGCTGTGGTGGAAGACAACCAGAGAAGACATTTTGTGACTGGTACTAGAGTGAAGCATAGTCTGTTTTAATTGAGGATCAACAGTGATTCCTTCTTAAAGAGGGACAATTAGCTCCTCTGGAGAAATTATAAAATCCTTCATCTGTCAAAGGCACCAGTGGGAGAAGTAAGGGATGTGCAGGCACCAGCTCAGTACCAACTCTGTACTTCACTCTTAATCTTACAGAGAAAGCACAGTAGAGAGTTTCATCATTGATTTGGTAAAGGCTTCCCTTATTTTCATGGATATATTTACAGAAGAGGTTACATTCATCTGCAGACAAAGGCTCTAGTATTTTTTTAAAGCAGAAATGAATTTTAAAACCTCCAACAACTGAACTAATTCTTTTAGCTAGTTTTCAAAAGATATGTTTTGTGGGTTGTGTTATAGTTGCTTTGTTGTTTTTGTTTTTTTTCCAAGGGAACATTGAGAAACCTGTTTCTTGGTGAATACAGTGAAAGGAGTGATTCCAAAAGGGCTTTTGTGCAATTAGCAGAATGTTTGCATTAGGTTGTGCTGCAGTGATTTAACACATGAGAGGGAAAAATCCCAACCGAGTGATTTACACACTGTTCTCAAATGTTTTGATCAAAGGTCAGACTCAGAAATGCATTTATGCTTATTTTTAAGTCCAAAGAGAATCCGGGGGGAGTCAAACCTTTAAGTAGTCATTTAATGTGTAAGTATTCACAGGTAGCTCTTTACTTAGCCATGTCATTTTGCTGTGAATTTAGACAGGGCAAGATTTACTTGGAAGCTGAAGTCCAGACTCTGCCAGTACTACAACAGGGGAGAGCGTTTCTGTAGACTGAACTGACTTTAAATATTTCATATATGAATTCTGTATTTTACTCAGTTCTAAAGTAGGTGGGAAGAAGTGAAAAAGGGGTCAGGAAAACAGGTTGATTTTTTCAAGGCTTGCAGTCTCCAGGTTCAGGAAGGGTCCATCCTGACATGCAGGAAGTGGCAAGAGACCTGCAAGGGGTTCTGAAGAAAGAAATTGAAAAGATTTGTGTAATATATAAGGGGTGGAAGCAGGGACAGGTGACCTGGGAGGAATATCAGGAGACACAGGGCTTGTCTGGAGCTGGCCCTGGTGAAAGACAGGGAAGTCAAGAAGTGCTTCTGCAGATATGTGAGAGAAAGGAAGACCAGGGAAAGGGGTGCAGGGGTTGGCCTTCTGTGATGAAAAGTTTGGGGAATTAGGGGAGAGCAGTGGTCTTGATCTCAGCATTAGTAAAGCTTCTAATGCTGTCCCCCCTAACATCCCTCTGGACCAACTGGTGCAGTACAGACTGAGATGGACTGAAAACTGGCTGAGCTCAGGTGTGACCAGCACAGGATGGGGTTGAGTTGGAGCCAGTCACTAGTGGTGCACCTCAGAAATCTGTGCTGGAGTCAGTAGCGTTTGACATCTTTGTTAATGGCTGGGGTGATGGGACAGAGCACCCCTCCAGCCAGCCTGTGGATTGTACCACCATGGAGGACTGCTTGATGGACTGGATGGACGTGGTGGTGCTCAGCAGGACCTGGCAGGCTGCAGAAATGCAGGAACAGGAACCTCATGAAATTCAGCACAGGGAAAAGCCAAGTCCTCACCCAGTGCTGGGAGCCCACTTGGCTGAAGCAGCTCTGCAGAAAAGCCCTCTGGGGTCCAGGATGCGTGTTTGGCAAAGGAAACCAGCAGCAGCCCGAGCTGGAGTTCAGGCTGACCGCCCCGGCTCATGGGGACACTGAAGCTGCATGTCCTGGGTGCCCCACGCTTGGTCCAGCCCCAGTCTGGGCGCTGTGCCCACAAAAGCTGTGTCTGCACAGGGGCTGGGAGCGGGGTGTGTCAGCCTCTGCTGGGTGGGACGCCCCAGCTCCCCCCCAGTGCCCAGGGCTCTGTGAGGTGGGAGCCTGTGGGGAGGGAGCTCAAGTCTCCTCTGGGCTTCCCAAAGGCAGCCCCTCCTGTGCCCACTTCTCAGGTGGGTCCCCTGACACCTAAAAGGGCACCAAACAGCTCCCATGCAGTTCAGAATCAGATGTGAATTATCTTTTATTGCTTTTGTCATGATCCTAACCTGAACCACTGCTTTAGCAGTGGGGAAAACACCGCTGACATTGCATATGAGGTTTCCACAGGATGGGTGCACAGGCAGCAGCTGAGGTGGAAAGGTTGCTTCTCTTTATCTCTTCTCTGTTTTGCTGAGGGTTTTAATTAAAACCAGATAGAGGAAAATTTCTCATACTGTTTCCAATTTTTAGTGGTTTCACCTGCTGTTGAAAATTGCATCAAGACATAAAGGTAAAGGGGTGATGTAAAGAGGAATGAATGCTCCTTTTAGTGGCTATGAATAGAGGCTTCTCATATCAGTTAACTGTTGACTTATAATTATAATGAAAAGATTCTAGGTTTCTGCTATTTTTTAGCCAGTCCTCTAACACATAAATTAACATTTCATCACTTCATGTGACAGTTCAAAATGGAGAATGGAGGTTTGGCTGATGAAATTCATAAGATCACATTTATTTGGAGATGTTTACTGTAACTAACAAAATGAAAAATTACCTAACCCTTTTCTCTTTGCTCACACTTTCCCTGGTTGTGGAGCTCTTGAAGAGGCAATTTTTGCTGTTTCTGGAACAAGTATTTAAAAGTAATTGTACTAGGGGAGCTTACTCTTCAAAGCTACTTTAGTTGTATTTTTGTGAGAGTTGCTAGAAATTTAGCCATGACTCCTTTGCTGTCTTATGACTGTGGGTGGTGGAGCTGATGAGTTACTAAATAAGAGATGTTTGGGTGATGAGGTGTCAGGAGTGGGAGAGAAAGAGCATCTTGTGGTTTGTTCCTCACTTCGACTTAAGGCTGGCATCCAGCTTACAAGAAGCAGTCCATCTTCCAAAAAATCATCCTGAAAAGAGGATGCCTGTCTTGGCATGGAGATGGTGAGGAGGGTGAGTATGAGGAAGGCACCCAGTGTAGTTCTGGGCACAGGCCTCTGGTGATGTGTGGTTGGGTGGCAGCTGTTTTGTGTGCCAGCACCGTGCTCAGGGATCATTAGCAGAGAGAAATCCTTTCCTCCTCAAACAAATTGCTCTTTGACAGGAGCCACTGAGGCCAGGGGTGTTTCCCTGTTTGCATCCCAGTGCCAAGTGCTCTTGCAGGACCTTCTTTACCAGCAGCAGCTTAGCACTCCAGCTGAGTGGCTGCAGGTTTCTCTGCAGGGCTTGTGGGCCAAAGCTTTGGCTGCAGGTGCAGTGGGCAGGTTGTGAAAAGAGCAGATGATACCAAAACCCTGGTGCAGGTGGGGGCTGCCTTCTGTGTCAGGTCCTTTCCAAGCTAAGTCACTGTCTTGGACATTTCTCCCTTAGTGCCCAGGTTTTGCAGAGCAGCAAGGCACTCGTGCCAGTGGTCTGTCTGCAAGAATAGAAAAGGTGGGTGGCAAAAAAAGTGTGATTTTTTAGACACAGTCTGCCAGCTCTGGCTGCTGGTTTGTCACTCTCTGGGAGAGAGCTCATAACTGAGGGCGTAAGTAGATTTAACATGTGCTTTTTAGCTGGGTGTTGTGACCATATCCATTTCACACCTATTTCATCAGAGAAAACTAGCACTATGGGTTTCTTTTCTTTTTTTTTTTTTTTTTCCCCCAGTTTCTGCCATTTTATACCCACTTTGCTCCTGTTTCATGTCAAGACAACAGTCTAGGTCAAAGTAGGGGAGAGGGATGGTCCTGAGTGTAATATTTATGCACTTCTGGATCATTCATTGATAGTTTTTGGATGTGGCTCAAGTGTGTGTTCACATTTGTGTTGAATTAGCCAGACAGACCACATATCCTGGAGTTCATCCCAGCTGCTGGAGAGCAGACTGTTACCTGATCCAGGGCTGACAATACCTGATCCAGCAAAAAGTCAAAGCAGTCCAGACAGAAGATACCTGACCTAGCAGAAATCCTGCCAAGATGAAGTTAACTATCAGTACTTGGCACTGTAGGGCATCTTTTTCAATGGTACTAAGAGTTGTAAAGCTGGATTTATTCCGGTGTTGGAACGTGGCCTCCTGCGCTGCTGCTCACATCAGTGGAAAGTTCAGTGTCAGTCAGAGGCAGACCTGTCCACTCCTGCAGGTCTGGGTGGTGCTGGGGGCAGCACTGAAGGTGAGAATGGAGCTCATGGTGGGAAGCTCAGAGCTGCCCTCCTGCAGGAATCATTGCAGATGGGATCCTGGAACAACCCCCTGCCTGCCTTAGGTCTGCCTTGGAGAGCAGCTGAACGCATGGGCAGTGTGTTGATTTTCTGACTTCTCCCCCCGAGTTGAATTCCCAGGCAGGAAATGAGCCCACATCTACAGCATTTAGTGCTGCTGTTTCCCAAAGGTAGAGGAGGCAAAATTAGAATATCCTGTTTACATGTCCTTCGAGCTGCATTTGACCAGCTGTCCCAAGGGTTTTCAACTTGCTACATCAGGACAGGCTTTTCTTACAGTCTGAGCGTGTTCCTGTGTGAGTGGAGGAGTGTGGCTGTTTGCACTGAGCTCCTCCCTGGGCTGAGCCTTACAGCTGCACAGGAGACAGCGTTTCACTGTCATGGTGGGGAAGCTGAGGCTTGCCAGGTCCTTCATGACTAAAGGTGGGAGAAACCTATGGCAAATTACTTTGGAGGAAGGTACCTTCCTCCTCCTGATGTTCTCAAAGCATTCTTGAGTCACTGGACTTGAAGTGGCTGAAAGAAAACTGGTTCAGAGGGTTGAAGTGACAGAGATTTTTTAAGTCACTTCCAGTTTTTCTTAAGTGAGTAGTTCAGCCTTTCTAAATATTTGCTTGGTGTGATACCTACCTATGTGCATGTTTGTGTTTGAGCAAACCTACTTATGCTTCTGGGAATACTGAAGAAGCTCCCTGGGGCAGGTGTGAACTTGGAAAGGTGTCAGCAGCTTTGTGAGGTGGGTGCTGGAACTTTTTTGTGGGGCTGTGGTGTCCCTGTGGGGCTGGGAGCTGCTCATGGAAGGAGCTGCTGAGTTTGTAACCGAAGGTGGTTACGTAATTCCATGCCTGTTCCAGACTGTCATGCTCGTGCTGGAAATAGACCATTATCTAAGAAAATAGGAAAGTGCACCTGGAAACTTTTAGACTAGTCTCCTTGTTTAATCATGAACCCATTTTAAGTATGTCAAGGAAGGCAGCTGTAATATATGACCTTTTTCTGCTGTATGTTAGAGTGATGACTCGTAGGTGCAATGTCAGGAGAATGTAATGAAAAGTCTCCAGGCTGACGTCTGTGCAGCTGATGTTTGCAGCTCTGACGTGCTGGGCACTTCAGGGTGTTCGGGCTGCACTGTTGGTGCTTTCAGTATCACTGTTGATACCTGGTTGCACAGATTTCTGTAAGCTGAAGTATTTAAATTGATTCTGTCTCTTCCCTCTTATCTCAGAGGGTTTCTTTCTCTGAAGACCACAGAGGTGTCAGTCACTCACATTTAATATAGAAACTAAAGGTAACTAGGAACATGAAAACTGGAAAAGGGGGCTGTTGCAGTAGATTTACTGACTAGTTCTGTACTGTGAATGCTGTCACTAATATAGAAAAAAAATCTACAGTATGTAGATAAATGTACTGTTATTAATGTGTGGCATCAGCAGAAAGGAAAGACTATGGCCATATGAGCTCTAAATATTTAATTTATTGTTTATTTGCTGTAATAAAACTGTCTCAATGTCTGTAAACCTGTCACTGGGAAATAAAACTTTATTAAAGCTTAAATAAAATATAAAAGGTCTTCAGTGTGACCTGCATTATGCCAAAGTCTGAAGTAATGGCATGGGCAAGCATCTTGCCCCAGAGCTCAGGTGATCCCCAGTTGGTATAACCAGCAACTGGTATAAATTGCAGTATCCATGACAATTAAAAACCAAGTAATTTTTTTTTAAATCTCCTCTCTCACCCTCTGTGAACTGCCACTTCTTCTCTTGCCCATCGTATTGGGATGTACAGTGTGCAGGTCTGCCCTCTTCCTTGTCAAACTGACAAGTGTTGAGTGTAGAGCTGGGCTGAATGCCCCTGGTGCTTCACAGCAGCTTCCTAATTCCTGGGAATTTGCTCAGGAGCACTGTGGAGCTTTGGATGTTGGTATTTGGTGAGTCTGGACTGCATCCAGGAGCTGCAGGAGCATGGCTCAGCTCTGCTGGCTCTGGGCCCTACCTGTGTGTGCTCACTGAGACTCTGGCTCTGGTGCTGTGTCCTCCTCTGCCAGCAGTTGTGCCAGCTCCAGGTGTTGGCCACAGCCTGTCCTCCTCTGCTTGCTGCTACACTGCTAGAAGTTCAACACTTCTCAACTGGCTGCATCATAAATGTGATTACACTCGCTGTGCTCCGGGCAAAATAAATGTAGTTTGAGCTGAAGGGCCTTGTTGACCTGGTCCTCTTGGGCTGTAAGAGTGCTCATGTCCACAGCAAGACACTCAGGTGTTCAGCAGTGGAGGGGTAGTAGGACAGGGAATGTGATTCACTGACTTTCCCTCTGAGTTATTCATTCCCAGTGGTGCCCTCCTTTACCACCCCAGCTGCATCTCCTTGCTTTGGTAATCCCAGTCATCACAAGATACTTTTAGAAACCAGATTTTTTTCTGTCTTTATTTTTGCTTAGTACTTTGGTTGCTGAAGTTGTTCGCAAGTCCCCTTGTGCTGTGGTTGTCACTGTGAGCATGAGCCCTGAGCAGTCAGCTGAGCTCTGAGTCCCAGACAAAGCAACCCAAAGTTGCACAGCCCATGGAGCAGCCACGAGAAATCCTGTCTTCCACTTCAGTGTCTTAGTGGCAAAAGATTTTTCCATAATTGCCAAATAGGAAATATAAGTTGCCTTCAAACGGCCGTGCACTGAATGAAGAGACAGAGAAATGAATGAAGATTTGTAAAGCAAGCTTCAGTGTAACTAAAAGGAGTGTGGGTAGCAATGCTCAGCCCTGTGCTGTCAGAGGCTCCACACAAAGGGGAGCTCTGCAGAGGCACTGGGGCAGGCTGAGCCCTCCAGATAGTGTCAGTAATTTCATGCTTCAGAGCAGTGATTTCACATACTGTATGGAGCAATAAGCATTTGCTGTGCTGGCTTTGGGCTTTCACTGTGTGATGGGGTGGATCTACTTCAGCAGGAACAGAAACCTTCCTGCCTTCCTTCCAGGTTTGCAGCAGCTGCTGGGCAGGGCTGATCCTGGATCCCATGGCATCTCCACTCTGCACCGCTGGCCTGGAGCTGCTTTAATTCACTGGCACAGCCAGGCCCTGGGCTTAGAGCTGCTAAAATAGGGAGTCAGGGAGGGTGCTGTTTGTGAATTGTTTCTGTGGCCTTCTGTGTTCCCAAACACTTGCCCATCACCTCACCCTGCATTTGAAACTCCAGAAGCGTTAAGGACAAGGCAGAACAGGCAGCATGTACAGCTGCTTTCAGAGCCAGCAGGAATAGGCTGAGTCCTGCTGGCTGCCAGTCCCTCAGGCAGGTAGAGCTTGGCTCTGTGCTCTGAGCAGCACTGGCATTCCTGGAGCTGCTCCCAGGGCCTTCCACTGTGGCCGTGATCTCTCCCAGCAGCTTTGTCCCACGCAACCCTTGTTAAGCAACCTCCACAAGAGTGGAGGTAATGAAAGTTATTCCAGAACCTAGAAACTTCCAGTGAGTGTAAGTTTGTTGCATTTGTAACCAAACATAAATTATCTCCAGTTTTGATTTTTCTGAGTAAAGTTTTATGCGTGCATCCCTCCTGTACATTAATTGAGTAAAGCCTCCTGTAGCAGACAGATGCTGAAGTGATGGAGATCTTTTTAAATCAGCAGATGCATATCTCAAGTGCCTAAATAGTTTATGGTTTATTTCCTGAGGACAAAAGTAAGGTTGGGGGCAATCTCAACAAGGTTTAACAGTGACAACAAGAAGCTTCCCAGTCCACAGGCTGCTTCTTGCCTTGCTTTGCCTAAGCTGTGATTTGTGTTAGGTGTTGTTGCCCATGTCCCTCCAGTGTATTGTACTCAGCACAGTTGCTGCAGGGAGCACATGGGGACTTCCAGGCTGGAGTTGGGATTGTGTTTCCAGATGGGATCAGCTCCCTCATGGCTCCAGGTCTGGATGGGCTGGGTCTTGGCAGGAGTGCCTAAAACATTCACTTGAGCATTTCTCAGTTTTCTTAACCTGTCATTTTCAGCCTTAATTCAAATTATGGTGTCTCCTGCTCTTTCCTGGGGCAGAGGCAGTGCTGATAGCTTAGCCAGGCAGTCCTTCCATCATTCCTATCACAGGATGTTGCTGCTGGGTGTGTCCAGGTTGTATTTATTTATAACTTGTATGTACCAGATTTCATTTCATGTTAGATACTGAATCCTTGGTACATTTACAAGGTTTCTGCCAGGTAACAGATGAAAGCCCTGCAGTGAGAGCTGCCCATGGTGGTGAGGGCTGGGAGGGTTCCCTAGGCTGCCTCCCTCGCTCTGCCCCTCTCTGCCCTGTGCAGGTGCCTAGTGTCTTCTGTCTGCACCTGACTGAGGGTTGACATGTGTGTTGGAAGATCCCTCCTCCCGTGGTTGTTGGAAGGAAAGGAGCTTTTTTCTGCCCTGAAGTCACCTCTGCAGTCCAAGCTGCTGCAGCCCAGGACATGCACAGGAGCTGCCAGGAGCTGAGCAGGTTCTGCAGCAGCAGTGGCACAGCTGCCTGGGCTCAGGGCAGCTCTGGGGCTTCGCTGTTCACCTGCCTTCTTGGCAGAACACATTTTACAGGTAGCAGCAGCACCCTGTGTGAGATCACTGGCTGCAGGCAGTGTGGTAACACCTCCCCTGGCCAGGGGCACCTGCAGGTATCTGAGCCAGCCCCTCCACAGCCCTCTGCTCTTGGAGCTCTTGCTGCAGTTTGGCTTCTTGTTTGGAGATGAGACTTCCCTCCTCCTTTGCTCTCCCTGCTCTGTGGCAGTGAGTGTCCATTTCCCTGCCCTTGTGCCATGGATAGGCTGCAGGTGTGGAGAATCTCATTTGAGGCTTGTGTAGAGATGATTTTCTATCTCTGAGAGAAGAAAAAGGGGTTTTGCAGTGGCCCAGCGTGACGTTCATCCGCCCTTTTCTCAGAATTGCAGAGGCAGGGAGGGAGTCATCTGTGCCATGTGTTAGTTGTTAATTTTAGCTTTACCATAACTCCTGATGACAGGGCTTGGTTGTTTCCTACTGCAGGCAGCGTGTAGCAGTTATCCTGGAGGGATGGTGTGGCTGTAAGACTGTAAAGCTGCAGCTCGTGCCCGGGCCATGGTGCTCAGTCTGTGGTAGCTGGATTCTCCCAGCTCACACAGCTGTGCCTGCTGCAGTTGAGGCCACGTGGTACCATTTTTCTTGCATTCATGCTAAACCTTTGCCTTTAGGTTACATAAGGATGGCATCAGGCACAGGCTGAATTCCACCTGTGTTTGAGGACAAAGCATGGCTAAAAGGTGGTTAAATATCTGTCATGATATGCATGGCATTTATCAGTCTTTTTTCCTAGTTCTGGCTTCCTGGTGAAGTCTGTATGAAGCAGCAGCCTGTACTGGCATGGCTAAAAGAGCATTGTAGGATCTGATGTCCAGGTCCCAAACTGAACTTCTTGTAATGCACAGGCTACTACAGGGAACTCTAACAAGTACCAGCAAGCTGAGAAATAGGTTGTTGCTGATACCTTTGCTAATTATAATGCATTGCATTTGGTCTCAAGTCTGGAGCAAAGTCACTGAACACATCAGAAAATACCTGTCTGATCTTCTGCTGGTGCTGATACCCACGTTTGCTGGTGTAGGAGTTACCAGGGAGCATTGTGCCTCTGCCAGCTCTGTCACCATGCAGTGCTGGAGGCTTGCCTGGCTGATGTCCAAAGATGATGTTCTCACTGATGTGGTCAAGCTCAGTGAAGTGGAGTGGTTAAAGGTGTGGGGAGCATTGGCCATGTGCTGGAGTCCAGCAGGGAGTCTGTGGGAGCTCCTTCTCTTTCTGGTACCGTTTTTGTTGATGGTCTTTTGCTGCACTCCACGGGGTGTTTGTTCAGTCTCTATGGTCTTCGAGGGTGTGAACGTATCTCCACCCCAGCCAAAGACTGCTGTGATGCTGTGCTCCTGCCTCAGCCAACCTTCATGGCAACTTTGAGTATATGCAACATCTTGTAATGTCTTTTTCTGGATAGAGGCACCAGATCTGTAGGACAGCTGATGACCTGGGTAGAAACATAGCAGCTGATGTGTTAAAGATCTGGGGTACAGCTGACTGCTCAGAATCGAGGTGTCAGGAGGGGC
Organism: Cinclus cinclus; assembly: GCF_963662255.1. NCBI lineage: Eukaryota > Metazoa > Chordata > Aves > Passeriformes > Cinclidae > Cinclus > Cinclus cinclus. The sequence goes on along the minus strand of NC_085056.1, from coordinate 19,037,577 downwards.
AAGGAATCATATGAAGGCAGAAGTTGACCTGATCATGGCAAGGGAAGCGTCAGAAACGAGACATGCTTGCTCTGCAGCAGAACATTCTTCACAGGTGGTTTAAGAAGCCTTGGAATTAAATCTGGGGAAGGGGGGGGGAAGTGACGTAGCTGTTGTGTCAGGGCTTCACAAGCCCACAATGTGCAGTCTGGGCAGTGACTGGTGGAAAAGCAGACCTGAGCAGCCATGTAACTAGGGCTTTTCCTAGACAGTCATGAGCTCACACTGCAGCTGCATATATATTTTCCAAAATACACTTCTGGAATTTTACATACACTTTTTTTAGTATGCTAATCATCTCTGTGGTCATTCATTCCTGAAGTTAATGACTACTCTCTTGGAGAAGACAAGTTAACAAACTGACAGCTGCTCCTAACAAATCACTTGCTTGGAGAGGCCAGTGCGAGTTTAACATCCACAATAAATCCTTCTTTTGCTTCTGATGGTTCAGTGCAGCAATGGCAAAGAAATGAGGTAATAACTTTCATTTATCAAAGCACTTAGGACTGTAGTAGATTTGTGCACAAGAGCTCAGAGCCAGAATTGCCAGAGTTACAGACTGGATTCCTGCTCTTTGAATAGCTGTAATTGCAGATGGGAATAGTTCTGTCAGTGTAATCTGCCAGCCAGCCAGATCATCAACAGCTGCCAGTGTTGGCATGAAAAGGTGAGCAAGGAGAGCCCAGGAGCTGGGGGGGCTCTGAAGGGGCTGCTCTGTCCCCACACCCAAGAGTGAAATGAGATGTTGGACCAGGGCCTAATGCTGAGGTGACACTGGCTCGTTCCAGGTGTGCCCCCTCTGCTCTGTGCAGCCCCTCCTACCCCAGGGTCCCTGCAGAACCCCAGGGATGTGGTGGGACAGCAGCAGGGTCCTGGGCTCTGTTCTGCTGCCAGGAGTGAGGAATTCCTGCAGCTGCTGGCTCACAGAACATCTCTTTCAGTCACAGTGTCCACAGCAATCAATAGCCGTCTTTGATCAGTTAAGCTTTAACTAATGGCAAATAAAAGATGTTTTCCATAATATTTGGTTACAAATAAATGAATAGACTTGGCAGCCTTGGATAAGACAACAAATGTTCTGAAATTCCCATTTCTTGTGTCAGGGCTGAGCTTGCCCAAGGACTGGCATTTCCTTAACAAGTTTGCAATAAACTGATGGATCTGGATGGCAGCTAGTTTGTCTCACTAGGTTTAGCTTCGGTAGCTGTTATCTTATTGTTTTTGCTTCCCTAAATTTCTGAAATCAGGCTTAAGATTTTAAAAAATATTAATGGATGTATTGGGTTTTAAATTTATCATTTCATTTGACAAATAGTCTAAAATGGCAACACTGTGCCAGGATGTTGAGCCAGCTGAATGAAAGGCATGTCCCTTCATGACATGAAATGAGGGAGTTAAAGGTATAAACAATGATAAGACCTGTGATTTAATGAATGGTCTTTCCATGTCAGTACTGGAATTCGTAGTATAGGAAATATACTTTTTTTAAACTTGCCAGTATTCCAATTAATCTGATCATATTCCACAGATTGTACTGGTGGCTGTGTTGATGGTGCTGTCAAATGAAACACTTCAATTTTAGAAAAGGTTTGTTGCACTGGGCTGGCATGGCCAGGTTTTGGTGGTGGAGTGGCTTTGTGAGAAGCTGCCAGAAGCTTCCCCTGTGTCCAGCAGAGCCAAATTCGGGCCCATCAGTGACAGTGGCAGCACCTCTGGGGAACATTCAGGAAGAGGGAGGAAATCCCCATGGAATTGCAGCTGGGTGAGAGCAGTGAGGATATGTGAGAGGAGCAGCTCTGCAAACCCCCAGGGCAGGAGGGGCAGGAGCTGCTCCAGGTGCTGGAGCTGAGGTTCCCCCAAGCCCGGGCTGCACCCAGGGAGAGGCAGCTGTGCCCCTGCAGCCCACGGGGTCCAGCATGGAGCAGAGATCCCCCCACAGCCCCTGGAGAGCCCCACACAGGAGCAGGGGGTGCCTGAAGGAGGCTGTGACCCCGGGAACTCCACGCTGGAGCAGCTCCTGGCAGGACCTGAGGCCCTGTGGAGAGAGGAGCCCAAACTGGAACAGTTTGCTGGCTGGAGCTGTGACCCCACAGGGGACCTGGGCTGGAGCAGCTCCTGAAGGAATGACTGCAGCCATGGAAAGGACCAGGCTGGAGCAGCTCCTGAAGGACTGACTGCAGCCATGGAAAGGACCAGGCTGGAGCAGCTCCTGAAGGAATGACTGCAGCCATGGAAAGGACCAGGCTGGAGCAGCTCCTGAAGGACTGACTGCAGCCATGGAAAGGACCAGGCTGGAGCAGCTCCTGAAGGAATGACTGCAGCCATGGAAAGGACCAGGCTGGAACAGCTCCTGAAGGACTGCAGCCTGTGGAAGCTCTCACACTGGAGAAGTTCATGGAGGGATGTCTCCCAGGATGTCTCCCCCAGGAGAGGGGGACACCTGTTCATAGCATGCTGATCTTTCCCAAAAGAATTTGCATTTTTTATTTTGCATGTACTTACACAGAATGTTCACAGCACAACAGGGTAGAATTCTGGAAGATAAAAGCCCAGTTTTGTAGTTCTGCAGTTCCTGGGCTCTTAGGTGTCTTAGCAGTTCTCTTGGTGCTAATGACTAATGCCAGGCTTCTGCATGAACTTGTAGAAATAGAGCCTCAAACAACACAAGGAACACAGCAATTTCTTTAGAGCTGTTTGAAGCAAAAAAAATCTCCATTTTTATTTTCTACTGTAGTATTTAAAAATATCACCAGCCTTGTCTTGATGGACTGTCCTGCTAGCATTGAATAGAGACCTATTGACATCTCAGAAAAACTTAAAAATCAGTTGTCCCAATTGTGTGACAGAAGGAATCTAACTTCCCCAGAGTTTAAGTTCTTCTTCATAGGGAGACAAAACCGAAGTGATGCTTGAATTAATTCCCTTCTTTGGTTTGAATTTAGAGAGGTTATGCATAGGTAGAAATAAATGCGTAGGCTAAAGACTCTAAAAAAAACAAAACAAAACAAAAAATCCCTTTGAGGAAATAGCTTTAAATACTCCCCCAAAATAAAACCATCCCTAAGAACCCTCTTTGTCGAGCTTACTGAAATCGTGACATTCCCTGTGAGTTTGCCATGTGTAGAGCTGACCACTGACTTGTTGGCTCCTGGTGCCTTGGCCTCCTGACTGGGAGTCATCCCTGCCGTCACCAGGAGCAGGCGTGGGCAGTAAAGGTGAATTTCTGGGTCCACTGAAGCTCAACTGCCAGCCTGATTTTCTGCCCTCACACCAAAAGGGAGGCAGAGGCTTTGCTGTTCTGTGTGATAAGATGCCAGGTTGTGTTTATGAGGTTACATCCTCTGTTCATGGGGAATTAAAACAATTACTAAGCGTGACTGACAGATCCATTTTTCCCAGTGGCTTTCACTGCAGACAAACGTGCTTGAGGTTGTGTTTGTGGAGAGGGCCAAGGAGAAATCTTTTGGGCTTGGACTGAATTGTTTTATCAGTGGTTGTTGACTGTCATGTGGTGGAGCACTTTGTTGTGAAGGTCTCACTAAATCATTTCTTGGGCTGGCAGTTCTTTGCAGGGAGTGTGTGGATATCTCTGTCCTTTCTGGCTGCACCTGCCTCCTCTGGGGTTCTGTCTGTAGCCAGCCTCAGTCTCCCTGCACTGTAACACCAGCAGAAGCTTGGCCCCCCTTAATTTTGGGTTAATTTCCATGCACTTGTTTCACTGCAACTGCCTTCTGCTCTCTTGGGTACTTGAATCTATTCAGGGTGAGGAGCTCATTGATTTAGGGCCCAATGGGGGTATCATGAGTGTTGTGAATCAATGACCTGGAACTGTTCTCAGGAGCTGCGGAGGATTTTAACTTTGATTCTCTTTCTGCTTTGTAGGTATTTGTATAAAATGTGGAAAAGGTGTGTATGGAGCGAGCCAGGCTTGCCAAGCAATGGGTAACCTCTATCATACCAACTGCTTCACGTGCTGCTCTTGTGGTAAGTCAGATCTGCCGTGCCCTTGCTCTGCGGCTTCCTTTAGCAACCAGTGTACAAAGTGAGACCTCAGCCTGCCTGCCTCCCCAGGCAAAATTCCCACGCAGGGCTCCAGCTTCAAAAGTTGTTTTTTATTTGCCATCTGTAAGTGCTCAATGGTGTTTTCCTAAGCAGCAGCCCAGAAAAGTAGTTTTTTGTTGTTTGAAGGGCTGCATTTACAAAATGGCTTCAACCTGGCTGTTAGAAGCACTAGGTGCTTTGAATCACTTGCATTTATGGAACTGTATTGTGCATGTATCATTTTTATAGGAAAAAATGGTAACACTTGTTCAGCCAAAACCATTTTTTGTCACTTTCTATTTGCAAATGCAAGTCTAGTCAGGCATGTGTATTTGTCATTTCTGTGTATGCACACTGCTCAAAATTGTTCACTTATGGTTGAATGTGACAAGAACAAATAGAAACTGTGTGTTGAAATGTCTTATGCTAGTACAAGATTTTATTTTTGTGGGGGAAAACTAGACGATAAATCACAGTTTCCTCCTTGCTGTTCTCAGGACCTTTTTAGGTTTCCCTTTTAATCTGAAAGAGATGTTTCTGTGTCTGATTTGGGGAAGCCCTGGCTTTGCCAGGGGAAATGGAAAATTCAGGGCAGCATTTTCAGAAGTGTGCTTTAAGTCAGGCATTATGAACTTAAGTTGGAGACTCCCTCAGTGTCTTGTCTGTAACTGCTGAGAACTCACAAATTCCCACCAAGCTCAAGGGAAGTGTGAGAGCTCAATTTTCAGGAGTCAGATGATTTTTCTTGTTTTATGCACACGTCTAGTGAGGTTCCTTATATATGAAAATATTTGCCTGGATATTGAAGATCTTGTTATGATAGATATCAGCAAAAGATTGATTCTGAGTAGAATGTGCTGAGCACAGATTGTTTATAAAAAGGATTAATTAAGGATTAGAAAAAGGGTAAAATATTATTGGCATAAAACCAAGTAAGTTGATAATCAGAAGAACATTGTAAAGTTCACTTCTGACAGAAGTGTTGTGTTTTCTCCTGAGATTTGTACTGATAAATATTGGTTTAAAGAAACCTTCAACCTGGATGTAGAATTTAGTGACCTTTCTAAATGACTCTGGACCATTACCAGATGCGGGGTTGAACTCATCTCAAACCCTCAGGGATTGCTCGTGACTTTGCTCAGGTCTCCCAGTAATTGAGTAGCTGTCTTGTTGGCTCCCAAAGTGAACAGCATCCTGCTTAGCAAAGGATTACAAAACAGGATATCAGATAATGTCTATCCACAGCATTAACCTAACCTAATTGCATGGGTGAATTCCAGCTTCCTCTCTGGGGCAGAAATGTTATTTTTAAGTACTCAGGCTGCATGTTTGCTACCATGGGGTTCTGTATGCACGTCACTGTTCCTTAGAAAAGTGTATAAGGGACAAGAAGTGTATTTTAAGAGCAAAATACAAACACAGCTCAATTATTTAAACACATAACAAGCTTCTCTGACTCTTCTGGAGAGATGTGTGTGGCCAGTGTTCACCTACCACGAGGCAACTTGAGACATGTCCACTTGAAGCATTGTTTGCCCCACCCTTCAGTGCCCTGGAATTTGGCTATACAGGCAGCTTGCCATGAGCTTCCCACCGCACAGGGAGATGCTCCAGGTTGTCTTGTGAGCCTCTCACTGTGCTGCTCTGGGCTGGAGGGCCCACCAGGACAGCTCAGCAGTGAGAAGTGCTTGGATTTCCTTCTGTTTGCGACCTGTGGTACAACCCCATTGGCAGGGGAGTGTTTGGGCACTTCCTTGGGCAGGCACTGGAAAGGGGCTGTGCTGCCACGGGGACAGCGGTGCCCCAGGACAGCTAAAGCACCGGAGCAAAGCTCAGGCTCAGCTGAGTTCAAGGGTGACTCCTCTGCTGGTTTTGCACATACGACGTTTGGTGAGGAGGGAAGAAGACATCCATGGAAATTATTTTTTCTGAGAGGAGATGCTGAGAGCTTCCTCTGTGTCTGACAAAGACCAGTCGGTGATTGGTTTTGGGAACTGGCAACCTGTTAAACCACTGAGGCAGTTGAACCCGCCTCTGTGAACACACATTTTAAAATGAACAAACCCCGGGAAACTCTGAGTGCAGGTGACAGGCCAGGCGGGCGGGAGGCTGGGCCAGGGCTGGGCCAGGCCTGCACGGCCCGGGGAGCCGGGCTGAGCTGAGCCAAGCTGGGCTGGGCTGAGCTAGGCTGGGCTGAGCTGGGCTGGGCTGAGCTGGGCTGGGCTGAGCTGGGCTGGGCTGAGCTGGGCCGAGCCAGGTTGAGCTGGGCCCTGCCTCTGCTGCAGCACTGGCAGGGCTGGGTTCCTGTCCCAGCACGGCGGGCGGACCCACAGCATGGCTGAAATGCTGGCGCTGCTCACACCTAGCTGACATTGAGCCTTGCCCTGCTGCCAGCCTGGGCCGAGCTCCGGGCTGGGCCAGCCCAGCTCCACCGCGGCCAGCGCCGCTCGCGGGGGGCCGGGTTGGACCCCCCGGCACTCAATGCAGCAGAAGTCTGAAAACAGCCATGCAGCCAGAGCAACCACCACTGTTCCTCACTGGGCCCCTGCTATCCTGGCCCAGCCCCCATTGTGGCCTGGAATACTCAACCCCAACTGGTCCAGCCGCTGCCCAGGCAAGATATTAACTCTTTCACAGATGAAATCTGAAAACATCCATTCTCTCTCCTGGCTGAAAGAATAGGGCAGAAGGACAGAGATGAAAATACATACAGAAACAGCATGAAGACATTGAGGTCGGACAAGAATGAAGAATCAGGTACCTGATGGGAGGGAGTGTGGAGATGTCTTGGACTGAAATTCTCTTGTAAGCTATGGAGAAGATATGATTGATATATATCAGACTTTTTTTCCCTGTAACTCATGAAAAGTATGGGAGGTGGAGCATTCTCATTGTAGACAGGAGCAAACGCATTCATGTTGAAGTAAGCAGGTGTTGAAGTAGATGTGATCCCATGAGAAGTTTAACCAGGGAGAGAGAAAATAGTGATGAAGACTCTTTTATCCAGGGAAGAAGAAGATCTCTCTTCCCAGAGCTGAAGATGATCTCAGAGCTAGATGAAGAGAACTTTGCTCTGAACTGCTCAAAATCCTTAAAAGTAGCACCCCGTAATTTGACATGGTCTTCAAAAACAGTTGTGAGGAAAGGGACTTTTACACAGTGATCAGATGTCCATTCTCCCAGGCAGCTGATTCACTGTGACATTGAAACCACGAGAGAACTGTTTTCTTGTGGAGAAGTCTCCATAGATGGACAAGAGAGACTCCTACCAAAGTAAATTAGAGGAAGGCTATTTTAGAGATGGTAAACTGATTTGTTTCTGTACATTGTCAGTGTGAGAGAAAAGAGGGTGTAGGGAGAGGATGAGTGTTCTAAAGGTTTTATTCTGGTTTTTATTATTTTTTCTTTTAGTTTCTGTTAATAAAGTTTTCTTATACCCTTCAAAGTTTGAGCCTGCTTTGCCTTCCCTTCTAACCCTATCTCACAGCAGGAAATGAGTAAATAATTCTAGTGGGTGCACTGGTGATTTAACCAGTACTAGACCCACCACATAAATTGGTGTATTGGCCAGGAGATTTCAAACTGGCAAATTCAAACCATTACAAGTCCAAAGCAGAGCTTTTCCTCTCAACTCACCTCTGAAATACCATCAGTGTGAGTGTAGCTAGGAGGATGGTGTTGCATTAACTCTTTCATTTCTCAACGTATTTTCTGTTGTGCAACCCATGGAAAACCCAGAGGGGTCAGTGCAGTGCCAGTAGATCCAAACCCTGGGACAAAGGCATGCAGGTCCTGTCTGTAGGAACTTGAGAACCCCTGAGAATGGTGCTGAAATGGCTTTACAGGAGCTCAAGCAACCAAAGGGAGACTTCTCACAGGACTGCAGTTAATGAGCAGGGAGTTAATCTTGTGACATTACTAAGACCTGTGTGAGAATCCTGAGATGTAGGTTTGGTACCCACCTTTAAATAAATGACAGTAGCCAGAGAGAGCCCTGAAGAATTTAAATAGATGATTAAAGGCTGGAGAAAAGGTAATCACGAGAGCCCAGTGTATTTTGGGTATCTGAAATTATGGGAAGGACATGTGGCTGGAGCTTCCAAGTACATGAACCGTAAAACAGCATTAGAAAGTGGTCTCATATATACTAGGAACAAACACAAGACAGATCTTTCCTGGGGGCTGAAATTGCACAAATCAAATAGGATATCAAAGACAGTTTTTTGACAATGAGGATGATTAACTGCTGGAACAAAATAGCAAGAGAAGTGGCAGATTCTCTATTCTTTGTTTTAAAATTAAAACCAAATGTCCCTTTGGAAAATGTTTTTAAGTTGAGCCAAGCTTTGGGTAATTGGGTGATCATTAATGATCTTTGTTAGGTGAGGGGTTACAACACACACACTGGTGCTCCTTCTGAGCCTTTGATAGGAGAGTAGAGAAGTCCATTCATTCTCTCTGCCTACACCAGTGTCTGTGCTGTAGTTCCTGTGCATATTTATGTGGTGGCTGGCCCTTCCTGGACACCAGGCGCCCACCAGAGCCTCTCCATCCTTGCCCTCCTCAGCTGGACAGGGAGAGAAAATGTAAGGAAAGTCTCTTGAGTCAGGATGGAGATCCCTCACCAGTTACTGACGGAAAAACAGGCTTGACTGGGGGCGAATTAATTCATTACCAATCAAATCAGAGCTGGATAATGAGAAATAAAACTAAATCTTAAACCACCTTCTCCTTGCCTCTCCTTCCTTCCTGAGTTTAACTTTACTCCCAGCTTTCTCCACCTCTCCCCCATTGGTGCAGGGAGATGGGGAATGGGGGCTGTGCTCAGCTCATCCCAGGTTGTCTCTGCTGCTCCTTCTTCCTCAGGGAAAGGTCTCCTCACACTCTTCTTGTGCTCCAGTGTGGGGTCCCTCCCACAGGAGACAGTGATCTCCATGAGCTGCTCCAGCCTGGTCCTTTCCATGGCTGCAGTCAGTCCTTCAGGAGCTGCTCCAGCCTGGTCCTTTCCATGGCTGCAGTCAGTCCTTCAGGAGCTGCTCCAGCCTGGTCCTTTCCATGGCTGCAGTCATTCCTTCAGGAGCTGCTCCAGCCCAGGTCCCCTGTGGGGTCACAGCTCCAGCCAGCAAACCTGTTCCAGCTTGGGCTCCTCTCTCCACAGGGCCTCAGGTCCTGCCAGGAGCTGCTCCAGCGTGGAGTTCCCGGGGTCACAGCCTCCTTCAGGCACCCCCTGCTCCTGTGTGGGGCTCTCCAGGGGCTGCGGGGGGATCTCTGCTCCATGCTGGACCCCGTGGGCTGCAGGGGCACAGCTGCCTCTCCCTGGGTGCAGCCCGGGCTTGGGGGAACCTCTGCTCCAGCACCTGGAGCAGCTCCTGCCCCTCCTGCCCTGGGGGTTTGCAGAGCTGCTCCTCTCACATATCCTCACTGCTCTCACCCAGCTGCAATTCCATGGGGATTTCCTCCCTCTTCCTAAATGTTCCCCAGAGGTGCTGCCACTGTCACTGATGGGCCCAAATTTGGCTCTGCTGGACACAGGGGAAGCTTCTGGCAGCTTCTCACAAAGCCACCCCACCACCAAAACCTGGCCATGCCAGCCCAGTGCAAATTAGAAATGTGAGAATAGGAGCACAGGATTGTCTGTCGTTTTTACCCTCAAATAACAAGAATTATTTGAGCTCACCTCTAGCAGTTTTCAGTTTTACTTTCAATAGGATGGTTGTAGAAAGTAAAACGCAATAACCAAAGGACGGTAATTCTGTACCTGGAGATGTCTGATTTAGATAAGGGCTCAATACTTAACCAGCTAGAGTTAATAAATAAATAAAATATTTCAAACCCTTGGGAAAAATTGTGGTTTGGAGACCACTCAGGCTGAAATGTGATAATGAATGATGGAGCCTCCAAGGCCTCATTTCATCACTTAGCAGTGAGTGTTTTCAACTCAGCAAAGACAAGTGCAGTTTTGCAGAGAAGTGGAAATTCTGCCTGAGTCAGAGCCCTTTCTTAGGAACTTCTTTGAGCTTATCTTCAGTTTCAGTGCCAGGTGCCATCTGTCAGGGTGTCCTGGTTGAAGAGGGCAGCGTGTGCCAGGACAGGCCATCCTGTGCCTTCCCAGGAACTCCCCGTGCTGTCCTTTCCCACTCCCACCATTGTTTATCACATCATTGCTGGGGGCTTTGTGTTGCTTGTAATTAAGATGAAAACCAAAACCAGCCTCTCAGCTGAGGGCACCTCTGTGGAGGCTCCAGCCTTGCCAGTGTAGAGGTGTAAGGATAGAATGGGGGTTACTGGGGTCTCCTGCAGTGAGAGTGGTTTCCTGCTTGAGGACATGAATGTGGAAAGATGAGAAAGTATTTCAGGTACACAGTAAATAAACAGGAGACTTCTGTCCCCTCTAGACATTTTGGTAAAGTGCTCAGATGGTAAATCTCTTAATTGCCTTCCTAGGTTCTGGCAGCTTTGGGAAAAACCCTCAGCAACGTATTGATTCAGAGTTGTACAGGATTTCCTCAAAAAAAAAAAAAAGATTTCACCAGTAAGCTGAGATTAGAATTAACATGTAAAGGAAGTGTAGATGACTTATTTGGCACGTTTTATGTGCTGCTTTTCTACCTGTCAGATGTATTCAGTGAGCTCTGGATGGCTGAGCCTTGCTCCCATAACTGAGCAAGTTCAGCATCTCAGATCCTTGCTCTGTCAGGAGATTTTGGCACATCTCTGTAAACCCTACAGCCTTCTTCCTAAAGCCGTGCTCCTTAGACAGCTTTTTTCAGAGGTCAAATAATTCTCTTCAGGTAAGGTAGAAGCCAAAGTGATCTGATTTCCTGAGATCAGGTATTTCAATGTGGATCTTTATTCACAATCTCTTAGGGGAAACAACTGAACCTTGTTAGGGTGGTTTTTAAATGCAGATTCTGTCTCAGCCCTGATACCAACAGAATCTCTTTTAGGCCTTGATTCAGCAAAGCACTTAGATGTGTTTAAGTATGTTATATTAGTCATATGTGAAATTGCTTTGCTGAGTTTTAAATAACAGATATTAATTCTGGCAACAACATAATCCATCCCTTCTGTTAAGTATAAAATCATGGCTTTGGCAGGAGTTCAATTGCAAATTTTGCTTGTGGAAGACAAGAGCTGAAAAATATCTGCCTGAACAGCTCATCATCGAATTCCTCTTGCTAGTATTTCAGAGCATGACAGGATTTCTTGAAGGCTAATTGCTGTAATGCCAGATTGCTTGTGTGAATTAAGTGCAGGTTAACAGTTGCAGGAATTAATGGACTCTGGTTAATACTTATTAAAGAAGAGAACTTACCAGGTGCCTTCAGTTTGCAGATCATAACGTTGTCCACAGCGTTTTTTCAGGCTGAAAATTTTAAATCCAGTGGCAATGATGGCAGAAACTGCAGTAAGATAGATCTCGACAGTGAGAAGTATCAGTTTGCTGTTTGTAACTCAGAGGGTGTAAGGGAATGAGCTTTGGTCAGGGAATGAGCTTTGCAGAGCTAAGGGTTTGAAGGCTCTACTCTCAAAGCTGAGATGAATTTTACCATAAAACCCAGGAACATGTTCTGCTCTCCTACATGAAAGCAAATGCTTGAGCATGCCATTCATCTTTAACTGGAGCTTTTGCTGCTGGTTTTAAGGCACAGAAAGTCATGGGAAGACCAACCAGAAGCTTAAAGGCAGCTGTAGCATCCGAAGGGATGCAGCTCTCCCCTGATGGTGGTTGGCCAGGCTGGAGCACTCACAGGGGCCAGACAGCACTTCAGTTTTGAGGGACAGGTGGTAAAGGTGTCACAGTTTAGGTGATGATGGGCAGTGCTGCTGACTTTGTTCAGCCTTCACAAGGTCATCCAGGTCTCTGGGAGGGGATCCCAGAGAGCGCTGACAGAGCTGCTGGTTTTAAAGGCCCAACTGGGACAACCACAGTGGGAGTATTGTTATTATTACCCTGAGGGTATGAAGAGCATTCTGAACCAGCCCGTGCCCCCAGCTGATGGGAAAAGGGAGTCAGTTCATGGCCACAGTCACAACCTGCCTTTGTCTGAGGCCACTATGGGATGTGGATGTCTATTAATAGGAGGTTGCTCATGTCCCAGAGAAGTTCCTTGTGACACTGGGAATGGTCTTTTGCATATTTGCTGCCCCAAGCTGAACCTTTGTTTGCTCTTGGTGGTAGTAAGGCACAGTACATCTTAAGGAAGCTGTGTCCCTTCAGTGTATATTTACAGCAGTTGGTGAGTGTTTAAAATACCCAAATTCCCAGTGGAAGATTCATTTTCAATTCGTATTTGTTGTGTCCCTGCAGTGTATTTATAAGTTTGGCATGAGTCACTGCATCCAAATTGCACACTGCCAGTATTTGCTTTGTAGCTGCAAATTAAATTGTCTGTAAATGTGATTTTTCCGAGAAATAAAACAAAATTCAGTGTCAAATCTGTGAGCTCTACAGTACGCGTCTACCAGTGTTAGAGTTGGTAATCACAGTGGTACAAATGTGTGTTTTTGTATCAGTGGTTCATCCTTGGTGCCTCATGGCTGGCTTTTCACTGACTTAGCTGCAGGTTCAGTATCTGTTCACCTTTCTGCAGCCACTTGGTACAACTCTTCCGGGCATCAAGGAAACCCAGCAGGAGCCCAGAAGGGAGAGGGGCTCGTGGGCATTGCTGCATGGGGCCGTGCAGTGACACGCTCCTGGGTTGCTCATGTCCTTGTGCACTTTTCCCTGTCATTTTCTAACCACATATTGTTGAACTGGAGCAGGCTGAAATGTTGGGATTTTAGGTCTGTAATCCTGGCAGAGGCACTGGCTAATACCTGGTGTTCAGAGGCCAAGCTGAGGAGTGACTCAGTGCTGTAGGAGCATCCCTCCCGACCCCCTCAGCTCACACCCTGCCATTGTTGCTCATCCACGACTCTGGCCCATGGTTGGCTTGGATCTGTGGCCACTTGGGTGTTTGGTGGTTTCCAGGCCATGACTGGAGCTGGCAGCAGGTCCTGTTGTGCACGGGGCAGATACTTGGAGATGTGATTCCCAGGAAAGGCCGAGCGCTGTGTGGAGGTTGGGTGGGAGGGGAGGATTTGGTGTCTGTGCAGCTGACTGTGGCTGCTGTAGACGTGTCACTGAGATAACTCCTGTTGCTGCTGCGGGAGGGCAGAGCTCTGCCTGAGTCACTCTGCATCTCTGGGATGAGTTACAGCCTGTGCTCAGCCCCACACTTCCCATTTAACACCTATCAGGACAGATGGATAAAGCCATTTCAAGTCTGCCTGCAGCAGCAGGCCCTGCCAGCCCCCAGTGCACAACTCGGGAAAGGGAGGTGCTCGCTGTGGATGGCAGAGATGGCAGCTGGTTTCACGTGGTTTGGACTTCCCAAAGACTGAGCCATGACTGAGTCTCAGCAAAGAAATGTAATTTAATTTTAATTAAAAGTCAAACTTGGATACTTGCCCATGTAGGAGCCCAAGTACTTTTGGGTACTGGTTGCTAGAAAAAATGTTTTATCTTGATCTGTTATTAGTCTGATAATATCCCAGGCTTTAGAAGTACAATAACAATGGGATAAAAAAAGGTCATCAGAAATGTTTGAGATGGGATAGACACAGGAAACTCTCCTTTATTTAAAATTTATGTAGTTGGGTTTTATATCTTAGGAGGCATTTTGTATTTCTCTGCATTGCTGTCTGTTGTCCCAGGTAGCTCTGGCCCAGCAGGGCACTGATCTGTGGGCTGGGCTGGAAATAAAGCAGTCCATTACTGGGTCCCTTCTACAGACTATGCTGTAAATATTATGTCATGAAATGTTTTCAATTCTGCGACTCATTTAAATTTAGGAGAGAACCTGTTTTATTAGGGGTGGCTCATCTGATTGCTTTACTTCCACAGAGACATCCCAGATATTGAAGATGCATGTGCTTAAAGCTTTGGTTGGGGGAGTGTGTATGTTGGTACAGTGCCACTCTTCTCTGAGAGCTGCATTAGCAGCTGTGGTAGAACAGGAGGCTCAGTCCCAGGGAAAGGTGATGGGATCAGTACCTGGCTGACAGGGAACTGGGAAATGCTTCTCTATTGCTGATGATCAGAGGGCATGTGAACAATTGTTGGCTGATGGTTTGTCTCCTTGTTTCCTTGAAAATGCAACTGCATTCTGCTATTAGTGATTCCAGCATGAAATATATGGCTTCTGATGGTTATTTTAGTTGGTGGGGGTTGCCTGGCAACTCATGATGGGAATTTTCTTCTGTGTTCATTGACTGACCATAGATGTATTCCTTTCAGAACATTTTTGTATTCATAATGTGGAACCATTCACTGACAGCGTCTGTAATCCTTTCAAGGGTTGGAAAACACATAAAGTACAAAAAATATGCTCTAATTAACAAGGTTTCTGTCTCTAAAAACTCCAGAGAACCTAATCACTTCTTTGCATAGTTTTGTGGGTCTGAAATGTCACCTGTTGTCTAGAGTAACAAGATTTGGTCAAATTTCCCCATTTCCATATTGGCATCATTTATCTCAAGGTCTTGATGGTCTTCTCTGAAACCCATATCTTTTGGGTGTTCAGTCTTCCCTTCTACTTTTTTTTTTCTTTCTTACCTTTCCTCTAGCCATTTAAAATGTTTTCTTGGAACACACCTCAGTTTCTACAAAAGAGGAGATTCCCTTGCGATGCTGTTAAGTTTGTCTTTTAAAAGGGAAGAAATCCCGACAATCCAGAACAGAGCACAGGCAAGTCACCGACATTGTCAGCAGATGTTTCTGTTTCCCATTTCCAGGTTCTGTAATTTTTAAGCGTTATTAAAAAACAGGTGTAAGGAGAAAGTGGAGAAGAGAATGAATTAAAGAAGAAACACAGGGTTGCTTTCCTGTAATTCTGTTGATCTGTTTCTCCTGTATGTTGTCCCTGTATATTTTGCCAAGTGCAAAAAGTGCTTTAGTGGGTGGTGTCCTTGATCCTTGCTTGTCTGAAAACTAAACCTGCAGACTTAACTCTGAAATAATTTCTTATGCAATATAGATCATCATCAGTTCTTCAACAAAAAGTGAATTCTGTATCCACACATTCAGTTAACCAGTTTTGTCCTTCAGCACGCAGGGAATCCATTCTCTCACCCACAACCAAGCAATGGTTTCCTTCCTGGTGCCTGTCTAATACATTATATCCTCATACAAAACCTCTCCATGTGTACAAACACATTCAGGCTCTCGTGTGCTTAGTCTGTTCTAAAACCATGTATCACCTGGATCCTCTCCTGGCATTTGGGTGATTCTCCACCTTTTCTCTGCCCTAGAGCTGATCTCACCATTGCTGCTCTGGACTGACCAAAGTGTGGTCTGTGGGCCACCATTACCTGATTGTTTCCCTGGTGTGTTGGAAGGATTGAACTTCAGCTTTTGTCTCTGATGCATCCTGTGGGAAGTTTTCCATTCACAAGGTGCTGCCTTGTTTCTTTTTTCTACCTGCATTTGCTCTGATGTGTCTGCTCTGCTACTGAAGAATTCAAACTTTTTTACTGTTTCTGTGTGGGCATCTCTTGTTTCCCATCTCCAACAGGCATAATGGATGACTTTAGTCAAGATCATTACTGCATGTCAGTACCTTTTTCTTCAGAAAATGGTGATCTCCTCTGGCAGTGTTTGAGATCTTACTGTACCCTGGTAATTTCCTGTTTTGATATGCATATCTTTTGCTTTTCCCAGTGTCTAAGGACTGCTGGTGACTCATCATCCCTATATCAAGGAGGCAGAATTATACCACTTTGCAGCCACAGAAACTTCAGTCTGTCCTTCACCAGCAAATCTCCTTTTCCAAACTTCAAAATAGTTTTCTATTCTTATTACTGTTACCTGTTTTCCTGCTGTTTCTAGTCTTGGACTTGTTGCTGCTGTTCCCTGGTGACAGTGCAGGGACAGGACCTCTCCCCTCCTGCCAGGCTAGCTCTCAGTCCAGCTCTGCAGGCCCAGCCTAATGAGGACTGGAGCTCTTAGCAGAGGACACAGCATGATCAGGAAATCTGGTTTTTGCTACTTCTGTTGCCTTCACCTCCTGTGCTGTCTGACAGGGGAGCTCTGGCTTTGCTCCTCAGCCATGCCCCCTGTCCAGGCTGGGTGACAATCTCATCCTTAATTCTTGTTAACTGCTTATTTCCAGGGAGAGTTGTCTGTATGGCCTGAAAACATGTTAAAGTTTTCACCAGAAAGCAGCCTGGGTTTTACCTTGAAAATTCATTTTACAGATCTAAGGTTTCCACTGCCGCTCTTCACCTTAAGGATGCTTTGACTTCTTCTGGGTCTAGAAAAGGTTTTTCCCATAGGAATCTTGCCATGTACAAAACAAAATAAAGATTTTTTTGTTTTGTTTTGTTTTGTTTTGTTTTGTTTTGTTTTGTTTTGTTGAAGTTTGTCTTCACACTTATAAAATTGAGCAGTTGCAGCAGACTTCAGCACTCCATGTTTGAGGCTTTCTTCTGGCAGGGGATATTGGCAAATGACTGAGGAAAAGTTCTTAGCTGAGGGGATTGGTAGGTTGGTGGTCACCAAGGGGTGGATGAGCCCAGTGGGTTTTGCTCCATTTGCTAAGGCTTCCTTGTCCTCTTGGACAGATCACTTCGCCTGTCTGGCTTGGCCCAGGTGGACATAATCCTTCTCTCCTCCCTCACCTGGGTGATGCTGTGCTGCTTTCAATAGTTTGAAATTATGTAGAGATCTGAAGTCAAAGCACCAGAGAAGTGAGAAGTTTTTATAAATCTTCCAGTAATTATTGTTATATCACAAATAAATTCATTTGCTGGAAGAAACGCAGTGTCTGGCAGCCAAACCATACAGCTGCTACCTCATGCTACTGAAACTAATTACTTGCTCAAATAATGCGTATTTACAGTTTATGGGGGACCAGTTTGAAGATTATATATCATTAAATAAAAGGACTAATGCAAGATTTTAAAAAGCCTGCTTTCCCAGCACTGCTCCCAAGAGCCCTGAGTGCTTGGGCCACGTCAAAAGCGTTCCCATTCCTCTGTTCAAGCCCAGCGTTGTGTTTTTAATTTATTTTCAGTATCCAAGGAATGCTGTCTCCAGTATTCAGAGGACTCTAAATCGGATGTGAGACACAAATGCACCAGAGAAGCTTATCAGAGAAACAGGCTTGGCGTGAAGCCTACATAAACAACCATAAATTTTTCTCATTTAAATGAGAGGACTCGGGAGGATTGGCTGATTATAGCAGCAATGGGCTGGCCTTGGGCACCAAGGAAAGGGCTTAAGTAACCCCTGGTATTTGACATGACCTGAATGTTTTGCCTGCTTATAAACTTACTGTTACAGTCTGACCAGCTTGGTTCTGGTGAATTCACTTCTACAGGTAAGAGTAACTTACCAGCAGTGGATGTTTTCTCCTCTCCTTGGACTTTTCAGGAAATTTTAGCTTGTTTTAACCCAGGTAATGAAGAGCTCTTGTTTCCAACCACCCCTTACTGCTTTACTCCTTTAAAACAGAACAGGAAGAAACACAGTAAATTCAGTCTTGGCCAGAAAGCTATTTTTTCCCTTGCTTCCAATAAATATCTCATTTCCTGAAAATCCTGACTTCGACCAAAACTTCTGGGACTTTCTAGATTTATCATCACTCATGGCCAAATCCACTTTCAGTTAGTGTTGGGGTAGTCTTGAGTTCATGGAGGGCAGTGTGAGCTGTGAGCTGGGCAGCAGGAGCTTGCTCCCATCACACTGAGAGTAATCCTGTGGTTTGCCCCAGGTGAGTCTCTTCCTTGTAGGTATATAAAAAAACCATGTAATTTTGCAATATGGCTTTGATTTTGAGCACCAGTGCCAGAAAGAGTAAGGAATTGTTTATGGTTTTGTTGTGAAACTCCTTTTATCAGTGGGTGCCCTGCACCAAACTGACACAAGTAAAAAAAAAAAAAAAAAGACAACTGTCACACTTGCAGATCCCACAGTCCTGATTTAGGTACAGTAAATGCTCTCTGAAAGGAAACCTGAAGCAGACCCCAGCGTGGCCTTGCCAGTGGTCAGTGTCCAGTCCATCCATGTCCAGTGCTCCTCCCTTCATAGGGATGAGTGGTTCCCTCTGGCAGTTCCCAGGACTGGTGTCTGATGGAGCAGAGATCCTGTGCTGTGCTGCTGGTGCTGGGCTGGAAGTCAGTGCTGGGCTGTCCCCTAAACAGCCCCCTCTTGCTGATCCACTGTCATGGCTTCAAATTAATGAGGATTGTTTTTTTCGAGCAGTGGAGAGACAAGGAGTGTAATAACTTCAGGTGTAGTTCGTGTTCCTCGCCTGTCCCAAACATCCCTGCAGGCTTAGGGCATGCAGGGAATGAGGAGGGAATGGTGTTAAGGTTCCTCTGAGAATGGTGTTGAGTGTTTGCTGGACACGTGGGCCTCTCACTCCATTTCTCATGGACACTGGTGACTTGAGAACAGGTTGTGTCCTGTGGTCATGGGCCAGAGTAACCTCCTACCATTGTTTTGGGGTGGTGGGTGCTCAGGGTCTTCAGCACTTCACCCACAGAATGGCTGTTCCAGGGCCATGAATCACCCACCCTTTACACTGACGTGGCAAAGAGCATTTCAGTCTGTCCCGTGTCCCGCAGAGCCAAGTGATGGATGAAGACGTAGCTTCGGTGTGTTTTTGTGTTTGTGTGTGACATGACTGCAGAGGCCTGGTAGCCTGTGGGGCAGGAAGTGCTGCTCATCCTCTCAAAGCATCTTCTGCCCAGTGTTTTTTCAAGTGCTCTGGTCACCTGCTGCAGTTTGGGAGAGGCACTTTGGGCCAGGAGGGTGCCCGGTAGGCTTTTTAATCGTCATGGCCTCTGCAATGGGGTTTAACAACCCCAAGGTAAACTCCATTGCTTTTGAGGTTACTGGGGCGCTGTAGAACCATTCCCAAAATCCCCCATTTCTGGGGGTGCTTTCTGCCCTGTGGTGTTGGAGGCAGGCCTGGAGGATCCGATAGGGACCCTCCCTCTCCTCTGCCCATTCATGCCTTGGGGTGCCAGGGGCACGGCAGTGCTGGGTGCTTGGTGACAGGGTCACTCACTGCTTTGTGCACTGTCCTGCTCTTACTGTCTCCACAGGTTCCTTCCCTTCCACAGTGCACCTCCTTACATGCTGTTACTGCTTCTTGGCAGAGGCTCAGCTTCAGCAATGCCCTGCCATCCCCTACTGCTCTAGCCCAGCCATCCCCTTCTGCTGCAGCCCTGCCATTCCCTTCTGCTCCTGCCCTGCCATCCTCTGCTGCTGCCTTTGCTCCAGCCCTGCCTTTCCCTGCTGCTCCAGCCCTGCCATCCCCTGCTGCTCCCTCTGCTCCAGCTCCTGCAGCCCAGACTGGGCCAGGCAGGCACTGCAGCTGGGGAAGGGCTACCAGCAGTGCTCCCTGCTCTGGATGTCCCAGTACGCTTGGTGCTTTATCCTCCCCTCCACAAGCCCCCAGCTGATTTTTTCTTACCTAAAACCTTCCAGCATTATCCATGTGTTTACCAAACTCCTGTGAACTTGAACTGTATTTGGAGTAGTGGTAGTAAAAGTGAATGTCGAGCCAGGCAAGGAACTGGAGGAGAGACACTTCTGAAGTAACTGCTGTAAGAAGTAGCATCAGCAGTGGCTCTGACTCCAGCCAGCAGGGCTGGCTCTGCTGGTGTGATGATTGTGCCAGCACACAGCCACCAACTCCTTCCAGCTCTTCTAGCTGTACCTGTGCAAAGTGTCTGATTTAGTGCATATTTTAAAGCAGTCTTTTAGCAGTCGTTTTTGATTATTCACTGTTGCATCTCAGCAGCTGTCTGTCAGTGTGCTCTAAAACACAAGTGTGTTATGTCCTGACATTAAATTAGATATAGTCACAGAACCTCAGTCACACAACTCTCCTGGCTGTCTGGGTACTCTGCGCTGTCACTCTTCCAACTGCACTGCCTGCAAAATCTTTCCTGGAAGTAATGCAAATAACTTTATTGAGTGAGTCAGTGGATTACTGATCTTAGGAACCACGGCAGTGTAAATTCAGGCCCATGGAAACAATTTGCTGAATCAGTATTAACAGTGCAGTGGTCTCTAGAGAAGCAGTCTCCAAAGTGGGGTGCAGACTCCCCAGAAAAGTGTTCAGGATGATCCTTTGGGGTACAAGAAGAAAATACTTCACAAGTGGATGTATATAATTTATAAATATATAAATGTACATGTATTCAAGTGCATGTGCAAGCATTTTTTACTGGTAGGGGAGCACAATCAAAAGTTTGGACTAGGGGAAGAAAGCCTAAAGAACACACAGCCACCAGGGCTTGTTCTGCTGATTCCGTGAGTTGTTTAACAAAGCAGAATGTGTGCACTTGGGAAAATAAGGCTGGAAATCATCTACTTAATCTCTTAAGAAAGTATGTAGGTGAGAGCTAGAGACCATGTTTTCTAAGCCCTGTTTTTTGAACGGATGTTATTTTTTACTACCCTGTTTAGATTCAAGTAGCAAACCATCCCTGTTGTTACTATGGGCTGTTCTGGGCCCTGCTGCATGAGGCTCGTTCAGGGAGAGGGGCTGGTGGCTGCTTTCTCTGAAGTCCCCTGGGCTTTGGGTGATGATGGTGAAGATAATTTTGTTTACATACAGAGAGGGCAGCACAGAAGCTGGCAGATCATATAGTACCTGCACACTGAAACCTCGAGGAGGGTTCAAAATTTGCACAAAGGGGAGAGAAAGTCCTTTATCAGCAGCTGATCCTGGGCAGTTGTGAGTGATTGACTTCGGGGTCACAGGAGCCAATGCATTTGATGTTTGTGGTTTGCTTGTATAGCAGCTTTTTCGTATTTGCTTCTAGAGCCTTTTCCCCATAGCCCAAATGTTGGACAAGTGAACAGGATATGCAAAACCCAAAAACTAGGGGGAGTCAGAAGGAGTAACCAGCTTTGATGGAAGCATGGCTGAAGGCAGAGGTTTGCAGTGTCTTAGTCACCAGTGGCTGTAGTGGAGAGCTGATGTGTCATGCTGGGTAGAGAAGAGAGGAAGGAAGTGGATTTAGCAGAAAATTGATTGCATCTACTTGGGCTCTTTCCAGCTGAATCCTGAGTTAAGTACTTTCATCCTGAACTAATCGTTGTGGAGAATTGGCTGAAACCTCACATGCTTCTTAAAAGGAAAGCTAAGCATTAAAGCAACAATATCCTTATTGTACCTGAGTGCCAAAAGAAGTGAGTGTACTGTCAGGAGCTGTACCTATTCAGCCCTCTGGCTTGGGAGCTACTTGTGGGTTTAGTATGTGACCTGTTGCAGGAAGCTGTGGTCAGTCCAGCACAAAATATCAAGGGCAGCCCAAGGAGGGCTGATCTTTGATTAGATTTCAAATTGGCTGAGCAAACCCCAGTCCATAGCAGTAATTAAGTACAACTATGGTTTTCAGTTTTGTTTTGTTTACAGCAGAGAATACTGAAATATTGTCTAAAACACATATCTAAGGTCCTAGCGAGGTTTCGTTCCAAGTTACCCAGGATAAATCTGAAATAACATTATTAACATCAGTGTAATTGTTCACCAGTGTGGGCAACAGGGGAGTTGTTCTCTCTACAGGTCTTTCAAAGTTACAGCTAAATAATCTAAACCCAAAGAATGTGCTTCAGAACTAGCAGATGCTTTAATACTTTGTCATTCTGAACTTTTGTTTTCACTGTGTTCTGTCATCTCTAAGTTTCCTTCATGCTTCTGGACTCAACGACCACTCCCTGACACATTCTTCCATTGTCCCATGAAGAAAAGGGTTACAGCTGTTGCTCAAGATGTCATTTCTAGGCACTGTGAATCCTAAGAATCTTACTTTATTGCAAAGATTTATCTCAAGGGAAGGAGAATTGTGCACGGTGAGCTTGATTTCCACCCCACCAACATGGGGTGCCCTTGGTGTTGGCTGCTGAGCACTTTGTGGATGTGCCCTGCTGGTGTGTGGAAGTTCAGAAGCAGTGCCCTTTGATGCTGCTCACACTGGGTGCTGACTCACAGGGTGCTTCTGCAAGGAAGCAGGAACTTTGCAAATCCATTCTTGTTTTTGTGAGACAACAGCAGGAGAGTTTAGGGAAATTGCTCATCTCCCTTGAGGCTCTCCTGCATGTTGTCACAGGACAGGGCTGTGTCCACTCCTTTTGTTCAACATGCTTGTTTGTATGTTAGGAGAGGGGATGCTGCAGCTCATTCATGTGAAGATGACATTCAGCAGTCTTCCTGCTCTTCCACCTCTTGTTCAGATTTCTCTTCATCTGCTTCAGAGCCTGGCTAAGCTGGGACTTTTAGTTGAGGCTGAACTTCAGTGGAGAATAATGACTTGGAGGAAAGAACCTGGTAGCAAGCTGACCCTGGTGAGGGGTCTGCAGTAACTTCAGTCCAACGACCTTACCCAGCATTTGCTGGTTGTCAGGTGGAGCTCCCAGTGGGTTCTTGCCCTGCTCTGAATGTCACATGACACTGAGGATCAAACATCTGTTTTTTTCTTCTTCCTTCTTTTCTTCCTTTAGCCTTACTGGAATACAGTAGCATCTTCTTTTGGAGGTATTCCCATAGGAATTGCCTCCTGTTGTGTTTCTCAGCAGATCACCCCTCACAAAGGCTGCTCAGGAACTTGGGGCAGTGCAGAACTAGGGAGGTTGGTCCTGTCTCCCTCAGGGAGATCACACAGTGTGAACTTTGATTCAGGGACTCTTCCATGTGTGTTTGCCCACGCCTGTGTTGTACAAAGAAGACCTGAGCAGAGTCTCTGAGTGCTGCTAGATAAAAATACCAGTTGTACTGGATATGTGCATCCCATTCATATCCAGGTGCAGCTGAAGTTTCAGACTTTGACTTACAGAGCTCTTTAGTCTGGTAGTGATGACTGCAGAGGCTGCTGTGTTCTCTAGGATGCAACAGAAGCTTGAGATGAGCAGAGGTTCAAAAGAAAAAAAGGGAACATTTCATACAATGCACAGTGAAATTGTGGGACTCTGCCATAGGGACAGCGTGGAGGCCAAAAATATAAATGATCTCATGGAGAAATTAGACAAATTAGAGAGGAATTGGTCCAGTGAGGCTATTAAACATAATAGTTATGATGCAACCTGTGGTGCAGGAAGGCTTTAAATGCTGGCTGCTGGAAGCTGAGAGGTTATTCCTGGGAACACTGCAGCTGTGTGAGCCCTGTTTGTAATGCTTCTTCCCAATGAACTCCCACTCTTGGCCAGATCTGGAGACAGGACGCCAGGATAGGTGGATCCTTGTTGCTGCCATTGTGGTGGTTCTTGCTGGAGGCTGAATGAGCACGGGCAGGGGCCAGCCCGGCTGCTGGGAGGCTGTGTCCTGCCTGGCAGGCTTGGGCTGGACTGAGCTGCACTTTGGGGATGGATTTACTCTGCCACAGAATGGGCTGGCACTTGGACCCTGGGATAGTGTGATAAGACAAGTACTCTTTTAAGTCCTGGCTCACAGGCAGCAGCTGGAAAATTGGAATTCTTTGCTGATAACAAACAAGAGGCCGTGATGGAATGGTGACAGCTTCCCACAGTGGAAGCTACCTTGGGGGAAGAGCTATACCCCCTGCCCTCCCAGCTTGTCGAGTGGTGGGGAGGCCTCTCATGGTTTGGGGTTCTTTGCATTTGTAAACCCAGCCCTTGGGGAAAAACATTAAATTGAGGTACGACTGAATATTTTTTTTTACATTTTCTTGTGTTGCCACTTGCTGGCTAGTTAAGTAATGTACTTTAAGATATATGTTAATATATAGACCTAAAGTAGCTGTTAGATCAATGCAGGCAATTGTATTTCTGTTTTTAAATATATACTTGGCTTTTGTTTTTGCAAACTCTTTTTCAGCATAAGATCTTCTGTGGAAATAATTTATGTGTTAACCCTGAAATTGATGGGTGGTATGGGATAGAATAAATATGTAAGTGGGAGAGAAAGGAAACATCTGCCAATTTAAACTTCAGCAAATTATATGGAAGCTTGAAAGTATCTGCTAAGTTTATAATACAGTCTGCACAGGAAAGCCTTGCCAGAGTGCCAGAGGTCAGAGAGCTTCTTGTCCCTGCAGCTTTAAGCAACCTTTCAGTTAAATAACCTGACCGAAGAGTAGGAGGAGACAGAAAGGAAGAGAGAATTCCACGGCAGAGTAAACATGGCACGGAGATTATGGATACCCTGCCAAGAAAGGTGGGGTTTTCCACCAAGGTAACAAAAGATATTAGCTATCTATCTACATAATCCTGCTGGAGGCTGACAGCTGCAGTCATGCAGTGAGGTTGGGGCAGAAATGTGCCCTCTGTGTCCTCAGCACCCACTGGGGCTGTGGTGGGCTGAGTCCTGCTGAGGTCTGCACTGCAGGGATGCAGGATTCAGGGATGCAGGGGGCTGGATGGAGCAAAGGAGCACCTACTGGGCACAGAGGTGTTTCCTTCTGTGCCATGGCTGGCACGGGGCAAAACCCCAGGGACAATAATGAAGTTTTTCCCTTCGACATCATGGCAGGTTAAGGTAAACTGCGAGAGGAGAGTCTCGAGTTTACCTTGGGCTACAAACATGTCAGAATGATAGAGTGCTGTGTTTTCGTCTGGATTGTAGCACGTCAGTGAGTGCACTGCTCAGACAGCCTTTTTCTGCTGAGGGTGGTACCTGGGGTAGATCTGCAGCTCGTTCAGTCCTGCCTCCATCCCTCCATCCTTCCCCCCCTCCATCCTTCCCTCCCTCCATCCTTCCCTCCCTCCATCCCTCCCTCCCTCCATCCCCAGGAGCTGCAAACTCAGCAGACTGTGAGAGATGCAGGCGTGGCAGGGGCTGCTCCCCGGGCTGAGGTGGCACAGGGCATTGCAGAGCCTGGATAACAGCCCAGAAGGGAGATGATAATTGTGTTATACAAGAGTGTGCTTTTGTCAGAGTCCAAGTAAGAGCTGGGCAATGGTAATTGGGAGGAAAAACAGTTAACTGTCATCTGCCTCCCCAGGGCAGAGGCACGAGATGGAGAGTGAGAATGAATGCTGACTTTGTAGCCACGGTTAATTCACACTGAAAAGCTCGGTTTTGGTGTACAAATATGAATTGGTGTAGGAACTTAAACCAGATAATGGTTTCCAATTATTAATTTGAAAATAGTTTATTTTAAATTATGATTTAAATTATTATTTTAAACAATTTTATGCTTTTTCCACATCAATATTTCTTGAAATTTAGCCTCCTAGTCTCTTTAAAGTGTTTGTTCATATCTTGCTATGTCTGCCTATCTGATGATATTTTATTAGAATCTGTTCACAGACTGAATACTCTTTCCTGAAAGAACCTATGTAAAGGGAGAAAACAATACACATCCTGTACTCCACCTTCATAGGCCTCCAACATACGATGCCACCTTTTGTTTGCAAGAGTTTAAATTTCAAATAAAATCCCAGCATTCTTTTGAAAAAAAGGAAAGGGCCTCTCCCCTGCTTAGATTGTCAAATCCCAGACTAGCCTGGAATTGAATAGGCCAAGTCAGTGACCTCAGGCAGAAAGAATGTTGGTTATTTACGTAGGGCTTCTGCTATTTTAGCAGCAAACCTTTTCTTCTGAAAGGACAATGTATACTGTTTTGTGTTTATGGCCGAGTAAAAAGCTTGTACATTTGAGATTTGCATCGTAATAGCCTCGTAACTCAATATACAGCATCCTCAAAAATAGCAGTGCAAGCCTCTGTTTTGTCTTAGCCAGTGCAGGTCTTTTGGAGGCTTTTACAAAAGTTCACTGAAAAACCGACCTTAAGATTCAGCTGCTTATATGTTTGCTTTGGTGGCTTTTTTTTTTTTCCTTTCCCCGGAGTTTTGCTTTTTTTTAAAACCTAAAACTACACGTGGTTTCTTTAGGAGCTATCAGGTCAGTGCTCAAAATATTTTGATGCATCTCAAGCTAAGCTGTGCCTGCAGCTTGAAACCAGGAAAACGTGTGTGTGTGTGTGTGTGTGTGCAGTCCAGACACTGAGCATTTTTCCTGAAATAATGGGAGATCTTTACAGGCATTCTGGCCTGGTGGATGAGCCTGCAATTCCAAATGGTTTTTAAAGTGTGCCTTTCTCAATAGATGCTAACCATGAGGAGCTATTGTGTGAGTAAAGCACACATTTAGGATCCAATCCTGCATTCCTTAAAGTCAATGGGAGTCTGATCGTGAAAGGAATGCAGGATTGGGTCCTGGAACAGGGGAGCAAAACTGTGTGCCAGATTGCTTTGAAAAGAAGAATACAGCACATCCACAGTAGCCACTTTTTAGTGTTTCAGATTTCAAACGGCTGGAGTCTGTGAAAAGTGGCTTCTGCCAACATGCACTATCTTCTATTCAAAGGAATTTGGCATTGATTTTTTTTTTCCTTCCCCTATCTTAAAACCCCTGAAAACCCTAGAAATTCACCCCTTCTTTCACAAAGCCCGAGCATTATGAGGAGGGGAAGGGGCTGTGGCAGTGGGGGGATGGAAGCTCAGTCCCCTCCTGGCACCCTGACTGTGGTGGCAGCTTCATCACGGGACCCCTGCACGGAGAGCTTGTGCTTCGTGGCTTTGTGAGAGTCCACTGTAGGGGACCGAGGAGAAAAATTTAATTAACAGTTATTGAGAGGGTAAAGCAGCCTCGCTTTGCCCTGCTCGCAATGGGTGGAGTGGCAGAAACCTTGTGGAAAGAAAACCTCTGTGCAGAGAGGCAGTGTAAGCCAGAGGGAGGGATGAGGAACTGCAGGCCCAAACTCACATGTGAGTAAAGAAAGAATGGTAACGAATAAAGAAAAAAGTATTAGAAGCTTTTGTTTTCTTTTGGCACATCTTCAATTCCTAGGCAGGCAAACCTCCTCTACTGCTTCAAAGGAAACAACTCTCCTGGGAGAAATTCTGCTTCAGTTTTAGCCAGAGGTGTCTGGGCAGAGGAGGTAGCAGGGATGGCTTGTTATTGCTTAATGTTTTCAGTTATTTATTGTGTTTGTAAAACTTGGTATTTCTCTTGAAGTTTCAGCTCCTGGACTCATCTGGTGACTTAAAATTTAGCTTGCACTGTTCAGAAATAGTGGCTGTCCGACCTAGAGATTTGTGGAGAACTGGTTTGGGTTCTGAAGGTTTCACTTGCCCTTCAGCTTTTGAGTTCCTCAGTCATCAGGTGGTGTCACACAGGTGAGGATAGTCACTGCTTGCAGCCAAGAGAAGCTGCAGCTGTGCCAGACATGGAAAAGAGTCTTTGGGAGTGTGGGCAGCCCATGGGTGCACCATAGACCAGCTCAGAATCCAAGCAGCCCCAGACCAAGAGCCAGGGCATTTTGCAAAACACAAACGAGGTAAAAGTCTACATTTCGCTGAGTAGTGATGGGGAGCGTGGCAAGGTGGGCACTGGGCAGGCAGAAGCATTTGCTCAGCTTGTGTCTCATTCCACTTGTACAGGGCTTTAGGGCAATAAATGGGGATTTTCCTTCACTGTTACAGTGGCTGGGAAGTATTTGAGTAAATGTTGTGTATTCATCCTCTGTGTCTGTGTGTGTGTGTTTATTTACACATAACTGTAGTCTGAAGGCTTTGGGAGATGTCACTTAAGGTGCTGGGATGAGAGGAGAGCTGGTGCTGGTGTCACATCAGTCACTGCAGAGATGGCATCTGAAGCAGTTAACAAGCAATTAGGTCCATGTTTAATATTGCTAACTAAAACAGGCACAGTTCTTTGGTCAGCCAGGCATGAAGAGCTCAGGCTGCCGTGCTCAGGAGGCTGGGCAAGTCATGTACCAGAGCTTCCAGAGCAGAGGTCCTCACTGCATGTCCCCATCAGCCTTAGCACTGACAGTTCATTAAATAGGAAGGAGGAAGAATCTCAAGGAGAGAAGCGATGTGAGATTCCCCCCGCCACTCCCCTCCAGAGACAGCTGTTAAAGAAGGATGCTGTGGATCTGTCTTGCTGTGAGACACGTCAGGAGCTCCCGGGTGCCCCTTTCCCAGCAGGAGCAGGGCATGGCCATGCTGGGGGCTCTGGCAGGGCCCTGGTGCTGTGCAGGGCAGGGACAGCAACCCTGCCTGGTCCTGCAGTGCCTGTGGCTTGGCCACTGCCTGCACCCCTCACTGCCTGCACCTTCTCTGTGCTGCACAGCCAACAGGAATGGCAGCCACTGAAGAGATACTCCACCGTGTTGACTTGGGCTGTTCAGACTGTTAATTAGCTCCACTTTAATGAATTTCCTATCTTTAGCAGTCATACCTACAACTAGACTCTTGGGTTGCACTCTATATGGGAAGGTTTAATTACATTTTGTGGCTAAAATAGCATCCTTGTTCCACACAGCTGTGACATTGGCAATAACAGGACATTATTAGTCACTTCGCTCTTTGTCCCTTCTAACAGACTTTCCCACATGAAGTTAAAAGAGGCAAATCTCTGCTGAAAATACCACGAGAGGGATCCTGATGGTGAGGGGGTGCTCTGCTGTGGGTTTTTCAGCATGCTGGTAATCTCTGGGATGCACCAGGCATTATCTGGGGCTGCAGCATTCCCATGATGTCAGAGGGGAGCTGTTTGTGTTCGAGTAGCGTCAGGCATGGAGACAATGCAGGCTTCTCACATGAACTTGCTTACTCTACAGTGCTACTAAATCATGTTTACCAAAGGGTTGTGTGTTTTCGATCATCAAAGTACTTAAAATATTATAATAATGCTTGGCACTTTTCAACTTCAAAGCAAGCTGCAAACAGTAATTAGGTCTAATAACCCTGCTGAGACGTGAGACACTCCTATCTCCTGTCTTACAGCACGAGGGGGTATCAGCCCCTGGTCCGGTTGCATCCATCCTGTGTGAGACAGGAGATGTTCCTCTGTAGGCTGTGATTGATAAACTGACCTCCCCACAGGCAAATACGGCCAGCAGCAGCAGGGAGGGCTCGAAGGTGCTTTCCAGGCTGGAGGGGAGGGGGCAGGACACTTCCAGTGCTCTTCTGGGCCATGTCCCAAGACTGCAAAACCTGAGCTCATTCCTATTTTGTTCCATGGGAGCCTGGAGCAGCGTTTGAAACGGCATTGGAGAAAAGTTTTGCTCCGTCTTGGCTTCCTGGCTGGTGTGTTTTCACCACCCAACGAAGTGTTGCGGAGACTGGGGAGAATACTTGTGGACAGTCTGTGTCAGCTGGGGGTTTTCCTTTGGCAAGCTGACTTTGAGTTGAATCCTTCGATAAAGGAACAGCTCTCCCATTCCTTCCTTTTACTTTGTCATATGTAGGAGATAAAAATTGTGCAGAAAGTGCTTGATAGACACATTTAAATAACAGAGATTTATGAACTGGTTAAGTGTCCAAACCACTGTTAAAAACGTAGAGATGGTTCTGCTTTAATTTTTTTTGTTAAGAGTTCCACAAACCTGCATTCTTTTGGGTGTTTGTTGGTTGCAATCACCAGTTGTGGTCGGTTCTTGGGATAGAGTAATTTCTGGCTTTCATTTTATTATCTGCTAGATTATCTCGTGAATGTTTGCACTGTTTGCCGGAGTGTTGCGAGGTCTCTGCCTCCCACCCCAGGTGCTGAAACTCCCTTAGCCTGGTGCTCAGGAAATGGAAGTTACTTGGTTATCCAGGCAATGCAAAGGACTGCACATGGGTTTTCTATGGGCGAGCAAGGCTGAAGAGCACTGGGGGGAGAAGCTGCACAGCCGGGTGGCTCCTGCCCCGGGCCGGGTCCTGCCCGTTCTCTCCCCGCTCTGCGGAGCCGCTTCCCCGCTGCTGCTGCTGCTGCAGACCGGTCTGACAGGGCAGGCGTGCAAGGTGGGAATCCAGCAGCAGCACGAACCGAGTGCAGCGTTTGTGAAACCCACACTCGTGAACTCTGCGCTAGGCTGCTCATTGTTATTGTAATGAGCCGCCAGCAAGTTGCATCAAGTTTTGTCAGAAGCTCTTGGCTTTTTTTTTTTTTTTTTGTTTCAATATTATGAAAGCAGATAGTAACCAGGCTTGGCTAGAAGCCGCCATTCAAAGGAAAGCCAAGCAGCAGGGCCTGTACACCAGTGGGCAGGGTGGTGTTACCTTTCCTGGCTGGCCAGGTGCTTGGCTTAGTTGCCTAAAGGAACGTCAGGGGGGCTTTAACTCATAATTTCTGCCTAATTGGCAGTAACAGATTACAGCTACACAGAACCTGGTGCTGTGCAGGTCCCCGAGTTGCTCCAGGACTTTGAGAGGTGAAACCTCTTTGTCCAGCACCTGGAACTTGGGGCAGGCATCCCGACATAAAGGTGTTTCACCCACCCTGTTCCCCTGTGCTGGGAGCAGCAGCACTGCCTCTCCTCGAGATTCCCGTCTCCCTGGCTGCAATTGCCAACATTCCCTCTTGATTGCAGTTTGCACATGATGCCCAGGCACTCTCAGGGTGGTGTTTGACCATGGTCAGTGCTGTCATTTAGTCAACCCTTCCGGAGGGCAGTGGAATGTACACTTCTACCCTCGTTTCTAAAATGCAGGATGTAGAAGCCAATGTAGGTATCCATAGTTGTTTGAGTGATAACTTGCTGTTTCTTGTTTATGAGATAATTTTTGTATAGTCCCTGAATTAAATTATTCTAAGGTAAAAGGCCTGTCACTCTTATTAATCATTGCTAGTAATAGTCATTATCATGTGAGCAAGCTGCTTGCCTGCTTTATGGGTTTAGACAAGTCAGTTCCCTAATAGGTGTCTTTTTTTTTTCAGCAGAAAAATGGGGGAAATGGTATTTTCCCTCAGTTTTGAAAGGTGTTGTGCTGGGAGTGCAGAATGCTACAGAGGTGGCAGGTGTAGGGCAGGGAGAGCAGCTCTGTGTTCTGAGCAGCTGGGGGCTCTTGGGGCAGGCTGGGAGCAGGGATCCCAGCACAGTGCAGGGATCCCAGCAGTGCAGGGCTGATGGCCACACTCACAATGGGGCTGGGTACAGGGCAGGCAGCTGCCAAATGCAGCTGAGACCTGCTGTGTCAGAGAGACACTCCACAACATTGGCTTTGCCTTGTAGGTTTGGACCAGAGCTTCCCAGTCCATCCCATTCTGGGAAAGCGCTGACCCCACTGGCTCCTGCCAGGGATTCTGTGCTAAGGAAAGAACCAGAGCAGAATTTGGGCTGTTCCTATCAACTTCAGCACTGGCAGGTAGGGGTACAGAGTAGGATGTTGGGGTCCTCCTGCCCCTTCTGCAGTGCCTCAGGAGATGCTGGTGCCTCCCTGCACTGGCTCTCCTGCAGAGACCCTTCCAGCAGCGGGCACTGGGATTTGTCCCTCATCACCTCTGCTGCTTTCTCACCACAGTGGGTTTAAGCTGAGGTGATGGCCAGCACTCCTTCCCCTGCAGCAAAACACCCAACTCTGGGGGGAACTGCTGCATCAGCACATCCAAGGCAGGTGCCTGTTCTGGGTGGAAATTTTGATGTCCACCAGCTAAAGACAAGTTGTGTGCCAAGGCTGGATCTGACAGAGACAGCATGTCCTTTACAAAGCCATTCTGGCCTTTCTTCCTTTTTTTCCAAAGCCATTCTGGCCTCTTTTTTCCATTTTTACAAAGCCATTCTGGCATCTTCCCTTTTTTCCTTTCGTTCCATGTACCTTACCTTTCCCTGCAGAGGTTTAACAACAACTTTGACAAGCAAGAGGGAAGATCTAGATGTGGTTGCTCCTGCATCAGTTGGGAGATGCCCCAAGGTCCCCCGATTGCTGTCCCGGCCCTGTGCCTTGTTTAGGGGATGGCCCAGTTTTACCTAAGTCTCTCAGAGAGGATGAGCACATTGCCCGTGTCACCAGGGTCCTGGTCCCCACCAGAGCCACCGGGCAGCTGGAGAGACAAACAAGAGCTGACCCCATCTACCAGCAGTATGGAGACAACAGCCCGTGAGATCGACAGCCCAAGAATGTGCACACAAAAGAAGCATTTCTCTCAGCCACGACAGTAAAACCACCAGACAACCGCATGCAGCATGTGATTTCCCAGAAGCATCAGCCCAGATCCCAACTCCTTTGTGCCACACACTGTTTCCCAGGATCAGATCACAGTGGCAACGTGTAAAAGGCGCTTTCAAACACTGAAAATTAATCATATTTTCCTCAACGTTGTTTATGGAAACTGTGGAGAGCACTCCTGCCCATCCATGCTGGCCAGCTGGCTCAGCTCACCAGCCCTAAGCATCAAACCCTCTGTGGAGATCACTGGTGTTCTGGTGGAGCTGGAGGAGACATCCAGGCTGGTTCCATGGAGACAAGCTCCAGCAGTCACCTGGGACCTGTTGACCTGTGAATACCTCTTGCCCTCTCCCTTGCCCTGTGTCACTGCTGGCACGGCCCAAGGCAGCCCTGTCCATCTGGGGCTGCCAAGGGCTGCTGAGAGCTCCCACGTGCCTGGGAGCTTTGGCCAGCAGGACTCTGGCAGAGCAGGAATGAGGTGAGTTGGGATGAGCGTGGTTTCCCTTCTCCCTCTCTGGTTTTACACTGGTGAAGCAGCACTGCTTGCAACAGAGCAGCTCTGGTGTAAGACAGCTCTGATCTGCTGTATCTACAAACTGCTGGGCTTGGTGGGTCTCGAGTTCCTGGTTTGAATTCTTTCTGTTGGGGCTCTCTGGAGCCTGCTGTGCATTTCTTCACTGTGAAGGAAGCCCTCAGTTAATGACTGTCACAGGCTTTGTCAGTTGAGTTCCACATTGGCTAATGAAATGGCAAATGTCAAAACGGGAATACAAAATCTGTTTTCTGTGTGATTTTACTGCCCTTCCTTCTGTCATGTGTGGCTTGTACTGCTTTAGTGTCACAGGGAACTGCTGTGGCATTGATGATTAATATTTTTGAGGGTGGCAGGAGCATCCATCTGCAGTATCCTTTGTGTAGTCCTTTGGAGACAGATGCTTCTGTTTATTGCAGTGGATGTGAGCCTGCTGAGATTTTACCTGCCAAGAAAATGGTCTCAGTTTGCAAAGGACTCTTTTCTCCCACATCAGTTTGGAACTTAGATTGCACGTTTTTCAGGAACTGTTATGAACTGAGTTCCATAACCTTCACTTAAAGGTAGCATTTAGTTGGTACCTAAGGCAGGGTTTGGTACCTGATTTGGCAGGACCAGACAGAGCCAGGAGCTTGACCCTTAGCCCTGGCTCTGGATGGATCCTTCAGGGAAGAGAGGGGCCAGGAACAGACCCCACAGACAGGTACAGGGGGTGTGCTTTTCACTTTGCATCCTGAACAAGTGGCTTTCGGGATGAAAAACAAAATTCTGATGATCCTGTGCTTTAACAGGGAGAAGACTACGAGGAAAAGCATTCTACAATGTCAATGGCAAGGTGTACTGTGAAGAAGACTTCCTAGTAAGTAAGATTTTAGGCTTTTTTAAAATTGTTTCTGAAGCAAATCATCCTTTTATGTTGGCTTGTTTGCTTTGAGAGATTGATGATGCAGGGCCTCCTGCCAGTGGTGGAAATGGGAAGCATCTACCACTGACTCCTTGGTTTGAAGTGGTGGCTGTAAAACCAAGCACATAACTGTCCATAAGCCATCACAAAGTGTAAATTATGAGAATAAACACTGGAGCTGCTCAAGCTTGGGACTTGAATTGCAGCCCAGAGACTTGGCTGCCAAGGCTGAGCTCGAAGTCAAACATCTGGGGAATACCAATCATAACAGGAGGGAGACGTTTGTGCCGGGAGCACGGCGGGGCTCTGCACAAAGTTGCTTTGTTGAGGCACAGTTTAATCATTGCTCTGCTCATGGGGCTCTGGGGCTGACTTGTGATTAGCAGGGAGCTGTTGGCCATGGAGGGGCAACTCAGGTTCTCTCCCTGCTCACAGAGCTTAATAGACATTATGTCAGGAAAAGAAAAATGAAACCTGTTGCTGAGCTGTGTTGTTCCAAAAATAAAATATTTGTGCAGTTAAGGGTGAGGATTGTGCAGTGCGCCACAAATAATTCAGTAAGTGCAGAGCATTTAGAATTAAGATGAAGAGGATGGCATGGCTGGGAACTGCACTTAGAGAGCAACGATATATTTCAGCTGAGAGGAAGATGAATTGGACAATCAGTATGTTGAATTTAGGCCACCTTATTTCTTGAAATACCATTCATTTAGAAGCTTGGGTCTTCCAGAATGATTTTCCATTTCTAATGAATATATAACCATGCTTCTTGCAAAGGAGTTATTCAAAGTCTATCCCACAATAAAATTGTTACTGGCAGTTCAAAGTGCACAAATGCATTTCTCATCCATGCAATCCATAAAAATTGTGGAAATTCCTAAAATATTACTTGCTTTCGTGTGTTACACCTTTACTGTGAGGTGGAGCCTGTTGGAAAAGAAACCAAGATGTATTTTGTGCAGAAAATAAGTATCTTGTTATAATTAAATCTTGTAATTGTTTTGCTTGCATTCTGGAGAGAAAATTCTTTACTCTTCCTTGCTTTCTTCAGCTCTTTCTTTACTGTGTTTCTGCAGAAGCACAGGGAGGGGGAGAGGAGGTGGAGTGTGAGAGGGAGGGGCTCAAACCTTTGAGATTTTTCATTTGAACTGTGTTGGAATGTACTTTCCCCATGATCAAAACCTTTCATCCAGACTTAATGACATGATTGTTGTTATTAGCTTGTAATTTCAGCCTAAACAGAAGAATTTTAAATCTAAAAATCTTAATCTTTTGGAGAACATTCAGTTTTCACAGGGTGGGGGGGGGAATCTCTTTAGCTCAGGCATGTTCTCTAGTGGAAGATAGGAAGATACTTGCAGAGATTTTCCCAGGAAAACTGAGATTAAGGACCTGATAGGAATAAACTTTCTGCAAGTTAGGGAATCGTTGGGATATTTAAGGCACAGATTTAAAAGCCCAAACCTCCCACAGGTGTGTTTTAGCACATTCCCAGTAGCAGAGGGATGGGGGAGAAGCAGACAAAAGGGACACTGTGTAAGTCAGCAAAGAAACCGAATTCTGACGTTGTCCCTGCTTGTGGTAATCTTGCTGCTTCTCAGGAAGTAATTGCATCTTCTCTCAGCTCCCCTGAGTAAATGTTGTAGCAGGAATCCTAGGAATTGTATGGTATCACTAATGAAACCAAACAACCTTGCCTATTTTAGACTTCTGTGAACAGGTAAAGCATGAAGCTTTTCTCAAAGGTGAAAGGGAAAAGGCTGCAAAATAGCCATTAAAAAGGAAATTATTTTAGCTACTTCATCTTCCCAGGTCTTCCTCTTGAACAGTGGGAAACCTCAATCCTTTCCAATAAGAGGCATTTTTGGTCTAAAGCAGAAAATGAAATTTTCTGGTTTTTTCTGTATAACTGAGAATTTCAGTCTCTACCAGGCCTGCAGTTCTTTACTGCAGCTCCATTACAGTGCAGCAGGATTCTCTGCTGACACCATGGTAGTGGAATGCTAGGGAAGTTAAGGCAGAGGGATAAGAAAAAGATTATTTCTAATTGGGGATGTAAACAGATACAGTCTAACTGCATTATAATTGTATTGCTGCTAAGGAAATGCTGCCTGCTGCAGGTGTCCTTCCTCTCTCTTGGCTTTTGTTTGTCTGGGAATTGATCAGGACAATTGGATGCTCCTGCTGGTTAGGGAGTGGGATCCCAGCTCTGTGGATTGGCAGCCCCACAACTCGTGACCGGGATATTTCAAACACAGCAAGGACTGGAAAGCAGAGCAGCTTCAGGAGATGTGGCAGGGGGTGCAGTGCTGTCCCACTGGGGGCACTGGTGACACCCAGGTGACAACGGGCTGTACCTGTGTGTACCTGGCTGGGCTTGCACCAGCCTCGCCGTCCTTCCATGGATTCCCTGACTGGGAGGTCGATGTTCCCTTGCTCACAGTGCCACCGAGGCAGCAGAGACCTGGCTGAGCCCCTCGTTGCTTTTGACCTAAGGCCTTAAAAAAGGCTTCCAAATTTAAGTAAAAAAGTTCAAATCACAAGTGCGTAGTTAAATAAAAGTGTGTGCTTTCACATAGTGAAAGGTTTTAAATTTAAGGTTTTTATAATATAGTAATAAAACAAAATAAAAAAAATTAAGTATTATCTCTTTCAGTACTCATCTTCCCCCTTCTTCATAGTTTCAAGTAGTAGTTTCTAGTTAAACAGTTAGTACCACACTAAAGTCATAAAAATTTAGTTACTAAATTAAAAGTATAAATAATACAAGTGTTAGTTCTCTATTAAACTGTTTATCTTTAAAAAACCTTGTAGTTAACTAAATCTCTCTCCATTTTACCCACTTCGAGCTGGTGGCTAGAAGTGTTGCTAAACAGTTATATTAACACTTAAGTGTTGTATACTTTTAATAAACATCCAAGCCCAAACACAAAAAAAAATCAATTTCCTTCATATATTTTTTAATCCTAGCTCTAAGTAAAAACAAAAAAACCCCCCTTCAAACAAACCACTAATTAGGTAGTACAAAACACCCCCACCATTACACTGGGTATGTCCTGCAGGCCAGTCCAGGCAGGACACAGTGATTTTGGGGCTGCAGTGAGTAGCACCTGAGCAATGATGGGCAGAAAAGCTGAAATGGCTCTTGATGTGATCGAATGCAGAAAAGTTTAATGAAGAATGGATATTATTTTATGTGTTTGTTCCTATTGTAGCTGCTAGAAATATTGAACATCCTATAGATGTCAGTATTTTATTTCTCCTGCAATACTGCATTTTGCTGTGCCAGACCAGATCCAGCTGGAGCAGTCTCCAGGGCTCCAGTCAGTGGCTCAGAGGGGATACCTGGTTCTTTAACTACCACTCACTCATGACAAATCAGCTCTGCTACTCAATCAGAGGTGGAATTCACAGCAGTGTCCTGTGTGGTCCCTGAAGCCAAGACCTTGAGAAAACCTGTTTTCCAGCCCTTTAAAATGTTTGGCTCTCGGAAGAGCCCTCCTTGGCTAAAGTGTCCCCTCGAGGTCCAGCTGCTCCAGGGGTCTGTTCCGTTTGCACTGTGGCCACGAGCTCCTGTGCAGGTCACGTTTGCACAGAGCACAACTTGCACTTAAGCACAGCGAGCACCTGAGAGCTTTGGCTACGGAGGGCTTCCAAAAATCACTTGGTGAAAGTGTGGCGTGAGGAGCTGCTGGCATCAAACTTTCCAAATCTGCCCCTTGCTTGGAAAAGCACTTTTGATTTGTGGACACAGGTGATGAGTGAGCTGTGCTGGTGCTGCTGGTGAGTGCTGTGAGGCTGCCCCAGGACACTCCTGCAAGAGTCACAGGGTACATCCTTCTGGCAAATCATTTCCCCACGTTTGCTCTTCCTGAGGGCACAGTCTCCACGGCAGGTGGCTTATTTTGCTCTTTCTTTGCAGGGAAGAAGCGTCAGAAGTTTTTTGCCCCACTTGTGAGGTTGTAGGTGGGCAAGGGATGCCACAGTGCTGCCTTCTGTGGGGCTGGGAATGGATGGCTGGGAATCCCCTGCACCTGGAGGATATGGAATACTTCTGCATCCCTGGGTTATTTCTGTCAGCCTCCTGCTTCCAGCCCTGATTAGCT
The DNA here is from genome assembly GCF_963662255.1 of Cinclus cinclus. Classification (NCBI taxonomy): domain Eukaryota; kingdom Metazoa; phylum Chordata; class Aves; order Passeriformes; family Cinclidae; genus Cinclus; species Cinclus cinclus. The sequence continues at coordinate 19,000,051 of NC_085056.1, read as the reverse complement.
GCACATTCTCTCACTGCTTAAACCCTTATTGGCTAATCGAATGAAGTGAATGAATCAGATTTAAAAATATAAATCCATGGATAATTTTGCCTAAGACATTGTCTGATCTGTGCCATTTCCAGTAGGATACTACACGTTTGAGGAGCAAAAAGAACAAAAACAACCCCCCAAACTTCACATTGCTTTGCTCTAGGGAAGATCCAGTTACTCCTTTAAATGCCACCTTAAAGTAACAAGTCCAGCAATACCCAAGTTTTGCCCCAGCCCTGTTAGGAGAGTTATTTCATGAAAGGAAATAAAACAAATGGCAGTTTAATCCTTTCCTGAAAGCTCTTTGGACACAGATGGCTAACTAGCCATAACAGAGACACTGTTCCTGGTGAAGTGAACAAAAAATAAATGCCTTACTGTATAATAAATAATCCCAGTCAGATGTTTGTGTTTCATTTTGTTGATAAATTGCTGCATAATCATGGGTGAAGGAAAAATAATTTTAATTTGTCTTTCCTTTTCTATGTTTAAATATCAGGTAAAGAAGTTTTTTTTTAAAAATACTGTTTTACTTGGCAAGAAACACTTTAAAAATGTCACCAAAGCAGCCTGAATCTTAGATCTATTATCTATCTCTTTTCTTTTCTTTTTTTTTTTCCCTCTTTTTGATAGGCTTTCCCTTTTTCTCTTGAGGTAATGAACATTACTGAGTGGGGTCCAGTAGAGGTTAAGAAATGAGAGAATTTCCCTCGAGGGAGGAGATGAGAGGGAAAATGAACCTCGTGACAGATGTTAGTGACGTTGTTTAATGCACTACTGGAAGACGCTCAGATGCTCTGGAAATTACTTATTACAGACACCACAGGCTGCAGAACATTGCATTAAGGTCATCCAAAACTTCCCCTTTTAAGATTTTCTCTTTCACTGTCTTAAAACTTTGCCAAATTTGATCATTTAGGCTGAACTTCTTCATGCTAGGTTTTTGCCTCTGGCTAACATTGCTGTCATTAGTTGTTGAAAGTTGCATCTAGAGCCATTCATCCATTTCAGTAAGTAAGACAGGAGGAACTTTGCCCATAAATCCTCAAACAGAATGGCTCTAAAAACTTTGTTTTGCACATGACAACATAAAGAGACTGTGCATTACAAACGTGCAGGAGCCTTTGGGTGTCCTCTCCCTGCCTTCCCAGGAGGGTGCCCAGCCCGAGGGGGCTGTGGCAGGAGGAGGGCAGGCAGCCCACAGCCCCAGCAGAGCCCCTTGCAGCCCTGCAGTCTCTCTCCAGCCTTCCTTCTCCTCTCAATGCAGTCTGGTGGGGTTCTGGATCCTTTTCTCCTCTATAGCAGCCACTGGTCCCCACCCAGGACACTTCTCTTTGCTGGTCACTGCAATGCAGAAGTTGGCTACAGAGGGCCTTGTCTTATATCCACAACTGTAAAAGTCACAGCGATTTCAGAACTGCAAAAATATCAGGGTGTGCAAGAGCAGGAGGCAGGCGGGAAATGAAAATGCTCAGCCTTTCCTGGAGGAAGGGACAGGATATCACCTCAGGAGTAGCTGAGTGATGGGCAGCTCATCAGAGCAGGGCTTGCACCTTCATCTCCTGTAGCACCAAACGCAGCAAGATCCTTACCCCAGCCAGGGCCCCTGGGCATGGCTGCAATGTAAATATTAATACTAATGAGCCTTTTCTTCTCAGTTTGTGCACATGCTGTTTTCCAAGCCTGGCAGTGTGGGAAATGGCCTGTCCCACTTGCTGGGGCCCTCGGAAGATAGTTTTTATTTAGTGTAATGGAAGCTGGTGTCAGCTGGAGTCAGAGGTTTGATTTTCCATCTCAGTGACTATAAATGTTTGGAAGTCCCCCTTGGGAGGGAGCCCTGGGACTGGTGCATTAGTCAGAGAGCCCGTTTCTGCTAAGTGAGACTCTTGGAAAAAAATTGACTCAGTTGAAAAGGTGAATGATTGAAGTTGCAGCTTGTGTCCATTTCCTATCTAATGGGAATCACAGAGCACATGGAGTTGTAGATAACTGGGAGGATGTTGTATTTAGGAGACTTGCTGTTAGAAGCCATACTTCAGTCAGAGAACAGACAGACATGGGAGTTTATTGATATGTTTAAAGAATGATGGAATCAAAGCTTAGAAAGGGATTTGCTGCAATATTCCTGGTGTACAGAAGCATAAGGAAGTCCGTGAGTGTTTTCAAGGTGCTGGTTGCTCTAGGTTGGGACAGAAGGTTCCAGAGGCATCATGAGTGCCAAGGGTTGCTGTGCTCCCAGATGCTGTCACTGAAAACAAAGGCAAACAGTTTATAGCATGTTCCCAATCAGGGCACAGGGGAGTGCAGTCATGTCACTGCTTGTGCATGTCTTGCTCAGCCCCTCCCTGCCAAAAAAATTTGAATACTTTCCTTCCGTTGTTTTCCCTAAGTTTCTAGTGTGCCAGTGGTCCTGGGTTTATTCTATAAATTAATTTGACAGTAATGGTGATTAATTGGGGTATTCTAAATTGAAGCATTGGGTCAAACCTACACATGGGCTTAAAACTCAAATTTCATACTATCTAGGGATATTGGTCAAATATTGGCCTGCCTCTGCACTTAGGACTTGGATGTGAATCAGTTTGGGTTTGCCTCTTACTGCATCCCAATTCCAGAGTTCTGTATCCTGGATCTAGAAGTTACAAGTCCATTGAAGCTGGTGGCAGAAGTCCCTTGTCTTCACAGGGGCATCTGGGTTTTCTCCCAGAGATTCAGCCCAGAGGACAAAGTTTTAAAGCTGGGGCCCATAAACAATGAGAAGCTGAGGGTGAAGGCTGTGAGCACCTTGTGCAGGACACACCACTGGGCAACACTGGGGCTACAGGAGGAAACCAGCTGGAGTCCTGGGACATCTCAGGTTTATAAAAGAGCAATACACAGGCCGTACCCAGGCCCGGGTGATAATGCAGATAAAACATAATGCAATGAAATTTCTGTGTGTCAGTAAGGTCTGTGTTCACTAAGAGGGTGCTCAGCATTTCCTGAACTGGGTTGCAGATTGTTAAATGAGTCTCAGGAATCTCTCTCTGAGACATGTCAGAGGAGACAAGGAAAGGCAAGGACAGGTTTTTTCTGAGATGTATCACTACTGAATACCTTGTGTAACTATCCTGTGTGTTACATTCGCTGGTGGAATGTTGGAAGTGCCTGTTAGGAAGTCCAGTTGGTTTGGTGCCAGATAATCACTCCCCTATTTCCTCTTGAGATGGTGATCCAAATAGTCAGACTATCCATTTTTCTTAATATTACACTGCAAAGTAAATTGCAATAACTGAAGCACACTTAAAAGAGCTAGAGCTCTTTCTAATTATGTCTTAACTCCGGCCAAACACTTGTAAGCAGACAGCATTAATTTTTTTCTATGGGAGGGACCCATGTGAGAAAATGGCATGTTTCCACTTTGGTAGTAAACGTTGGTATTAGCTGCTCTTATGTTCTGAATCGAAATCTCTCAACAACTGTTTTGAATAAAATCCAGATAATTTTTTTTCCAGGAAGATAGGTTCTTGTGTAAACAGTCCTTTCATTGTATACAGTAGATGGTAGCAGTGGCAGTAAACAACCTGCAGCAGAGTATAGCCCTGTGCAGTGTGAAGTGCTTTATAGGGGGAATCAAGTCAGTAAATGTTGGGCTCTGTAATATGATGTAGTGTTAAAGCTGTTGATTCAGTCTTTTTTCTTCATCATTGTCACTGTGAAGCTCCCACAGAAGTTTGTTTAAGGAAGACGTAGGTAAGAAAATCAGTAGTGGCTCCTAATTAATCACACAGCAAGTAGCCTTGGTGAGTGCTCACCCAGGGTTTCTGTAGGTACTGTAGGATGTAAATGGCTGGTCTCTTCTCAGGGGCTATAAAATGCCTGACTGGAGAGGCAGAGTTCAGGATCACCTGAATCCCTGGCAGAGTTTTGTGCATGGCCAGACCACCTGCTACCTCTGCAGAGTGTGGAGTCCCCCCTTGCCCTGTCCTTGTCCTTCAAACATAAAAAAGTGGAAAGAGAGAAGCAAGAAGGCAAACTGCTGTGTAGTGTTTCCTCACAGACAGCAAGACAGAGCGAAGCAACAGGATATATGAAAGGGTTTCAGCAGGATGAAGAGCTAAGCTCTGGACTATTTTCCTTTAGTTAATCTGTCACCTGCCACGAGGCTCCTTTATCTTTGAGCCTGAGAAGACCCCATTTGGTCCAGTTCATTTTAATCGCTGCATTTAAATATGTGTGTAAAAAACAACAGCAAAACCTCATCTGCGTGAAACCAAATTTGATATTTGCTCCCTCTCTTAATACAATCCCATGAATTTCTTACATTGTTGTGTCCCATGTAGCAAGGGTCCCATGCAGAGAGCAAACAATACAGCAGTGAGAAGACAGATGCTCTGCTAATGGGAAACCAAGGAGCAGAGAGTCTGTGAGGGATTACAGGCAGCCTGGGGTTGGAATACATTATTAGCATAGCACCCAATTCAGAAATTAGTTTTCAGAATTAAATGCCTGAAGCATTTTGGCAAAAACTCCTTATCATCCCGCTCAAAAGCTCCTAAAGCGTAGAAGAGGAGGATTCTCAAGGCCAGGCTGAGCAGCCCCACTCGGTGGCTTGGCAGCGCTGCAGCAGAGAACTGGAGATTTTACAGCTCCTTAGCATTACCGGGGCAGCAGCTGCTACACCCAATGAAACGTAACCCACTCGCTCTGCTTGCACAAGCCTTCGGCAGGTCTTGAACATCCTCGTCAAAGAAGCAAATGGGCCCGAATGAGATTCCAGGATCTGTTTCCAGGAGGAAGGTTTTGTTTAGCTGAGTGCATCACAGCAGGGAAGAGCAGCAGCCCCTCCTTGGGCACGGCCAGGCATGTGAGGAGGAGCAGGGACGTGTCTGTTCAGAGGGCTGACATTACCTAAGGTAGGAAGTTTGGGTCCCGAAGCCTTTTTCAGGCACACCATTTTCTGAATGTTTTTCTTTTGAAAACCATGATGGGAACATCAAACTTTAAAAGACCCAACCAAGATTTGCTGCAGGACTGAGAACGGGCAGGAGAAATTGTATCTCATAGTACTTGGTGGGATTATCCTCCATGCATAATTGTTCATTATATGCTCAAAATTCATTGTTAATTTCTTTTAGATATATTGCATATTAGAGAGAAGAGTTATAAATACCAAGATTATCACAGGAGGATACTAACAGGCCTAAATATTCAGGACAGAAGAGGTCTTATTTTCCTCTTACATTGAACAAAGACTCTTGGACAGGATCATTAGAGATTTTTTTTCCCTCCTGTTTGATAATCAAAGTATATTGGACAGCAAACAAAAGAAAAGTTCAGTCAGCCAAGTCTTCTACTTTATTTTTACTCTTCTATGCTAACATAATTAACATATTTCTCAAGGTTTATTTTGTTTCCCAGAGTCTTTTTTTATGTAAGTATCATTGAGGAGCTGAATTACAAAGTCTTGATTTGTGCATATAAAATGAGATTTTATTATCCTGGTAGCAAAGACAATGACAAGGTAAATAAGGGAGAAAACAGTTGAGACCAGACTAAGAAAAATAATACAGGAAAAATAATACGCCAGCTCTTCAACTTGCACTTTGTTTTCTTAGCATCCTGGTATATTCAGCATTGTACTCCTGAGTCACAGAAGGGAGAGTAAAGGGCAACACTTCATTTTCAGCTTTGAATTTCAGAGCTGGTCTTTCAATTACAACTTCTCTCAGTGTTTTTATATATGCTTAAAGAAGATCTGTAATGAATATTAGGAAGAGTTCAAAAATTACTCTTCCCATTTGTTGTGTATACAGAGTGTCCATAGACTTCTGACTGTTTCCAGACTGAGATTGGTCTGTATTTACATCACTTTACTGCTCTGCCAACAAAATCCTTTTTTAAAGAACCTGGCACAGAGGGAACCCTTCTAGAATAAGGCTAGAATTGATCCCCACGCTGCTTAGGTCCTGAATGAAATTGTGCCCGTGAATACCAGGGAACAGGAACCAGAGCTGAGATTTGGCTTCTCCATGAGGGTCTTGCCTACCAGCCTGTGTCACTTCACTGCTCCACCTCAGCCTGTTTTACACATCTCCAGATTGGGAATGGGGGCTGGTGTGTTCAAAAGCTCTTTTTACTCCTCCTGCTCTGTCAGTAGTAAGAGAAGCTCCAAGCCTGTGTAACAAAACCCTCTCCTCTCTGTTACCTGCTCACAAGCTCTGGGGGACCAGTGCTTCTCCCTCCCAGCCATGCTGGGAGCCCACCGTGGGAGGCTCTTGGTGTGCTGGGAGACAATAAAGAGGCTGTTCTGCCTTGGCTGCAGTCTGGAGCAAGTCACAACACCTCTTCTGCTGCACACACAAGGTCTGGGAAGGTTGTTAATAATCAGCTGCTTCAAAGACAGACATTGACAATTTTAATTAGTGTTTTAAGACTTCTAAATTCTGCCTCTGAAATTCAAAGCTTAGTACAGTAGCCCTGTTTGAACACTCCAAATCAGGATCAAACTGCAAAGAAGCAGTTTACAGTAAGCTCCAGAAATGTTGAGAAGTAATTTACTGCTTTTAGCAGCAGTGTCCACAGTATTGCCATCCTGTAGGAAACAAGTGCTGCTGCTATAGCAAGGCTGTTATTCTTTTCCAGTTCAAATAGATTTAAAACACAAGCAGACCTGGACCCAAAACCCTGATCTCACTGAACCAGGTCTTCAGTCTGTCTGTTCAGACCCTGTGACCAGGAGAGAGAAGAGTGCAGTGGTAAAGGACAGCTCCCTGAGCCCGTGGAATATTTTGTCACTGCTGTTAGACTTACTGCCATTTTGCAATGTCTTCTTAATGGGGTAATCCAGTTCTGGATGTGTTTGACTAATAACAATTCTCTTGTTAAAAACAAATCATGGTTTTAATTTATATAGAGAGCGATTTTGTGTCAGCAAAGCCTTTCTTTCTGATAAACAGTGTAATTTATGAAAATCTAGTTAGCAATAAATGCCATTAATCTGACCACTATGCCATTGTCTTCCTGGGGAATAAGGTCCCTTCTTAATCAATAGCTGGGTGACTGCTCCTTTGCATTCCTTATCAAATGACAGCCAGATGGTACTGGTAAATTCATTCCAGCAGGATTTTAGAATTAGCTGGGTTTGTGCTGTTGTTAATCATCTGCTGTCTGTGTCACTAGGACCTGCCCACCTGTTTCCAGTCAGCCTGGAGTTCCCAGCCCTGGGAAGCAGTCTAGCCAGAGGGTTACTCAGCCACAGGGCAGCCAAGAAACTTGCCAAGCAGTGAGACCTTTTTTCTGCGTCAGTAAGAAGAACGATAAACCAATGAAAGTAGTATCTTGCAGAAATAGCCAGCCAGGACTGCCTGCCTCTGTATTTGCTCCTCGACACTCTGATCTCTTCTAGGAAAGTTTCAATGTTTCTTGAGACTGCATGAGCTGTGTTTCTTAGGGCACAGTAATTTTTGGGCTGTAACATCTGCTATATCATTTACTGACTTTTGAGCCCATCAAAGTGTCTATGAGACCTTTTCCTTCATAATCACTTTGTTGCATAGCAACAATAATTTTGTCTCCAACCTATTGATCCAACATAACATGTAATCCCCTCACTCCAATAAAAAGGAAAACATATGGCAGCTCCAGGCAGGGAACCACAGGCTTCTGACATGAGGGGACAGTTAATCCCCACTAAACCAGGGGGGAATGGAGCAAGATACAGGTTCTGTTGGAGCTCAGAGGATGCATTAGGTGCCTGAGCCAATTAACCTGTGTTCTGGGAGAAGAGTCTGCTTTACATTCATCCTCCTCTTCCTCGTCTTTTATGTTGTGCAACTAAAGCACAAAATGTGCTCTGCTAGAGGAGCATTTCTTTGCAACACCCCGAGGTAGGTGGGCACCCCTTCCCCCCTGGCAGGACAGTGCACGCACAGCTCTCAGCTGAGATGGAGCTGCAAAGGGTGAGGGCAAAGTTCAGCCCCTGCAAACAGCAGTTTCAAATGTACATGGTTGGAGTTCTTCAGGAAGATGTCTCTTGTTTGTAGGCTGTGGCTTGGTAGGTCAGTCTGATAACCTGAATGGTTTTTCTGTATCTCAAAACAGAGGGCTAAAAGCAGACCTTGGCATGTGAAACAGGATCTGCTATGGGGACGGGAGCACAAAGCTAAGGACAGGACCACTCAGGCAGGGATCATAGAGCTATGGTCCCAAGCATGCAAAGCATCTCCCCACAGCCATGCCCTTGGCACTGTCCATCTTTCTGAGGTACCTTACTGCTGCCCATATTGTGCAGTGAGCCCAAGCTCCTGTGAGAGCACTGCTGGATTCTTCCCTGACTGGAAGGCTTGGTATCCACAAGGCAGCTAAATCCTTCTTGGGCCTGTCTTCATTTTTCTAGCTTGCAAATAGCACTGAGTGAAATGTGGGCCCAAAGTCTGAGGTCACTAATTTGAGCAGGATTTGGGAGGTGAGTCCTATGGTATTTAAAACAACCACCAAAACCACCAGTAAATTCAAGCTAATTTCTGCACATTAAAAAAAAACAAAACAACTTTCCATATAGACTTTAAAAATAAAAAAATCAAACTTACAATAATACTATTACATTGGGAATCTCAGTGGAAATATTGCAGTGGATCAGAAGGCCAAAGTGGTATCTGAACATGCTGCAAGAGCTGAGTGAAAGCTTCTGAATCACTGTCTCTCAAACCTGTGTCATACACAGCACAGGCTGGAAAATAGCACAGCATTCACCTAAAAGGTATTTCTGTGGCTAGAGGAGTGGCTACTAATGATCCTTTCTTTTCTGTCATTTTAACAGTATTCAGGTTTTCAGCAAACAGCAGACAAGTGCTTTGTTTGTGGACACCTCATAATGGAAATGGTAAGAGACCTAAACTCCTAATGACAGGTAACTTGGGAAGTGCACTGTGAGACATCTGCTTTTCCCTACCCAGGCTGGTATTGTGTCTTCACTGCTGTCAATATAGTTTTTGAAACTGAGGTAGTAAATAAAAATACCTTCATGCTCTATTACTACTGTTAAGTACAGAAAGTTGGGCTTCTTTGCTACCTAAGAATATGGAAGGCTGTTATTCTGCCATTTGTGAGTTAAAATAAAATAGAATTTTAATACTAAAGGGGGAAAGTACAGCATAACTTTGTGTGAGAATGTGGTAAAGGAACATGGTGGGTGTCCTCTGTAAGACAGTAGATAACAAGAGCTCAGAGTAGTGGGTAGAAATTGGGATAGAGAAGAGAGGGACATTATTGATAGCCCTGAGATTTGTCACCTGCTCTGTGACTTGCTTTGTTTACCCTCTGTTGCATGTTGCACCCCCTCCACATCATTTAAAATGCATTATTGCCACTGGGATTTGTAGGGAGCTAGTAGTCAAAATTACTTTTGTAATAAAAGGAATCAAAGGGCTTTGGGTTGGCCAGATGCTACTGGCATCATTTCAGTGAGTGAAAGTAGGAAGAGTTTTGTGTGCTCTTCCTAAGCAGAAATTCCCAAACAAAATGAAGTGGTTTGCACAACGAAGAAGGGCAGATTCTGTAGAGTATCTATCTTCCTCTTGCTTTCAAGTGTGCATGACCCTCCGTGTGCCTAAACGAAGTAGCTGTTGTGTTCCACACACGGAGGTTCAGTCGGAGCTGGAGCAGAGATTTCACTAATGAGGATTCTGGCTCATATCCTGGCACCACTGGTTGGACAAGGATATTGTTCGTTTTAGCCCAACAGCAAATTTCTAGAGTTGTGTCATGCTGGGAGGGGGAGGGGTATCCTGACTTGCATGCTTTGAGCTGGCCCTTAATTGCAGAATCCCAGGCAAGAGTCCATAATGTCTCACTGGTGGAGCTCAGTAGCTGGAAGCTTGGCAGGTGCTTGTCTGCCTCTCTCCCATCAGCAAGTGTGCTCTGACAAAAGGAAACAGCTCTGGGAGCTCCAGGAATTCAGCATTCATCAAACACTGCTATTTGGCTAATTCCAGGGGTTCCTGCGTGGGAGTGCAGCCCAGCCCTGCCGTGTGCTGGCCTGGGGCAGAGCTGGGGCTGTGCAGGGCTGGGTGAGGACTGCCCTGTGCTCAGCGCCTGTGGCTGCACGGCTGTGCCAGGCTGGCACCACAACACGCTCCTGCAGCAGCCCCAACCCCAGCCAGGCTCACTTGGCTCTGACTTGGGATGGCCTCACCAGTCAAACAGAGTCTGACACCACTCACTGAACTACAGGGGTTCATCAGAGAGGGAAAAAAAGGTTACATTATTTTTTTTCCCCCTGTACTTGTTTCCTCTTGGTTTGATCTTTATTAATAGAATCACCCATAGGGCCATGGGAGCTTGGTCTGTGTAGATTTTCATCTCAAGCTTCCCAGCAGCTCCAAACTGAGCACTGTGCTCACAGCTGAAATTTTGAAATTACCTTCAAAAGATACTTCTTACACCCAAAACGTATGGAATTGGTCTTATAACCTGTTGAGAGCTGCCTGAAAGTGATAACTGTGTCTCCCTCTTCCCAGGGGCTTGTTCATGGGCTTGCAGCATCCTCTTGGTTGTTCCAGTACCACACTGAGTGTTACATACAAGAATGTCAGGAGTGGGGGATCTGTTCTGTAGCAGTGCAGCCAAGGCTGCATCAGACCTTTCCTTGAAACCTTTAAAATGCAGTAGGGGAAGGTCACCATGGGAAAGGCCTGGGCAGGTGCATGGATCAGTATCCAAACACATGGATAGTGATGGAATTTTATCAAAAACCAATGAGCCCCTATGACTGAGTGATAACCAGTCAGTAACTCTGGGAGATCCTTAGTTAATAAAGAGGCACCTCTTTATTTGCTTGTTTTGTTATTTAACTTTTTGATTAATGACTAGTTCAGATTCAGTCTGTCACAGCCTGTTGAGTTTTGTAAAGTAACTCCGTATCCCAGTATCTTGTATTTGAGATTTCACCAGAAGTGGTGAAACCATTTTTAATTTTCATTGGCAGTACTGGCCCTGCAGAGCTGAAGCTGATGGCTTAGCCTGCTTTTCAGTTCTTGCTCTTCACAGGGAGCATATTGAAACCCACTAAAATAAGCAAGTTGATTGTTTTAAAAGGCCCCTTGCTGACAGATCTGCAGAGTGGTAATTTCATCCTGAAGTGCTTTTCTCACTGTCATTATTAAGAATGAGAAAGACACAGAAGTTTATGGGGAGAGAATATCTCATGTAATCATGCATCCACTTACTTTGTTGTTTGCCTCATAAGATCTTGCAGGCTCTTGGAAAGTCCTACCATCCTGGCTGCTTCCGCTGCGTGGTGTGTAACGAGTGTTTGGATGGAGTCCCCTTCACTGTAGATGTGGAAAACAATATTTACTGTGTGAAAGACTACCATACGTGAGTACACAAATCCACTGCATGCTCAGAAAAATTACAGTACTTAAATCCCTGACGCAGTTATAAGCCTTGTGATAGATAAAAAGGTCACTCCTATTTGCTCAGATGTCCCTCATTTGTAAAGTATTTTAAGGTTTGTTAAGTAGTCTGGCTTACAGTGGCCGAGTGAGGCTGAAAATCAAATTGTGTCAGAGGATGCATTTCTTGGGGGCTGTTCCTCTACTTCTTTCAGGACTACCAACACTAATTTTACCAGGCCACTTCTGCAAGTCTTGGTAGGTTCTGCTGGCTGTTTCAAGAGTGGAGGTTCTGGCAGTTTTGTTAACTGAAACAGAAGACATGTAATTAAGTTAGTGTTAAAACAATTTGAGCCTTACCTGCCAAAAGGCAGAGTTTAAGAGATTCCTTTTGGACTCCTTCCTGATTCCTCTCAAAGGCAATAGGGATCCTGCTCTTAGCTCCAGTTAACCAATAACTCAGTTATGTAGCAGGAGTAAATCACCCTGAATTCAACCCTTCTGGCACCAATCTCTCTGTTTTACAAGGACACAGTGAGCATTGGCCCAGGGACTGTCACAAAATGCAGCTGTGGACTATAAGCCCATTTGTGTATTTAGCTGGTAGGTTCTGGCCACAGTCAGCCCCTCTCCTGTTTAGCATGGTTATGTCTTTCTGAGGTCAGAGAGTGGCATTCCCTAAGTCAGGAGCTGCTTTGTAATCAAGCATCAAGGCTCTGGAATTTGAATGGTTTTATAAATAAAGGAAGGAAAGAAAAATGGCATATACAGGAAGAGGGATGGATTCACTATGCCTCAAGATCAGGATAGACCTAAACAATAATGCTGGGGTAGAACAGCCTTTCCCAAATCTCCTTTTCATTGAATATCATCAAACTATTAGAGATTTTTCAAATCTCCATTTTATTAAAAACAAGGCATGATTCGAATGGCTCTCTTGGTTCTACTTTTTGAAGATGCTTTCAATGTGATTGGAACATTTTCTTCTTGCATCCTAGGGTTTTTGCACCAAAATGTGCTTCCTGTAACCAGCCGATCCTCCCAGCACAGGTAGGTGTTAACATGCACTGACTCTTAGGGAAAACAGCTCTTGGCACATGAGCATTTTCTAAAAAACACATTAAAGGCTTTTCCTTCCTCTCCCAGTATCTGTACTATGTTAGATACTAAAGTAAACACAGTTCAGCAGTGAAGTCACTCCCAAACATTCCCAGAGGTTATAATTGTCACACTACTTCTACAGCATAGGGTGTATGGGTGCTTTCCAGGTCTAGAGTGCTTTCCAGGTCTTCATTAATCTGTTAGAAACCTCATTTAATTGAAAACACTGACTGGGACTCCAGGAACAACTCAGGGAGTAAAGTCCTTGAAAATGCATCTGATGGTTACCCTGACCCTGTGAGAAGGACACACAGTCTGTTGTCCTTAAGTGGCAATGGAATGGAAGTTCTTAAAGGGGTTGAAAAGGCAACAACAAAAATGGAACGAGGGGAAACCTGCTTGCAAGCTCAGCCTGTGCTGACAGTGTTATTGGCACAAGTAGCCCAGAGTGGGGCTCCCTCATGCTCTGGTGGGTGCAGGACCTTCTGAGTTGCCTTTGCTGAGGTCACCGACCACTCATTTATAAACAAGGTCATGTTTACAGAGCCAGAGCTTTCCTCCTGTAAGATGCTGTGCCCCAGTGAAGCCTGATGCTAGAGCCTCTCACATGCCTACCTCCATCACTCTGCACATGACTCTCATTTGTCATTAGTAATTCTGTTAATTGGCCAAGTCTTATAAAACCAAAAAACCCTATAAAGGCTGGACCAGAACTGTTTGTCCTGATGGGTTATGAGGAGAAAACCTTCATGTAAATGTCACTGAATTTGGGTCCTAAAAAAAATATTTTTTTCTTTTCAAGAAAGAAAGAAAAAGAAATAAAAGGCAGTCACAGTGCTGACTCACCTGACGGCTAGCAGGACTCACTCCATGTTCTTTCCCAGGCAGATTTTTTAGCTTAGTTCAAGTCTAGCAGTGCAGGTGCTAACTTGCCCACGGCTTCTCTCAGACATAGTCCACATCATATCTGGTGCTCTGGGACTGGAAACAGTGCAAGGCAACCAATTTAATGAGCTTTGTCTTCAGAGTGGATCAGGAAAAGAACCTGTGAGGTTTCTAGAAGGGCATTGGCTGCTCTGGAGGGCCTGGGGCTCAGCCAGGAATTGCACAACTCTGCTACACCCAGCCTCACGCTGAGGTTTGGCCTGTGTGTGTAATTACCTGCCAGACTGGTATGTCAGTCCCTAGGGGGACACACAGCCTCATGTGCTCGTACAAAAGAACTGTGTGACAGATGGCTTGAGAGGAATGCAAGTCCTGGAAAACAGAGCAGGATGTATACAAGGAAAAGTTACCCAATGAGCAGGTTTTTGACTGGCAATTTGTTCAGATCATGGGTGCCCTTGGAAGATTACTTGATCTCAAGACTGATTTGTTCCTTGAGGATGAGGTTTTGTCTACACTTCCCAAACGACCTCTGCAGCTTAGATGTGCCAGACACCCACACTGCTGCTGCACAGCTAAGGAGTGGTGCAGTGCCATGTGCCAGGGTAAAGACCTTCAGTGGTCACCGAGCTCTGCTGCAAGGGGGAAGAGGGGATCCCCCAGGGAAGCAGTTCTCCAAAGCAACAAGCTGTGCAAAGTGTGAAGACTGAAAAAATACTTCTAAGACATCGCTGCCACTTCCTCTCTGCTTCCACCCAGGGCTCCGAGGAGACCATCCGGGTGGTGTCCATGGACAAGGACTACCACGTGGAGTGCTACCACTGCGAGGTGAGCCCGGATCGGCCACCCGCCCCTCGGCGGCCTCTGCCTGGGGGACCTGCTGTGCTTTGGGGACCTGCTGTGCTTTGGGGGGACCTGCTGTGCTTTGGGGACCTGCTCTGCTTTGGGGGGACCTGCTGTGCTTTGGGGGGACCTGCTGTGCTTTGGGGGGACCTGCTCTGCTTTGGGGACCTGCTGTGCTTTGGGGGGACCTGCTGTGCTTTGGGGACCTGCTGTGCTTTGGGGGGACCTGCTGTGCTTTGGGGACCTGCTGTGCTTTGGGGGGACCTGCTGTGCTTTGGGGGGACCTGCTGTGCTTTGGGGACCTGCTCTGCTTTGGGGAGACCTGCTCTGCTATGGGGACCTGCTTTGCTTTGGGGGGACCTGCTCTCCTTTGGGGACCTGCTCTGCTTTGGGGGGACCCTGACTCACCCCATGGGCTGCACTCACTGGCTCTTGCACACCTGGGCAGGTAGGGCTGTGCCCCAGAGCTCCTGGAGGAGTACAAAGGGGTGAATGCTGCCTGGGCTGGAAGTGGTGCTGCCATCACCAGTACCAGATTAGTTTTGGAGGGTTTTTTGCCTAATACGTTAACTTCAAAGCTGGGATTGGTATGTTGGGTTGAATTTTGTCAATCCTTCCAGATGAGGAGTGAGCAAAGAGTGTGTGCCAGTTCTCTTTTTCCTCATCTCTAGGTGCAGTCCGTAGGGCTCTGATCTGAGGAGACTTGAATTTACATTGGCTGGGCATGGAACGAGTCACACTTGAAGGACTTTCCAGGGGATCTGGTTTTTCCATGCTGAATGAATATTGATTCTTTACTAGGAAATTGATAGGGATACCATTGACTTTCTGTCACTTTTTGGGGAGTAGTTTCTTATTGTGCAGAACATTTAAACATTTATTGCCACAGATGAAGTTGTGGAATTAGTGCTCTTGCTTCAAGAGAGAAGACCTGAGTTCATCCTTAGTCCTGCATCCAGGAACATGAAAAGGGAAACAAACTCACTAAGCTGGGATCAACCAAAAACTTCCTTTTTACTGTAGGTTTGATACTCTGACATGGCACACAAATATCTACACGGATCTTACCTGTTAGCAGCAGGGGCAACAGTAGAGCAGTGCTGCCTTCATGCACTGTTGTTGCACAAAGGTTTTACAAAGAATCTTCTGACTGAGAGAGAAAATAACAAAATTCGGGGCATCTTGAAATGTTCTGTGCCTAAATGTAAGGAAGGCCCCATCCAGTCAGCTATCTCCTTTCAACAGACACCTGATACTCCATCCATTTCCACTACATTTTCAAAAAAAAATGGCACAGGAAATCACAGTATTTTGGAGAGCTGAACTTGCCTCCTCCTTCCCCCAACTATTGCTTTGTGCAGGCTTCACCTAAGATGACAGCTCCCTCCCCTGCTCTCAGGCTATTGACTTTATGCTGGAATGTCCCACTGGGGGTTTATTTTCCATTCTGTTTCATTATTCATTTCCCCATTCTCCTTCCCATTTGAGGCAAATCAAGCTGCCTCCATATCTGCCCAGAAAGGCAGAGTGCATTTATGTACAGGAATCAGGAGTTAGCCATGTGTCAGCAGGGGTGGGTTACTGCCTGATGCTCTCAAATCAGGCTCTCTGTACACTGCTGTCCCCAAATGCTGCTGGAAAAATAGGTGCCAGTATTCTGAGGTGCACACATGGAGACTTTAGCAAAGGCTGCCATGACTTAGGCAGCCACTTCTCATCTGCTGTTGATGTCATCCTCACCTGATGGCCACACACAGTCAGTGGTTAGGTTGGAAACTTTGCAGCTTTTCTGTCATCTCTTTCATGTGCAACCAGTTGACTTCTGTGAAGGAGTTCAAGCTCTTTTGCAGATCACTGGAGCCCCATTTTGAAGCTGGAATCCACTGACAAGGCCTTTCCATGCAGAAAGGGAATTAAGTTTTGGAGAGGGGAAAAAGATGCAAACACTTGGCACATATGTAGAGCATCTGAAATTGGGAAAACCTTAAATCTTGTACAAATTGCTATAAAATCATTATATAATATGTAGCAACACACAGAAAATTACCTTCGCAGATAGTTGGATTAAGACTTCTCTAAACTAAACTCCAGTTTTAAAACTTACTTTAAAACCCATTTTCAGTCTTATTTCAGTATTGTAAAATTTGGGGATTTAAAGTTGAGCTGTGAAAGCTGAAAAATTATACTTTGTGTTCAGTGAAAAGCTTTGCATTTGTTTTCAGTACTAAAACCACCTATATGCCCAGTTTGTTCTGTTGATTTTTTTCTTTCTATTAAGATAAACCACACAGATATATACTTAGAATCTCTGGTTTCTCAGAACTAATTGTACTAATTAACTAACTAGTTAATTCTGTTAGTCAGAACTAACACAGTAATAATTTCTAAGTATTTAACATACTTGAAACTTTAAATCTGAGCACCAAACTTCAGTGATTTCCAAATGCCATCAGAATTATAGTGTGGCAGCTGGAAACCAGGTTGGTCTCTAGTGCAGTGTATGTAAGAGTCAGCAGGCAGTTCCACTGGTAGATGCTTTTCTGTTTATCTCTGTAGTTACGTGTCAGTCCCAGAGGTACCAGCATTTCCACTAAAGGTGGACCACTGGTCTTGAAGTCTTTAAGTTCTTTTAATTCCAAATTAGAGAAGGTGTAGACCTGCTCCAGAAGTAAGATATGTCACCTGACCCTTCTTTTCCACTCCCTTCTCATTCTCTACTTTTGCTCCCCCACATCTTGCTCACTGCCTTGCTACAGAATTAGCTCCTTCCCTGTCTGACCTCTTCCAGGTTGTATTTGTCAGGCCCCTGGCCTGCTTTTAGGCTTTTGCTTTGCATCACAATTTATTAGATGGAGAAGAGACCAGAATGGGAAACAGTGGTGAAAAAAAGGCTGGACACTACTATAATGTCAGTGGGAGATGGTCAGGGTGCACCTCCCAGAAGCTGTGGAGGCCGCTGGCTTTGGAAGTGGGGAGGGAACTCTTGGGGCCATGCAGGACAGACCAGCAGCACTGTGAGAGTCCTGCCTGAGTCACTCACTGATTTGGGATGTCTCTCTTTCTTCTAGGACTGTGGCTTGCAGCTCAATGATGAGGAAGGCCATCGTTGTTACCCCTTAGAGGGCCACTTGCTCTGCCACAGCTGTCATATCAGGCGCCTTAATATCAAACTGCCATCACATCCACCTCCAAGCTACCCCATGCATGTCACAGAACTCTGAAAGACATTTCCATCATCAATACGCCGTTTGAAAGAGAAGACAAAAAGCTAAAAATTACTTTCGTGTTCCTTTAAAGATGAGGTTTCAGTAATAACCATCTAAACCAGCTATTTATTTTTTGAATCAGAGGTGAGGGGTCCTTGTCTGATCTTGTACATACGCATTCTTTTATCGAGACATTTTCACTACCGTCTACTTGAATAAATAATTCACCACTTAACTGTAACTGTAAATGGCAGCATTTCTAAAAACAATGGTACAAAGGGCTGTTCTGCACTCCCTACTCACTCCCTTCAGTGGAGATCTCTCCCAGGTAAGGAGTGTAGAATTACTTTCCAAAAGTTAGCACCTTATCATATTGCAGCAAGCATGATAAGATAAATGCTAGCATTTTAGCTAGTTTTGTTGAATTCTGGTCTTAGAGAATACTTAGATTCCAGAAGTAGGGAATAGGCAGCAAGCAGGTGTTTTAACCAGGGCAGTTTTCAGCAAGGTTAAAGAAGGGTGTTCTGTGAAGAAGTGTCAGGCCAGCTCTCCATCCAACGGGGTCCCACAGTCATCCAAAGACTAATTATTTAGTTTGTGCAAGAAATATGGCAAGCATTTGATGTAAAACCCATGGTACAGAGGATTGTATCCAAAAGATTGGGAAGTGCAGGGTCAGCAGTTGCAGCCCTCTGTAACTGCTGGCTGTGTAGCCATGGCTTCAAAATGCATTCCTATCAACTGGACCATTTGGCACTTACTAAGGAATTCATCTTTCAAACCTGTTTTTTTGTTCAATAGGGTTCTATGCAAAAGCACACTTGTCTTTATACTGCTTGTTTTATCCAAGACTTCATTTGTTACCAACTGCTTCATGACTGTATGTTGAGACATTATTAAAGAGAGGCACAGTGGTTTGGTATTACCTTTTCAGCTTTGTGTTCTTTTTGAGATTAGTTTTGAACTGATTATGGTGATTGTCTTCATTGGAAAACAAAGTGCAGAATGGCAGGAATAGTAATTTAGAGAGTCAGACCACAAAACATTTGTGTTTACAACAAGTATTAGCTGTACATAGAATGTCCACACTTTCATGTTTTGCATAAGCTTTTACAGTACCCTCAGACCTCTGGGGAAAAATATATGTCTTCCATATAGGAAGTGAGATGAATCTTTTTTTATGGTTTGTTTTCTACCATGTGCTGATGTTTTACATGCAAATCACACATCTGTATGTCAAAAAAATTCATAGCATTCTCATGAGAATTGACCCAGCCTTCCTGAAGCTGCAATTTATCATTGCTGTCTTTAACTGTATTCAGAGTTACAATAACATAAAATTCTTCAGCTCCAGAGGAAGTAGAAATACCAGACCAGATTCTTGGCATGTGTAAACTGGGACATTTCCATGCCAGTTCTCAACACTTGAGAATCTGCCCGATCCGTTCGGAAATGATCCCGTGTTAAATTCAGCATGCAGATTGATGGAATGACTTATTTGGCAACACCATTGCAGTTTAGTTTCTTATGCTCCATTGACTTTTTGAAAGCCATTTGTGGTGCTCTCGAAAAGCACAAAGAGCATCCAATGGCCACTAATTCCTAAGTGGAATAATTAACTCCCTTAACAGAACTTTTTGATAGTCTGGAATTTCCTTATGGGGAAAGGTGGGGGCAGGGGAACAGGAAAAATTTCCTGAGAACTATATTTTCTGTTAATAAGGAACAAAAGGGACGCTTCCTGAACTTCTGCCAGACTTCCATTGGCCTAGACGAACCTGTCCTACTGAAGGCTCCTGGGCAAAGTAATTTTGTAGTTAATATATATCTGTTTATAATTCACATGTTTAACGTGAATGCCAGGATTTCAAGGAACTACAGTGCAATCAGTGCCCCATTTCTGCACTGTGGTCTGAGAGGCCTGGCCTGCAAACAAGAGGCCAGGAGTGCACGTGCACTTCTGCATTTGCAGACACTTCCTCTGTGCCCACAGTCAGCCCAGCCTCAGAAGGAAGTAGAACTACATGAGCAAATGTTGGAGAAAGGGGAAAAAGATGTCTTAAAACTGGATTGTATGAAAAGGTCAATTCCTTCAGGCTGTTACAAACATGGAGGGTACAGAGCTTCAGGATAAACGTTTAGCATCAGCTGCAATTGAATGCTTTTTCCATTGCAGGAGGGTGCTTTGGACCACATTTAGCTTTGAGGCATTTTCACTTGCATGTCTTCACAATATGTATTAAGGGATCCAAATTAAGAAAATATCATTAAAATACATAGAGAAGATTTGGGTCTATTCCTGGGGACAAATAACAGTTACTTGCTGAACTGGAAAAATGCTTTGCTCTACCACTAGAGACACAAAACCTTCACAGTGACAGTGGACAGAGCTGGAGGTGACTTACTCTGGCAACCAGCCCAGTCCTCAGCCAGCACCTTCCTGGACACTTGCCTCCATCAGGCACAGGTTTCAGTTCCCAATATACTTTGCAAGGGCCAGCACACTTTCAAACATGTACATACCAGACCATTTCTTTAGGTTTTTTTGGGGTTTTTTTTCCAAATGATCATCCAGTAGAACAGAATATTTAATTTCATTTCACATGCTGATTTTTCAGTCTCTTGTAGTTCTGTGCAGTTCTGATCTGTTAAAAGTGTCATCATGGTAAAAATTCTGAAAGTTAATATGTCAATATAGAATAAGCAATTTGTTTAAAACCAGAAAGCAGCAGTTGTTGTTCTAGTATTTTCTATAGACAGATGCATTCCATCACTGTATTACAAAGAATAGCTTTGCTTTTACTGTAAAAACTGGGGCTTGAGTGAGATTTCCAGGTTTGGTTGGGTTTTTTTTTTTTCAAATCAAAGAGAAAAATAAAATCAAACCTAAAATAGTGCTGTGCTGTACTCTTTAGTGCTGTTGACAGTTTCTGCACATTTTACCTCCTGCCTGGGGAATTATGCAAATGAGAAATCTTGTTTTAATGATTTTCTTACGGAGTATCCTTACGTTAAATCAGTTCCTCACAGATGAAAACTTCCCAAGTTCATCTTATGGTGCAATTGTTCTTCAGAAGCCTTTACTATACTTTCAAAATATTTCCATGAAGTTACATCAGTACCAACCTGTTCTCATTTGTAGCAGGCCTGCCCCTTCCCGTGTAGGAAGGGAATCCTCCCAAGCCCCTCCAGCACGAGCTGCCGTGGGCAGTGCAGGTCTCTCATCCACGGGGGGACATGTTCCAAAGAAAGGACCAAAATAATCATTTGAAAACAGAATGCACTCAGAGAATTGGGCTTACAGAGAGGATTCGTTTGGGTTTCTTTCCTTTTTCCTTTTACTTGCGTGCACGTGTGTGTATATATTTTGTAAGGTGGAGCTTCAAAAGGAAAACATGGTTAGAGGAACTCTTTAAGACCAGAAATTCCAGAGTAGTAAAGTAAACCAAAGCTCTAAAGGAAACAAAAGCTGCTTTCTTGTGTTTCAAGAAAAGTTTAAAAGTTTGTGATTCATCCTGTAACTAATGCCGTAACTAGAGTATATAATTTGACTTAAATTAAGTTTTCATTTAAAAAATATTTTCATTTTCTTTAAAAGAATATAGTTTTCTTCCAAGAACTTGGACCAACATTGATTTTTATTTTGTAGGAAATATATGAATTCCCAGTTTGTATATCATGTAACTAGTTTACATGCTGAAAATATACATTAGTTAACTATTTTTGTATATATATATATCCTTGTAAAACCTTTCAATGTGCTTCTGTCTTTTAGTCTTTAGAATTACTTGTGGTTTTGTGTTTCAGTGTTTGATTCCCTTGATTGTTGAAGAAAAATTTGGGAAATGTAGATTTATTTATCTAAAGAAGAAGCTACTTGCTATCATCTTAAGTTATTTAATATTAAAGTCAGAAGTTTCATTTAACCTTAGATGCTATAATCTGCTTTTTTCAATAAAGACATTTTGTAGTTATCTCTGGTTGTGTAGTCTGCTGTTGATCTAAGTATTTTTATTTAATCTAGGTGGGCATCAAAACAATTTTCAGGAACCCTTGTATTGCCTACAGAAATGCCTGATATTAATTGATTGCAGCTGCATTCATGAAAGATTTTGGTCCTCTAGTGCAAGTGTTACTAATTAAAGTCTAAAATATGCCCTAACGTTCTGCAGCTGCACTTAGAAAAAAATTCAGTCACTCTGGCACATTTTAATTAAGCTTTACCAGTTTGGCTAGTTCACGTGTTGGACAGTCAGTACTGAGGAACACTTCTTTTCAAAACTCTCATTATTTTTTTGAGTGTTCCACAAGAGAAGTATTTGCCTGGGCTATGAACTTAGACAACTTGAAGCACTTGGACCTTGGTTTGGGGAATTTTCTCTACATTCTTGCTAAGTCACAGTAATTCATAAACTGTTGCCAGAGCTCTAATAGGATCAAAGAGATGTATGTTTATCTATTTTGCCTTTCTGAAGGTTTTTGCTACTTTTCCTGTCTCCAGTTTCATGGCACAGATGGGAGCTTGGTCACATTTACCTTCCTCATCCAGTAGTTCTGCAGGAGCAGCTGTGTCTGTCGGGCAGAACGTTCACTGGAGTCTTGTCTCCAGCTGGCCAGGGAAGGGAGGACAACAGCCACTTCCTTCCTTGTTGCCTCATATTCAGTGCCTTCCTTTCCATCAGAGTGGGCAGTCTGCTCTCCTGGTGAATGTTCTTCCCTCCAGTGACTGGCAGACCTCATACACTCACAAGCTGCTCTCTGGGTGTGCGACCACCCTCCCATCAGAGGGGCCTCTGCAGCTCTGCCACCCTGGCTTGGCAAAGCCCAAATGACTTCACAGCTGGAAAAAAAACTTCCTGGAGGTTTTGCAGCAACGGCTAGTTTGGCAAATTTTATTTCTGCACAGTCAGAATGGAAAGAGTTACAGATGCCACAATTGTTTTAGGGACACAGTCTGCACTTTGGTGCTTTGAAACAGATGTAGCATACTTCTGTAGGGCCTTCACATACATTCTATTTTCTCACTCATTATTTTCAAAAATTCATTCAAAATGAGCAATCTGTGCCCTCCTTGAAGAAAAAAAAAAAGGCACAAAGACTGCCCAACTCAAAGCATTTTAACAGGGCCTTATTACATGGGTAACACAAATGTACTTAATAAAAATCTAGGACATCTTAATGCAGCAGGAATTTACACCAACTCATAATCAGCCTGAAAAGAACAGAGTTCTTAAAAATCTTAACTGTTCCATGTGGGCCTCTGTGCAGAAAGCACATTCAGGAAAAATGAACATTCAGTCACAGCAGGGTGGGTGTGAGTCAGGTCCCAGCTCCCAGGAGAGCCCCACCAAAGGCTGCAGCGTGCAGGGTCCTGTGCTGGGTCCCTGACCCTGTGCTGGGTCCCTGACTGTGCAGGGTCCTGTGCAGGGTCCCTGACCCTGTGCAGGGTCCCTGGCTCTGTGCTGGGTCCCTGACCCTGTGCTGGGTCCTGTGCTGGGTCCCTGACCCTGTGCTGGGTCCCTGACTGTGCAGGGTCCTGTGCAGGGTCCCTGACCCTGTGCTGGGTCCCTGGCTCTGTGCTGGGTCCCTGACCCTGTGCTGGAACCCTGGCTCTGTGCTGGGTCCTGTGCTGGATCCCTGGCTCTGTGCTGGGTCCTGTGCAGGGTCCCTGACCCTGTGCTGGGTCCTGTGCAGGGTCCCTGGCCCTGGGCTGGGTCCCTGGCATGGCAGGCAGGCTGCAGCCCGTGTGTTCTGGCACTGTTGAATCCCATGGCTGCTAAAGCTAGTGTGCAGATGATTTGGGAGGGCTTGGCCAGCCCTGCTCTTCCACCTTACCAGCCATTTCCAGAGCAGCACCCCTTACCTTGCAGCTAATGCACAGAACCAGGATTCTGGCAGGATATCCCAGGACTGAGCCAGAGACATTTGGCTAGTTATGGAAACTGTTAGGAATATGTGAACTAGGCTGGTGAGGCTGCCTTCAGTCCTCCAGGTCATAGACGCAGAATAAATGAGGCTGGACAAGATGTCTTGTGATGCAACACCTCACCATCAACATACACACACACAAAGCAAAACGTGTGTGACAGAAATCATAGAATTGTTTAGGTTGGCCTCTAAGATCATTGAGTCCAACCATTAACCCAACACAGCCAAGGCCACCACTAACCCTGTCCCCAAATGCCACATCCACACATCTTTTGTATCCGCCCAGGGATAATTATGCCAATGCTTGACAACTATTCTGTGAAAACATTTTCCCTATTATCCTACCTAAGACTCATTTGGCACAACTTGAGGCCATTTTCTCTGCTCCTGTCCCTGTTCCCTGCAGCAGAGCCCGACCCCCCCGGCTGTCCCCTCCTGTCAGGGACTTGTGCAGAGCCACAAATTCCCCCCGAGCCTCCTTTTCTCCAGGCTGAGCCCCTTCCCAGCTCCCTTCAACAGCCCATCCTGGGGTTCCCTTCCCTGGACATGCTCCAGCCCCTCAAGGTTTTTCCTGTAGTGAGGGGCTCACAACTGAACACAGCACTCGGGGTTATGGCCTCAGGTGCCAAGTACAGGGTGACAATCACTGCCCTGGTCCTGATGCCCACCTGGGCACTCCTGGGCTCATGTTCAGCCACTGTCACCAGCACCCCCAGGGCCTTTCCCTCTGTGCAGATTTCCAGCCCCTCTGCCCTGGAATAAATTGCTGGTTGGTCACCACTAATGGGCTCATCAGCAGCTGATTTATGTATTTTAAAAGCTATGGGGTTCACTATAATTTCTGATAAAACTCCAGAAGACAAAAAATTATTCTCTTCCTGTTCAAAATATCATAGTGCTCAATACAATTCCCACCATCTCTTAACACTTTGAGACAACAAACCCAAGTTCCCATGTTGTACTGAGAACTAGCTCATGTCTGCAGTCCCTGTGCTGTTGGTTTCTGTCCTGTCTGAAGACAATACACAACATTAGAGAGCATAAATCACTGTGCTCACACAAAGAGCATAGGAGAAGGGCAAAGTGAAAAGTGTATAAAAAGTAAGAAACCATGAGGGGATCTGGTTTGCCAGAAGTGATAAAGTATCTATCCAGGAACACATTTAAGAACAAATTCTTAAAGGTTTGCATCACAGCTGAAAAAAGAAATGCTCAAACCTCCTCATTTGTATGTACATGTCTGGGAAGCCATTGCCTTGAAGAACAAGGTATGCTTTGGTTAGTCACAGTAATTCAAGTTCTTAAGTGGACTATCCAAAAGAAAAAGCACGTTCATTAAAAATCTGGCACATCTAAACTATTGCAGGAACTTTAAAGCCAACTGATCAGTTAATTACTGGCTGCTCTGGCAAGACAAATGAAAGGCAGAGACACCCTCAGTGCCCCCAGCACAGGGAAGGCACCGTGACAGCACAGTCCCCAGACAGTGTCAGTGGGCCTGGCACGGCTGACCCTGGCACGGCTGACCCTGCACCGCTGACCCTGCACCGCTGACCCTGCACCGCTGACCCTGGCACGGCTGACCCTGGCACCGCTGACCCTGCACCGCTGACCCTGGTACCGCTGACCCTGGCACGGCTGACCCTGGCACCGCTGACCCTGCACCGCTGACCCTGGTACCGCTGACCCTGCACCGCTGACCCTGGCACGGCTGACCCTGGCACCGCTGACCCTGCACCGCTGACCCTGCACCGCTGACCCTGGCACGGCTGACCCTGGCACCGCTGACCCTGCACCGCTGACCCTGGTACCGCTGACCCTGCACCGCTGACCCTGCACCGCTGACCCTGGCACCGCTGACCCTGGCACCGCTGACCCTGGCACCGCTGACCCTGCACCGCTGACCCTGGCACGGCTGACCCTGGTACCGCTGACCCTGGCACGGCTGACCCTGGTACCGCTGACCCTGGCACGGCTGACCCTGCACCGCTGACCCTGGCACCGCTGACCCTGCACCGCTGACCCTGGTACCGCTGACCCTGCACCGCTGACCCTGCACCGCTGACCCTGGTACCGCTGACCCTGGTACCGCTGACCCTGCACCGCTGACCCTGGTACCGCTGACCCTGCACCGCTGACCCTGGCACCGCTGACCCTGGTACCGCTGACCCTGCACCGCTGACCCTGGCACCGCTGACCCTGCACCGCTGACCCTGGCACGGCTGACCCTGGCACCGCTGACCCTGCACCGCTGACCCTGCACCGCTGACCCTGGCACGGCTGACCCTGGTACCGCTGACCCTGGCACCGCTGACCCTGCACCGCTGACCCTGGCACCGCTGACCCTGCACCGCTGACCCTGCACCGCTGACCCTGGTACCGCTGACCCTGGTACCGCTGACCCTGGGACGGCTGACCCTGGGACGGCTGACCCTGGTACCGCTGACCCTGGCACGGCTGACCCTGGCACGGCTGACCCTGCACCGCTGACCCTGGCACGGCTGACCCTGGTACCGCTGACCCTGGCACGGCTGACCCTGCACCGCTGACCCTGCACCGCTGACCCTGGTACCGCTGACCCTGGTACCGCTGACCCTGCACCGCTGACCCTGGTACCGCTGACCCTGCACCGCTGACCCTGGCACCGCTGACCCTGCACCGCTGACCCTGCACCGCTGACCCTGGCACCGCTGACCCTGCACCGCTGACCCTGGCACCACTGACCCTGCACCGCTGACCCTGCACCGCTGACCCTGGTACCGCTGACCCTGGTACCGCTGACCCTGCACCGCTGACCCTGGTACCGCTGACCCTGCACCGCTGACCCTGGTACCGCTGACCCTGCACCGCTGACCCTGGCACCGCTGACCCTGCACCGCTGACCCTGCACCGCTGACCCTGGTACCGCTGACCCTGCACCGCTGACCCTGCACCGCTGACCCTGGTACCGCTGACCCTGGTACCGCTGACCCTGGGACGGCTGACCCTGGGACGGCTGACCCTGGTACCGCTGACCCTGGCACGGCTGACCCTGGCACGGCTGACCCTGCACCGCTGACCCTGGCACGGCTGACCCTGGTACCGCTGACCCTGGCACGGCTGACCCTGGTACCGCTGACCCTGCACCGCTGACCCTGGCACGGCTGACCCTGGCACCGCTGACCCTGCACCGCTGACCCTGCACCGCTGACCCTGGCACGGCTGACCCTGGCACCGCTGACCCTGCACCGCTGACCCTGGTACCGCTGACCCTGCACCGCTGACCCTGCACCGCTGACCCTGGCACCGCTGACCCTGGCACCGCTGACCCTGGCACGGCTGACCCTGGTACCGCTGACCCTGGCACCGCTGACCCTGGTACCGCTGACCCTGGCACGGCTGACCCTGCACCGCTGACCCTGGTACCGCTGACCCTGCACCGCTGACCCTGGCACCGCTGACCCTGCACCGCTGACCCTGGCACCGCTGACCCTGCACCGCTGACCCTGCACTGCTGACCCTGGTACCGCTGACCCTGGTACCGCTGACCCTGCACCGCTGACCCTGGTACCGCTGACCCTGCACCGCTGACCCTGGCACCGCTGACCCTGGTACCGCTGACCCTGCACCGCTGACCCTGGCACCGCTGACCCTGCACCGCTGACCCTGCACCGCTGACCCTGGTACCGCTGACCCTGCACCGCTGACCCTGGCACCGCTGACCCTGCACCGCTGACCCTGCACCGCTGACCCTGGTACCGCTGACCCTGCACCGCTGACCCTGCACCGCTGACCCTGCACCGCTGACCCTGGCACCGCTGACCCTGCACCGCTGACCCTGGTACCGCTGACCCTGCACCGCTGACCCTGGCACGGCTGACCCTGCACCGCTGACCCTGGCACCGCTGACCCTGGCACCGCTGACCCTGCACCGCTGACCCTGCACGGCTGACCCTGGCACGGCTGACCCTGGCACCGCTGACCCTGGCACCGCTGACCCTGCACCGCTGACCCTGCACCGCTGACCCTGGCACGGCTGACCCTGGTACCGCTGACCCTGCACCGCTGACCCTGCACCGCTGACCCTGGCACCGCTGACCCTGCACCGCTGACCCTGCACCGCTGACCCTGCACGGCTGACCCTGCACCGCTGACCCTGGCACCGCTGATCCTGGCACCGCTGACCTGGCACCGCTGACCCTGGCACCGCTGACCCTGGCACCGCTGACCCTGCACCGCTGACCCTGGCACGGCTGACCCTGGTACCGCTGACCCTGGCACCGCTGACCCTGGTACCGCTGACCCTGGCACCGCTGACCCTGGCACCGCTGACCCTGCACCGCTGACCCTGCACCGCTGACCCTGGTACCGCTGACCCTGGCACTGCACTGGGTCCTGCTGCCTGACAGTCCTCAAGGGCAGTGGGACAGCAGAGGAAGTCACTGGATCAAGCTGGCTCTTTTACCTTCTCAGTCCTGCAGCTGAATACTTCCTGAGTCAAATGCAACAAGAATACCAGAGAGAAATAAAGCAGTGATAAATTCTCTGTGAGGGTCTGGTATTGTGGGGCTCTGGTCTCACCTCGGTCTCGATCTGAAGTTTTCAGAGCTCACCCACTATGGATGGATACACAACAGAGTAGGGCAGAAAATTAAAATGGCCCGTGTGGCAGGGTGCAGTGCCAAGGAAAGAATAACAAGAGTTATCTGCAGTACCTGTAAGCCATGTGTTTAACTGCACTTACCTGTATCAGTGGACGTGGCTCCCAATTTTTTTTTTCTCAGAGCTTCTTTGGAGAGGCAAAAACAGGGGCTGGTGTCCTGCATCAGGCACTGCTGCCTCTCTTCCAAAAGGATGGTGATGACACTCCTCCACACATGGATCTGCCTGGGCTCACCTGGGAGTTCATCCTTTTTCTCACTTCTTCCTGGGTCACTGTCACATGTGAATCTTTTTGTAAAAATGGCAAGTCTTGGTCCAACAAACATTACAGACACTTTAGACTACTGCTTCTAGTGATATCTTGTGGAATAATTCATTTGCTACCTACATTCCTCACCCATAAAAGCTACAGCTGCAGTTTATTTGGCTCATTGTTCTTTTATCACCCCAGTATACTGCAGTTAATGATAAAAGTGACAGACATGCAACTGTATTTAGATCTGCCTTTACTGGGCTATAAATGTTATTTCATTCTCTGTTTAAAAGAAAATATTTGTAACTCACCAAGGGTTCTCTGGGACAGGGAGGAGAGCAGCAAGGGTTACCTGGGACAGGGAGGAGATTCAGCAAGGGTTACCTGGGACAGGGAGGAGAGCAGCAAGGGTTACCTGGGACAGGGAGGAGAGCCTCCTGCTATGCTGTGAACTGCACTGAGCTCCACTGAGTCCCACCACAGCAAGGCCACATTTAACTGTGGACCTATCTACATTTTTCTTTTCTTTTTTTTTTTTTATTTCTTAATAGCAGAAGATTCTGGAAGTCACTAAAAATAAGTTTGTTTGGGTTTTTCAGCCTGTTTCAAACATATTTGTGTAGTCTTTCAAGATGGCACCTCCCCCTTGCGCCTACTTGACAACAGATTTGTCAGTCATTAAGAATGCTCTGTATGCACGGAAATATCTCGGGTTACTTTTCCCATAATCAAAAGAAAACAAATCCCAGAGCAGCCCTGGCAGGCCACTTCCTGCCAGCACTGCTGCCCCCCGAGACACATCAGGCTCAGCTGCTGCCTTCAGAGGGCAAACAAGGGAGTTTGCTTCCAATATAAAATTAGACACTGAAACAAACTGACTTTCCATCCCCCAACAAAAACAAAACAAACAAAACACCAAGCCAAAACAAAACAAAAAAAACCCAAAAACAAACAAACAAAAAAAACCCCAAGCAACAAAAAACCCACCCAAAAACCGAACAAAACCCAAGCTGTAGCCCAAGTACTTCTCCATGAAGGATATGCCAAGACTCGAGTTAGATGTTTACGTGTGCTTGGGCTGCCCAAGGCAGCCCAGAGGTTCTGCCCTTGCTCTGCTTCAGTGCTGGCTGCTGCTCCCTGGCCTGTGAGCAGTGCTGACCCAGCCCAGCTCAGGTTCCAGGGTGCTCTCTCCCACTGCCTTGCTCCTTTTTCCTCATTATGGAGGATTGACATTCAGAAGGTGCTGCAAAGTTTTTTACCTCATTATCCTTCTTAAAATCCATCCCTAATACCTTTATCTGTTGTTATGGTTAAATGAATTTTGCCAATTAGAGATGGCAACATGCTATGGCTATGACCTGTATCTATCCATCCCACTTAAATTTGGACAGTAAGTTTCTGAGGGAAAAAGCAATCCTGTTTTTAATTACAAGGAAGACAGCCTCGCAACTCTGTAAGTTTACAAGTAAACACCAACAAACCTTTCAGTATTGCCAAAATCTTGGCCCAATGTAATAGCAGTTCTGCTATAGGAAAAAAATTTACATCTAGCACCAAAAGCTGTCCTTATTAAAAATGAAAAATATAAAATGAAAAGAAAAATATCGCAGCAATCCTTAGCAGTATCATTCCTGCAGTGGGTTTACATTGCTAGGTATAAATTAAAGAGATTCCATGAGCAGTTTGCAATAATTTACTCAATTAGCCTTTTGCTTTCCCTCTCCACTTTATGTAACACTGGCGAGAAAGTTGCTGGCTGGTATCTAGAATTGTTGACGAAAGCTTCTGGAATGCTTTGCATTCTTGTGATGGGGACCTTAGCAGAGATCACTGTCGGCACTCTTGGGTCTACAAGGTCAGATGAGTCACTGCAGCGTCTCCTTTTCACGTCTGATCAACTGTGCAAAATCCTGGGGACAAATACTCCTGCACATTACTCTTATGTCCTGGGGATCTTCATTCAAAATCATTCAGAGAAAACAAGCATGAAACAAGGCTGCGAAGTGACATCATTTAAGAATTTCAGCAGAGTTACAAAAAACATCTGGGGGCCTAAACCAACCTTTTGCTACCCACATACAGTACCCAGCACAATGGAGACCTAATGTATTATTGTGCCCCTAGACGTTGTGGCTTAATAAACAATTTCAGCAGACCTGATAATTCATTAGATGTCTCACCTTATGTATTTGCAGCAGCTTTGAACATCATAAGATCTTTAATCCTCATCTAAGGCCTCATTCCTTAAAAATAAGTATGATCACAATGGATGTGCCACCATGGAAATGCAAAATAAATGTTCGGTATCATTACTTTTTTTGGTGTGGAGTTGCACAAATTTCACCCCAGAGAGCTCTGGAAAAGAAGAAAATTACAGTAGCGTCAATCACAACAAAATATTCAGAAGATGAAGCTCAAACACATAAAGGATTCCAGTTGTGAAAAGTTTTTCACTGCTGTTCACTGTGAAGAAATAACCAGAGGCACCACTGAGCATTGTCAAACCCCTGCTGCATCAGCCTTTATGTATGCAGGATTCCACAAATCACTACACTGGGATCTTATATTCATGTTTAAGCTAAAACCTAGTTCTTGTCCTTTGCTAATGAGAGAGGAAGGGCATGGAGAGGGAAATGTACAGAGACTAGAGTGTGGCAGAGAGAAGAGCAAGGAGGGAAGACAGTGCCCAAGGAAAACAGCTGCCTGTCTTTCATTTGGAGACAAATTGTTTCTCAGGGCTGAGTTGCATGAAAAACAGCAGCCGAGCACAGCTCCTGGAGGAATGTGTTGGCCTTGGCAAAGCCACTCAGCCTGGGGCACAGCCAGGTCTTGGGACAACTTAATCCTCTCAAAGCTCTTGGTCCATGAGCAAAGCTTGGTGCAACTCCCCACTCCTCAGGACACTTGAGGATCACCAGAAGTCTGGGACAGACCCACTTCCCTGTGTCTCCTGGCAGAGTGGACACCCCCTTCCTGACCATCCTCATGCCCCGCGAGGAGCACCGTGTGCCTCCAAGGAGCAGGAGCATTTGGAGAGATCTGGAGCAGATATTCCACACGCAGGGTCTCCTGTTAATGTTCATATCCAGGCCTCAGCAAAAAGCAGCAATGCCACACGACTGCCAAGGCACAGCCCAGTCACAAGCATCACTTTTGTGGTGGGCTGCATGCCTACCTCAGCTCCACACAGAGAAAAGTGTCTGCAGCCTGTCACAAGCTTATACAATTAAAATGCCTTCATTCCTTGATTTATTAACTTTCAAAAAGATGATACCAAAGTAGAGGTGTGAAAACACAGAAGCCTTTCCATTTAAGAATGGCCCACTTCCCAACTTTTAAAATATTTGTGTACAGGACACTGCAGAATGCCATACAGCCACCTAGTGCTGGAAACAAATCACTTCCCCACATCTGGGACTGTCCTCTGCAGTCCCACAAGTGCAGTTCAGATCAAGTGTCCAGCAAGGAGGAACAAAAGCCAAGTCTCTGCAAAAGTCATGATTGCACTTCCACTTATGGATAGCAGCAAGTCTGAGAACAAAACAGCTCACGAGCTGCACACAGGAAACACACTTTTATCCTGATAAAGACAAGGAAAGAAACCCCACAAATTACATGACTGTGGCTTCTGTTATCTGGGGCACATCTGCTCTGTGCTCTGGATTAGGCTGATTAGCAAGCAGATCTCCTTATTTTCAAGGGTACCCAAGCTGCCCACCCCACTGCTGGCCCTCCCAACTCTGTCCCATCAAACATGTTGCTCTCTTCCTGACACGGAACTACCAAGATTTTCTTTACTCAAAACCACCTAATTTCACAGCAATTCCTTGCCATGATAGGACCGAGACCTCCTGTCTTCATATGAAATCCTGGCTATAAAATGAAAGCCTAGCATGCTCCTTCCAAGTCACTTGCTCCTACTTTCACCTGCTCCTGTGGGGTGGCACAGGCAGCCATGCAGCTGTGCAGTGACACAGATCAAGGAACCAACCTGGGTTAAAACTCTTCCAGCAAAAAGACAGGAAAAAAGAGTTTGCATTCAGCCCGGTCCATTACCTGAGTCCTGTTCACCACGTGGGGAAAAAGACACTCGTGTCAGCAGGAGACTGGGGCAGCACTGGCACCTGATACATTCAGCAAACTGCAGCCCCAGTGATCATCTCTGCCCCACCACAGCCAGAAACAGCCAGCAGAAATCTGGAATATGTCCTGCCATGCCTCCAACTAGGGCATAACCCTGATCAAAATCAGGTTAGTTAGCTGAACCCTTCTTTGAAGCCTGTATTTTTCCACAGATTCTAGACTAGTTGCCTGGAAGATGGTAGAGCTAACCCCACTCAGGATGCATGCCATTTGAATGCCAGTGTGGAATATCCAAATTTACTGGGGGTTTTCCCCTTAGAATTTGGAAATATTCTGCCACACAGCTAGCTAACCAGTTCTTAGAGGGATATGGTTTCTTGTTCTCTTGCTTATAAGGGAAACTTGAAACAAATTAAAATTATACTGGCCTCGTACTAAAGGTCAGTGTTGTGGGGAAAGATGACTTGTTTGGAATTCAGTCAGGAAGTTTAACACAAATAATCCAGCTTGAAGTTCTGTGAGAACAAGTTCCAGCCAACCAAAAAAAAAAAAAAAGTGCCGATAGAACTAATTTAAGTATTAAATCTGTTTCCAAGCATTTTTTCCACCGATAAGCCCAGAGGCTTTTAAAGCTTCCATGCAAAAAATTATTTAGCTAGGTGTGAAAAAGATATATATTGGTACCTTCCCAGATAAACCCAGGCTTTTATCAGGAGATTTGAACAGGAATGAGCAGGAACAAGCAGAAGAAGGAACAAAGTGTTTTGTTATGGATTACTGTGGAGATAGATTGCACTGTACAGAGTGTCACAAATACTTGTTGCAAAGCTTTAGGCAGCCTCAAACTATTTTAGCAAAATGTTCATGCCATGAAAAAGGGAGAAGAACTAATAAAACCCAACAGTTATTTGCCATAATTACTTCTTTGTTATAAAAGAAATGTCTTGCATTTGTACAGATGCCTTCTGTATCTGTAAGGCTACATTAGCCTCTATAAGGCTACATCATATATTACACTTGGAACTCTTCAGGACTTACCTTAAAATCTTTCTGGGCTTTCTCTATTCTAATCCCACTAGAAACAGGTGTTTAAAAACAGGTATTAGAATCAGTAAAAAGTACTAGATGCTCTGCCTTCAAGTCACTACTAGCCTTGAAATAATGCCTTCAAAAGAATTAGAAAGAATTTACATTTTAGAGAATACAGTTGTGTTTGTACATATATGTAAATGCTATACCCACGTGGTTTTTTAATGAAGTCCACAGGGATGCAGTGGATTAGGAAATCCCTCCCAAAACTGTGGAAAAGAGAACATGAGTAGTTGATTCCTCGCAGATCTACACCTCTCTGTTTGGTCTCACTGAAGCCAAAGGAGCTACAAAGCATCTGCATCCAAGAATCTAAATCCAGACTCCACCAGTCTGGTTTGGTTTTTTGACTGACCAAAAGCTGTTACCAAGAAATGAGCCTTTTGATCCCCTCTGGCATTTTGGAGCATTCAGCTCCACCAGTAAGTGGCTGCTCACATCAAACTGGTTGTACCTGGGACCGGAGAAACATTAAAACCAAATGAGCTGCAGTCTTCCTGGGACAGTCACATCACCCAGTGAGGTCAGGGGCAAAACTGTCCTGCAGACAGAAACAAACCAGGAAGTCTGCCTTGTTCCCAAAAATACTTCTGTTCATTTCAAGAGCTGCTGAGCTGGATCACCAATTCACTTTGAAAGTACCCTAGGAAGCTTTATATTCACTTTCTATACCTGAATCTAGCAGGACAACAGACAATCTATCAAATCCTAATAATAAAACAGCTTTCATGTTCCATAGACAAACACTTGAATAATTTTGAAGTTCAACGTTACTGTGATCCACATTTGACCAGCAAATATGCACTTGATGAACGTGAAGTGGCACAATTCTCACTCCAGACTTTCCAAAGACATCTCTGCCGTGTCACCCGCACGCCCAGCCCCAGCCCGGGTGATGTTGCTCTAGCGTGACTCGCTGCTGCCCACTTCACTCCAGCAGCAGCTCCAGATAAAATACAGCAGCCAGGAATCTTTCTCCCACCCGGTGACTCAGTCTTCACTGCTTGACTGTTTGTTCACTCTTCTCAGCAAGAATAACTCGGAGAAAGTTACACATCGCTGAGAAGAAAATCCCCATGCCTGCAGTCCAGGTTGGGGAAAACGCAACAGAAAGCAGAATTGACCCACTGAGTGCTCCCTCACAAGTGACACGAGGTTTTGGCACCCAAGGTGCTGCAATCAGACCACAACACACGGCCGTTCCTTTCCAGCTCTAATGAAGCATCAGCAAATGGATAACATATCTACAGCCTCTCCATTTCTCCCCGTCTCTGGGAGGCAGGTGCAGCCTCCAGAAAGGTTCACAAAATGGATTCAGATGTAACAGATTTGTAAATTCCCAGGCAGCTATCTGGAAAAGCTTGCTGCTGCCAAAAATGTGCTCTTTGGAACATCACTGAATGTCTTCTGTGTTTACAGTAATGGTTTCACTTCGTTCAGTTCCTCAAGAGAAAGGATCAGAAGGACATCAAAGAAATATTAAATCTTAGAGTGTTCAAATGAAAGAGTCGACACCAGTGCTGTTGCTCCAGCTGGTTAGCAGGGAGAGACACCTGCAAGTGCTCTCCCAGAGCAACCACGGTGTTTCCTAATGGATGTGGAACACTTATTTCAATGGGAATCCATTCGCAAATCTCCCCAGATCTCAATTTCCTAGATAAGGTTGTATAATAAAATACAACCACAAGGAATCTAGCTCTGCCTTGAATGGGAGAGATGTTTTTAAAAATGGCTTTTGGAAGTTAGTTTTCCTGCACCATATAAAAAATATTAATGTAATCCATGGTCACTTTATTTTTTGTTGACTTGCTTGAGACTTTTTGTTCAGCTTGTCTTGTTTCTCAAACCAGCAAAAATGGGGAAATTCCCTGAAGTGTCATTTTTAATGCTGAACATTAAAGGCAAATGTTCCTTTTGGCCAAACCCACAAAAGTTCCTTCAACTCTGCTCTTCACTTGTAATTAAGAGTCAGACAGTCTATTAGTTCTTCTGTTTCATGATTAAGTCTACAATGTACTGAAAAATAAGAAACAGCAACGCTAACCCAAAGAGAAAAATTCCTCTCAAATCTTCATTTATATATGTCATTCCAGCAAAGCCCTTTGGCATGTCTGTAGCACAGCAGCAACCCCCCTTTTATGCCCTGTTTTTTCAACAAACCTGTTAAACTTCAGGCAAATTTACTAATGAGACAGCCTGTATGTTTGCTTGCTCTTTGCTTGTGTACAATAACCATGAAACAGAGAATTAAGTTATCAAAGATGTCTTAAAGGACCCCTTATCACTGAAAGACAGCGACAACTCAAGACAGCAGAGTATTTTGCTCTTTCTCCAACAAAAGATATCGAGTAGAGACCTAAAGTATTAGCTTAACTTTAAGCCTGTGAATCATGCCATAAGCAAGCAGAAGAATCACCATTTCCAAGAACAAGTCCTACAGTCATCTCCTGAGCAGCAGAGAGCTTGCAGGGGTGCTGGTGTTCAGGAGGTTTGGAGTTTGCCATTAATAACTCACCACATCTCAAACAGCCCCACAGCAGGGCACCTTGGTGTGAAACAAGCAGAGTCCTGAATTACTGCCTTATTAAGGATTCCCTCTGTATTTGTGAAATTCTCCTCCTCCACCAGAGGAAGGTGAGGCTCCCTGCTGGACTGGCAGCTCTGTGCAGCACAGTCCCTCCCATGCTCCTGCCTGCAGTCAAACAACAGCGTGACAGCAGTGACACACAACAGCTGCCCCAGAACATTTTCTTACTTCCATGGGCCTGGGAGAGTCTCCCATCAGCAACTCCCTGCTCAATGTCCCATCTACCTTCCACACCACTCGAGGGTTTTAAAATCCTGAGCAGCAGCGGTGGCATACAAGGGGGGAAATAGTAAACCTCCTACTCCTGGATTACTCTTGCAGTTTTTAGGGTACTTTTTGCCATCTTGGAGGATTAAAACAGATCAGAAGGTCTCTTTTCCCATCCCTCCCCCACTAATTACTGATGAAGTCTTTCCACGGCTGTGAATGTTTCATAGGGCTCATGAGGAGAAGTAAGCAAATAATAAATAAATAAATAAATAAAACCTAAGGAACACTCCCTTCTTCCACATTGATTTTTTGCTGTAGTCTCAAGCTCTGAATATGATACAAGGATGGAGAAAGGAATTCAGATGCTTACATGGAGGCTATATAGCTACAGCTTAAATACCTGAGTATAGCCCATGACTATGCTGACTGCAGGCCCAAGAAGTCAGTTGCATGTAAAAAGGTTTTAGTTGCTAAATCAGACTCCACGTGAGATTTTAAGAGTTTCAAGAATTTGTGCCCAGGTACCTGCCTCCTTTATTTTCCAGCTACTTTGTTTACTATCACTTTGCCACGCACACTCCAGCCAAACCAGCCTAGCACTAACACAGAGACCCCCTCTGCAGGAGAGAGGGACCAAGAGAACCTGACACAGGTGTGGTGTGAAGGAAGCTTGTGGCACCTCTCCTGGTACACTGCCCGTCCCCTGGAGGAGCTCAGCCCCGTGCCAGTGACAGCAGGGCTGCCCAGCCCCAAGAGCCAGAGGAGCTGGCAGCACTGCTGCCCGAGTTCCCTGCTGACAACTTCCACCATGGCTCATTTACAGGGCCCATCCCAGTCCCTGTCCTTCTCTCCCCTTCCTTTGGGATCCTTGCATATTGTCCCTCCTGTGGGCAACCAGGGAGCACCACAGGTGGCCTCACCAGCAAGGTCAGCAGTGCTGAGCCTTGTTTCCACCCCGAGGAGCTGCTCTGTCCATACAGAAACCTCCACTGACCTGAAGTATGCATCTGTGTTCTCTTGCTTTGCTTGTAGCACCGCAATGTGATAATATTGCCAAAACAGCAAAAGCTTGTCTTGTGACTTTTTGGAAATGGGATATTTCTGGTAATCCAGCAGAATCCTTTGGGAAACAGACTCCCATATCTCCTGCTTGTCTCTAGGGATGCAGGCACAGACTGCATGTGCACATCACGGTTCCCTGTGCAGGAGTCACTGGTGTGCCCGGTCACAAGATAAATCAGTTCCCTGTGACTGAGTGGAAAATCCTGGAGACAAAATGGAAAGGTGCAAACAGTAATTTCCAGATACACACATACCCCTCCCACACTGTTTTTTGTTTGTTCCTGCGTGCTCAACCTTCTGAAGCCTCAATCTACAAACTGAAATTCCAATGTTTTTATGAAGTTTAAAAAAAGCATTGTTATAGAGAGGAGATTCACAAAGGTCACAAGGATATCCCGTTCATGGATCAAAGCATCCCTTGGCAAGTATTTGACAGTGGGTAAACAATTTCTGAGCAGAAGCCTGGCTGCTAATTTCAACTATATAAATAGATTCTTGCAGGATCTAGTCCTCCTGATTCCCCACCGTGAAAACAGAGACTTGATGGAATCCAGGCAGCCATAAAGGTGTTGGTCTGGGACTCACCCAGGTAACACTAAGCATGTACTTCTCACAGATAAAGCAAAACACAGGTAGCAGGGCTATTAGCAGCAGAGAAGTGCATCATTTGTAGTTACACTGGCATTCATCCTAAGGAGCTGAACAACAGCTTACAACCATGATCACACAGTTACCTGGGAAAGAGAACGAGTGGGCAGTATTTATACACAGGACCAAGAAAGCACTGCAGCTCCACAAATAAACTTATCAAGTGGATATTCTGAAAGGAATTAAATAGATGAAATAGCTTCATTCTCAAGAACTGCTATAAAGTTTTATATGAAGAGCACCAAAAACTCTTCATCTTAGTTAAAACCTCTCATAATGTTGCAGGACATTTTGCCCAGACCTGCATACACTACTGAAAAGAATTCTCTCCAGTCCTTTTACAGCTAGCTACAAGCAAGGAAACACCAAACCTCAGTGCTGAATAGTCAGTGAAATGACAACAAGAATGAGAACTGCATTTTGAAACTTGAACCTCCCTCCAATTCTGTGCAGAACAAATTTCCAAAGCTGAGATTTCCAAAAGGAATAGCACTCAAAGTGCAAAGAAACATTTATTTCTAAGTCTTCTATCATAAAGTTTGGAAGGGAGGCAGTGTGGGTTCCTGTCAGCTGAACAGAGAGCAGCTCCCTCATGCACTGCCCGAGGAGAGGGGTCGGGGACAATACTTAACACATCTGCCCCTGCCTTCCCTCACTGCCTGCCTTTGAGCAATTTGCTTAAGCCCCAGTAAGCCATCCACGGAGCTGGAACAGCAACATCTATCTCCCAATGCTATCCCAAGAAATAATTTGTTGATGTCTATGCTGATGTCTATGTTGTCTGTGTGCTGATTGACTCTGTGGTGATGGACACCAGGTAAGATTTAGAAACAGATATCAGTGGAAATGGAGAGAAATACAACTCTGGGTGGGCAAACATATAATATTTACTACTTATGTAAATCCAACTCTGTCTCACATAGAACTTCTAATTAAGAAATACAACTGAAGGAGGGTTTCTGAATGAATGGATCTACAACACAAGGTCTTTGTGGGTTTCCTGGCAGAATTCCAACCAAGGATTGTGCTTTCCATGGCAGTATCCCCATCAGTTCTTGTGAGACAACTGAGAGGATATTTTGCACTGGACATTTCTTCCCTCCTTAAGAACAACGATGAGGTTGAAAGCAAACCATTCAAGTGGACATAAGGACTGCACTTCAGCAAGCAAACTTGGTGTGAAGATTAACTGAGATCAAGACTTCCTTCCCCACTAGCAAACACCTTCACAAACCACACGTGAGAATCACACAGCTGATACTTAAGGAGGAAAGATTTCTGGTATAAATCAAGAAACTTATAATATTACCAGCAAATGTTAGATGTGAGACGCTCATGGAGTTTCTGTGTCTGACCAAGCCTTGACCTGAGCTTCCACAGGGCTGCTGGCCTTATTCACCAGCACATCCCTGCTGCTCTGTTCCTAAATGGAGAATTCAGAGTGGTGTCTTGCTGAAGTCAAATGACACCACCATAACCTATAAGTTGACTCTTCAACACCAGAAAAAAATAATGTTGCCTCACTTAAAACCTTAATCAAGACTTGAAACTGGCTGGGTGACATGTGCATTTACTCCAATTCCAAGGGAGGTACAATTTAAGAGCATTATAGGTCATTCATCTCAGTGAACCAAATAAAAAAGAGTGCTCCTGGGGCAAGCACTTCTGAGCACAGATGTGGCAGGCTTTAGTTATGATTAATTACTGGTACACTCTTTTTATCATCCCACACCACTTTTTAGCTCAGTTAAGGACAGCTGACAACATCTAACAAGACACAGTTGACAAATACTACAAAATTTTCTGCGGTACAAAATTTGGCATTATTGTTTCACAGCTGTTTTCCTTATTGCTTTTCTTGCCTCAATTCTAGCTCCTTCCATGGCTTCAGATTCACTCTTTTGGTAACCAGTCTAGTCAGTAACTCTAATCTCACTCATTTCCCAAAAATTATAGCAGAGCAAAACAGCATCTCTTAACATTTGCAGTGGTGGAGGCTGTGGGGAACACAAGGCTTGCAGGAGAGAAATGCACTGGTACAGAGGGATGACCAAGGTGACTCCAGCCAGAAGGTCCCAAAGAGCAGCTGAGCACTGTGAACTCACACAGAAGTGACCCTCAAAGAACAAGTCACTCCAGACCTAATGAGTAGCTTGACTTAATCCTAACTGGAACAGATCAAGGACAAGGGAAGTCTTCTGTGGCAACCAGAAAGATCTGTATCTTGCACTTTTTTTTTACTATTTCCTTAGAACAACACTGCATATGGAACAAAACGTGGATGTTTTGGCACAATTCCTCTCAACAAACAGAAAGAGCCATCAAAACCACAAGAGAACCTGCTGGGGACTTCACTGGGACGTGGGACCCCAAATTCAAGATTTCTTTTGCCATATTGAAGAGACCTGGACTGAAAATCTGCTTTATCTCAGAGATAGCAGGCACTTGTTTGTCCATGTCCCAGGTGCAAGCAATCTTTCTTCTCCCAATATTTCTTCCTCCATCTCCTGGTCCCAGAGATGCTCAAATAAAGTGATGCATTTCAATTGCATTTTTTTCAGCCCCAAATAGTCTGACAATCTCTAATCTTAGCATTTTTCTCCTCTCCTTATTCCCTGTGGTCACATCACTTTGAGTTGTGCTGTGTGAAAAGTTATTGTCTTGGATACAAAAGCACAGACAGAATATTTATAATACTTAGGAGACCAGCAAATGTCTGTGTTGCTGGTCACAGAGAATCACTAGATAAAATCCACATGTACAAGTAAAACTAGGGCAAAAATCTTAGCTTTAAAGTTAGGAAGAACCTTTTACCATGTATATTAAAATTAACTAACAGTGACTTTTGGGTCAGAGAATTCCTTGCAAAGGTACTCCTTGCATGAGGGACAGTGCCTGACACAGACCCACCATGTATTTCATACAATTTATGGTTTTGTTTGGGAGGAAAAAAACCACAGTGTTTAAGAAGCTGATAAACGCACACACACAAACACACACCATGCTTTTAAAAGTATACTTCCTAAGATGATATTATTATGTTGAATCAAAACTAAATTTCAAATTTCACATTTACGCGGCCATTTCTCAGGTACTGGTAGAACTGAGAAGAAACCATGAAACCACCAACAGACAAATATTAGTAGAGAAATAATATTACATTTGGCAAACAGATCAGCACAACAAACAGCTACATTTACTGCAGGAGTGGTTGAATACAGGTTTCCCACACATTAAAATCTGAAAACACCTTGCATTCCAAGTGCAGTTGTTCTGCTATTAAGCAAGAAATAGATTTTTTTAAACTAAAATCCTGTTAGACATGTAGAGAAAGTTCTGGCAAGACATATTGTTTTCCATCATTAGATGAAATTTTGAAAGCTGTTTCCTAGTGGAACATTTCACTGCAAATATTTTGGACACTTTCATGTGACTTGAAAGTCAACTGAAATCCATGCTTGCATCTCTTATGGTTACAAGATAAATAGCAGATTTCTGAAGATAAAAATAGCACTTATTCCCAAGGCAAAACCTGGCTTTCAGAGGAAAAAGTGCTAAAATACTTCACAGGAGTAGATACATCTATTTCTTTTCTTTAAAGAAGTCCTTCATGTAGTTACAGTTACACAGTGGCTTAATTTAATGTCCAAGATATAATTTAAATCAACTAATCTTCCAGAACATTAAAAAAGGCCAATGTCCATGTTTGGGTGTCTGGTAGAAGTACCATATCCCTCGAGGACTTATGGTTAGGACCTTATGATCCTTGAATACTTGAATACCTGAGCAGGGCAGTATATTCCTTTCCTTGGACACAAACTGGTGCTTCTGAAAAAGAAGTCACCAGAAGGTGTCTGCTGAATTACCATGTGCTGTCACACATCAGTGATGTGTCACACATCAGTGCCTCTTGCCCAGCACTGCATTGTTTGAATGGATTGCACAGAGACTCCCTCTGCCCCTTCAAAACTCACCAGCTTCTGCTGCCACAGAGATGAGATTCATCTTCAAGGGAAGAGCCAGGGACTGCTTTGAAAAATGGGAAATCAACAGCAGGAGCAGGTAATTGCAATGAAGGGCTCTATAATTTCCTTTAGAAGAAAAAAAAACAAAAACAACCAAACAAATAAGCAAAGCCAAAACTTGAACACATTGCGTTTGTATGGCCTTGGAATGTGAGGCAAATAAGTTCCTCTTCCAGGGCTGGGAACCTTCATGTGCAAGGGGGAAAGATGAAGCTGATTCCTTGCTGATGTTCAAGGCACACACAGGATCCTTCTCTCAGTAGTGAACTTTAACCATGAAAATCCACCTGAATAACCCCTAAGTCAAAAACAGACTTGGAGCTTTCTACAAAGCAATAGAGAGTGTTTGAAAACATCAAACATAGCCCTCAGCCAGTGCAACAAGAATACAGTAATCGTTCCCCAAAACTGACTGAATTTATCAAAGACTTTCCTAGAATCACAAATAAACATCTTTTTGCAAGTTCAAAATGGGTATTTTCCATGGAACAACTCCCTTTTCTACCAATTGTGCCCCATTCTAAAATCAGGGGGGAAAAGGTGGTAAAACCTAGGATGATCCAGAGAAAACAAAAAGGGTTTTTTTTCAAAGTAATTATTTAAGTGCTTTCACACTTTGGAGTATTTTTGATAGCCTTTCCAGTACAGGTTTTATGGGCAGTTGTTTCAGATCTCAGGGCATGCAACACTAGCACTGCACTCAAATTAGTAGGAGATCTCAGAGAGGGACATTTCCTTGGTGTTTTGGGGCATGGGAAGCTCAGTCTCTCCCCTTAGAAGAGAATCCCCACATGTAGGGCAATGCCAGATAGCTGGAAAACATACAAACTTCTTAATGCTTTCCAAGCAACCCATCAAAACAGATAATACAGCACACAGAGAATGAGTCACACACAGGTGCTTTGCTGGATTCAGTTGTACTGGGCATTCCCAAACTGCACAGGGAGACTCAGCTGCATGGTGAAGGGTGTTGAGGTTAGGCCTAAAGAGTTCATGGGAAATGGGGGATGTTTGGGGTGCCTCCAGCCAGCAGTAGTGCCCAGGAGAGCAGAGTGGGACACTTCACCCAGGACTTGGCTGAGATGGGGGAGATGACAAAGAACAGAACCTGGAGATGATGCCCAGTCTGATCACATCACTGGGGGGTAGATGCCACTTATGCCATCCTGCACTATCTCAAATGAAAGGACTGGGGTCAGTTTTCGAACCAGACCAAGTATCTGGGTCCTTCTTCAACACAGAAACTTCTTCATCCAGAAAAAGAAGCAAGGAAAAGCTTCACAGTTCTCTCTGGAGATCAGACCAAGAAGTGCATCACAACCCAAACCATCCATCTTTGAAAGAACACCACAAGTTTATTCCAGTTTGTACAGATATTATGAGGGCCACACACTACCAAATCAGTGCTGCAGAGGAGCCCTGTTCCTGGGCTGCATGAGTCAGGCTGCTGAGAACAGCACACCAATCCCACCCACTCCTGACCATGGA
Source organism: Cinclus cinclus (assembly GCF_963662255.1). Taxonomy (NCBI): domain Eukaryota; kingdom Metazoa; phylum Chordata; class Aves; order Passeriformes; family Cinclidae; genus Cinclus; species Cinclus cinclus. Next base: position 18,956,597 of record NC_085056.1, on the reverse strand, counting down.
ATCCATCTGCTCAGATGGGAAGAGATGTTTCTGTGACACCACATTCTTCTGGCACACTGCTCAAGGAATTAACAACACAAGGAGTGGGACATTTCTCTGTGGTTTACAAAATGAGGAGGAAAAAACCAAATCCCAAAGAAATCTATGACTAATATGATATATTCAAAAAAAAGAAAATCACACAAAAATCTCTATCCATGACAAGGTTTATACATCAAAATAGCAAACAAGAGCTGCAGCACTCAAAGTAGATCACAGACTGTGGAAAGTCAGCTTTAGTTCCCAGTATCCTGATGGATAACATTTAAACATTTCTAGCCATACAGAAGCATTATTGACAATCTGCAGCTAACATTCTCTTCTTTTTAAGAGATTAGTTTGAACTAAAAACTGTATGATGTCTTACTTTATAACTTTATAACCACCAAAGATTATGAAGGGCTTTGAATTCTGAGACTACTTGGGATCAAAGTCACTTAAAGGAGCTGGGAGGGAAACATCAGAGCAGTTCCTGCCTCCTGTTCCTCCTCCATGCATGCTTCTCCCAACAGCAGAGCTAATCATCACTGGAAAGCAGATTTCAAAGGAAATGCTCACACACTGGGGATCCCAACACCAGGTGTGGCCACGGGAGACCCGCTGGGAATTCAGTTCAATCTGATATTTATGGCAGTGTTTGTTCTTATGCTAAATTACAATTCCGAGAGTAGAACTGCAGTCACAAATCTGGGAGCTTCTTGGGAAGACAATGATGGCACCATTCCCATTTGGTGCTAGACATGACTTCAGTATTCAGAATTGAAAATGTGTCCAATGAAACAAACAAAACACTCAAACCCCACCACAAACATACAGATGTGAGTCACTACATCCTAATGCACTTAAAAAAAAAGCCAAACATAAACCATCTAAATACCCAAAAGCCAACACAACAACCCACAAAAAAGAGAAAGCGTGTTGATTAATGTATGGGCTATTAATTACCCAGAGTGGAACATGATATAAAAAGATTCATCTCAGCCTACTAGGTAACATTACTCATGCCTGCATGACTGTAACAAAAACTATTTGTAGATAGGAAAGGTTTACCTGGAAATCAACATGCTAGTTCCCATAATTCATGGTATCGTATTGGATTTGGGATATGAGACAGCTCACAGGGCAAGAAGAAAAAGACAAAAGAGATCATGTTACTTTGCAGCTCCAGCTGGATGGTAACAGCCTTTTTCAAACAGTAACAGAGAAAAGGAGTCTTACATGCACCTTGCACTATTTATGAACAGCTGGGCCCAAATAAACTTCTTTATGCAAACAGGCACTTGAATATGTAAATCAGCACTTACACAAACAGATCTCCATGTGTACAAATATTTTCCCATGAAAATTGCTCCTTTCTTAAGCCAAGTCTGCTCCCATTCAAACCTATGACAGAATTTCTTTTGACTTCAGAGGAAGCAAGAATAGAAACCCAACCTCTACAAAAACATTCTCAAGTTTGTTTGGGGTTCGTGTTTGGATTTGTTTTGGTTTTGATGTTTCCTTTCAAACAGACCTATATAGGGAATAGTCCATCAGCTCGAAGATCAATCAGCAATTTCAACAGATTTATGGGAATTTATTTCTACAAACTTCTCTCAACACAAGGTCAGAGCAACTTTCACAAGCACTTATTTCCTGTAGCCTGCACTCATAGTTACATTGCTGATGCACCCAAAGGCCCCAGAAGGTTTGTCTACAGATTCAGAACACTGAGAGCCCTTTGCATGTGGGATTCATTCATATTTTCATGCCGGGGAACAAATACGGTGTTATATTTTAACCATAAAAACCATCAGGTATTCTACTTCTATAAGGAGTTTGACAGAATTCTGGTGTATCAAACACACCAAAGCCCAAGAAGACAAAACCTGCCCATTAATCACAGCTACCTTTGCTGAAGCTCTGCATATCAGTACCAAGTCATTTATTCATTTCTTTTCTTATGACCCTTCTTTACTTTTCCGACCTACAAGCATAGTTTTATTGGTGCCTGAAAAGTACCCAGGAAAAGTGATCCATGAAACACAGAAGTGCAGCAGGTTTCCCATGGCTACCCAAGCTATTAAATGTTACATCAGGTCTGTAGGCAGTGAAATCATAGCACCATTATCATTTCCTTGTGGGAGCAATAATTCTGGGTGGTCTGTAACACTACATCTCCCAGCCCCTGAGATAGTATGACCATGTTGTCAAGTAGAGCCTGTCTAGGAGTGTAACTAGGCTGAGGCTTTTTGACCTCACAGATAAATAGGTTTTGTTGAAAGCTGTTCTATTATTTTTCAGATTAGCTTAGACTTGCATTTGGTTCATTCTCTGCCATGGGAGTGGGAGAAAGTGAAGCCTTGAGATACCCAGTACATGTTTATCCAGCTGCAGTAGCTTGATTCTCAAAGTATAACTGTCAACATCTCCGATCCCTCATGCAAATCGAAATTTGTAAACAATCCTAATAATTCCTCCTCCCTGTTGTTCCTTGTTTTGCATTCCTGACTCAACAGCCACAGTACTCGAAGCACAGAAAGCAGAGCGAGTCAATCCAGGCTGACTGTGGTGGAAAAAAAAATGTACCAAAACCATGGGCTTGCAGAACAGACTGTTCAATGCTAATTTTAAATCTTGAAAAACAGTGCCAGTCTGACATCAGTGTGGTATTTTTTCGTATTTTCTAAATAATCAAGAGAAACTGTGTTGTTTTTGGGGCTTTTTAAAAAACATTTGATTCAGTTTCCATTCCCTTGTGTAAATAGCCATAGAACATTTATCAATTTTTTTTAAACTATGTAAACAGAATTGCACTTTGCAGGCATTTTTCTACCACCATAATTCATAAAATCAATTTTAAAAATCTAATTTATCAAGAGTTTGTTCTTCCCAGTTATACTATGCTGGAGCAGGGAGTCAGTAAGTCTCCTGACAAAGAATATCCTTTCAGATCTCTGTATGGTGAGCAAGCTGAACATTACTGGTTTTCCTTTCATTAAAAACCCCAAAACTTGGAGGGCATGATGCACCATCACTAAAGACATTTCATTCCAGGCAGAGCAAAAAGCTGTTTCTAGCATTTATTTAGTTTCATCAAAGACCTGATATTGCAAGTATTTATACACAGGCTTAATGGGGAATAGCTTTAAAGCCTAATGATCTGCCAAGACTAGTCTTGCACATAAACATTTGTAGCACAAGGGATTAATAGCCTCAAAATGAGAGAGGGAGCTCTCTTTAAATGTAACTTTTTAAAGATCTTGTTAAGATGTTAAGACAAGCAGTTCTTTGAGCAGCAAAATAAAATACTATTTCTCATAGATTTTATGTCCCAAGATTGAAATCCTCAGAGGATTCTTTAATGAATACAGTTTTTTTCCCTCAGAAAAAGTTAAAGTTTTTTCCTCTTTCTCCGCAGCTATTTTCACATCACTTTTAAGAACAACCAAATTTGGTTAGAAGCTGGCCCAAAATTCAGAAGTTACAAGGGGACTGATAAAGTAGTGTCAAAAATCCTTCTCTGGCATGATTTCCTTAGGAAAAACCTTATTAATGCCATGGAAGTCTAAAAAAAAATATAAAACCACAACATAACACCTGTGTTAGACCTTATCAAACCCACAGTTGTAAAGGTGTAGTCTGTGTAAATGGAATTGGCAATGAAAACCTGAAATTGAGATCCCTATCCTCATTTTCTCCACCATTTTTTTCTTTCTTCTGACATGTGACGATGAAGCAGTTTCGTTAATTTAACTCTTTCCCCTCTCCCATTATCATATCCTCGAGGTTTCCACATTTTTTCTGGCGAAAACACACATTTTGGTTTGTCCATCTGCCCGCAGTCTCTGTTGCTACCTCCAGAGCCCTCGAGGTCCTGACCCCTCATCTGGCTCTCTGTAGCTCATTCCATCACAGCCACAATGACATCTTAAATTCACAGGCTCTTTTGCACTCTGCTATTCCCCAAATTTGCCATCTGACTAAAATTGCACAGTTTTAACAGTAAATGCCACATTCACAAAGATGCCAGAATCGGCACAAAGGGCTTCTGGGAGTCACCTTTCCTCTTCCTGGTAAACAGCAAAGGACTTACTGTCCACCAGGCACTGAAACTTGGTCCAGATTCTCTAGACGGGTGAAGCTGAGAAAATAGAACCAAGTCTTCTGGGGAGCAGAGGCAGGACATTGCCTCCTCCTCCTGGATTCAACAGGCTGTCCTTCAGCATTCAGTGACAGTAAGGGTGGAACTTGATATGACAAAGAATCACCTCAAGTTCCCAGGTAAAAATCACTCAGGTCTGCACGACTCCAACAAGGACAGCACACTTGGCTGGTGCTGCCCCTGGGGCCTGACCCCCTTTTGCATTTGCAGAGTGTGAAGCCCCATGCAGCAGCTGCTGACAGACTCCATGGAGGAGGAAAGTTCTCCAGTTCCAGCTCTCCTGAAAACAACCTGAAGCTGATCTGTTTACTCAGACAACAACAGCAATGGGCCATCCATTCTTTGAAACAGTACTTTTATCTCTCATTCTTGTCCTTGAATTCCTTTATTGCCGATATAAATATGAAAAGGAATTCAAATTATTTCTACCACGTGAAGTTTTCAAATGACTATTTACTGTTGCAACTTCATACTGTTCTATCAGGCTCAATTTCCTGGCAGTATTTGTCACTATTAATCTGAAAAAACTTGCTCTTGGCACACCATCTAAGTAATTGTGAGATTTCATCAGTGAAGCTCACAAACTGGCTGTGGCTGTGCTCTGTAAATGCAGGGTTACACATACAGCTTTAAAAGAGGCATTTACAAAGGGCAGAGGCTTGACACACAGATCAAGCACAGCACCATTTTCAGACACACTTTGGCAAGCATCAGGTCGTGTCTTTATAGTTTGTCCCTCACATCTCCTGAGCAGCAATATCTTCAAAGAATTCCACCCAGGCAGCGAGCCGTGACTCCGCTTCCTGACGCCGTGTCAGCCCCCCAGAACCAAGCTGGGCTTTTCTGAATCATCTTCTGAAAAATGATAGACCTCTGTCAGAGTGGCAGACCTCTGAAAAATTATTTCTAGGACATTGCCACCAAGAGATGTCAATCAGGTGGTGCATCCCTGCACACGGAGGGCAGGCAGTCTGTCAGTGCACGTGAGGCTCAGGCAGCTGCTCTGAACTGGACCATACTAGGGGAACACTTCCTGAAAATGCCTTGTTCCCCTCCTCATCCACCTTCCTGCGCCCTTGGGAGGGGTGGATATTACCCAAACGCTCAGTCCCTGCCTCACCTGACTCAGAGCATGTGACTGGCCCCAGCAGGGTTCATGAAACGAGAGGAGAACAGCAGCAGCCTCACAAATCTTCACGAGCATGAATGCGTGTCCTGGTCTGCATCCCTTTAGCAACCGATTTTCTGAAATAAATAAAAAAAAAAATCTCAGTGACACCTGGACACCAGCCAGTCCTCATTTTCTGTCCCCAAAAGGCTGATTCCTTAGTCAACCATTCATATGTGACAAACAAAAGAAGGGTTTGGATCTTCTGGGAAACGCATCCCAACTTCCAAAAATGACTCTTAGAATCACAGAATGGTTTGGAAGGGACCTTTAAAGGTCCTCAAGTCCAAACTTCCTTCAGTGACCAGGAACATCTTCAACAAGTTCAGGCACCTCAGAGTGCTGTCTAGGTTGACCTTGAATGCTGCCAAGGATGGGGCATCCACCCCCTCCCCAGGCAACCTGTTCTGCTGTTCATCACCTTCCTCATGAAACATCTCTGCCTTGTATCTACGCTGAAGTGACCCTATTTTAATTTAAAACAATTATTCCTTGTCCACTCACTACAGATCCTTTTAAATGGCTGTTCCCATCTTTCTTATAAAGACCCTTCAATAAGGTTACAATTAGGTCTTTCCAGAGTCCTTTCTAAGCCTATGCACAAGGGAGGATTTTCTTTTTAAAACACCCTTATTTGTACTTATTAACACAGCTACTTAAAACTTGAGTTTCTGTTTTGTGAATAAAATATTGATGGTTGTTTTCAGTAGGAAATAAAAACTTTTTTCCAGGTTCCTCAGTTGTTTTAGGTGAAAATTTGGGATTTCTGTGCTACAGGAAAAACCTAATGCACCAGTGTCAATGTACAGCACTACATGTGTTGCATTACAGTAGTTTAAATAATTCTTTCTTCTAGGTTTCAAGGTTGGCATATAGTTACTGCGAAAGAATATGTAAACATTAAGCACTGTTCAGATATACTTGGGAGTATATTTATTTGTTTATATCAGTACCAATTTTTATTTTAAATAGCTGTGAAGTCTATTGAGTTGTGACAGAACCCGATATGATGTTTTTATGCATTCCATCTAAGAAGTAATAGGGTGTTCAATAACAGAAAGAAATCTCTTAGACTGAGGTATTCCAAACAATAATTTGTGTTTCTAAAGTTATACTCTTCTAAACATGATTGATCCTTCTGCAAAGTTTTATTAACACTCACCTGCGGGGGAAAAATTTTCTTAAGAAATTATTACAGAACTCAAGAATTCCGAAAAGGTTTTTGTATTTAGCAAATGGTAAGTCGCCCAAACGTATTTCAAAGTAGATTTGTAGCGCCAGAGGCGGACAAAGATGCCCGTTCCCTCTGCGGAGAGGTGAACTCTCCCATCTTTGCCGGCTGGTGTTTAAAGCACTCCGGCGGCCGGGCCGGCCCGTCCCAGCGCGCGGCAGGAGCCCCTCGGGGACACATCCCCGGCCCCGGGGCTGCGGCCAAACCCGCAGCGCTGCCTGCGCCCGAGGAAGAGCCGGCGAGGCCGCTCTCAGCTCAGCTCAGCTGCTTCCGACCCCTTAGGCGAGCAGGCTCCCGGCCGCCCGACGACCGGCGCAGGGGAAGGACTCGCGTTACTCCAGAGCGGGGCTTGAGCTGCTGTGACCCGCGGCAGAGGCGCTGAACCTGCTGCCGCCTCCCCTCCTGGCCCGGGACGGTGGAGAGGACTGCCCGAGCTGCAGCTCGCCCGCCGACCTGCACCCGTGCAGCCTGCTCGGGAACCGGCACCTCCCAGGGAACGGGCAAGCAGGAACCTCCGCTGCAAGAAAGAGGAGGTTTTGTTCGCTTTCGTTGTTTAACGTCAAGTTTCAGAGTGGCCTCAAGCCTGAGCCATTTAGAAAAGAGTTCTCTGGGTTTTAAATAACAATTCATACAGAAGAGAGGAGATTCATAGAGAAGAATAGAAAACATTTTGAGCGTCGTTACCTTTTTCTCTCCATCACTGCCTGCGCAGAATTGAACAAGGGTACAGTAGCACCGTAGATTTTTATTTTAACCTAGGTTCTTGCCAAAAGACTCTACTGCAATGCTCCTGTTATACTAAAAGTACATAAATGCCAAAAAACAAAGAAAAGCTGCATGACTGTGTTTGTCCCTCAAAAAAAAAAAAAAAAAAAACCAACAAAACTTCTTTTGCCCTCTGAAGTTTTGCCATTATTCCTTCCTTTTAGTTTCATTACAATTTTTGTCTCCCTACGATGTCTGAGATTTCTTTTTAACCTTTCAATTACTCCCCAATATCCATTGTCCCAACCCTCTACATTTCTCCTGCTTTACATGCAGCCCATGTCCGGCAAGCATGTGAGGAGGCCAAATACCAGGCATCTTGGCACAAGCTAGTACTTTACACCTATTCACAAAGAGAAAACATTCCTCTTTTCTTAAGGAAGAAGAAAAATAAAAAGAAGAGGGAGCAGAGCTCTACCAAGTACTCATAGCAAAGAGATGAAGTAATGTTTACCCCCACCATTTCTAAAACATGTCTGGTCCTTTAATAACGACCTGTCAAAACCAAAAAGCAAGAGCAACCACCAATACAGTAGATCCATTATTTTTCATTGTTGCGCATACCGGAGCTATTTCCTCAGCTCCTGTCCCTTTGTGCTGGCTGCTCCCCATCCAGGGAAGAAGGTTTTCTCAGGAAAAGCCCAGCCACTGTAGGGCGAGGCTGCACCTGAGAGGTTCTCAAAGTCCTCCACTGGTTTAGACCCAGACCCAAAGCCTCAGGGGGAGAGCAGAGGAGTCATGGGAGAGCAGTGGAGCAGTCTTGGAGAAAGGATCCCCAACAGGGAGGGCAGATGGGCGAGAGGGGCGCTGGGCCAGCCCAAGCACAGAGCAGGAGCAGCATTTGTTTCAAGGCCCAGCTGGTAAATGAGGTGGGAGCTGGGACCCTGCCCCCCGGACTGTGGAGGAGGAGAGCTCTGCCCTTGTACCCCCGGGCAGCCCTCCAGGCAGGGCAGCACAGAGCAGCTCTGCCAGGCTTCAGCTGGCACGCAGCAGGGAATTTATTCTGCCTCTACCCTGCTCTGCCAACAAAGCTACCACAAGCAGCGAGCCAGAGAAGGAGCTTTGTCACAAAGTGTGAGGGGTTTTGCCATCGGGGTACCCTTTTTATTACAGAATTGCTTCTTGTGAAAGAATTAGTTGCCTGCTATCTGGTCATGAGCTTTATTTTAGGAGACAAGTAAGCACGATGCTATTCCCCAAGATTTAACAAATTATTCTTGGATTTACACAAAATTCTCATTGCCATCTTGATATTTTCTTATATTGAAATTGGATACTTTGCACACATGAACCAGGTTAAGGCCTCCCAAGGGCACAGGCAATATCAGCTCACTGACTTGCACAGCTGAGGAGGACTTGCTGTGGGCATCATGAAAAGCAACCTAAGAGGTACAAAATTTCTCAGCTAGGAAACCCACAGTACAAATATTTACCATGTCCCTTTTCATCTCTGAACTTCCAACCTACTAAATTAACAAAAACTGCAATATCTGATAGTGTCCTTCTCTTGGATCCTAAGACAGACCAAGCCTCTTATCTGTAGATTTCACAGTGTAGCCAATAATCACCTGCATTCTTTTTATTTTTTAACCAAAACATGGACAACTTACCCTTCTGACAAAAAGCACCATTTGTGAACACAGATCAGTACAATTAATTTCTTTAATGACAACATTGATATCACATCAGATTAATTCCACTCACATGTTTCCATAAGTCCATCCTCCCAGGAAAACACATTCATTCTCACAGACACTCGGACCAACTAGACAGCAATTCTTTCTCAACAAAGTAGGGGGAAAATCCTCAATACACACCTGGGAGCAGCAAGACCTCTGGCCAGGGAGGCAAGGGGACGGCCAGAGGCAAAGCAAGACAGGCAGGGACCTCCCAAATAAGCAACACAGTCCCACAGCCTGTGAGCAGGCAGAGCAGGTCCAGTGGCATTACCTGGGGTCAGCCCCAGTCCTGCACTCACCAGACAAGTCTGCAGTGATGAGGCAGGGCCAAGATCAAGGGCCAAGCCAAGGCCAGGGTCAGCCAGGCACACAGCTAGGTACAGGCATGCACTCAGGCAAGGAGCTGAGCTTAAGTGGGACTCCTAAAGGGAGAGAGGCCTTAAGAAGCCTTCTCACAGCTTTTATTCACACCGGTCAGACCCATAGTTCCACAGCTGCCCCATATCAGAGCCGGGGCATGGGGAAGAGATTGCTGACCCTGCCACACTCAACACCTGAAATGCACCTCCTGGAGCCCAGAGTCCCACAGCCCTCTCATCATTCTCTCCTGTTCCCATCATCACCTCAATTGTGCTCCTCAAATGAACTCTGCTTCTCAAATTTTTCAGCAGGATAGCTTTTGCATTTGTATTGCATACCAACTGGCTGATTTTTTTGAAGCAGTGTGAACTGGTGTAACAAATATGAACATGAAAGAATTTGGCCCACAGACATTCTTGGGCAAATATAAATAGGATTAGCTACTAACATAAAAGAAAAAAAATATAGACAGCGTTCATATTCAAATATTAACGAAAGATATAGTCTTAATATGAGCTTCACTTTAAAGAAAAAAAAAAAAGCAAACAAACAACAAAAAAACCCAACCTCAAAAACCTGGTTTTTTACACTAGTTCACGTATGCAAAGTTCAGTTGAATTCTTCTGTATAATTGCCATTTGCAAGGGCCTGTGCTCCACAAATACATGGCAGTATCTGAGAAAGCTGGTGGTTGCATACTTGACTTTTATGAAGAGCATAACCGTACTCTCAAACACCTTCTAGAAGAAAAGCAATGTGGAGAACAAGCCAGGGTTTATTCCTGGGTCAGGCTAACTCAGCAGAGGGAGGTGTCTCCTCCAGGCTGGCACTGACTGAGCACAGCTGTGAGAGAGCAAGGCAGCTCTCAGGTGATGCAAACCAGGCAGAACCAGGACACAGGCACCAGCCTCCTATCTCCATTTGCCCTTGGCAGCAAATTGAAATTTGAAATACGCTACTTGGAAGATATTTCTGCCTACTCCTATTTTCTAGCATTGAAGGAGTTTTTTTGTTCAAAGAACACAGACTTTGTTCAAACCTGACATTTCTGTAAAGCTGTACATTGTTGTGGTCTTGAAAAGAAATAGTTTTAAAAGTTAAGAGATTTATTGCCAACTAGGATTTATTATTACGTGTTTTCAAAAATATTGTCTGAAAGAGTGCTGATAGTCTTGTGGCTATGAGAACTGCACAGTTACTATAAATTATAGAAATGACTGTAGAAGGAAGACACTGCTCCACAGCAGTGACCAGTTTTCGTAAGTCAGACTGACATCTCTAGATCTATTTAAAATAATTCCCTCTTTAAAGGTTTTGTACTGCTGTTCTTACCTTAACAGCACTGAATTATTAAACTGAAACTCAGTTGAGCACAATAAAGGAGGCAAACATTTTAAAAAGTGGAGTGGATGTCGTGTCACAGTCAACAACTTATTAGCTGGCAGTCAGAAAAACCTCTCCAGGCTCAGCCTTTCCTCGGGATAAACTGGGGAGTCTTTTAAGTTCCCCCATGGGTACATCCTGCAGTGAGAGCTTTCCTGCAAGCGGCGCAGAGGACGAGTGGCAGCAGAGACTGTGCTGCCCCTTCTGTCCTGAACCTGCTTCTCTCATTGACATTTCCTCCTCCTGCCTGGACGAGGCTTCCTGGGCCAGGACTTGCTCTTTTCTGAGCTGTTCATGCTGGTCGCAGACATTGTGTCCCTTGCAATCACATTTTATGTTGTTTAATTAGAGCCTCTCTTTCAGTAACAGTGTGGGGGGTTTTGATCATGCCGGAGAACTACAGAGCCCACCAAGATTTTAAAGACAAAATGTATTGAATTACTCAAGACAATTTCCACAGAGTTCCAGCAGCGGTGATACAAGTTTTGTCTCACACTAAGCTTTCATAATTACAGCCAGGCAGATAAGGATCACAGAGCCTTCCTGCTGTTTCCTCCCGGTGAGGTGTCAGGTTCAGCACAGCTCCGGAGCTGCTGCTGCACAAGTACACACGCTCCTGAAACTTCCAAGGAGACACTCATTAAATACCTCCTTCCAAAACAAGCCTCATTCCTGCAGTTTGCATGTATGGTGAACAAAACATCTAAGAATACACGCTGTCTATGATGAGTAAATAAATACAATTTGTCTGCTTTTAAACCAACCTGCCTTGTATCAGTTTACAAGCAAAACAACCTCTACTAGCAAGTGTTTTTGTTCATACAGTTATGTCTGCAGCCTGACCTTTGCTTGCATTTGCTTGAAGAGAACAATAAAAGCCTTCTACAGTCACCATTGTGGGGGGGAGAACTCCAATTCAGTGGAATAGTATAGGAGTTCACATTCCTTAATCATATGATTCAATATACAAAGCAGACTGTATTTTAACATGCTACAAAATTGTGCAGAGCAAAACCAGAAAGAAATTGTGGTTGGTCACATCTGAAATTCTTTATGTTGATGTACGGTCACCTCGCAGCTGACACACATCTACCATCAATGTTAGCCATGTCAGGAGCTGGCTGACTAAAGAAAACCAGAAAACAAGCATCCCACTAACCCAGAGGTGAAGACTTACAAGAACAAACATTTTGTATTTAGTCTTAGCCATTTTACTGCTGAGAAAGATTTCTAGTATGAACTGTCAGCAGAATGCACAGACTGCTGCACCTTGTACTTTAAGGAGTATTTGTCAGCTGGGAAAGGAGCAGAGGCTTTTTAGGCTTTCATTTCTTAGAAACAGTAATTTCATTTTAGTACAACAGTCTCTGAAAGACAATGAATATGTGATGGCTAATAAAAAGCTTTGGTTCAAGGACATGAGCAAAGATGATCTTATGAGAACAAAGGTATACTGAGTCCATAAACCACACCCCGCTGCTGCTAAAAGCTGGAGATGCAGAAAGGCTGGGTAGCATTTGTCAATTTTTCTCAGATCTATTTTTCTGTATGTTTGGTAAAAGGAACCCTTTGTAAAAGTATTAATAATATAGCCAAATGTATATCTGCATTGTAACAGTAAAAACCCGGTTTTTCACAATGGTATGCCTTTTTCCTCCCAAAAGTGTAAATCAAAATGATTTTTTGGAAGAACTTGGCCTTGTGTTTCCAGGTACTGTATATACAAATACAGTTTAAAAACTCCATAGGTCCCTGCCAGACATTAAGTATATATTGTCAACAGATGGCTTTGATAAAACCATCCCCAGTCTCTACACACACGCACTTACACAGTACTAGCCTGACTCCTAACACATTTGTATCTTTAAAGTCTGAAGGCCCTCTGGTGTGCATTTTGTACTCGGGGGAGCACATGGCTGCGTGAGGCATTCAAAGCCCCAGTGGCAGTGACCCCACATTCCAGCTGGCTCTATAACCACTCCATGGGTCTGCTCTTGCACACAGAACACTGAGAATCACCAAGGTCACTGGGACAGGTCCCCTGGGCCCTGCCAGCCTCACAGGGTGTGATTTCTAACCAGTCTGTGTGAATTCACCTCTCCATTAGAGGTGCGAGGCCAGCACTCACCCCTCGGAAAACACCCACCCTGGTATCCCTGCCCTCTGGAAATCTCTTTGACAAGGACAACCTTCTCCCCCAGGGCAGCAGGAGGAGAGTCCCCAGGTGTTCCCAGGGAAGAAGGTTTCTAGGATGACATTTCCAGAGCGATTCTCATCAAGCAAAAAAAAGCTACAGACTAGCCTCGGTACAGCAATCAATGAAAACTCTCTCTTGTTAGAGAATTCAAGGCTGGCTTTAGTTCACTTAGAAACGTGATCATGAAAAGCACGCACGTTGGAGTTGCTGTTTCCTCAAGCATTTTTGAAGATGCAGTCTGTTTACGCTTTCAGTGGAAAGATAAGCTTCTTTAGAGCTCCCTCTGTTGAAAAACAGGAGGAAAAAACCTAAATTTTAATTCTCACAGCAATTTCAGCAAGGACTGACCATTTTTATACAGGAGAGGATAACAGGTTATAAGATATAAAAATAGTTAAACTAAACTGTCTCAGGTGTTAGTAACCATGGATAATATATTGGTTTTGTGCAATAAAGAGAGAGAGAGAGATTTTAAGCTTTCAGCATTGGTTTATTTGGGTTTTATTTCCAGTTTTCAGAAAAACTTTTCTCAGTGGCAGACTCTGACCAGACTGGGATAAACTCAGCTTTAGCGTTGCATTCATTATTTGTGGGTTGCAGTAGGGCTGCGTATGACCCTATGTTTGACATGGGTGGCTAATTCAGACTAATTTGAGTGAAATGTTACCAAAGTCCTGAGAACACTACAAGTATACACAATGAGTGTACTGAAATGACTGAGTAAGCTAAACCAAAAGGACATGAGGAAGCCCACGTTGTGATAACCGATGTGACATTTTAAAAGGACCACAAGATACCTGATTTTGTGCCTAAGGCAAGAGAACAGAGGTATCACCTTGACTGTGAAAGCAGTTAGAGCATACCTGGCAGTAGAGAATAACAAACCAACTGGATTGTAGGAGATTTACTACACAGACATTGATATGGTATTTTTAACTGTGAAATCTTTAAAAAGTAGTAATTTTATGTGGATTTATGCCATACATGAAGATTAATCATTTTACTCAGCCAAACCTACATTCTGTGTTGGTATTTTTAAACTTCACAAGCACATAAGGTAACCCAATTCTGCTGTGCTCAGCTCTTGTTTCTCCCTCTGCTCACTAGGCAGGCTTCCCTACCAAGCTGAGAGCTGAACCTACCCCATCCCAAATACTGCCTTCTACCCATTTTCTCTCCAGAAAATATGGAAGACCTAAGAGTGTCAGCACCTTTCCCGTGAGTGGAACCAGGAACAGGCACACTTTAATTTACAGCTGTAAACTGAAGGTAACAGCTCCTACTGCATCCCCAACCAGGCACACACACTGCACATCACCATGTACCCATATGAACCTTCAGGTTAGCTCTTCCAGCTGAATTTCGTGTCTGTGGAGTTGTTATAACAGTTATCACCCAGAATTATGACACTAAAAGGGACATGCTATCACTCACTACTACCTCATGACCACAATAAAAGAAAAATGAAGGCAGGGAGAAAAGCTGTGTGACACCAAAGGGTGGCACTGCCACCTCCATGCTGTAACCCCCCTATTCCCACAACACACAGGGACATTGTTCCTCAGACTGGAGTCCTGCAGCATGGTCCCAAGGGGCTGTGTGCAGTGGGTGGTCCCAAGCACATTTTATCCCATGGCAGGTTCACCATTCACAGATCACTTTTTCTTCAACTTTCCACCACAAGCTCAGGGTTCAAATTCTCCTTAGCTATTCACCAACAGTTATTCACTCAGACACCACACTTTCTATTGTCTGCTGAGAGACCAGTAGCCCACAACCCACTGTCCCTCTGGGAAACACCAAGGGAAGACCAAGAACTGGGGAAATGGACTGCTGGCACCACACAGGACCTGTCCAAAAGAAAAAGTGAAGGCCAAACTAGAAGTTGTCTCTCTTTCTCCAAAATTATTGACTCTGGAGATGACAGAGACTCTTCCAGCTCTCTAAGCAATCTGTGGTGGCTGGTGAGTGCCCCTCAGCAGCAGCGCTTGGCCACTGCCACCTGACAGGCCAGGAAGAGCAAACAGAAACACCCATTGCTCCCACAGGGCCAAATCTGACTGGAAAAGCAGCATTAACATTTCCGGTATCCCCAGGTTAACACAAGCGTGTTTTTAACAGGGAAATAATTACCACATCAGAGAACACATTTTGTAACTAGCATTAAAGTGCAGCTTGATTTTAAACATATATATAGCAAGAGTCACATCTCCAAAAATCACCCCACTTGATTAAGTGATAGGGATATTGCAAGGGTGTAAACAAGGCAGCCAAATCTTTACTCTGAAAGTAGCTCATGCATCATGTGCCACCACTGTTGTGAAATTTTGATGCTGCTGCATCACTGTGGCTGATGTGTTTCAGGGCACCTCCATAACTTAGGTGAAAGACACAGGAAATGAGGTGAATGCAAACATTGTGGAGAGGGTTGAGATTTTTTCTCTTTGCCTTGAAAGCGACACAAATAGCTGAAGGCTCGAGGTCACTGGAACCCCCCAGCAAGTCTTTGTAATAATAGACAGCAATCTCCAGGTCTGCAGGTGATAAGCTATCATTTTTCAGAAATATTTTGTATGCCTCCTGCTGAGCTTTTCTGGCATTCAAGGGACAGATCAATATTTGGTATTTTCACTGCACTTAAGGTGCTATTGTTCTTTGTATCTGAAAACACAGTAACTGTTCAGATGTTTATAAAGGTAGCCAGGGCAGCATCAGAAGGAATGCAAACCAGAAAAATCGGAACTATATTAAAACAAGTGAAAAAAAAAAATCTTCAAACTCAAGGTTAGTACAAAGGGTTCTACCATAACAAAGAAATTCCTTCCTTCCTGAGCAACATATAGAGGAACTGTGTAGTATTCACAGTTATGAGCTACTGATTCCCTTAGTGAAATTATATCTAAAAATGGGAAGTGAACCCAAACCAAAGACCACAATTAGGGGTTGCTTTATGTCTTTGAGGCAGTATTAATAAAATGGTATTTTTGTAGAAGAAGTGTATTAGGCTTACACATTTCCCATGTGGTAGCTAATGGCCTTTAGGGACTTTGCTCACTTTTCAATGAATGAAGCCTATTAAAGGTTACATTTCTGTTTTTATATGACATGTTTAATAGAGAGAAGGACCAACAATGTTTGTCTGTTTATTAGTTATTATCATACTTCACACTACATTTAATTCAATTGCTCTAAGCAAATGCAACCCACATTTTCCTCAATGTAAAGTGAAAAGCTGCGTTGTTGGAAAAAAACCCCACCCCCAAAAAGCCAAGAAAAGCAAGGGGGTCTGCACATCTCAAGCCAGTCATTGAACTGCACTTTACTGTCTAGGCTTTGTAGACAAAAGTAACACCAAAAAGGTTTCTGTCTCTTCACCAATGTGTAGTCACTACAGCAGCAATGCTGACACCTTGTCAGGCAGCAGCCACCACTCGCACCCCCAGTTTCACACAGCTACAATAGCAAACTGGCTTTGGCTCTGGTCAGCAGTTGCTTAAGATGTTTTAGAAATGTGGCAGGACTACATATAAGCAATTTTAGAAATGGTTACAGCCACAGATCTGAGGACTGTAGCATGCATGCAAATTACAGCTCGGCCTTCAGCCTCAGCACCCATTCTAGCTCCACCTCCTGTCTCCTAGACACCCTGTTCATTATAGTACAGCAGGAAAGAGGTTAAAACATCAGCTCTGAGGAGTACAGGCTACAGTAGGTGGCTAACACAGGAATTAATAAATCCAGTTTTAGGTATGGCAATATTCCATCATCTTTTGTGTCTACTTTCAGCTCGATACCGTATGGAAACACAAGGGCAAAACACAGTATAAAGGAATTAAATAGTTTCTCATAGGCTGCTGGAGAGCAATAACTCAGTGTGGTGAGACCACAGGCCCCTAAAGGCCAGGGTCTCCAGGGCTTCCCAGCCTTGACCCTGCACCTGATGCTGCTCTTCTCTACAGAAGTCAGTGAACTGTCCAGAGTAACTCCCCTCAGTTTTGCAGCCTAGAGCTACATTTTGTGGCACAGACCTCTTTGGAGGAAGCCATTGTTTATTCTCTTGAAGAATAAAAATTAATAAATAAATTAATAAATAATAAATTAATAATAAATTAAAGGTGATCAACAAGCAGATGTACATCACTGTGCAAACATCAGTCCACAGCTCTTCCCTAGACATCAAGGAGTTTCATGTCTTTGGCAATGTGCAGATATACACTGACAGCACAGGCTGAGCCCCTGGCTGGGGGAAAACACTTACAGGCCTACTATGGACCCTGAGAAGAGCCCGAGTCAAAGGATCACAGTGGTCCCTTGCCAGCTCGGGAATCAGCAGTGAAAGGGCTGATCCCAGCTGTCCCAGCACCAAGCAGAAGTGGCTGTGTCTCACAGGGCCAAGGCAGGCACAGCACATGCACTAGACTGGTTCTCTTGGCCTTAGCCCAGCTGAGGCCATAGAGATGGATCAGCCTCACACAGAGCAGGTCCTCCCTCTCATCATATCTGGGTGAGGGCTAGAGCCAAAGCTCTTATCCCAAGAAGAAACCATTTGGTAACACAGCTGGGAACAAGCAGGAAGCTCTTCTCACCAGTGAGAAACAAACAGCAATGGTGCAGCTGCAGCAATAACAACCACTGCAACCAACCTGGCTGGAGTTCAGTCCTTTCAACCACTTCAGCAATGGCTCCACAAACACAATGGGCAATGGCGACTCATTAATTAGCTGTATTTTTAATGGCATCGCACAGGGTTGGTTCTTGACAGTAGGCTTTTTAGTATCTTTACCTATAAACTGGAAAAAAATTCAAATTTGGATATTAAATCCACAGATGACACATCCAATTGAGAATGGCAAATAGTAATAAGAGCAGGGTTCCAAAACAAACCAGCTGCTTGATAGAGTGGCTGTGTGCACTGTAAGTAGTCAGATGTAAGTTTGTGCCTTTGACATGAAAACTGCATGCCACAACTCCCTCCTTGATGGGCTGGTTTGCAGGGGAAGCAGCATCCCATGAAACACTACAGCCAAAATTATTCACCCAATCCTCAGGTCACAAAGTGGGAACCCTGGCTAAAGCAGAGATGACATATTCCTGCTGTATATTCTATTGGTAGAAACCTTGAAAAAAATACCATATTTCTGATAATCTTAATTCAAGCAGGATATTTTAAAAAGGACAGAAGATTCAGATTTACGAGGCAATGTCAAGTCCCAATACAAGAGAGCAGGTGTGAGGCTGAGGGAGGTTGGTCTGCTTAGTTTAGTCTTGTCTGATTTAAATGTCTTTTAATGGTCTTTTAATGTTAAGGAGACTGTGGTTTTTGCACCATATCTGTGCTGTACCCCCATTGTCCAAAATAAGATAGGAAATTGCATATATTTCTTTCCTTTACGTGCAACTTTTAAGGACTTGTGGTGGAAGAGGGAAAACTGATGCCTTTTCCCTGAAGCAGCAAACACTTTATAGTCAGGATATTCATGCTCTTTATGGTGTTATGCATCTTTGATGCACAGGGTTAGGCGAAACTTTAAAATTTGATCGTATTTTTAAGGGACAGGACAATAATTGTTTTGTCTTCTTGTGTAGTGTAGTGGATAGTTTGCTTTCCAGTTAATCTGGGAATGTCACTTAACAAGTTTCATGCTAATGTAAGGACCTAAGATCAGAATGAAGCTCTCACTCCAGATCTTTTTTACTGGAACATAGCAGTTCACTGCTTTTGATCTTTTATATAAGATTAACAGTTTGAAGTTTGTTACAGGGTGTGTCTTGCAACCGGCAGTTTGTAGATGAGTGTGAAGTGGGTGTTCTGAACACCGTTCTAGAATTTAAAAAAACCCCAAACACATGGTGGCAGTGGGCAAGCCTTGATGAAAGCATGATTTCTGCTGATCTTATGGTCCTGCTTACATGAACAGAAAGTATGGTGACATTCACTGTGGTCATCAATCCATCAGGTTTTGAGCAAGCTGTCTAATTTTGACCCTTTTGCTTCTGTATGCAGTCAGGTCAGGACAGAACAGTTTCTTTAATCCACAATAGGGTGTGTGATCAGCTAACACCAGTGAAACTCCTGAAGATGGTATATGATAGCCATAAAGATTCAGGCAAAGAACTTAATTCTCATAAAGGGAGTTCCCTTTGCAGTGCTGTGAGGAACACAAAGAAATCCTGTTTTGACTAGTTAACTGAGCAAACATTCCATCCTCCCCTAAAATATGCTTGCTATGCTTTTTCAGATTTTTTTTTTTCAGAAGCATATCACTGTCTTAGCGTGGTCATGTCTCCACCAGTCTGAGGAGCAACTGTCTGCTCCAGGCCCTGGGGCTCACCTGCTGCTCCCCCACTGCTGTCAGGATGGATTTCTTTAAAGGGAGTGTTGGCTGCAGTAAATCCCTTTATGCAGTGGGAAAAGAAAACTTGAATATTTACCACTAGATTGGTTGTGCTGCCTACTCCCCAAGCTGCCTCCTCCACTGGCTGCCCCCTCCGTGCCCATTGGAGGCAGCTGCCAGCCCTGCCTTCGCTCACCCACCTCTCCCAGAGGTTGAGCCCTTTTCCACCGGGTGCTGCTCTGGCATTCTCCAAAATCCAAGTCTCTCCCATTGCTGGCAAAACTCCTCAGAAGTCTTCCCTCATCTCTCTGGTACTCCAGTTTCTCGCCCTCTCCTTGCTATGTTTTTCCATTATTCACCCAACCCATTCACCATCCCCCTGGTCTGGCCCCTGAGGCTGCTGTCCCCCTCCCGTGCCACCCTGTGCCTGCATTCCTGGCCCCCTCCCCACAGCGCTGCATCCCCATAAACATGCCAGGCCTGAACCACATTGCCAAGCTCTCTGTTTTCTGTACTGTACTCCTGACATGTTTTCAGCCTGATGCAAAGCTTATTCAATCAACAGAAAGAACTGCTTTGACTTTAATGGACTACAAATAAAGAATTTAGACCAAGTCTGCATAGCAGCACAGAAATAACAGCCATGTTGTGCAGAGATACCCAAGCCAGCTTTAAACTAATTAGGTTGGACCCCATAACCATCTAATCATACAGGGAGCTCAGTACTGGGTAATTTACCGTAATGAACTGTAAGCTTGTCGAAGGAGAAAGCCAATGTGTGTTTGCTTTAGTTCAGTTCCAGTTGAACATCACATGCCCATTGCCTTTTAAGAAACACCCACTACTATTTAAAAGCAAACCAGCATATGCCAAGATGATCTTTCATATTAATGCAACTACACAGAGCATTTGATGTCTCATGGTCAGTTCTCTCTCATCTGTCTTCTGCAGGCTGAACAAAGATTACATGTACCTACAAAGACAACATTTTACAAAAAGACAGGAAATATGGAGTACAAGAGAATATGTGATTTAACTATCAATTAATAAGGGGTGGAAAGAAAGTAACAAATCTTTTGTTCCACAGTACACAGAGAGTGAGCTACCTTTCAATGTAAAAGTGCAAGTGTTGGTATTATTATAATTTTTTCAAAACGGGCAAATAAAACATGGGAGTCCCCAGCAGAAAGCACCAGTTTTCCCTTGGGAGCCAGAGATGATAATACATGTAATCTTAAACAAAAGGCTTAAACAAGTTCCTTGTCATGCCTCAAAACAGCCCAAAGTGGAGCTTGTAAGCAACTACTGGGGCTGACTGACACCATCCTTTGGAACTGTTCCTTTCCCCCAGGTGACACCTGCCACAGGTTGCTGCTGGTTTTGGAGTTTTTGCTCTTCAGTGGCCACGGACTCTAATCAATGATAGCCAAAACTTAGGAGAAGAAAGAGTGGGGTGTGCTGAGGAAATGCCTCCTAAATCCCCAACATTCCTCCAAAGTTGTGCTTCTCCATTCTCACTGTGTGACAGAAAGTGACTCCTACACAGGACCATGGCCAGCCTGGGCCAGCAGCTGCATGACAGCAAGTCAGTGACACTGAGAGCCACGGCCATGGCCTCAGTGTGCCCCTGCACACCAGCACTGGCACAGGCCAGGGCACAAAGAGTTTCCCAATGGTAGAGGCCAAAGTCAGCTTTGTGCCCTGCACATCTTGTCTCTGTTGATCCCAGAGGATTTAATGCCAATATTAGGTGAACAATGAAGAGAAATGCCCTGCTCATTTGTAGCATATGCACTACTTGCTTCAACATTTCCAGTTTCCCCAAGCCAATACCTGCACATAACTTTGGGGTTTTACTGTGTTTTGAATATTCTTCTATGTCTTTTCTGGTTCCAGCAACAGATAACAGATCCAAAGTCTTAGAAACACATGTTTATGTAAGAATTTTCTTGCTGATATTTTTTTTTAACTACAAAAACACCAATCTTTTTTTCTAAGTTGAAAATATTAAGGTTTCAATGAACATTTTCTAGAAAGAACTATTCAAATATTTCAGTTAGAGTGAAATCCTACATTTTGTCAGAGTTGTATATGAATAGTGTACATGCTCTTTACAAAATTAAGATTGTTGTACCTGATTTTCAAATCCCATCAACAAGGCATTTACACATTTTTAAATAACAAAATACAAGCAAAAAATACAATTTGTCTATAATCCTGAATCAGTCTCAAGATCTTTAATCTTATTTAATGATTGTCTCTTTCCATAATTAACGCATTAGGTAATGTGCCTCGTTCCACCTAATGGTAATATTTTACATTTGAGGGAGAAGCTTAATAGTGCCAAAATGAAATTCTGACTTTCTAAGAAAATTGGTTTTTTCTCCAGTCACACAAACATAAGGTACTAAAGATAAGTTTAAAACAGCAAATGACAACATCAAATACAGGTAGTAAAAAACTTAAGTAAGTACAGGTAAGTAGAAAAAAGAAAAAAAAATATATAATGGAATTATTTTTCTCCCACAGAGAGATGAACTATATTTTGCTTAGAGTCAAAATACAGTTGGGCAGGGCAAGGTATGTTGTAGATCTAAGAGGCTCTAACAGACATATTTTGTACTGTGAGTGAATCCTGGCAGTACAGTTCTTGACCAGGGCACTGATTTGCCCAATCGAGGCATTATGCACACATAGAAATGCTTTTAAATAGTGGACTCTATACCAACCAAAAGTGCCATGCTCTCTGTGGATGAGATTGCAGGATCAAGAAAATGAAAAACAAGTTTTAGTGTTGTCAGTGTTGGTTTCTTTCTACAGTGACAGGCTTAGCAAAATTAGATTAAGTTACACAGCACAGCCTGACAAGAATCTAATTGGGAAAAACAAAGTGCACTGCAGAAATACAAAATTTGCTTCGAAAAGGATATGAGTAATCTCTACTGCCAGCATTAAAACAGTGACATCTATTGTTCTTGTAAGCTTTCGTTTATACCAGCGACATTACTCGCCTGTTTTGAGTCTAGAGTTAATGCTGGGGCTTAAGTGTACTTTGAACTATATTGACACTTAAAGGGAGATAAACACCTGATTGAGAGAGAAAAGGCAAGATGATGAAAGCATCAATCGCACAGCTTGACTCCAGACTGAGCTCAGAGCGCCAGGGAAAAAATAAAATACCGCCGATTCCCCCAAAACGCAACGGCATAGTGGTTCTCCTCACCTCTGGCTTGCAGTTTTGCTCATTACCTGGCACCGTGTCAGCCTTACAGCTTTCTCACAACCTCGAGAGGCTGCTCACCTCGCCGTGGGGCGGCAGCAGCCGGTGGCTGTCCACGGGGCTCAGCCCGCTGCTGCCGTCCCACGGCAGAGCCGCAGCCGCGCTCCGCTCTGCACTGCCCTGCCCTGCCGCTCGCCAGCTTCCAGCAAACGCCGGGACTCCCCCGCCCTGCGCGCTGCCCAGCGCCAGCCACGCTCCCCCGACACGGGCGGGGGAAGTCGCCTCCCCGTTCCCCAGTGATCGCGTCCGATGTGCTCCTCACCCTCTGTCCCTCTCACATCAGTGCTACACGTGAGCACAGAGAGCTGCCCGAGCAAAGCCTGGACCAGAGGACGCAGAGTACAACACGGAACCTCGGCGCTTGTCACCTGAAAGCTGCATTTTCTTTTGCATTTTTAAAGATTAATACAGAGTTCAGAAATCAGTTTTGTTTTTTTTTTTTTTTCAGGGTGATATTCTCAAACACATTTTTCAGAATTTTCTGAAATTCTGTTACAAACATCCCAGAATTTTTACCTTCTACTCCAAGGTAAGTTTGCAATCCCTCCAGGGACAG
Source organism: Cinclus cinclus (assembly GCF_963662255.1). Classification (NCBI taxonomy): domain Eukaryota; kingdom Metazoa; phylum Chordata; class Aves; order Passeriformes; family Cinclidae; genus Cinclus; species Cinclus cinclus. The sequence goes on along the minus strand of NC_085056.1, from coordinate 18,933,460 downwards.
ACCTTCACGGTAGAACCATGGCAGAGCCCATCCCTATCTATGGTCCTACCACACACGGCTTATTTCATAGACTCACCTGTGAAATGTAAGGTGAAACTGCTCTGTGCTGTTTCAAGAATGAAGCAGGAGTTTTCCAGTGGGCATCCACAGACCTTGCAGGAAGGAGTAATTATGCAGTTAATCTTGAAAGACCCAATGTTTGATTCACAAAACATTTTGCTTCTGGCAACTCTGTCTTCATGAAAAAGAGAAATAGAAATGTGGCTGGTTTCTACAGTCTGGAGACCCAAGGAAATTTTTCTTAAATAATTTTTTTCCAAATTCTTGTTCCAATAATCACACTCTTCCTTCCCCAGATTCCCTTTTCAGTTTGGGTTAGTTTCTCACCCGACATTGTAGAAGTCCAGGACACCAGGATCTACTATTAAGCAAAGGCTTCAGCATACAGATTGTTGCACTTAGTTAATTTTAAATGTCTCTCAGCATTCTTTCCCCCCCACAAATCACGTCAAGTAAATTTTTCTTCACACTGACACCAGTGACAACACTTTGTCATCCAGCTCTTATATAAAAGTATAATTTACGGTGAGGAAGATTTTTTCTAAAAAAGATAACAGATGCTGAACACAGCTATCATAGAGTTAACGCTCAACAACTTCAGAAACCATCCCAAAACTTGCATAAAAAATTACAGAGATGTACCACTGCATAAGGCACATCTATACAAGGCTTTGGTGGGCTGCCACCAGCTCCATGTTTACCGAGCCCTGCTTTCCTTGAGAAGGCAGTAGATTCTCGGATTCCAGGTCGCATTCAACTGCTGCTGGGAATTCCCCTGCAGCAGCAGGGAGCGGCAGGCCCCGGAGCGGAGGGAGCCCGTTCGCACCCAGCATTACCACCTAGCGGACACGGGCTGTCCTCCTGCGGCTCCGCTCCGGCCCTCCCACCTGCATCCCCACGGGATAGCGTCCAATCGCCCTGGGCTGATGTATTCATCAACCATGAACTGCCCTGTCTGTGTTTGGATCATACTTACTTATTCGGAGTACCCTACCGCTGCAGCCACACATCCGAGGAACCACAAAAAGACACGTTAAAAATCCGAGCATGGGATAAATCAAATCTTCCAAAGTTATTCAGTCTCAGCTTGACGCTCTCTGTCATTTTTCAACTTTTTCTTAATGCTTTTACTTTATTAGAACACTTAGCATTTCTGAACTCTGAAAAAATACCAAGCTACACTTCAAGACTCTGCTTTATAAATATATTAAGGATACTATTAACATGCTTTGGTTCAAAAGGAACAAGTGCCTTGTTAAATTTAAAACCACATGAAACCTAAAGCGAAAAGTCCAAAGTAAAGCATCTGGGACTGGACTGCAGAGTTATTTAGGTACCAGACTCCTGCTGATTTAAAAACCAACATACCTTGTAGACTAAAGGTGATTTATGATTCCCTCAGAGAATTCTGCATTTCATCACTGAATTTTCTGTTACCATAACACTTTGTCAACATCATTATTCCCTGCTTTGCACCTCTCCCTGAATTGTTAATCTTCATTCTGCAAAGTCCATTAAAAGAGACTCTTTTTCTTCCATTTCCTTTCATAATCTTAGAGTGCTTTGAGTACCTTGAATTTTTGCTACATTCCAATCCTATCAGTCTCCTGCAATGCCTGTAGATTTATGGTGTTGTATATACTAAAAGATTGCACAAATTTAACAGAATCAATTTACAGCTCCAGATTATTCTGATTTGGAGATGACCTATTTTTCCTGCACTTCTATAATCCAGAAGCCTGTGTTCAGATGGATTAGAATCCCTCACAACTTCAGCAGGATTTAGACATTTCTGTCCACTACTGAGATCCCAAAGATCCCTAGTTTTCTGCTACACAAGCACTATTCCTTTTTTTCAAACAGTCTTTTCCCTGTGATTGTATTTTATTGCAAAAGAAGAGCTTCATGCAGTGCCTAAAATTAGGAAAAATTCCAATGTTTTAACTGGACAGATAAATCTCATAAAGAATGACCTGCCACTTCTAAATCCAAAAGCTTAAAGAAGCACATCAGTGCACATTTCCCACCAAAGCCAGGCCTAGCAAGGGACTCACCAGGGACTAAGGTGAGAGCTCAGGTCTGGGTGCAGACGTAGACGGATGTGGCTGTTACAAAGGGCACACAGAAGCACTTGGGCTTGAGGAGCTTCCAGTCTTTTTCCTGTCTGAATGCTGCATATATATGACTTAAAAGCAATTTTAATTAGATTCTAACAAGCACAAAAACTAAGAGCCAGGCAACACAGTTAGCTCCATGGAACACGAAAAAAAAAAAATGAGACAATGTTCAAAAGGAAACCATGTGATTTCTTTCCCATGTCTTTCTCTACTGTTGGCTTAATGGCACTGCACCTCCAGGGTTATGGCATGTCCTGAAACTGAATCTTCACAGACTGCACTGTGAAGTGATCTTGACTGCATCCATAACAGCAGCACTTCCCACAGGCTCTCGTGTGGCTTTCCATCACTGCCCACTGGATCCCTCAGTGAGGAGGGTGTGAAGCAGCAAACAGTGGTGCAGCATATGAAGATCTGGCTTCGAGCCGTGTGCTCCAGGAGAGAACAGCTCTGCTCAGCCACAGCACAGGTAGGGCAAAGGAACCCTTTTCCAACTGGTGCACATTAGTCAAACTCAGTGATCTTTCTTGCATCCCTTTGAGACTCACAAACTTTCTTCAGTTTGCAAACAGGTATCTCTTCCCATTGGCTTTCCTTTGCCCCAAAATATCTGGGTAACTTTATTTTACAGAATACTTCGTTTTAGTAGAATGATAGCTCATTTACATAACCAACTACAAGAAAAAATAACAAAATACAATAAAAATACATTTCTGCAATCAAGTATGACTATTATCCGTGTCATAATCCTAAGCAAGGGGCTGAGCAGAGCTCCTTCTAAGGCCATACCAAACCCTTCTAATTTGGTTTAACATGACTGGATTTAGAACAGCCAGTTATTGCTTGCATCATGGTGTGCCCAACAAGGCATGTGGTGCAAACCATCGGTGTGCCCTTCTGCACCGGGCAGCAGAGGCCTCAGTGCTGGAGGAGCAACTCCACATGTAGTTGAGTGGAGCAGAAAACCTGTGCTTCCAGCCTTTGTGGAAGAAAACAAGATTGTTTCTATGGCCCCAGTCCTGCAGCTTTGCCTGGAAATATCCTTACAGAGGAGGTTTCATGATCACAAGGACACAGAGACCTCTTGAGCACTTGTTTATTTTCTTCCCCTGTGAAAACACATGGGGAGATCAAGTTGTGTGGAACTACAAATTCACCCATGGATCATATAGTAAAGAAATCTGCTTTGTTTCCTGACTCTTCAAATTAGCTCCTAGCTACATGAGGCAGAAAGGTGATTTACTGTTAGAAGGGTATTTTGTGAGGCACCTTGCTTCTGATGTACAGATACCAAGCAGCCAAAGCCAACCCTGCATCCACCACAACCTAGACACCGAAGTTCACAAGGAGGCCAGTGAGCCCATTCCAATTAGTGCTGCAACTTCAGTCTCTCAGAGAAATAAATTCTTCCCAATTAGCAGCTCTATACTAATAAAACTTCATCATAAACTGAAGGGACAAAATTAATTTATTGTACTGGTTTATCTACAGCAGTACAACCTGTGAGCATGCAAGGCTTTGGTGTGTATGTAAAGAAAATACATTTCCTCTTGCAACAGTGGGGGAAGACTTAATTCCCTTAAAGTCAGCAGAATGACAGTGGGGGTGATTGAGGCCCAGTGCCTCTGATAACGAATATTCCTGTAGCTGAATCCCTTTGCAGGCCAATTAATTACCTCCATACCCTGCTGGTGCATTCCAAATTTTATTTTTATTTCAAAACCAGAGTTAAATAACTAGAAAAATCATGTGACTGAGCCAAACTGTGACTTTATGGGTTTTAATTTTTGAGATTAAAGTGAAGTACAAAGACACACCCAGTCAGCAAAGTCTGGAGACAATAAGATGTAAAGCAATCCTCCTTCTGACCTCACATTAACACAGAAATCACCCTACAGCATGCAAGTGTCAGCCAACAACGGCACCTACTTATTTCCTGTCAGCTTGTCCCTTTGATCTAACCTGATCCTTCTTCACTTTATTAAAAACGTTCTAATCTTTTGTCTTTGATCTCTCTGTAGGATTCTTCAAAGAGCTTCAAATTAGCAAACATGCAAACAACAAAAAAAATGTACTCTGTATCTACAAGAAACAATGATGTGGGGAGCCGTTTCCTTCCTCAACACACAAGTTTAATGAGGGGCAGCATTTTAAAGCCAAAAGATGCCATAGTTATCTGTTGTTTATTGGCATTAGGGTGGATGACAGAGCCCAAGCTTTTTTACTGGGGGTGGTTTGCTCTGAAGGTGTAACAAGGCAGCCCAGCAGGGGTAGCAAAAAAGCCATGTGCATACTTCATTCAGCATGCCAGATGAAAGGATTATGTCACATTCAAGAGCAACAAAGAGCTCTGTTTAAGTTTGTACCAGGCTGGAACTGTGGGGCAGCCGTTGAAGACCACCAAGGTTTTAAATAAAACCGGACACTTTTAAGTTTTCTCCAGCTTTCCTTGTGGTAAATGCACCCAATATGAAGGGAATGTCCGTATCTCCCACAAGGAAGATCTCCAAGGCTTTAAAAGGGAAAAGAAGTTCAATGTATTTTAATATATGCAAAACCCATATGTCTATTTAAAATATCTATGTCTGCTTTTTTTCTTATTAAAAGAATTAAGGACACCACCATATTATTTTTGTTCCACCTTAAACTTATTTAACAGCAAAATGTTTTCAGCATGGTAGAGCACTACTGCAGGATCTCTTTTACATCAAACAGTTAGAGCATCATTCATCTTCTAATTCAGCTCCAAAGGCACACATTTCAAACAAATAGGTGCCTTTTATTATTGAATACTGCTCACCTCTGAAATGAGTTATGGGGCCAGATTAGAAAGACTCTACAGGCTACACTGGAAGTTCATTGCATGTGCATATATCTCTTACTGCAGATTCCTGTTTTTAACCCTTACGCTGTGGGGAGCTGTGTGACCAGGTTGAAATAGGCCAAAATATCTTTGTCACATAATGCAGGTCACCCCAAACTCCTCATGACTGCAGTTAATAATCTGAGGCACAGACCACTGTCTGCTGAAGTCAATGAGGCATTTTCACGGGTCCATGAGAATCTAGGTATGAATTGTAAGACAGTAAATCTCCCCAGTAAAGTCTCAATCCAGTGGAAATATAACTAAGCAGGATCTGACCCAAGCTGTACATATGGACCCTGGCCAGTCATCCTTATACCATGCTCATAGCTCTAAGATTAGAGTGGGTGAAATCCATGTACTCATTTTAATTTCATGTCTTTGTCATTCTAAAATTCACTGTGATTACACAAGGCAGGTGGATGAGCTGAGAATTGAACATGACTTAGGTAATAAGACCATTATCACTCACTGTGATTAGAACATGATCACTTCTGTGGCTGATTTTTTCCCTCTTCATCAGAAATCAATTATTGCAAAACCAGCACACTCACCCAGCTCAAGATTAAGTAATTATTGTTTAAAAGTCCACTGAAGACCAACACTGAGAATTATTTATTAAGAACTCCAGTGAGGCTCTAGATGATCAGATAATCATTAAGAATGGAAAAGATCTTTAAGATCAAGCCCAACCATTAACCTAGCACTGCCAGGTCCATCACTACACCATGTCCACATGCTTTTTGAACACTTCCAGGGACAGTGATTTTGTAACTTCTCTGGGCAACCTGTTCCAACACTTGATAATTCTTTTAGTGAAGAAATGTTTCCTGGTATCCAGTCTGAATCTCCCCTGGTGCAACTGGAGGCCATTTTCTCCCGTCCTGCTGCAAGGGAGTAAATTGTTGGCCCCTCTTGTTCTGTTCTGGCTCTGGGAACACTGATTTTCTTAAGCTGCTCAGGAAAAACTGCTGTTGAAGCACAGACTACCCAGCCACAGAGCTATGCAAACTGCTCTTTGTTGTTGTGTTGAAGCCTATTACAGGTTTTGGAAAATAAATAATTTAAAAAACTCCTATTAGATACAGTATCAATACCACAACAAAAGTGAAGAGATTCGTCAAGGTAGCTGAAAAAAAAAAAAAGGTATTGCATGCCTTGAAAAGCCTGGAGAAGCAGTTCTAAAATGAGCAGCTCTGCTAGCACAGCAAAGCCCTTTAGTTAATCTGCAGTTTCCAAATAAACTTAAATCAACTGTAAATTGAAAACTGTATGAAAAGTCAGAGCCAAGGTCTGAACTTGTCAAACTCATTGGTTACCCATTTTATAGACTTAGAATGACAAAACTGGTGTTTTTTGTAAGTCCAAAGCCTAAAAGAAATATTCAACAAATAACTGCTACTCCCAATTTAATTTTTTTCACAGTTCACCAGTACTCAGAACAACAAACAACATGCTCTGCTTTTATCCTGTGTGAGGGGGTCTTTCTAGCAGATCTTGTCTCTTGTGGCTGCTGCTATTGATGAAAGGCAGAGCTCAGCCTTTCTGGGAATTACCACATACTTGAGAGTGTTCCAGACGCAGGGTCGCAGGCCAAGTCCTTGACATCCAGCTCTTCCCTCAGCTGCATCCTGCGTGCACAGCCAGCTTCCAGACTCTGCAAGGACTATCCCTTCCCCAGCTCCTCTCATTTCCCCTAGCCAGGGATAGCCCCATTCAGCACGGACAGCCACAATGAGTGTCCTCTCCACATTAGCACTTCCTGGTCCACAGTTCTGGGCTCAAAGTATTTCCTTAGAGGAAAGACCACAAATCTCAAAAAAAGGTTTTGAGAAATTCTAAAAGTGTGTCTACTTGTGAAACCATCATCAAGTAAAATCCAGGGACTATTACAACCCAAGTACAAATTCCCTTGCGAGTATACTTTTTGAAATTTCAAGTACATCCAGCAGGTTTGGGAAATCTTGTTTTAACAGAACATCATGATTTTATCATTTCCTTCTCTCAGAAAAATCCATCTAAGAAGGAACACAGAAGAAAAAGTGAGGATATAAAAAAATTGTCTGGATATTACCAGCCCTCTGGTAATATTTAGCTTTAGGACTACTTTTTATCTGATCTATTTTGACAAACCCTGTGCCACAAAACTAGCAAAAACTCGAAGTTTTCTTTCAGAGAAGGTAGAGCAATTCAGTTACTAGCATTAAAGGTTGACTGAGCTAGAAGCCACAAGCAAGCTTTTCTCTGCTGAATTTTCATTAATAATCCAAGTTGCTTAACTTTCTCTCTGGAAGCCAAACAAATAACAGCAGGAACTACCAAAGCAGAATAATTTCAAGAGCCCCTAAACAAACACTATACCTGAAATAGGTAAAAAACAAATGAGGCAAAGCTATCTTCTTTTTACTTGACTGATTCATATTCATGACCTGAGCACTGCAGATCTGTAAGTGTTCATTATTTCTCATAACTGCAACAGGTTCAACTGAAGTTATTGGTACAGTTTGGGAACCACAATAAGATTTGGAGTTTTATCTTCTCCTCCTTCAAGATTTCAGCCCAAGCTCATGAAATCTTCAGGAGCTCCACATGTAGCACAGGATAGTTTGGAAATTAAAACAGTCCCAGCAGATCAGATCACTGCGACTTGGCCAAAAGGGATCACTCATTGATTATTCCTGCCCAATCCTCTAAACAAAAGGACTGGAAGACACCTTCACAGGCATAGTTCTTTTAAGATAGTCTTTTTAGATCAACTGCTATACAAACATATCCCTCAAACTCAAACCCACACAATCTATACTATATACACATCTACTGGGAATACACTATGAATTTAGCATAATTTTCTTTAAGTATCAGATTTTTCCCATGAATACAGTAATTACCTTCTCAAGAACTCCTAAAATACATTCATGAATTTTGACATTGAGATGCTAGTAGGATTAGATAGTCAAATTAGCATTGCAAGTGTAAAATACAGCATCAGTTTAGCCTAGATTGACTGAAGAATCTCCCCTCAGTACTTCCTGAGAGGCTTTCACATGGAGTAGGTCGTACAGGTAACAGATGGGATTGAGGATTAGGAACTGTGTGCCATTTTAGGGGTATGACAAGTTTCTGCTTGCTTCAGGCACATCACTGCCTTTCATTCTCTCCGGTATATGACAAGTTTCATCAGCCCTCAGCCATGCCCATTACAATTTCCCAGATATAATTGAATGGATTGGAATTTCTCATTACCAGAGTACAATTTATGCAGAAATCACTTTTATTCTTGCAGGAATGCAGGGGCTTCATACTAAATGGAAAGATTTAAACCGGTTGAGTGAAGCTCAAGAATCAGTCACAAAGTGGCTGTGTTACCCCACAAGACATGTATCAGGGCACAGCTCACAAAACAAAGACCCAGAGGCCACAAAACCTTCCTACGTGTGGGTTTTATATCACCTCCTCTTCAAAATGCAGCCACAGACCCTCCCTTGCGGCCTCCTCAACCACTGTAGCCGTTTTTGAAAGCCTCTTTAGCGCTCGGATGCGGTGTAACCCGCGGGGTTACGGCACAGAGCAGCCCCCGGGGCAGTTCGGGGCCGACCCGCCCGCCGCTCTTCCTCCCCTCAGGGCTGGGGGCCGCGCCGGCAGGGGGCGCCCCGCGCGCGGCCCCGGCCCCTCAGGGACGGAGCGGGAGAGCAGCGAGCGGAGCCGAGCGCCCGGGCACGGCGGGAGCGGGGTTAAAGCCGCCGGGGACAACAGCACGCTTCCCTCTAGCGGCTTCTCTTCGTGACCGTGCTTCACACGGAAATACTGCTCCACCGGTCCGAGCCTAAGCCCTGCAGGGGGACGGTGAAGCACCACGGCGGTACCGCCACAGCGGTTCATCCCACGGCACCCAGCCCCGGCCGTGATGCCGCACAGCAAAGATGGGCGCGAAGGGGTTCCAGCTCACCCAGTGTAGTCAGCACTAGGGGTATGAGAACCAAAGCTTCCTTTCAATGCTTGTGTCTTACCTTTATTAAAGGTGTTACAGAACAATAGCCAGAGCATGCCAGTTTGCTAGCAAAGAGGATAACAGTAGTAGAGAACAGAAGAGGAACAACTTATTAACAACAGGTTTCTATTTTTTCATTATTGTTGTGAGACAGCAATGCTGATTAAACAGAGAGAAACTGCCCCTGGAGGATAGCAAGACCACAGTTCTTCTCCAAGTGATCCCAAGCTTTTGCTTCACAAACTCTGGGAAACCGTTAAGATATCACTGTCTCTTCAGGAACTTTCTTCCTTTTTGGATAGCTGTGCACACAGCTTACAGAAGAGAAAAAGGAAGTCTTTTACCAAACATCAATAAACTTGCATTTTCACAGTAGCACTGGGGGGGAACAAGAGTCTGCATCTTGCCCAAAAGGGATGAAATGTAACCGAACAACCTTACAGCTGTAGGTCTGATTCTTTAAACACATTCTAGTTTCCAGCATACAGTAGAACCAGTCCAAAACAACAGAAGTCAGCTCATTTGGCTTCAGAGGACCTTACACAGTGAGTGAAGCAAATGTTACTAGGGCTGAACTTTAAAGATAAAAGTTAAAAAGTTTTACTCATCCATGATGCCCTTTATTTTCTAGTATCAGTAGGTGATGATCTTTAAGGAAGTTGGGGGATAAGAATTGAGGAATATACCAGCTGCACTTTACAGATTAACAGCCACAGAAATAGAAAGCAGCTATAGAATCTCAGGGTTTCACAAAACTAGTTTCATTTGTAACACTTGAAACAACATTATCAACTGCAACAAGTGAAGAGAACTATATCTGTAAAGTGCTATTTTTGTTAAAAGTGGCTAAAAAAAAAAAAAAAGCACAACTACAACAGATTTGGGTACTCGGTGGTAAGATTGTCGACATCCTCCAAGTACTTCATTTCAAGCTCTGTGTTTTTTGATGAAACTGATGAGCCCATTTGTTGAACTATCATGAGACGTCACTGGAGCATCTGACTCCAGTTCAGGCTCAATTTTCTTGGCAAGTTGCTTTCCAAGCTCAACTCTGCATTTACAAAATCAGCAAAAAGAGAAAAAAGCAGTATTAGTGCTAGCAATTTAGAGTATTTACTATAAGCCACTGATATTAACAGATGCCAGCAAAAAGTAACTTCCCAGTGAACACCATATTTTACCCCCTCAAAAATTACTGTCTCAGTATTCAATTCAGTGTCATTAATGAAAAACTAGAGTTCTCACAGCTCATTAGCTGAGCACACAGCACAGATTACAGGATGTCTAAGAGAAAATTTTGTTTTAAAAGTCAAGTCTTTTCACCTTAGTGGTCACTTGCATTTATGCAGCTTGCCCCAGTGCAGAATGCATTCAGGTGGCTCCTGTTCAGTGTTGAACATGGCAGTGCTCAGAACACTGATTTGTGTCACCCAAACAATCAGCTGAACTGCAGCCTGGAAGCACCCCCAGCACCTCTAAGGAGTTGCAGCCTCACCCCACCTCTAAGAACCTGGGATATTCCAACAGCTGCAAGAAACAAGGCTGATTCTACAGCACCCCCACATTCCACTTTCAGATGCCATCCTGGAATTCCATGTGTGGCAATAAAAGCTGTACTTACCCCTACAGCACTCCTAATTTCAGAATTTATAGCAGACATCAGCTTGTACTATGAAGTACTCTTAGTTCTGCTACAGTATTTAGTTATAGAAAATGGTGTGGTAGCACAGCACTGAAGAACACATACAAAGACTAAGGTAGCTTAGTGTAAACAGATACTCTACACCTGTAGAGCAAACGTGCTCTTCAAAACAACCCCTCACAGCATAAGCAGGCTGCACCTGAAAAATCTTATTTCCCAATCCCTCTACCTAAGCGTACACACAGTACGTTTACAGTTCATATTACTATAGATGGAAGAACTTGATCAGCTACTAATTAAATTTTTAAAGTGACACAATGACAGACTTCAAGCTACTGCTGTGCACATGGAGCTCCAGCACAGCCTTCAGTCACAGATGAAGCCTGCAGGAGACCAAGGGCTGCTGCCTACACAGACCTCTGCCAGGAATGTTGTCTCTCCAGCACAGGAAAATTAAGAGGTAATCAGTCTTTTGCTCCACAGATGCCAAACTGCCTACTAATCTAGAGGTAAAATACTTTTTTCACACGCTGTAGGGAAAACCTTTTCCTTCCTAGTTCTCAGAGCATGTGTTCAGCCTGCTTGACTATCTTCCTCACTAGCGCATCTTTCTTACATTCGTAGTGTTTTCCTAAACTCAGAGGTCCTCAGCCAAAATTATGTACAAGTCATTATGCATAATGCATTATGGCATGGAAACCTATCCCCAGAAAAATATGTTTTCATTTAAAGCTATCCCATAACCATGTGCTCCAAGTATAAAACCCTTTTGATTGTCTTTTCTCTAACTCATGATAGATTAATTAATCTGTCAAGAAGTATACACAAAACAAACCAAGGAAACTTACCCCCACTGGTCATAACTGTTAATGTCCCAGACAATTCCTTGAACAAATATCTTGTGCTCATACATGGCTATAAGCAGAAAGACATTTATCAATAAACTTGATCAGAAAGTCTTCATTAGCATTCAGAGATGAGAAATATATTTGCTTACCAATGATGGCTCCCAGGGTGAAGGGGTTGAGTTTTGTAAACATGATGGAATTAGTTGGTCGATTTCCCTCAAAGACCTTTCAAAACAAGAGTGACATTATCACCTAGTATGTTGTAACACTTCCATCAGAAAATTGCAGGTTTTATCTTCTTTAGAGTCCACGCTAGATTATTTGCATTAGCAGCAAATACAAGGTCCTGAAAGCTTTAAAGGCCTTCAACTATAAAATTGTATTATTCCCATGTTTTTCTACAAATACAGTGAAAAATGTGTCTCCAAGCACCATTGCTGGCTACTGTGGGCTACAAATAGTAACCCAAAAGTCACTAGCCCAGGGCAGTGCTGAGATAGCCCATGTTTCCTGGAACACCTCCAAGGCCTCAGAGCCAAAGTGCTGCTCAAAGCCTGTTCCAAGTGCCCTGCCAAGGTGCCATCAGTGCCACCCCGTCCCAGCTGCCCCCAGCAAAGCCCTCACTGCCACAGCACCTCCCAAGCCCTGGGTACCTTGTGGGGAAGGAGCTTCTCCAGAGCCTCTCCGCTCAGCCCAGCTGCCTGGAGTTCCTTGCGAGCCTCATCAGCCGTCTTCCCTTTCATCAAGGCCTCAGTCTGAGCAAGGAAGTTGGCCAGAAGGATCTAGCAGATAGAAATGAACACAAGTTCCATTTGCATAGCTGGTAACAGTGGTGCTTGAACCCACACCAAGACCTAGTCCAGACTAACACATCAGTTTTAACACTGTGGCAATGAAATATGCAGCTGTTTTAGGTATTGCTTCTTCCTTCAGAGTGCCAGGAGACTTCGTACTATTCTGAAGTACACGTATCCAAAGACAACCAGGACAGTTTTGCAGAATCCTGCTCCTCCTGCTGAAGCTGGCAGCAAGTCTCCTAATAGCACCAGAGGAGCCAGGACTTCACACAACCCTTTCACTGAGTATAATCTGTGATTTTCTCATGCCACACCATCTCACAGAAAGCCAGGTGCAAAGACTCAAACGTAACCACCTAACATGCATTTATTCATCCGTATGCCAGAAAAATCCCCACAGCTTACCATACACCAATCCCTACCAATGCAGTGCAAGGTTTTAACTTAGAGCTCCCTGTCAAAAGTTAGCCTGCAAATTTATCTGTGGTTTTGTCCTGCCTGAAGATACAGTATGTGTTTCACAGTCAAATTAAGCCTTTTCCCCCTTTTGTGAAGTCATACTCTGAATTTTCACCTGTATTTGCTCTTACTTAACAAAAAATTACTATTACACAACTCAAATAGCCCTTGCAATCTGAAATCATGACAAGACTGAAATTCAGTTAGTAAATACACTTTTTTTTTTAAGTATGCAGTAAATAGTTAACCTCAACATGTTTCCACCTTTGGAAGTTCAGAAAAAATCACAGTTCATTGAAAAATACTTAGTCAGATGATAAACTAAAAACTGGAAAGGTTAAAAAAAAATAAATCTGTGTAGAAGGCTATCACCCCAGCCAAACCATTAGATTCACCAAACTTTGTCCTAGAATTTAATACTTGAAAGCTTCAGAGGTGGTGTGACATCAGGTCTGAGAATTTGTTTCTTCCTACTCTCCAGGAACTACATTCCTTACAATTCTTCAAGGAATTTTAAATACTTAATTGCTCAACTCTTTCCAGCTTCAGCAGACCCACAGGAAACACCACTGAGCTGCCTCAAGCTGTCACTGCAATTGCCTCAAGAATAAACATACCACTGGCATTACATATAACTTGCAATTATAATTTGGTATTTTAAAATCTGTTGTGAATGATGACAGAGCTTTTGTGTATAGTTTCAAAGGGACATTTAGAAATATCACACAATGCAATATCAAGTAAGCTTCAGCACCTTGAGCCACAAGAAATACGGTGCCCTGACAAAGAACTTACCTTGTGATGCAAGCCATTTCTGATGGGGTGCTGGGTCTGCACTGGGATCAGGAAGTCACAGGGAATCATACGAGTTCCTGTTAAAAAAAAAAAAAACAAAGGCCAGGTAAATAACCCTGCATTAGGTAAGTTTTAGGAAACCTTTACTTTTCACCCTATTTTCAGAGTTACTGGCAGACTCGGTCATTTTTAAAAGCTTTATAGAAGAGCATTATTATTTGCAGCAGGGGGAAGTAACACACGGCTCAGTAGTTTCAGCTTTATCTCACAGTTAAAACATGCATCTTGTAGCTTTCACACGCCACTAATTAAAACCCCATAGCAATGTGATGCTAGGTTAGATAGGAGTCCAACCTCTAAATAAGAGCAAACTCTGATTTGTGCAGCTCTGCAGCCATCCAGACTTTAATTCCAGGACAAGGTATTGAACAGTTTATTTACCTTGGTGAATGAGCTGGTAGAAAGCATGCTGCCCATTGGTGCCAGGCTCTCCCCAAACAATAGGGCCAGTGCTGTAGTCCACACGAGAGCCTTTCTTGGTAATGTATTTGCCATTAGACTCCATATCACCCTAAAGAAGAGAAGGGCAGGGTCACTCTGAATCGGTACAGATTTCTATACATACTTCAACTGCAATAAATAGTGCTTGTTTATAGAAATTTTCTAAGCACCAGGGATACAGCCACTTAATTTACAGACATCAAGATAACAGAGGTATGAGGAAAAGGTCTTTAAGCGCAGAAATGAGGTGAAATCGATTCTTGGCACCAGCCTCTTTAGGCGACTGACTCGCATGAATGGAGGGCAGTTTATCTGACACACGCATCCAGGATGTGAACCAGGGCACTCTTATCTGCACTCGGCTGAAGCCGTGCTGCGCGAGCCCTACCTGCTGGAAGTAGGCGGCGAAGCGGTGCATGTACTGGTCGTAGGGCAGCAGGGCGTGGGTCTCACAGCCGTAGCAGTTGATGTACCACACCCCCAGCATGGCCAGCAGAACGGGCACGTTCTTTTCTAGAGGGGCAGTGTGGAAGTGATTATCCTGCATAACACAAAGGGAAGTTACACCTCTGATAGAGCAACTGGCATCCCTCCCAACTCCTACATAGTTTTTACTGTTGTGCTGATCCAGTGAGAGCTCCCCACTGTCATTTTAACATCATTGACGAGGACATGGGAGCTGAGCTTTAGAAATCAACCTGCCTTCTGTTTCCTTACAAACAGCTCAAAGAGGAACAAATCTGAAATGGGCATCCCACACTCACCATCCAGTGGGCTCCTGCAAGCAGACTCTCAAAGTTGTCAAAACCTAACAATGGAAAGAAAGAGGTCAGTTTGTATTTACTATTACAACTTAAACTTGATTTTGCTTAGAGACAACTGCAAAACAGTTCTGGTTCCTTGTACGCAGAAAGGCTCCCAGCTACTAACTGAGTTTAAAGCTGCACTTAGACTTCTCCTGAATTCTGCATCCTCTAAGTCAGACATTCACTTATGCTTAAAGCCTAGACTTCAGAACAAGTCCAACTTCATGAAACATAATTCAAAAACCTTTGCCTAAAATCCCCATTAAGGCAGAATGAGCAACTAGAAGGAAAACAGGCCTTTAATACAGAGCCTGCTTTGAGGCCACATAGTTTTTAGCAATTTTGAACACTTAATCACAGCCAGTGGGAGAGACACTCCCCCGCAAAAGAACAGGGCAAGGCTAGCCTTGCTAGCAGGGAGGGCACTGGGATTTTGGCAGGGATTTCTGCACTGGTGTAAGAGAAATAGCTCTAGAAAGATTCTGAAAGAAAAAGGCCCCTCCCTTCCCTGTTCTCTCACTTCACCTGAGCTTTCTTTGCTTTGTAGTTTGGGTATTTAAACCTCCATTCACTTTCCCAAATGAACAGTTTCACTAAGGCTAGCCTTTCCTGCAAAAACAGAAATCCTGATTCTTACATAAGAGTTGGGAGATGAAGTGTTAAAGCAGCAGCTTTACCTATGGTCAGAGGCCAGCTCTGGGAGCTGAGCAGTCTAAGAGGAAGAAGAGCAGATAGGCTGGCATGTCAGCAGTCAGCACCAAATCTGTCTGACAGCAGCAATGAACAGTTTATTGCAGACAAAACAGTAAGTGCCTGATTTGTTTATTTTGCTCTTACAATAGATTTTTCTACACATGAAGACCACATGAAGACCCCTATTCATATAATTCCAAAAAACACCAAGCCCCATGTTATTCTTCTAACCCCAGTCTAAGGGAATTCTAGCTTTTGCCTAGAAAGCTAGAATTATAACTTCAGACTTTAAACATCTGAAAGCAGTGATGAGGTAACAAATGTAATTATCAGGCCCTACAGCCTAGACAAAGTACTGGGAACAACATGAATCAGCAGAAGGACACAGTTAAGAATGTTAAACAGAGCTCATATGCAGAACCAGAGACAGGACTTGGGTTTTTCAGCACGCACATCCAACCACTCAGACTATGCAGGTAAACAGTACTTGCCCCACATCTGATTCACAATCCACTACTGTTAATGCACACCCCATAGTTACATTCCTGAAGCAAACAGAGCAATTCTTGGCATGGTGGCATCACAAGAATACCTACCAATATGCAGGGCAATGGAGAGACCAATGGCAGACCAGAGGGAGTAGCGGCCACCAACCCACTGCAAACAAGAGATGGTTGAGATAGAGAAGTGCAAGGCTTTTACATTCAAGCTGTTAGAAAACAGCAGCATATGTTTAGACTGTTCCCAGCAAAATCAACACCCTTTCTGGTGACAGTTCACTGTATATATCTGGCGTAGTCAAGGGAACCTGCACTTTTACAGTGCACCCTAACAAATGCCTTTTTTGAGAGTCTGAAGTTATCCTACTTGTCCAATTTTTATAACATCTCTTAAGTAGATAGCTTGGTTCCAGTTCATTTCCAAATCCCAAATTTGCAGCTTGTATAACTGCTCTCATAATATCACCCCTCTACAGGGAAAGCCTGTTTCAGCAAAATTCTGACACTTGGGAAAGGTAGCATTCCAAAGAACTTCTGAACAGCGGGTCCTTCGTCAGGCCATTAGTCAATGAGACATACCAATCTGTTTCTAATTAAGTATAAAGGACCAAGACTAAGGGCAGTATACTTAAAATATGCATCTGCTAGAAAGTCTCCCATCAGGCTCCCATTTCTGACATCTGACCTTTACCAGGCCTAGGTTATACACCATAGACACCAACAGGCAAATGTCACAGCTTATAATAACTACTTGAATAGAGTAATAAGCCAGACTATCTGCTGTTACTCAACAGCTCATTGGACATCTAAGAACACAGAACACTCCTCTTCAGACCTTTGATGGGAAGACTTTAACAGAATGGGCAAGAGTTCTTAATTTGCCTTTAGTTAAGGGTTTCCAGTTATTTCAGTGCACTGAATACAGCTCCTATCATTTAGGAGTTGCTGCTTTAGAAACTGCTTAGCAGTTTCCAGACATTTAGTTGGAATCCTCTTACTTGCTTCAGAAAAAACTAACAGCTACCATCTACCACATATCAGACATTTACTTACATCCCAAAACTCAAACATGTTCTCTGGGTCAATTCCAAAGTCTTTAACTTTAGGCTAAAATAAACATGAAAAAAAACACCATAAGTAAAACCAGAAGTCAAAAAGCTTTAAACCAAGCAAGCAAATACAAGTTTAGTGTCTATTAAATAAACAATCTGACAACCACATCTAATTTTAAAAAAATGCATAGCAGCCATCTCAAAAATTACATTTCCAGAAATAACTATCATTATTCACTATTACAAATCAATGACATACATTCTTTTTCTGATTAATCTAGGTGGCCATATAGTTAAAGCTGGCCTGACATTCAGTTTACATTTACCAGAACTGTAATATCAGTCCCTGACAGCCTGCCAATGACTGCAGTGTTCTTCTAACTGCTGCCAGTCTCTCTGCTTCATACTTTTGCAGGAAGTACCACATCAGAGTGTGCTCATCATAAGTATTTTTCAAACTGCCTGCACCATTTCAGCTCTTACCTGGAGTTCAGAATAACATTTGTTTATGTAACTCTATTCACACACAACTTAGGCAATTAGAAGTAGCACCCATTAATAAAAAGTCATTTCAAGCACAAGAGCTCTTGATTTCAGATTTAAAATTCTAGCAGAAAAAGCACACATCTCTAATCAAAGTCCAGTCTTGGTACAGTTCAATATTCTAGAAGTGTTTCGGTTACTTTAAGTAGAAAAAGGCTTTCCTTCAAGAGGAATGCTAAAATTTGATATTCAAGCATAAGGACAGGCTTCCTTACTAGATTTTAAGGTAAGGCTGCCTTAAAGGTACACAGGAAAAATTAACTAGATTGACTATACTTACAGCATTGGTAGACAAGGCAACAAAATGCTTGGCCACAGCTGAAGGCTTAATAAAGATAAACACATGGTTAGCTCTAGAATCTTAACTATTTTCATTTCTGGTTATAAAGCTGATCTGCTACCATTTAAACAACATGCTGTTGACTGTTATCAGTTGTTATTAATTTGAAAACATCTTATTCACATTCAGTGTGGGATTTGGCAGCATACCCGAAGAACATTCTGAGGATATTCCCATCAAGCCCTCCAGCAGCATTCCCCCCAGAAAGGGGCACACCCTCTCCTTCAGAGTGTTACCAGCCTGGACACCACCACCACACCTCTGGAGCAGATGGAGTTCCATGTACACTCACTGCCCTTACAGCCAGGGGCAAAAAAACAAGACAACCAGAACTACTGATAAATGTCAAGCTCCAGATTCAGACTTCAGTCTTTCAGAAGGTATTCTGGTAAACAAACAATAGTCTGAACAGTAGTGTGTGGAGCAATTTCAAAGCCCACCTTTCACACAAAGCACAGCTACCCTGACTGGAACAGGTTATAGACTATAACCTGAACTGGTAGTAACTGCTTTTTTTCTTTAAGAGTTCGAAATAGGAGAGAATGAGCCAAATACAAGGTTTCTATTCATAGCACAGCCATCTGCCATAGAAGTGTCAGTGTATTGTTTCAACCATAGCTTCATTCCTGGTTTTTAAAAATTTGGCAACAATTTAAAGGTAGCACCACATACACCACTCTTGCATTTTCATTACCAGTAGTTCTACCAAATTATTTGTTAGCTCTAAAGCAAACACTACACTCTATTAACTAACAGGTAAGATTTAGAAAATAATGCACAAGAACCATTTATAATGAAAAACTAGTGGGTTATCACTTGGTTTGGACAAAATAGTCCATAATTACCAAAGCACTAAAATTATCCAAGTATATAATTTGCTGTGTTTGGGCAGTTAGTGGCCCTGCTCCAAAGCACACAGACTGACCAGGAAGGAATTGCACAAGAACTGCTGCACATCTCAGACTTACATCATTAGCAGCACGCAAGAACCACTCTTTGGCCGTTTCTGCATTGGTGATGGTTTCCTGTGTGGTGAAAGTCTGCACAGTGGAAAACAAGCAAGTAAGTAAAACAGTGTTCTTAAAACAGAAAAAACTTCAGGGTACTAAAGGATCACATGTTCAGATAAGCAGAGCAGAGTGATTCTAGATGCTCATAATACACAGCTGCTGCCAGATTACAGGAAAAAGCAAACTTATAAATCAAAAAAAACAATACTATAGCTAGATTTACCCATCTAGTTGTAAACTAGTATGTATCTGAAATTGGAATAGTTATTCCCCATCTCCTGCCTTCCACTCCCCAAACTGTTCTGCAAAACCTTGAGACTAAAGTAATCTACTTTAGTCTTTGAGTAAAAAAATTAAAAGTTTTATTGTTCAACTAAAACAACTAATTGAACATCTAAATAGGATAACCCAGCTGGACAGTCTTATTGTCCTTCAATTCCTACTTTTTCATGGAAGAACACTCATTTCTACCAAGACTCTTGACATAATTTTTCTTTTGCTGATTACAGGAAAGCATTTTCCTGCTTCATGAAGTATGCACAGAAGTTCAGTCATGCAGTTTTGCAAGTATCTACAACCATTCTGAATTATTCAGCCATCAAAATTTAGCTTTAAGGGTGAACACCAGATTCATCCTACTCTCATCCATCTCCAGAAAAATTTCATTATGAAACATAAGCCTGTTATGGAAAGAAAAAAATGCCATTCATCATCTTCCAAATATATCCAATTATCTAACTACAGTCTGGCAAGCAAACTCAAGTGTTACTCTTTTAATGTGGCAGCTTTCTAAGCCTTTGAACCGTGATCCCTGGACTCAATTATCCCAAGTGACCATTAGTATTACTTTGTGCAGTTTCCTTATTACTCCATAAGCTGTTGCTTGGCTGCAGCAGTGCCAAGATAAGATAATGAGCACTGTGCAGAGCATGGCAAGCATTGCACACATGTTCATTTGTTGCAGGTTGTCTCTGACCCAAGTTACATAACCATGAAGTCTGTGTCTATCTCTTTCCTCTGCTCAGACAGAAGCATTCCTCAGAGGGACAGGGCTGCTGGCAATTACTGCTTACAGAGTAAGTTCCTAGCAAGACTTAAAGGCAGTTATTCAGTCTGTAACCAGAAATAGGTGTCACCTTATGAAGTACCAGCAGACTATCTTTACCTCTAAGTAAGGCAGCTTAGTATTTATAGAGCTCAACTCAGCAGGTGAAGGTATTTTGTGACTACCCTATAAAATTGAGATACTTAAAGTACTTGCAATTCATTAATGCAAAAAACCAGAACACTTAACAAGTACACTGTGCTTAAAGGATCAAAAGTCCTTTAGGAATGAAATATCCAGAATTCCAAAGAAATAACTACACTGGATGCTACAATCCACCTACAGAGAAGTGCAAGAAAACAAACTTTTGTGAATAAAGCTAAAACTTGCATTGACTGAGAAATAAACCCCAGACAACATCCAATTGATCATGCATCTTATTTATGTTAAGCAATTCTCAGCACTTGACTTACAGATCCCCAAGCATTTCAGCAGCAAGACAACCTTGTACTGCAAGTTTAGAAAGAATCACAACAGGCCTGTTTAGGATAACCCACACTGATCTAGATATTCCTGCAGACAGCCCTCTCTTCTGACTGAATTCTTCACAGGCAGTACTCGTATCAGACATACCTTTGATGCAATGATGAAGAGAGTAGTGTCTGGTTTGAGTTCAGCCAGGGTTTTGGCTATATGAGTGCCATCAATGTTGGACACAAACCAAACACGAGGGCCACCCTTGGAATATGGTTTCAAGGCTTCAGTTACCATCAGAGGACCCTGGATAGAAGCCACAATTAGACTTTATCCTCACTGTAAGCATGTACACAAAGATTGTCAGGATGTACAGAAGTCAAGGACTCACCAAGTCAGAGCCACCAATCCCAATATTGACCACATCAGTGATTGCCTTTCCAGTGTAGCCTTTCCATTCACCACTACGGACCCTCTGTGGCACAAAAAAAAAAAAAACCAAACCAAAACAAAACAAAAAAAGCAATGACTGTTTTATACTTACACTGAAGCTACTGATGCTAACCCTGGAAACGGGCTTTGTTTTCAGGTATTGTTACAAAGAGCTACCAGAGAAAGCTTTCAAACCTCTAGACCTTAAAGCCTACACTCAGAGCTACCTTCTTAGCTAGACATTGCATTATGTCTAAGATAGAATTAAAAACACACAACATCAAATGCTTGATGAAATTGAAACTCTTCCCCTTCTGTGTGGACTGCTGTAGCATTTACGATGTTTGCTAAGGCAAGAGACATCTATCCAAAAACAAAAAAATCTTGGACATTAAACTATGTGCAACAAGTATTTGAACCTGAAGCATACTTCAAGTGTCTTTAAAAAGAGCTTCACTAACTAAACTGGAAGACAGCATGAATAAAACCACGGAGATAAGAGATTTACTGGCAAACCAAACATTCTGAAAGCTTTTCTCTTGCACGTATAATTTGCATTGGGATTCATTTCTGGGCTGCACCTTAACAGCACATTATACAAGCGCCTGCTGTACTCCTGTTTTTCAAGCATCACTGAAAGTTCCAAAACAAAATTACAATTATTCTATAACAAACTCTATGCTAAATTTTGTTGCCAAGTTTTGTCCATCATCTACCACCTACACATTTAATCTGTACTAATCACAGAAGTAATCTTTCTGATATCATGAGTACTTCCAAGTACATTCCCCAATTCTAAAGCAATTTTTCTACATAGCACTTAGTTATGCTGATATTTTCTCTCCTTCACTGCAAGTGTTTAAGCTTTTCATTTTTCCAAACAGAAAATCTACTTTTAGTAACAGCATTCCTGTAACCCATAGATAATATTGTCAGAGTCTTATATTCCCATCTGCTAAGTAAGTCAACTGAAACCAGCATCTTTGTTAATATTTTCAAAGAAATCGCTTAACATGATTTTTATTTTGCAGAGAAGATACATCTGCATGAAAGGGATTCACAGGTTCTGATAACTGAAACCATAGAGCAACCAAGAGGATGGCACCAGTGAAAACTCTTGTTTTGCACTACCAAAGCCTTATCAGCTAGAAGTTCTCTACAGGCAGACACCACAGAATATCCATGGCCATTCAATTCACAGCATATGAGGAAAGTACCAAATTCACACCAATTGGTGTCAGTTATTGTGGTTTTGGCATTTATCATTAAGAACAGAGTGCAAGCTTATTCTGCATAGGTTATAAGTATGGGTTGGCAGTGAAACAGGGCACTACCACTGGGGAAGACTCCTCACAACAGCAAAAAAAGCACATTCAGGTCCTCACAGCCTTGTCTAAAATGCATTAAAACTACCCAGGTGGGTATTCTGCAAACAGAATAGAATCAAAGTTATTTGACCTAAAACCAGAAGGTCCTTAAACTATTTAAACAGAGCATAATCAAACTGCAATTGAGCTGGGAACTTCTACTGCTCTCCTGATTTTACGCAAGTGTTAAGAGGCAATTTCTACCTGGTGCAGCCAATTAGTTGAAAAATTAGCAAGAAATAAAACAATATTTGAAAGATACTTAATGATTTACAAGACTTCCAAAGTACACACAAGATTACTGCTGAAAGAGCAAAATCTAGAAAGCCCATTAAAGAAAAGCCCAACTGGAAACAGGGGGGGGGGGAAAGAGAACCAGTAAAGTTAGCTCCAACTCCATGCTTGAGCCAGAATAATTGTAAACCTCAAAGAAGAACACAATAGTTCATGTGAACCAGTCTAAAATCAACACTTCACAAGCCACATGTGAGAACCTGCCTGGGTATAGAACAAATGCATAAAAAATAAGCTCTGGTAGTAAGCTCAGGTACTATACCTGACAGAAGTGTTTCATTTTGTCCAACACTTTGTTTACTTCTGGAACAACATCCTTCCCATCCACAAGGATTGGCACATTGGAGCGATTTCTCAGAGCAATGTGAAGCACAGCTCGATTCTGAAACAAGGGCAAAATATCAAGATGAAGCTCTTTCCAAATTACACCCCAGGGCCTCAGATGCCTCACCGGAAGGCAGTACAATCATCAAGACTTAAAAATCCTTTAGATTAACTGGGATTAGTATAGCAGTATTTTCAGAGTGTGCACACACAGCGGCAGCTACCTCAGTCACCCTCTCACTTCAGACTCAATGCAGGGGGGCTTACAACAGCACAATATGCAAAGTAGTAGTTGACTCGGGGGGAAAAAAAGGTTCAAAATCCCTTTAAAGGCACTTAGACTGAAATTCAGAATTCAGCAATATTCACAATGCAGTGATCTTTATTTTGGCATGCTTTAGGTATACAAAAATGAAATAATTTCTTATTGATGACAATACTAAAAAATCAATTACAACAAGCAGCTGAAGTTATTTTCTCAGGCATTTTCTCAATTATCCTAAGTAGCCTTTGTTTCTTCCTCCATTAAATAATTTAAACATTTGACAACAAAAGATACAATAACCACACCCCACTATCCATAGCCCACAATTAAATGTTGCCTGAACACTTGCACACCAAACATGTAGGTATGGTTGTGCTACAAGACAAAAATCTCTTAGCATGCACAATTTTTAGTGACTTCTTCACAGTTACACATAAGCCAAACCACCGAAACCTGGCCTGTGGTTCGGCTGTTTAAGAGCTTAACAGTTGTAATCCAGAATGAAGGAATTAGTCAATACTAACAAACAAATTTAAATTAAATTAGTCTGCTCTACCTCACTTTCTTACTACAATGAGAGGCATTGTGAGACAAAGACAACACAGACAATATAAACTGTGAGGTTATAACTTAAATATCAAATTCTAATCCAAAAGTCATGGAGCTTGTGGTTACTGACTTGGAATACAAAAACCCTCTTCTACTTGCTAATTGAAGTATACCCACTCAAATTTGGGGTGAACAGAGAAATTTTTTTTGCAGCACTCAGCAATGGAATAGTATTCGGTAAGTACTGTTTGCTGTCAGCTAGAAGGATGCTTTGCCCAATCAAGAGCAGGCCTACTTGACCTGATCTCTATGGTTCAGCAGAAGTATTCTCTGAACACCATGCAGGCTATGAAGACTGTCCCATGATGAGTGGTCAGATGAGTTACCTTGTAATGCTCTTTGTACCATATCAAGCACCAAGTTTTACCTTGTCTGGGACAAACACCTGGCAGTGACACACATGGGTGCATTATAAAGAACTTCCACATAAGCACTCAATATGCAGCCAATGCCTGCAGCACCAAATACAGACAAGTCTAAAATACTTCAGACAAATATCCAAAGAATGTTCTAAAGTAGATCAAGAGCAGTGGACAAGTCAGTTCTTGCCATCAAGAAGCTCCCTTTGTCTTACTGCTTTAGGTTTACTCATGCTGTTTGAGAGCATCCTGCTTAACATCTCACCATTTCACACTGTTCACATGCTACTGCTCCAGAGCCAAATCAACCTGATTTGATATTCTATACAAACAGAAAAATTAGGCAAACTCCATCTAAATCAACGTCTGAATTGGAAAGAAGTAACTGAGAAACAGCCTGATAAGAGGTGTTTCTAGACTTACAAGATACCTGAAGTGGTGTCAAGACAGTAGGAAAAGAGGGAGCTAGCAGCAGAAACCGAACATGTTAGCATTTGATATTGTGTTTAGGTGCTTTCTGTGAAAGCTGCACCCTTCTGAGACTTCAACTGCTACACCTGCTCTCACCATATAGCGAAGAGCTCCATCATATGTAGTCAGAAATGGGCAGTGACAGGCAGTACCAGACAAAACAACTCTCCAGACAGATTTAAGACTCCTCACCCTCTTTCCCTGCTTTCTTCAGTAGCTGTATTTGCAAATTGAAGGCATTAACACAGAAGGAACTGGAACCATTCCTCTAGTGAAACCGTATGTTTCTGTGTGTCTTCTTACAAACATGAATCATTCACAAACAATATGATGTCCAAGAGCTGAGTTAATTTAAGCAAACAGCTTGTGCAATAGCTAAATCATTCAATAGCCAAGTCAAAGGAAATACTGGTTTCTCTGAATTTGCCTCAAACATACTAAGTAGCCTTGATTTTCAATGCAGATTAATCAAACTCACTGTACTGTTGAGTTCCCAGTTTTCATCCTATTTTTAATATCAGAAAAAGTACAGTTGGCTTTCTATATGTTTTAGTAAAGATTTTACCATAACTACAACCTTCAGATTTACAAAAAGAAGGTATTCATCCTCCTACTGAAATACATAGCTGATTTCCCAAGACTGTTTATAGTCTTAACTGTTAAATGTACCCAAAGACAAGCAGCATCACAGCTGAAAGCAGGTGGTCTTACACAATCCTCCCTCACACCCTCTAGGCAGTTTACTAAGCTTTATGAACACTAATGGCAGGCAAAAGCATGTAAGGGATACCTAGAATGCAATACTCTGCTCCATGCCCTTTTCAAGGTCTAACTCTTCTTTCTCCCCACAAAAGAGGGAAGAGAAGAAAAAAAACCCACCAAAATCTAAAATAAGATGTACTGAAGGAGGTTTTATTAGTAAGAGCTGTAAAATGTCCTCTAAGTAGTGCAGCAAACATCACAACCACTCAGGATTTCAAAGGGGTAGTTAAACTAAGTTTTTTTCAAGACTCTGCTTACACAGATGAACACCAATAATACACAGGCACAACTAAAGTAGAAAGAACCATGGACAGAAATAGCCTTACCTCAGTGAAGTTGATCTTCTCTCCACTAAACATGCGCTCTCTGGCACTTTCCACACCCCTCGACTTTGCCTGAGAAAGGTAAATATAGATTCCTCTTAAAATAGTGGAAGTCAAGAAGACATGCATTATGAAGGTCCAGCTACATTTAAGAGTATGAACACTGAACACAAGACAGAGAAACAAATTATGATAGATTTAAAAGATCAACTAGATTCTAGGTTGAAAAAATTGTCTCTCCTTTTTAAAAGGAGGTCTTTCAACACAGATGTGCATTGAAAAACAGCTTTGTAACTCGGGGTTAGATGACAATGCAAGAACTTGCATCCTGCCAAGACTTATAAACAGATGCCTTTTACCTTGTATGTTAGCTAATGTCTATAAACAGTGCTAGAATATTGAGTTGCAGCTAAAAACTTTTGTTTATTAATGCAAGAGTTTCAATAGTTACCAGTTCCATCAGCATTTTCATCACTTCTTCTGTAACAAGGTTCTTGGAGTAATCCAGTAAGATATCCCCATGGTCAGTATTCAAGGTCAAGCTGTTAAAATCAACAGGTTGTTTAATTGCACATTCCCGAGGGGTTTTAATCAAGACAACGGTAACTTCACTATAGATTAGAAAATAACAGGAATCCTAATTAGACTGAGTTAGTAAAGAAGATATGAGTGACCAATTTCCCCAACAAGTTTCATGAAATGACTTTTTTTGAAAACCATGTTTTTCAACAATCTGAATTAGTGTCCACTTTCTGCTTTTGAAAACCCAAATACAATGAAGTATATTTGACACATAGTTGGACAATCACATACTGTTTCCATTGAGCCACCAGCATTCTCTAACAATAATTAGCTTTTTCCTTATGTATTACCAGTAAAGCGTTTGTCACATTCTTCTGCTGCTGAAAAATTAAACTGTCTTCCTATAGGTCCTGTCATTCTTTCATACAGAGTCTTGAACAAGTCTAATTAAAAAAAACTATACAACATCATGAACAGAAACATTGTCAACCAATACGCAGAATTAAAGCCCATTTGTTCGTGGTTTACTCTAGCAGTCCTCATCAAGTCAGTGGAGGTGTCCAAATTACTTAATAAGTGATCTGCAAGCTACAGCCTAATCCTTCAGAACACAGGCACCTGTAAGTTCACATCAGAGGAAACAGAAATGGTAGCCCAGCAGAAACCAAGTGAGCCCATTTGTAATTACTATCCTTGTACCTATGTCATAGGTTCTATAGTTCCTCTAGTCCTTTACAATATTGGTTTTTTTATCAATTTCTTCTCTGCAATAACTTCCAAACAAATTTATACAATTTCTCTAACTGAAGAGCTGAATTCTGTAAGTAAGGCTTGGATAAAAGCACATTTTACTCTCCCTGTTGCTCCACACAACCCTCACAGGAAATAGTAGCCACCTAAATCCTCAGTGTTTCTGCCTTGTTCACTGTCTCATCTGCTTTTTCTTTCTCAATACCTGAACACAGAAACATATTCTTATTTTAGCCACTACATATGCCAGAGACTTCACAGGGACACGCAACAGCATAATTGTTATTCATACACAACATGACAGAGCAGGCAAGACTCTTCAAAGGAAGAATGGAGCTGAACTTGCAATAACAGTAAAAACCAGCAAGGCCTTAACATTTCAGTGGTTTCACTTACTGTTAACTTCATTAACTGTTCATTAACAGTAACATCATTTTTGTGGTCTTAAAGTAAAGAGGTGAATAAGGAAAGGAAGGCAGCTTCAAGCACAGTCTTAGGACCATGTTTCTTTAATACATGAGAACACAGACAAGCAAGGAAAAGCAGTATCAGGGCTGTTAAGCACCCTTCCCTTCAGCAGGCTCCTGAAACCCTGACCATCCAGCACTAGGACCCCTGGGATATGGCTAGTTAATGGAAAGACTGGACCTACCACAATTGTAACTTGGATACAGCACAGAAAAAAATAAGAACAAGTCTTTGATATTTGATGCAATTTACTTACAGACATCTCAGATTTGAGCACATTTCACTAATGATACAAGAAGACCATTAGCATACTAATACTTTTCCAGTTTAGAGAAGCAGAACTCTTGAAATTCTCATTCTATATTAAACTGCAGAGGACAGCTTCTCCCCATGTTCTGTCCACAAAGCAAAGGATTCCATGTTTACCTGACATGTCTTCCACCTACAACTCATTATGTCACATATATTAATGAAATCAATCTCACTAGACCTAGAAGACAAAATATCTCATGAAATTATGGCTGGATTCAAGCCACTGTTTATTTGATGAAACTGCAGAAATGTGCTACCCAAGACTTTTCAGGCAAACCCAAATCAAGTAATAGTTACCAGATTTAACTTCCCACACACAAGGTGGAGCACACTGTGTACAATGTAATCCTGTGTTGAGCCCTTTTCACAAGGGATCCATCCACCCTTTAAGAGCAGCCCCAAAGCCTGCAGCTGAGCTGTATTCTGCCCAAGTGCCCACTCTGCAATGCAGCAGCTCGTGGCAGTGCTGCTCAGGGTGGACAAGAGCCTTGTCACGTAAGCCACAGCCACTTCTAAGTGATGCAGCCCTTAACCTGCAGCATCTCAATGATTTCATCTCCCATCACATTTTCCATTTACACTGGTGGCTCCTATCCTTGATAATGGAGTGTCAGCAGGAGTGCCTTCTTGCACTTGCTATCTGCATCAGGAGTACATACCTTTGACAACAGCCAGGTATGTCTTACCTGCTGAGTTTTATGATGGCAGCATCATATCTGTCCTAACTCTTTCAAAACCAGCAGTTCCCAGTGAACAACCCATGCTGATAAAAGTTCCAGTTCCTACCCGACCTTACCACACCACCTTGGGTGGTTAAGAAGGCAAAGATCTCAGAGGTGTGACTACACTCCTTATCAGGAGAACAGGATGTGCAAATTCTGAACTAGGAAAAAAAGGACAAAAGCAAGAAAGGATCTTCTGCACATATACACTTGATATGACGTAGTGAGTGAATGTAAGGCTCTTAAAATATTAAATAGATACTTGTGCCCAGATATAAAATATACCTATTAGAAACTATTCACACCAGTCTGAAATGCCTCCAGAACCAGCATCAGGAAGCACTTTCACCCGAGTCAATTCTTGTATTCCTTCTAAAGGAAGGGAGTCAATGATTTTACAACATCTAGCAGAACTGAAAGATATTCATAAATTTTAATTTATGAGGGAAGTTGCAAACTGCACAGAGCCATGCAGCCAAAGGACTACTTGGGTTTCCAACAGATTCTCCTGCTGATCTGGCTCAGAGTGGCCAGCACTGGTAAGAGTACCAGTGAAGCTGTCAGCTCTGTAATTGTACTTTGCTATGAGGAAGTTTTCCTAGACTAGAAAGAGACTGCTTATCAGGAAACAGGACTGAAATAATTAAAATAAATAAAGGATTAAGATGAATTAAGTAATCTTAAAACACTTCAACTATTGACTTATGGGGCAGCACAAAAAGACATGAATTAGGGGACCTACTTGAAATAAATAACCTCAGTAAAGACCATTTCACCAAAAAAAACTTCTGGAGATAAGGAAAAGTTGCAATGAGAACTAAGTCTGTCACTGAGAATGTAGCAGATTGAATAAGATCAATTTCTGAACAATATAAAAAGTCCTGTTAAAAGGGCCAAGTGAAGTCAGTACTCCAAAAATTTAGCATACTTTCTCCATCGAGGCAAATGATATTTTATCTCTCATATACTGATATGCAGGCCTTCAAATACAATCTCAAATTACAATGTAAGAATTTTTTAATGAGCTCAAAAAAGGGGAAAAAAATCCTCTAGGCAGGACGATAATGAAAAGCTTGTTGCACGCAACAAGTTTTATCACAACACTCTAGAACGGAGGCTCAGTTTATCTCTATTACTCAGGCTCACTTTAAAACTCAAATCTGGGATGCATCTCATAATATTAGACTTTTCTAACTACTGCTATAGTACAACCAGGTAACCGTACACGTGCCCTCTCAGCATGGTCTCCAGCCTACAAAAAATACACATCCCACTTCACAAGATGAAGGCGCTGAACGCTATCACGATGCTTCCACTTGTTACTTCCTCCTCCATGCGCTGCAAGGCATTTTCTGCAGCAGCGATGGCGTGAGGAGAGGGGGGGGGGGGGGGCAAAACCTCCTCACCAGCCCCGCTGCCCGTCTCAGGGCAGGGTCGTACGGGAGGAGTGGGCTCCCAGAGACGCGCGGCCCCTCGCGATTCTATCGCGGAGCTTATCATGACTAAGCACGGGGTGCGAGAAGCTGCGAATGCCGCCCCACAGTGCGGCTGTGCGAGCGCAGCAGGCGCTGTGCTGCCCGGCACGTACCCTGCTGCAAGGATGAGTCAAGGGCAGGCGGCGCGGCCGCCCCTCGGGGGCTGCGAGGAGCTCCCCCCGCCCCCGGCCCGGGCCCCCAGCGGCGCTGCCGGCCCATGTGCCCGGGCCGCCATCGGCCTCGCACCGCCCGGCGCGGCCCCGCCGCGGCGGGCACGGCAGCGCGGGTCGTGCACCACCCGCTCCCTGCCGGCCCCGCTGCCGCCCGGGGCGGGGAGCGAGCGGAGCGGGGCCACGCCGGCCCCGTCCGCCCGGGCCCGGCCATACCGCACCGCACCGCACCGCGCCCCTCCCGCCCAGCGCGGCCGCGGCCCCGGGCCTCGTACGCAGCAACAGCCCGGGAGCGGCAGCCCCCGGGGCCGCGGGGCCTCCGGTCTCACCTAAACTTCTGGAAGCGATCCTTGTCCGCCTCGAAGAGCTGCCTCAGGACGAGCTTGGAAGAGTTGGCCTTGTGCCACTCCACCAGCTTCTTGAAATGCGGGTCGCCGGACAGCGCCATGTCCGCGGGACTAGCAAGGAAAGCGGAATGAACTGAGCAAAGCGAATGGAGCGCTCACCGCCGCTTCCGCTTTTATAGCGGCTACGCGGCCTCCTGCGGCCGCCCCGCCCCGGCAGAGCCCGGCCCTGCCCGGCCCCCTCCCCTCCCTCCGCCGTGGGATTCCCTCCGTGCCGCGCCAGACGCGGAGGAGGGGCCGCAGGTCCCTGAGCAGGGGCGGTAGCGGCGGGCACCGGAGCCGGAGCCGAGCCTGAGGCCGGAGCTGGGGCCCAAGGAACGCGCAGCGCTCCCGGTTGTACCTCCCGTGTGGGGGAATCGCGGTGTCCCCGTCTCGGCACAGCGCTCCCGGGGGCCACTGCCCGCCCCCGGCTGTGTGCGGCCGCTGCTCGTGCGGGTGCACGGGGAAAATGGCGTCCCTTGTCGGGCTGGTTTTACCCCGGGGCTGGGAGGCGGCCTCAGCACCAGGTGGGGACAGGGCTGCGGGAAATCCGGGGTGCCGTCCTGTGTGCCAGCCCCCTGTCCGTGTCCCTGTGTGCCGGCCCCCTGTCCGTGTCCCTGTGTGCCAGCCCCCTGTCTGTGTCCCTGAGTGCCAGATCCCTTCCCGTGTCCCTGGGTGCCAGGCCCCTTCCCGTGTCCCTGGGTGCCCGATCCCTTCCCGTGTCCCTGGGTGCCCGGCCCCTTCCCGTGTCCCTGGGTGCCCGGCCCCTTCCCGTGTCCCTGGGTGCCAGGCCCCTTCCCGTGTCCCTGGGTGCCCGATCCCTTCCCGTGTCCCTGGGTGCCCGATCCCTTCCCGTGTCCCTGGGTGCCAGGCCCCTTCCCGTGTCCCTGGGTGCCAGATCCCTTCCCGTGTCCCTGGGTGCCCGATCCCTTCCCGTGTCCCTGGGTGCCAGGCCCCTTCCCGTGTCCCTG
Source organism: Cinclus cinclus (assembly GCF_963662255.1). NCBI lineage: Eukaryota > Metazoa > Chordata > Aves > Passeriformes > Cinclidae > Cinclus > Cinclus cinclus. The sequence continues at coordinate 18,901,948 of NC_085056.1, read as the reverse complement.
GGTGCCCGGCCCCTTCCCGTGTCCCTGGGTGCCCGGCCCCTTCCCGTGTCCCTGGGTGCCAGGCCCCTTCCCGTGTCCCTGGGTGCCAGATCCCTGTCCGTGTCCCTGGGTGCCCGATCCCTTCCCGTGTCCCTGGGTGCCCGGCCCCGTCCCGTGTCCCTGGGTGCCAGGCCCCTTCCCGTGTCCCTGGGTGCCAGATCCCTTCCCGTGTCCCTGGGTGCCCGATCCCTTCCCGTGTCCCTGGGTGCCAGGCCCCTTCCCGTGTCCCTGGGTGCCAGATCCCTGTCCGTGTCCCTGGGTGCCAGATCCCTTCCCGTGTCCCTGAGTGCCAGGCCCCTTCCCGTGTCCCTGGGTGCCCGGCCCCTTCCCGTGTCCCTGGGTGCCAGGCCCCTTCCCGTGTCCCTGGGTGCCAGATCCCTGTCCGTGTCCCTGGGTGCCAGATCCCTTCCCGTGTCCCTGAGTGCCAGATCCCTTCCCGTGTCCCTGGGTGCCAGGCCCCTTCCCGTGTCCCTGGGTGCCCGATCCCTTCCCGTGTCCCTGGGTGCCCGGCCCCGTCCCGTGTCCCTGGGTGCCAGATCCCTTCCCGTGTCCCTGGGTGCCCGATCCCTTCCCGTGTCCCTGAGTGCCAGGCCCCTTCCCGTGTCCCTGGGTGCCCGGCCCCTTCCCGTGTCCCTGGGTGCCAGATCCCTTCCCGTGTCCCTGGGTGCCAGATCCCTTCCCGTGTCCCTGAGTGCCAGATCCCTGTCCGTGTCCCTGGGTGCCCGGCCCCTTCCCGTGTCCCTGGGTGCCAGGCCCCTTCCCGTGTCCCTGGGTGCCCGGCCCCTTCCCGTGTCCCTGGGTGCCAGGCCCCTTCCCGTGTCCCTGGGTGCCAGATCCCTGTCCGTGTCCCTGGGTGCCAGATCCCTTCCCGTGTCCCTGGGTGCCAGATCCCTGTCCGTGTCCCTGAGTGCCAGATCCCTGTCCGTGTCCCTGGGTGCCAGATCCCTGTCCATGTCCCTGGGTGCCCGATCCCTTCCCGTGTCCCTGGGTGCCCGATCCCTTCCCGTGTCCCTGGGTGCCAGATCCCTGTCTGTGTCCCTGGGTGCCCGATCCCTGTCCGTGTCCCTGAGTGCCAGGCCCCTTCCCGTGTCCCTGGGTGCCAGATCCTTGTCCGTGTCCCTGGGTGCCAGATCCCTTCCCGTGTCCCTGGGTGCCCGATCCCTTCCCGTGTCCCTGGGTGCCAGATCCCTGTCTGTGTCCCTGGGTGCCAGGCCCCTTCCCGTGTCCCTGGGTGCCAGATCCCTGTCCGTGTCCCTGGGTGCCAGGCCCCTTCCCGTGTCCCTGGGTGCCCGATCCCTGTCCGTGTCCCTGGGTGCCAGGCCCCTTCCCGTGTCCCTGGGTGCCCGATCCCTTCCCGTGTCCCTGGGTGCCAGGCCCCTTCCCATGTCCCTGGGTGCCAGGCCCCTTCCCGTGTCCCTGGGTGCCCGATCCCTTCCCATGTCCCTGTGTGCCAGCCCCCTCTCCGTGTCCCTGTTGCCCTCATCCCTGCCTGCTGCCCTGTCCACCACACCTGGCTGAGCTCTGGGCAGGCCAGGGCAGGCAGAGCAGCAGCTGTGCCATCCTTGGGGGCAAAAGCTGTTCTGGGCATAAAGCAGGATGTTGTTTAAACAGGGGTGTATAAAGGAGTTTGTCAAATTCCGGAGATTGCATTCTGCAGCTTAGGGGAGCAAATCCCAGTGAAATAATGTTTTAATTACCTAAGTCCTTTTATGGACATGGGTCCAAATCGGAGTCACAGAGCATGAACTTGACTCGGAGCACTAAAATCACAGCCAAAGTCTTAATCTGAAGGTTCAGCCTCTTGTCCTTGCTGCAAAGCAAAAAATCATTTGTGATTGATCCTTAACAAAAGTCCTTCTATACCTCAGTCTCGTTTCTAAGGTTTGCTTTTTCAGACTTAAAAGAACTGTTTAATGGACCACAACATTTTTCTTCAGCAAAATAAATCTTAATCACTTGATATATTCTCAGGGTTTTTTTTTACATTTTTCGAGGCCGTTCTCAGCCTTGCCAGTCATAGGTTTGGATAACTTTGCCAAGACAAAGCTGCTTCTTTCATGCCACCCAAATCTACCTGGCCATTTCTCAGTGCATGTGGTTCCCTGCATGCCTTCATGTAAGGCAGGAAAATAAAATGACAAAAATTAAACTTCGGAGTTGATTCCATAGAGGAGAACACAAGTCCCCAGTAAGTCTTTAAGAAGACATATCATGCACACTGCCCTGTCACCTTTACATATTTTCCTTCCTATCCAAAACCTTTAGGATAAAACCGTGAATAATCAATCACAGACTCCTGTTCAGTAGGAACTGCAACCCAGTTGTAACCTGCGGTGCAAAGTTCTTGGGCTTAATAAATATTTCCTATTAGTCACAGGGAGGGAACAAACACCCTTTAAAAAAATGTTAATCTTACTGACAGTATTTGATATGCAGCCATGAAACATTCCTGACTCACCTGTCAGATTTTACTCAAATCAGGGGAAGCAGAACTCAGTAAAGTGTTCTTTCCACATCCCTATCAAATCCAGGAATCTTATACACACATTTTCCCAATCTTCTCTGCTCTTATTAGCAGCAGGCATTATTCTCAGAGCACTTTCTCCTCTTTCTACTGATCAGCCAAAGGCCTGCCACATTTACATAGTAAATTCTGTGGGTCCTCCCAGCTATCCTGTTGTTCTAAAAATGATGATGATGTCTCAATTTTTCATCAGCTTTTCCACCTTTATTATTTCAAAACTGGTCATTTCTATCCTGCCTTCCGCTGTAAAATTTGGATGGTGTCTGGGCTGTTAACTCTCTTCATGTTCAGGATTTCACAGACAGGTTACAAGACCTGCTAAAAGGTCTTTCAACAATTCTTAGTTCCTCATTCATTACTATACTTCTCTTTTCTGGCCGCTTTTCCACTTTCTTTCTAAACTACAGAGCCACATTAGCTTCTTACTATCTGGCCACAAGAATTGTTGTTATTGGAATAGTTCTTTCCCTTTTCATACAAAATATTAATCCTGTGGCCTTGTGCAGCACAACTGCTCAACTGTATGTCAGTCCAAGTCTGAATTTTAACTAATTCATTTTTGACTGAGACACATGTGTCAATTTTGTTTCCCCTTCCCTGTCTTCTTTTATCATAGTCCTTGCACTACTTGAATTATCTCAAAATTCTCCATATCTTAAACCTCAAAGATCTTCAAGTTTATCTAACCCAATCCCAAAGTAAACAGGATTTTGTTAACATTACATCTCAAGTCTGCAAGCAATCTGATCCTTAATTGTATCTGTGTAAGAATTTATAGGTTCAGGTAATCAGTAAGGTAATTGATAATCTATTGATTCTCGTTCACGGTAGGGACAAGCTGTGACATCCCAGCCTGGCTACCAATTTACCTTCTAGGACACTGATTTTGTTACCAATAACTAATATGCCTGCTGCTCAGATAATGTATATTCCATTCTCTTTCTTTTGTAACATTTTATTCTAAGATTTTGAGATATTCTTTCTCATTTCGATAACCTTAAATTATATAAATTGTTGTTCATTCATATTTTCTTTCCTTAGACTGCCTCCTTTGGTTCCAGCACTTTCTTATTTCTTCTCTTTTTCCCCTAGAATGCAGAGAGTTTGAGAGTTCAAACTATTCCTGCAGCAGACTATGCAAATTTTATAACATATGAGGAAGATAACCAGGCCAAGGTCCTGATTCTAGTTCTGAAAGAGCACAGGACAAGGTTTGCAGCAGTTCCAGGAACTGCTTGTCTCTCTGTAAGCTGTGCAGCAGCTGAGCACCACAGGGACAGCAAGGCCTTGTCCCCAGTGAAAGCACCAATTAATTCATTGTGGAGGTCCAGGGAAGGTTTGGGCTGGGTGTTCAGCAGTTGAGCCAGCTGTTCCTTTGACAGCTGAGAGCTGTCACACCGATTTCCCTCAGGATTAATTTTAAGGCAGCTCTGATGTAGATGGAAGTGGTAATATAAAGCAATCCCTTATCTCATGGAAGGCAGAGTGTGAACACTGTGGTGCTTCAGCTCCTGCAGGACAAGCCACTGAAACACATTCCCATTCCAGAAAAGGCCAAAGGCTTCCATAGCAAGGGGTGACACCCTTTGGGGCTGAGAAAGGGCATTTCAGTAAAGGATATTCTGTAATTGATGGAGATCAATTTTGTGCCGATAGGGTACAGTGGTGGATTTACCATTCCACAAATGACAGCTTCTATTAACAACAGCTGCACAATGACCTACTTATAAAAAAGACAAGTGAAAATTCCATTTTGGAAGACAGCTGCCTAGAAATTAATATTTCCAAATTAATGTGGATAGCCTAAATACTACTGCCTCAGGCACTTATGCCAGAAAGGTTAAGTAGCACGTTTAATAGATAATCTCTGTGATTAATTTATCAGAAAGAACCAAGTGGCTAATTTCCCCTAATTGAAATTTTCTGGCATGATAAAAAATTTTCATATATAATTCCACTTCCTTTTAAGTCCATTGTACTAACTTATTATACAAAAGCAAACAAAACTGTGGTCTCAAATTCTGCTTTCTTCTTCCAGTAATGGAACAAAATACTTGCATGGATACATAGAAAGTAATAGAATGGATTCTCCTGAGGACTGACAATAAAAAAGGGATCAAACATTCAAATCCAATCCCTGGTTTCAAAGACAAAAAAGGACCAGATTTGCAGAGCTCTGGGACAAACCTGGCTGCAGCTGGCTGTGGGGAGTTGGGTGGACTAGGGCTCACTGAGAGCACTTGGGAGGGATTGGAGCAGCTGTGGGGCAAAAGCACAGAGCAACCCCAGGTCAGGGGGCTGTGTCACTGCACCGACTCACAAATACTTGAGCTGCTGCTCTATACCTACATTTTAAAGTATTTCTAATCAAGTAAGTGTCCTGCATTTTCAAAGTTGGGATGTCTTGCAAGGAGAGGTGAAAGTGGTTATCTTTTTTGTTCTGCTTTTACTCAGAGTTAGGATTGAATGCTCAAGAGGCGGATTTCTTGTTCGGACTTGGTTGTTTATTAAATCTTAGTTAAAGTGCAGTGAGTTATTTAGTACTTCTAGCTATTAAGCCAAAAGTGAGAAAATGGAGGTGTATGTAGTTAGTTACAAGGTCTTTTAAAGGCTAACTATCCAGTTAAGAGCTAACATCTATATTATTTATACTTGTGACCCAATAACCAAACACTTGTGACCCACACCGTGGTACTTACTATACAATCTAAAAACTACTACCTGAAATCATGAAGAAGAAGGAACAAGAAGGAAGAAAGAGCCAACTCCCAAGAACTCCATCTTGTCCCATACCTATTACTATATTCTAAAACCCCAAATTCCAAACCCTTCACTATGTGAAATCACACACTTCTATTTAACTACACACCAGTGACTCTATCACTCAAATTTGTAAGTTTGAAACTCCCAGGCTTCAGGGTTCCAACAGAGAGGGAATATTTTTTTTGAGACTGTGATGTTCAGATACAAACTCCTCTTCAGATGTGGTCCAGAGGGAGCAAACTTTATGCTAAGCACAGATAGGAGGAAATTGCTCTGAATTTAACTTTGCTAGGTAAATCAGTTAGACAACGTGAGGGGTAAAAGAAAAGGGTACCTGGCGCATGAAACAGTGGAGGAAACTTGCAAAGGGAAAAGTCATATGGGTCTTATACAGAACAGAGAATAACAGTTACCCATTTCCTTTGGGCCACGCGGTGATTTGTGTGTGGAAAATGTCATGTACTGTAAGATCAATGTCTCCATTATATCCATGTTGCCATTTTTGTTCCCAGGCTTGTCTTTTCAGAATACTTTCAAAGTCTTTCTTGGTGGTCAGGAGATCAACCACAGGTGGTGCTAACTTTGGTTAAGGCTCCCACTGCTCATTCTGACTGTATTGTGTTGCTTGTCCATTGTAATTAATTTCTGTATAAAATAATTGTTTGGTTCTAGTAACTGTGTGGTTCATATGGTCCTCATAAGGACTTTTGATTCATTAGATAAAAGAAAATTTTGTCATGCCCAGGTTTAGGAAAAATAGATATTGGTGGATCTTGTACAGTGTTCAGCACCTCCAGGACTTTGAATTCGCTGTCCAGGTGCTTGGCACTCGTGACACTTTCTGCAGAGCAGTTCCGTGTGGCAGTGCTGAGAAAGTGAACCTCGGCCCGGTTCTCTGACAGGTTCCTGGTGAGTCACTGGAACTGGGACTCCACACGCCCAATCCCAAGTCTTGCTCCACATCTTTCGTACTTAAAAGTACAGCTGTCGATCAGATTCGTGATAGGTAAACATGTCTTGGCTAGACATGTGTTTTTAACACGCTTTTTATCTATCTCAGGTTTTACAGGTTCTAAAACTCGTGCAGAGAAGTTCTGCAGATAACACTTTCTCTTTTCCCCCTCGGAGGGGTGGGGGATTCTTAAATATTCCTGTTACATACCTGCCGGTGCCCGCAGACTTTGCCCTGGGAAGCAGCTCCCGGTGTGGAGGAGGGTGTGAACAGTGCGAGCGGAGCTGGAGCCCCGGGCCCGCTGTCCGGCCCAGCCGTGCCCGGCAGCGCGGGGCAATTCCCGCCGGGAAAACGCCGCCTCCCGGGAGCGGCCGACGGGAATCGCTCCCAGGGAGCCGGGGGAGCTCGGGAGCGCCGAGTGCGGGAGCGCAGGGTGCGGAGTGTAGCGTGCGGGGATGTCGAGCGCGGGGCGCGGAGTGCGGGAGTGTGGAGGTGCGGTGTAGAGTGAGAGGTGCGGAGCGCGGGATGCGGGATGGGGAGCGCCGAACGTGGGATGCAGAGTGCGGGATGCAGAATCCTGAATGCGGGATGCAGAGTGCAGAGTGCGGGATGCGGAGTGCTGAATGCGGGATGCAGAGTGCGGGATGCGGAGTGCGGGATGCGGAGTGCGGGATGCGGAGTGCTGAATGCGGGGTGCAGAGTGCGGGATGCGGAGTGCTGAATGCGGGGTGCAGAGTGCGGGATGCGGAGTGCTGAATGCGGGGTGCAGAGTGCGGGATGCAGAGTGCGGGATGCGGAGTGCGGGATGCAGAGTGCTGAATGCGGGGTGCAGAGTGCGGGATGCGGAGTGCGGGATGCAGAGTGCTGAATGCGGGATGCAGAGTGCTGAATGAGGGATGCGGAGTGCTGAATGCGGGATGCAGAGTGCGGGATGCGGAGTGCTGAATGAGGGATGCGGAGTGCGGGATGCGGAGTGCTGGATGCGGGATGCAGGTGCAGAATTCGGGGCCGCTGCGTTGCTGTGCGGAGCGGGACCGAGAGATGGCGGTACCGCACCGAGAATTCAGCACCTGCTGTGGGGCCCACCCGGGAGCTGCCAAACAGTCCTGAAAAGGAATTCTGGACTTCCCTGCTTTCGCTGTTCACGTACGCGATGGTGCTTTTGGATGCCATCGGGGCGGCCCATCTGGTTACCCACGACAGGTAACGGGAGAATCCCTGGTTTCACTGGGAATTCTCTTAATAATAAACATTTTTTTAAAGATGTCACCCTTAAAATACTAGAGATTTGTCCAAAATATGAAATGATCTTTTTACATATATAAAACTCAATTTCTGAAGTGTGAAACTTTTTTTTTTTTTTTCAGTAAGACAGTGTGCTGATTTCAGCTGGGGTCGAGTTAATTTTTTCACAGTACGGGGCTATGTTTTGAATTTGCGCTCAGCACGGAACTGATAATATTGAAATGTTTTTGGTTTTGTTATAGCTGAGGTTACACACCTTTTCTACTTTTTGTAATGCCATGCTGGCAAGAAAGCTGGGGGTGCTTGGGAGGTTTGGGCCAGGACAGGTGACCCCAAGTGACCACAGGGATATCCCATGCCTTATGGCATCACTATTTGTAGGGGAGAAGAAGGAGGAAGGGAGTTTGGAGTGGTGGTGTTTGTCTGCCCAAGTCACAGTTCCAGGGGATGTGGCCCTGCTCTCCTGCAGGTGCTGAACCCCTGCCTCCCCATGGGAATTAATTCCTTGTTTTGCTTTGCCTGTGTGCACAGCTTTTGCTTTCCCTATTAAATTGTCTTTATCTCAACCCAGGAGTTCTCTCACTTTTCCCCTCCCCATTCTCTGTCTGATCCCACTGGTGAGAGGAGAGTGAGCCCTGCAAGGGGTTTGGGGGCTGCTGGGGTTAAACCATGATGGGCATCTTATCATAGAACCATGGAATCAGAGACTGCTGATTTGGGAGAGCCATGCAGTCCAACTCCTGGCCCTGCACAGACACCCCAACAATCCCAGCCTGGGCATTCTTCTTGCCCTTCTTGAAAATTGAGACAACCTTCGCCAGCTTCCAGACAGCTGGGACCTCTCCAGATTCCCAAGACTGCTCAAAAATCTTTCTTCTTTAACAGAATGATTATGTGGGCCAAACTCCCTGTAATACAGGCAGGTTAAGAACGTAAATTCTACTATTGTGGGGGGAAAAAATCCAATTCTGAGTAATAGAGACATTTTCTATCAGTTTCTCCTTATTACAGATAGCTTCTCATCTCTGGAAAAGGGAGCCACAGTAGAAATGAGCTTTAAACCATGTTTTAATTGCCATTCTGAAAAAAGGTAATGGCTACTAAAGTTTAAAACACAGGTAGGAAATGGGCTAACTTTCAGAGCAACATAAAATTGTCCAACTGGAGCTTTTAAATCTTATATATAAGATTATTATGTAGGAATTATACTAGCAATTAGGAATACTAGCAATACAATTATTATATAGGAATCTTATATATAAGGATTATATTATATATTCCTTACATTGTATATTCCTTATATAGGAATCTTATATATAAGATTATTATATAGGACTTATACTAACAATTGTTCTAAATAAAATAATAGCTCTCTGTGATTTAGTATTTTTATCACTGATTTAGAAAAAGGCAAAATTTGGCAAAGGAGCAGCAAAATCTGTAGATGACAGGTTATTTAAGTGAGAGTTAGAGAGGCCCAGAAAGAATTTCAAAAGACCCAGCTGGATAGCATCACCTGGGCAGGCTGATGGCACACAAAACTGAAATTTGTTAAGTACAAAGTGTTGAGCTATGGAAGTGAAGGAGTTTCTTGTATGATTCATTCTTATCAAGGGTCCCAACTTAGAGAGCAGACTGTCATGTTTAGCTGTGGTCAAAACAAGTAAACAAAATGTTGGTGTGCATAGAAAATGATAATTTTAAATTGAAGAATGTTAGATAAATCAGTATTTTCATATGGAAAGGAGTGTAATGATATGAGCTCAAAGATCTCAATAAAGGATACCTCAAGGTTAGGTGAAATTAATAAAAGAATGAGAAGAATGACCTGGGCAAGGGGAAAGGCAAACTGAAAGATGTTTGGTTTTTACCCTAAAAATGAATCAGGCATGAAAGGCCTTGATTAAAAAAAAAAAAAAAAATTGCAGTGTATTACAGGACAGGTAGATCTTGAACCTCACTTCTTGCTGTCTTGTAACAGGAAACTAGGGAAAATCTGTTGCAAAATGCAAAAATAACAATAATAATATAAGCATTATAATAATATAAACATATGAACATATGAACATTGTAATTATATTACAAAACCTAGTTGTTCAGAACAATCATTGAGATCAACAGTTTCACGAGATTCAAAAGAGTTTCAGTAGCTAAATTGTTACCAGTAGGACTGGAAAGCAGTGATTTCTTTGACAAAAAACTTGTGGGAAGTACATAAAAATATCATGCTTAATGTTTTTACCATACAAACAGATTTAAGACTGAGATCTAATGGGTACAGCAGATTATTCTTTACCTACGGGTCTTCTTCATCTTCCCCCAAATCATCTGTTGGTGGCTTCCACTGGAAACAAAGCACGAGGCTGTGTGTGCTCCAGTGAACAAATTCTGTACCCACACTGCACATTTCTGTTGTGAGGTGTGTATCGCAGTGATCATATCCTTTCATGTTACTGAAACCACAAACAGATTGAGATGCAATCCAATGGACCAAACAGTGGCTTCCCAATTTGCACATTATTTACCCTAAATTATAAGAACAGGCAGCTTCCTGGGGAAACAAAATTACTTAAAGTGATGCAAACCTTTACATTTCTGCAGAACAGCCAAAAATGTCTCTATTCTTTCCTGCAGCATGGAACTTATTCAAACCCTTAAGAATACTACCTAGCTTCTTAACTGGCAAATTTGGGCTCCCAAATACCCAACACAAGGCTTCAGGCTGCAGAAACATCCAGCTTTGGGTACTGCTGAAGTTGTTCAGTCTCTCCCAAAATTGTTGCTGTTCCTTTTGGGCTAACTTGACTGATGATCCATGGAGCTCACTACTGCATGAACAGTTAACATCTCTGTAAATACCTGATAGGAAACACACATGGAAGAGAACCCCAATCTCATTCTTTCCAAAAAACATAGTAATTTCATGCTTTGGTTATCAGCCCACAAAATGAATGTAATGATAACACTTTATGTGAATGGTAATGAGTTAATTAACATTTCTCAATGTCCTGGAACCTCAGATTAATAGTGCTCTGGAGTATAAAGACATAATATTATTTCATTGAGCATTTGTCATTTAAAAAGCTCTATGCCTAGAGCTTTAATCAATCTGTAAAGATGAGAGCAATTTCCTTTTTGTCACATTTAGGTCTTGTCTCTGCTAAGATGCATGTGTAGTTAAACCCTGCATTTCCTTGGAGAGGAGCACAGGTGCCACTGTTTATATGACTATGAAGGCAAACCCAGCACTAGAATCCTACACTTGAGAAAGTTGGCAGAATTATTTTAGGAACAATAATTCTATTATTTTATTAATTCATGACATAATTTATATAAGTATTTTAATATTTTAAATAGAAATATACTTTAAAATATTTATAATTATATAAATTATATAATTTCCCCCCTTAGTTTACAAATTGTGACAATAAATCGTTTCTATTAGCACAAAAAATATTTTCACTTAACTATTGTTTTGCTGAAGCTACCAAGTAACAGAATTGCTAAAATGTCTTTTTTTTTTTTTTTAACAAAGAGTGCTATTTTTTGTTAGATGAAATAATTACTGGCTACACGATATAAATCTCTTTTGGTAGCCCAGGAACACATTAATTTTGGGTACAATTCCTCTTTACAGGATTGATTTTAACCATTAGGAAATTAATTTATAATTTTCCATTATATCAGAAAGTAAGGGGATTCTTCTGAATAATAAGAACATAACCATGAATTTTCAGTAGCACTGCTACAGAAGGCAGAGCTTTTACTGGTGGTCAAGAACACTTATTTGAGTAGTGCAAAATCTCTTCAGATACATCCATGTGACTGGAGGCTAAAATTGCATGGTCAGTTAGTGGCTGTGGCACAGACATTGCCAGGGCAAGCCAGGCCCACTGACAGGTCCACTCCTTCAGAGGTATTTTTAGACACGACACAGAAACTTCATCTCCTGCAACCCGGTGTTTCTCCCCCTTTACAATAAAATTTTTACTTTTATTTCAAATGTTTGGAAGAAAAGCAACAGTGACTCCTCTGATTTTTTATCTCATTTCGTTTACAGTTTCAATTTACTAGTTGTCAGCCTGGCCCATTTAATATTAAAAGCTACTATTGCTGACTTCACTATGAAAATGAAGATAAATTCAGGAAGTGAAAGCAATAATTCTGCTCCTGATGCAAGAGCTAGGGAGCTTATTCAGTCCTAAGTGGTGACACAAGAAGGAGTCAAACCAGCAGGAGAAGGACTCATCTAAAAAGAAAGCAAGCAGCTATTTTGTTCATGCAGAAGGGTAGTAAAGCTGTTAAAATATGTGTACTTTTAGGCTGTAAAAGCAGAATTTCGCCTTGTCCAAGCCAGGTTTGCAGGTCTGTGATCCAGCTGTTCTGGTCTTGTTTTCATGAGGTGACTCCACCAGTTGGGGAAATGGGGTTCTGCTGAAAACAATGGGGAATTCATTCTGTTGCTAATAGAACTACATCAGTTCCTATGACTATTACTTTTTCAAGTAATTGTTATATTTATGATTTGTTGTATTAGCATTAATTAAATATTAATCATTGTAATTATGCATAATTATATACTTATTACACATTGTACTGATTTTGCACATATACTATAAAATAGAGAGTAAAGATCTTATAACATGCTGTTGAGATTAAATGCTACATCTTTTCAGATTAGAGGTATTTTTCACGAAGGAAATGCTTTGATACAGACATTTCAGTTACTTTGGTTTCTAGAAAAATAATTTTTTTGCAGTCATACAGCCTGATCTTCTCAGCCAAATTTAACACAAAGATGTGAAATTTAATTTTGCGCACATTTAAAAAGCAGCACAACTAAACTCCCGGAATATATTCCTTATCCTACACTCACTTCTCTAAATGTCCCTCACTGCTGCAGTGAATAGAAAACACATCTGAGGACGTGGAATTTGCAGCACCAAACAGGAGGTGACTTTAACTGTTTTGGTCACGTGCATATTAATTCAAAGTTCTGGCAAATTCTCCATGTGTGATATTTCAACTGCAAGTCGGGTCCCTGAAGGGAAGCAAAGACAGCTTTGAAGAACTCCTCACACGCAGTTCTTGGCAGCTGACCCACTAAAGCAGAGCTCTGAGCTTGGCCTTCGCACCACTCCCATTTCTGCAAGTGGTTTCCTTCCTCCTCTCTTGGTGGGGCTCCTGCTGGGAATATGACCCACATCACTGGAATAGACAGGGATGTGCCAGCCTGCATCTGCTGCAAAACAGACTAAAAATACCCCCAACTGGACAGTGTCATTTGGTGCACGGCAGCACAAAGCCTGGGAATGAAAACCGGGCTGTCAGCAGAGATAAATGATGGTTCAGCTGCATGCCAAACAAATCTCAGGGTCTTGTCCAGAAACAACCGTCTGATATTCTGTTATAAACTTAATGTCTCAAGATTTATTATCATTGCAATTTAATGAATTTGCATTAGTGAAAGCATAGTAAGAATGTCTCGCCCAAGTTTGCTATTAATATTTTAAGAAATGAGCCCATCTTACAGCTTGTTTTAGTTCAAGGAAGTTCTCTGGAAATGTAGATTTTGTTCTGGAAGATGCTACCCTCAGGTTGGTATTTTTTACTCTGCTTATCAGATGAGCCTGATTCTTTTGCCAGTCTCTCTCTTTAAAAAACCCAGTTCTATAGATTACGTCTTTTCAAAAAGATCTACAAGTTACTGCTGTCCTTTCTACAGATTCTTTTTGAACTACCTGCTTGTTTGATTTTGCTTGTCTGTATTATCAGATGATTGAATTTAAAAGGCATGGTCATATAGGGGGCAAAAATTACTACACTGCAAATAACTGCAGGTTCTTAAATTACAGATACAACTTCATACCTTATCATTCATTATATTATCCAGTTTTTCAGGGGATAAACTCTCCACATATTTGCATCTTTGACGTCTTCAAATTCCTTTTGAATTGGATTTTGAGGATATTTACAAATATTATCATTAAATAAATAGCTGACCTTGAAACAACCTCCCACCTTCATTTTATGCAAAATGGGAGTGTAATTAGATACAGAATGGAATCATAGTAGCTGCAGCTCCTGGGGCTTCAGTGAGATCTATTGTGCAAATGGACCTCCCTGTAACACCAGCACCATGATTTTTAAAATCATTAAGAAAAAACATGATTGAAGCTTACAAACTTTGGCTAGTACTACTATAGTTATGGCTGAAAATCCCCCAATTACATGTATCCCATTGTACAGCTGGAGAAAAGAGCTTTACAATGATTTCTGTTCATATGTTTGCAGAAAAAAATGATTGCAGACTCTTAAAAACATAGGGTGTAAAACCACTACAGATTGAACTTCTTCCTTGTTATGTTCTGTGCTGGTTTGCCAATTCTGCATGCACAGAGACTATGAGAGAGTTCCAAAGTCTTAGGAGCTTGTTTTTTCTCAGGAGCCCACCACTCCTAGAGTTATAAGATGAAGCAAAACATGAAGTTGCCTGGAACTTGCAATCAGAAAGGCCTAAATTAGCCATTCTGAAGACAATCAGTGGGTTTTTAATCCATATGAGGAGAAAACCCCCATTCCTGCTAGGGTCATGTATGTCAAATATCCAAATCTGACTTTTCTGTGACCATCCATCCCTGGGATCAACCTCCATACAGAGGCAAGATTTTGTTGGTTTAAAACAGGAGTCAAGCTCATGTTTGTGAGCAATTATTCCAGGAAATAGCAAATCATGTTACCCCAACAAATCTATAGATTATTTATTCTCTAGAAACAGTATTAAGCAGATTGGGGGATACATGTGCATGTTTTAAATTTCAATTTAAGAGCAATACAGGAGAAGGCTTTCACTGTTTTTGTGACTGCTTATTGATTAGGTTTTTTATTTCCTATATGACTATACATTTCAATCTCTTTTCTTCTCCTTTTTCTTTTATGCTAAACCAAATGTTTATTAACTACATCACTGTGGCTGAAATATTTTCCAATTAAAAAGGAAGAAGAGCTTACCCTGTATGCTATTATTTATTGCCTTCTCATCTTCCAGCTCCTTAAATTACAGTGATCCTTGAGATCTGAATACATTGTGTTGACACTCACAACCACTATCAAAGCTCAACTTTGCAAGAATTATATAATACAATTTCCTTACTCTTAGATTTCCGAAAGAAAAAACTAACATATGAAAACTCAACACCAGAAAACAACTGATGTATAGAATTTGTATGGCCTCCGATCACTTAGTCTTATCTCCCTTATCTTTTAGTAACTGGTGGCTTGATGGGTGCCTAAAAGGATCTGAAATACATATATGTGACTTAGACTATCTTGAGTCATTACTGTGAAGTGAAAAAAAGATGCATCTATAGGCACTGTTCATCTTGTCCCTGAATTACTTAGCAGTGCACACACAAAGGAAGGCCTTCCTTCCCTCAGTTGTCACTTGCTACCATGGGGCTGTTGTCTCATGGTCCCCTGCGCTCACAGATGTGACAACTCACGCAAGAATTGCATAATTCATACGTGCAGTTCTGGTGGGACTGACGGCTTATTTGCTGCCTCTCACACCAGGCACAACTGTGATCTGATAGTCAGATACAGACTTGCTAGCTTATTCTACCTTCTTTTACAATATTGAAGTTGATTAGGCATCATGCAAAAGAGCTGGGAACCACAATTATCAATTTCAACCAAGCTACACACAATTTATATCGACAGATGAGTTGTGACCTTTGGAGCCCAACGACAACAGAGAGATGTGTATGTGCCTCTTGAAACAAGGAGGGCACAGAAATTGAGACAGGGGATGCAGAGAGCACTGTTAAGCAGTCACTCAGACATCAAGGACGTCTCTCTGCCTGGTGCAGCTGCAGGATCTCAGTTTTGTGTGATGCTAGAGAAATAACTTCTGGTAGCCCTTAATTTTCAACTATGGAATTTCTGGGCTGTGAAAAAGACAACAGCAGAGTGAACCATAACCCTTGTGAGATCTGCAGTGCAGGATATCTGTACCTAATAATGCAGCCACTTGGGTACCATTTTGCTAAGAAAGATTAGAGAACAAGCAAGCAAAAAAAAAAAAATGACTGGGCACTGTATCATCAACTTTAGTTTAGTGGTGAGGGGAGCGAGCTGCTCAAACCTGGTATCAGATGTGCTGAGGAGAGCCCAGCCCGCAGGAGGCTGATGATGCAAACAAACAACGTACACTCTTGGCAACAGCTACTGAGAAAGTATGAAGGCATTGGAAGCTGACTAAACAAATCAGGAACCTGAAACCAGCCAGTGAGGTCACCTGTGCTGGTGCCAGGGAGGTCACCTATGCTAGTTTTCCTGTTGGAGCCAGAGAAAAATGGTCCTCGGCCAATCAAGCACTGAGGGCTGCACTCTCCCATGGAAAACAGATGAGCCCGGGTTGCCAAGTTTTAGTAGGTAAGTCCCACTCTTCTCTGTCAGCATCCTGAATGCCTTCTCAAGCACAGGACAGACAGGTGGCCAAAGCTCTCTTGTGGCCAAAGATGGGCTCATGGGCATCTCCCATTTCGTGATGCCACCAGGAGAGCTGGCCTGGGTTGGACAGGACACCCAAGAGAGGCTCTGCATGGCAGGTATGGCAGGAGTCATTGAGGAAGGAAGAGTTGTCAGTCTCACTGCTTGTTCCTGTCAGTGGATTCCTGCCTTCCTGTAAGGAGGTTTCTTACAACCCACTCTCAGGCATAGATGGATCTATGATAAACAGTGAGACACTGAGCATTGCAGTAATTAATGAGGAATCTACTACACTTTTCTCTATGTTATCAAGTAATTCAGCAAAGTTCCATCCTTGAAATATTAACTTATATGTTTCCCCGTTATCCTTCTCTTCAAACTGCTTTCATAATTCCTTGTTTTCAATTACCAAATTACTCCTTAATTGGCAGTCTTCCACAATAAAAATCTATATAGGCTAAAGGTAATAACAGTACCACTAAGGCAGCTGAAATTTAGTTGCCTTTGCTACAGTGCCCTGACAAAAACTAAGTGAATGCAATAGCATTTGGGCCCCTATCCAGTCCCCCTTCAACAATCCCATGTTGCAGGAATTACCACATGGAAATGATTTAAAACTACCATTTGGGCTTCTTTCTAGACCACTTTAAATATTTATATATATTTATAAATATGTATTGTTTTTGTGTATTTATACTAACATAAGTTAAATAAAATTTACCATTCTTATGGTAAAACGTTTAGACTGTTAAAATAGCAATTATAGACTGTTAAAATAGCAATTTTATATCCAATATAAGGCACTTACTAAAAAAGTAGAATTTTGTTATCTGAAACATACACAACACTTTAGTGGAATCAGTTGAACGAGGTCAAACAAACATAATTTGGTAGGCAGCCTCTAATTTCTAACATTCAGTAGAATGGACACTATTTTTCTATACCTGTTTATAAATGTTCTAGAATTAATTCTAAATTTTATTTCACTTCTTCCTAAATAGTATTTAGGCTCTGTAATATTAGAAATCATTAATACCATATTAATAAGTGGGGTCAGTTACATAGATTTACATTTTACTTTTTGTAAAACCTTACAGTGCCATATTACTTAAACGTCAAATTAAGTAGGAAAAAAAATAGTGTAGTTCTCATTCCAACATTTGCAGCATATCTATTTAAAACAATAAATTCTAAGTTCTAGTATGCCTGAATGTCAACAGTTCTTTTGTCTCACAAATATCCTCTCAGCGCCTCTGTGTTTGCAGCATACCTTGAACAGTTCTAAGGCAACTGCTAATTCCTTATTGACAAGAAATTCATGTTTGTTTGTTACTCATTAGAATGATTTTTTTAATAAAGATTTTCCAGTATCGAGATGGCCGTACAAACTATTTTACCACAGCTGGCTGAGAAGTACATTTTTGCGGTTTTGCAAGCTGATCCCTTTTTGTGAAAGTTTTCAAAATAACAAGCAAAATGAGATCCCAGACATCTGAATCACCAGACAGTCAAAAAGAATTATGCATATGTTTAAGCATTTGACTTCCTAAAGCAAAAATATGGCATGCCAGTGACCCCTTTGTGTGTGCAGTTGGGAGCAGCCCATTCCAGGCTGCAACAGGCAAAGCATTTATGTCAGAGCCTAGTCCTTCATTCAAGCCCTAATGGAAGTCAACTTTTTAAGCAGAACAACAATTTAAAACCAAACATATCTTCTTCTCTGGACCAGGGACACTGACTTTATAAATATCTGAAATTCTTCCACTGCCTGTAAACAAAAATGGACTGCAGGCAGTCATGATCATATGTCACCCTGACAAAACACTCTTACTCCTTGGCTACTTTTTGGAAAGGTTGTTTGCTGTCAATCAAGTCACAAGTTCTGCTTATAATAATGGTGATGACATCAGACCTGTAGAAGAGGAGATTAGTATGGGGAGGCTAAATATATAAACCAGAAGGTCATGGGACACAACCAGTGTCAGTTGAAGTCAGTGGCCTCCGTTCAGTTTGATCAAAACTAGAGTAATCCATGCAGGATTAAGAAGATAATATATTTCATATATGAATTCATTTTCCCTATAACCAGTATGGCTTGCAGCCTAGCATTTTTTAAAGTGACCTGGATCTTTGGTTTGTCCGACAAGAAAAGGTGATTATCCCTATTTTTATTTTCAGGTTGGCTTTTATAGTCAGCCGTGTTCAGTCTTTCCAGAGTGGGACTGGCCCTGTGGAGGTATGGAGCAGTGCTCCAGAGAGCACTGGGGGCTCTGCCCACGCCTGCTTTGCCAGTTGGTGCCGTTTCCAGAGGCTCTGGGCAAGAGGCCAGCTCGTGTGCTGAGCCTCAGGTTGGACACAACGGTGGGGCAGAGCACTGAGGCCATAAAGCACAGGTCAGCAGCTTTCCAAGAGGGCAAAAGGACTAAATTTAATTTGTCTGAAATGGGATTTTTGTTGTCCAGGGCTGCAGGACAAAAGGACTACTCTCACCCTGGCAGCTGGAATGGATGATTTGTGAAATGTATTTTTAGAAGTCCGATTTGCCTACACGTATGCCTGTATGCCTGCATTGTCTAACATGCAGGCAGCAGGAGTGGGTCAGGCTGTGGAACGAGGGCTGTGACACACTGTACAGCACACACACACACACACACACACACACACTGTACAGATTGTACAGCACACACACACACACAAACACACACTGTACAGCACACACACACACTGTACAGACTGTACAGCACACACACACACACAGAGTACAGACTGTACAGCACACACACACACACACTCACACACTGTACAGACTGTACAGACTGTACAGCACACACACACACACACTGTACAGCACACACACACACACACTCACACACTGTACAGACTGTACAGACTGTACAGCACACACACACACACTGTACAGCACACACACACACTGTACAGACTGTACAGCACACACACACACACACAGTGTACAGACTGTACAGCACACACACACACACACACACACACACACTGTACAGCACACACACACACACTGTACAGACTGTACAGACTGTACAGCGCACACACACACACACACACACTGTACAGACTGTACAGACTGTACAGCACACACACACTGTACAGCACACACACACACACACACACTGTACAGACTGTACAGCACACACACACACACACACACACACACTGTGCAGACTGTACAGCACACACACACACACACACACACACTGTACAGACTGTACAGCGCACACACACACACACTGTACAGACTGTACAGACTGTACAGCACACACACACACACTGTACAGCGCACACACACACACTGTACAGACTGTACAGCACACACACACTGTACAGCACACACACACACACTGTACAGACTGTACAGCACACACACACACACACACTGTACAGACTGTACAGACTGTACAGCACACACACACACACTGTACAGCACACACACACACACACACTGTACAGACTGTACAGACTGTACAGCACACACACACACACACACTGTACAGACTGTACAGCACACACACACACACACACAGTACAGACTGTACAGACTGTACAGCACACACACACACACACACACACACACAGTACAGACTGTACAGACTGTACAGCACACACACACACACTGTACAGCACACACACACACTGTACAGACTGTACAGCACACACACACACACACAGTGTACAGACTGTACAGCACACACACACACACACACACACACACACTGTACAGCACACACACACACACAGTACAGACTGTACAGACTGTACAGCACACACACACACACTGTACAGCACACACACACACTGTACAGACTGTACAGCACACACACACACACACACTGTACAGACTGTACAGCACACACACACACACACACAGTACAGACTGTACAGACTGTACAGCACACACACACACACACACACACACACAGTACAGACTGTACAGACTGTACAGCACACACACACACACTGTACAGCACACACACACACACTGTACAGACTGTACAGCACACACACACACACACACACACTGTACAGACTGTACAGACTGTACAGCACACACACACTGTACAGCACACACACACACACACACACACACTGTACAGACTGTACAGCACACACACACACACACACACACACTGTACAGACTGTACAGACTGTACAGCACACACACACTGTACAGCACACACACACACACACACACTGTACAGACTGTACAGCACACACACACACACACACACACACACTGTACAGACTGTACAGCACACACACACACACACACACTGTACAGGCTGTACAGCACAGCCCCAGCCAGAGCTGTGTGCCCACTGCTGCTCAACGCCAGGGCAGCGCTGCTGCTGTCCTCCTGCACTGCAACATGCTCTCAGCACAGCACTCACAGTAATTACTGACCACAAAGGCAAAAATCTCTGCTGATACAATAGGACGTTAGTGGTCAAGTCTGTTTCTGAAAATCACCATGGTTTTCCCTTTTCCAAAATGTATCTCCATGTGGTTAACAAAAACAACCTTTTGTGAATTAGGTTTTTCCTTTGACACACTCTTTAGGGATTATATTGCTAACGTTCATCCTCCTAATCTTATCCCACACCTTGCTGATAGGCATATCCTTATTAACATCTGCACATGGCTATTGTGCCCGTGCTGCTTTTTTCCCAAGCTAATGATTTCTTCCTCCTGCAGCCCATGACATTGAGTTACACTCATAATATGTTTCAAAGCTGCTTTCCTCTTTTTTAAACAACATTGCTACATTTTTTTTTAAAAATGTTCACTCATTTCCTTCCCTTCCTATTCAAGGGAGCTCTTGGAAGGCGCTTTTCACATACATGCAACATCAATGGGGGAAACATAAATATAACTGAATAAGTCTATTCTATGCTGATCTACATAGGACTTTGCTGAATAGTTAATCGTACTACCATCTTTCAAAATAGAATTCACAAAATATAAAAAATAGACTTCTCAGTATAAATATTGCATTGTAAGACCTCAGAAAATAATTGTAATGTACAGTGTCACAATAGATGCCTACACCACATATTTTCTAGCCCCGGAGAGTTTCCTCTTTATTCTGCATTGGTTATTATACACTCTGTTGAATTGCATGTTTTCATGCCCTGTTTATAACAGGAAGTGTGAACTTCCTATTTATTTCACAGTCTGTCTAAAATTCCTGCCATCTGGTAAGACATACTAACTTCAAGGCTACGATTCTTACAAGTCCTTTGTGCCTTTTTGCTCTCAATCTATAAATTTAATCTGCAGTAAATTTCAAATGAAATGTCTGTTCATTAGATAGTTATGTGCTAAAAGTTGTTATGCAGCATTGTAAAAACAACCCTTAGAACAATATGTAAATAAATCCAGGGATTCAGAATAAAAAATATGACTATTGTGTGTAACTCCACTGTTAGTGTTGACAGAACAAATTCCTGCGCACCCCCCTGAATATAATCAAATCAGTAGGATAACAAAAATAGGAGCGTATTCGGACACCTCCAGATAGCGTGAAAGAACACATTGGTGTATTGAACTGTAAGACTCAGTCTGTAGAACAGATTTCTGCCTGTGAACACCGTGCACTTTAGTCAGCATGGCTGGTGTAGTTTTGGGATCTCTCGGTAAAAGTGCATTTTGGTACAACAGGGAACGGGTGAAAGAGCTGTGGCGGTGTCAGCTCCCGCAGCAGCACTGGCCAGCTGTTGCCCAGGACAGGAGGGGCTGTGTCCTGTAAGCAGCACAGGACACTCTTCAGCTGGCCAGGAGCTGCAGGGGACGTGCCTTGGAGAGGAGAGGGGCCCTGGAGAGCAGAGCAGGCAGCAAGAGCCCAGCAGAGCCAGGCTTGCCGTGAGCCTGGCCTGGAGGGGACATGCAGGTCCCAACGCAAACCCGAGTGAGTGCAGAGTTTGTCTCGGCAGCTCCCGGGGTTTGTCTCCTCCCGCAGCGCTGCTCAGGCTGACACAGCCCCAACACTCCAGCTCCTCATGGGCTGCTCCAGATGGGCCACCCTGCTCCCCCTGGCCAGGAAAGATAAGCATCCCCAAAAATATACGTCTGTTTGTGTATGTTAACATCTCCCTCTTCATTCCTGAAAAAAAACTGAAAGAAAAAAAAAAAAGCTAGACCAAAAAAAGAAGCGACATTTTTTTTTAACTACTTTTAGGTCTTGCCTCAATATCTGTCCTGGAAAGAAGGGAAATTCATCCCAGTATTTTATTTTCTCTTCCCCTTCCTCTTCAGCCTCTTTTGACTTCCTTTACACTCAGTTTTTCCACTTCATAGCTATACCTTCTTCCAAACAAAACCTTGCTGAAACCCCCTCAGTCTTTTCACCTTTCTTTTTAAATCAATGTTTCAGCAACCATTTAGTTAAAAGCAGAAAAAAGGGTAAAAATTTATGACCTCCAGCCGTTTATTGTACTCCTCCAGTACAAAGAACACTCAACACCTCTTTCTCTCTGAAAGGAGTCAACAATAAGACAGCCTTCTGTTACCTTGTGTCTTTCCAAGTATTTCCCAGGTATCTCTTAATTTGAGGACTAAATTTACTAGGAAGAGACATGCTTAGTAGACATGCAAGAATCAGAGGAGTTCAGAGGAAAGGCACTGATGAGGAGCCTGGTCTGCCAGCAACCATCTGTTCTGGAGAAGGAAACAAAGCCACAGATCGCTCCTAGGCAGCTCCCCGCAGACGCTACTTGAGGACTTTTTCTAGCTTGTGGCTAGAAGGTGTCCAGTAAATTGACAATTTCACTTCTTCCCACAGAGTTTTCTGATTAGCAGCACTGAAATTACTGTTATTTTCACTTAATGAGTATCATATCCAAGTGTATGGGTTTTCTGGGGGGGAATTAGAGCCAGATGATTGTATGCTGAGCCCTGTGAGCAAAATTTTTGCTTACATGTATTTAAAAAAAAAAATACTCTCCTACTGCTACACATTACCTTATTTTCTAACTTTACTAGACATTTCTGTACAGTACTAAATGCTTGTTCCATTTAGAAGGTAAGATTCTAAATAAATAATGTAAATAAAAACCAATCACTTTTTACTAAGAAAGATAGGATTAACAGAAACTCTTTCTGTGGAAATAGATTTGAAAAGACACCATTTTGTACAGCAAACTTTTCTGTATAAAACCTGCATTAAGCCTGATAAGTAATATGAAACCAGTTTAAACTCTCACCCCAGACCAGGCCTATTTCTGAACCATTCCTAAAGCTGGTAGCACCGTGACAATTATGTCAAAGGGATCAGTTGGAGATGATGTTTGTGCGTTTTACTTAATTCCCAAATAAACGCATTGAACATCAGTATTGAATCCCGCAGTTTGTTCAGCAAGTGACTTTGGACAGAAAAGGAATACAGAACTTTGCAGGTGCCGCCGGCGATCTCCATCTCGAACAGCTCTCCTGAATCGACACACTGCATCTGACCCCGAAACAAAAGAGTGAGAACCTTCACAGTTTTGAGTTCATGTAAAATAGTCCCTGATTAATTAATCCCCTTCTCCATTTCTGTGCCTCCAGGCCGCCCCTCAGGCTCTTCGCTCCGCACCTGGGGCCAGTCCCGGGCGTTCCGCGGCCCGCCCGGACCCCGCGGTGCCGCCGCTGCCGACCCGACCCGACCCGACCCGTCCCGTCCCGTCCCGTCCCGTCCCGTCCCGTCCCGTCCCGTCCCGTCCCCGCTCCCCGCGGCCAGCACCGCCCGCCCGCTCCCGCCGCCCCTTCCCGCTGTCACTCGCGGCTCCGCCCGCCCCTCGCCGGCCCCTCCCCGGCCCCGGCGGAGCCGCCGCCGTTTCCGGAGCGCTCGGCGCGGGGCCCGGGGCTGTCGCGGGCAGGTGAGTGAACGCCGCGCCGACCCCGCCGAGCCCCGCGGCCCGGCCCGGCCCGGCCCCGCCCGGCCGAGCCCCGCAGCGCGGCCCGCGGGCCCGGCCGTGCGGGTCACAGGGCTGGCAGCGCACCGCGGCACCGGCGAGACGCGGCGCGGAGGGCGGCAGCGCCCGGAACGGCCCCTGGGCCGCTCGGGAGGCGCCGGCGTGGGCTGGGACCGGGAGGGGGAAGCCCCGACCGGGGGGAGGGGGCGCGGCGGTGCCCGGGACCGTGGCCGCGGCGCCGGGGGCAGCCCGGGGCGGTGTCGGGGCTGCGGCCGGCCCCCCCTTCCCCCTCCGTGACCCGTGTGCGGACAGCCCGGGCGGCGCGGCGGGGCCGGGACTGCGCCTGCGGGAATTCCTGCGCACCTTCCTGCTCCACGGTGACCCGGGGCGCCCGCCCGGCCCGGCCCCCGGCTCTGGGGCGGCCCCGCCGCGCGGCCTCTCCCGGGCGGCGCCGGCCGGAGCTCCCCGGGCAGCGGCGCCGCCCAAAGCCCGGCCGGGCTCGGGTCTGCCCGGGCCCCTCCGCGCCCCTCGGCCCGGGGCCTGCGGGCAGCGGCGTCCCCGGCCGCTGCAGGGGCTGCGTGCAGATTGCTCACCTGATGCGAGCTGCGAGTGCCGCTCGTTGTTGCCGAGCCTTGTGTTGTGTTGTGTTGTGTTGCATATGGTAGCTGCCAGCAGAAGAGGATTTTGGAAGAAGCGTTTTGGGCTGTAGCTTAAAACTTTGCTAATGTTCCCTTGCTTCTCCCTGCTTGAGGGGTTTTATTCGTTGGAGAGGAAGCGGTAGAGGTATGTATTTGTCGGGTTGGCTTAGGAACTTGAAAGCAGTCAGAAGGTCTTATTTGTTTTTTTTATGTGAGATTATAAACCCTGTTACGGGAATAAATTGGCCGTTATTATTATCATTGCTGTTTTTATAGAGGCACAGATG
This sequence comes from Cinclus cinclus, assembly GCF_963662255.1. NCBI lineage: Eukaryota > Metazoa > Chordata > Aves > Passeriformes > Cinclidae > Cinclus > Cinclus cinclus. The sequence goes on along the minus strand of NC_085056.1, from coordinate 18,877,088 downwards.
TCTGGGCGCTCTAGAGAGCGGCTGTACCTCAGTGGTGCGTAGCTGCAATAAAGTTGGTGCTCGAGTGGCTCAGCCGTGGCTTCGGGGGCACGCGCAGCTGGCACAGGGCTGAGGCTTGGCTCCCAAAATGGCACTGCGTCTGTCACTGCCGGGCTGGCTCTTGGGCAGCCTCAAGCCTACGGCTTGTGCATTTTAAGGCTATTGTTGCTGGATGTTTCTGTTTCCTCAGCCCGGTGGTGTTGGCAAAGAGGTAGAGGAACTGTTTTTGTTTTTTGTGGGGACAGGTGGCCGAAGGTCCCCTTCCCTCGCCTCCCTGAGGTATTTGATTGTGTTATGGGCTCCTGGCCACATGAAGGTTTTGCTGTGCAGCTCATGGGATCAGCAGTGTTGGCCCATTTTGGTATGTGCACAGGTGCAGTTTGTGTATCGTGGGTACCAACATGATTTTGCACTTGGCTTGACTCTTCTACCAGGCGATGTTTCTACAGAAGATAAAGCTGGACCCTTCTGTAGAGAATGGCGAATTTTCCAAGTTCAAGACTTGCAGAAGGCTTTTCTTTCTTCCTATATTTTCTGTTCTTTACTTCCCAACAGAACTTACTAAGTATTTAATATGTGGTTGTGATGAAGGTGTGTTTCAGGTCAAATGTACATGTTCCTGGTGCTTGGAGGAATGTGGCTGGCAGCAGCTCAGAGCCACTGCTTTCCATGCATCTTGCGGCGCTGCTTCCTCAGTCAGTGTGGGGCAGCAATGCTTCTGCTGGCCTTTCTCATTCTGCATCAGGAGTAACTCAGGGTGGTTAGGAAACCAGAAATAATGTGTATGGGGAATATTTTCCGAGTTGAAAGTCTGTTCTGAGACTCTGAAGTTTGGCTAAAAGGTAAATAATCCCTCATAAAAGGTAATAAGGCAAAAAGATGCTATTGACGTTTAAAAGTGAAGTCTAGGCTTCTTGTGCTTCTTGGGCATCAGCTTGGATTTGGTCACTGGCATCTTATTTTTCTGAGGGTGCGCTGTGTTCAGCTTGAGATCTTTGTTCCACACTTCCTCCCACTATTTATTGTTTTTCAACAACCCTTCTCCCCCAGTATACAAATGATGGCTGGTTTTTCTTTGCAGCAAAACAGTTGTATTTTTCTGTCCTACGTAAGCTTTTCTTTAAACCTGACACTGACAGTCATTTCAAGTGCTGCCACCTGCCTTACTCAAAACAGGGTTATGTCAAGAGAAATTGTGCTGCTGCTGCTTTTGTTTATGTAGTAGTACTGTAATAGGAAAAGACTTGTTCTTGGTACAATGAATGCTGGTACACCAGAAATCCTGCTAATGATAGTGATTAATGGGTGCTGCTCAAAATAGCTATCACTGCTGCCATGACTAATTGTGCTGTGTGAAAAGAGTTCTTTTATTCGCAGTAATCTCAAGGTGTTTCTGGAGTTCTAGATGGGTGCAGACAGATAGCTGCACAGGGAGATCCAGAACTTGCTGGAGTGTGGCAGTGAGTATTTTCTTGTGGTGTTTGTAGGTAGGTAGAACATTATTCCCGGTGTTAGCTGGTGCAATACCCCACGTGTTGCAAACAGTGCCAGGGTATTGTTAGTAGCTACAGAAGGGGTTTATTTCATACATGAAAGATGACATTTCCAGCAGCATGGGTAACCTCATCATGGGCCATTGTGCTGGGGCTGGCTCCGAGGGCAGCTGGCACTGCGAAGCTTGACAAAAATCTGTTGCAATTGCTCTGGTCCTCCTAGAGCTTGGTGATGTCTGGATACCCTTCCCAGGCTTTTGGGCAGCAAGTGATGGTGACATGCTGCAGGCAATCCCATGCTCCTGGGCCATGGTGCGTTCCAGGTTCTTGTTTGGATTTTGTATGTGCTGGAAACTTAATGGGGACTGTGCAATCTAAGCCATAGGAGGTCTTGTGTCTTGATAGCTGTAAAATCTGAAATTCTGGCTTGTAGGATGAAGAAAATATTTTGAAAATTAAGTAGAATATGTTAAAGATGAGTTCCAAACTCACTGAGAAGAAGCTTGAAGTTGTGTTTGTTGCACCTCTGGCTTTGTGTTTCTTCTCTTCTGCTGTTTATGTACCTTGAGACAATTTTGCATCAGGAGCTGTTTAGACATTTGTCCTTCCAGCCGTCAAAGAAACCCTTAAGGTGTGGGGGGGGCAATGGGACACATTCCATTCACAAATTCTGCTTTGCAGGGTAATTGCCAATTTGGTCTGATAGCATTCCAGTGTTGTAGTATTCTGTGGATAAACTGGTTTAGTCCAGTCCTTGAATTTTGTCAAAATGGTGATTAAAACAAGGAGAAAAAAAAGATTGTTTTAAATGAAACGTCAGAATGATAATTTTGGTGGTAATGAGGTGTGTTTCACTTTGAAGAGCTCTACTGTGACAAGACAAATTGTTTTGAGAACTGTGGTCTTGGAATATCAACCTTGCCTTTACCCTGCTGTCATTAAAGAATTAGTGTGTTGGTTACTCGAGATAAATTTTGGGGAATTGATCTGTGTGATTCTGTTAAGGTCACAAGCTTTGCACGAGGCAAAACAACTTCCAGGGATTCAGGCTGGAGTGCTTTGGAGTAAAAGAAAAAGGAGTGAGGGTTTGTGAGAAAAAGCAGAATAGAAGGTTTAGAAGTGCTGGTCAAGCTTTGAAGAGTAGCAGAAAAGGGCTGAAAAGGGGAATGCGAAGGACTCCAGGTACAGCTGGGGGAGTCCCAGGATGTCTGAAGTGTGGGTGGGTCTGAAGTGGGAGTAGCTGAGGCTCTGTGAGGCTTTCAGGCATCTTTGAGAGGCTGTGCAGCACGTCAGGCATTTTCCCAGCTGTGATCCTGCATTCCATCGATGGCAAATTGGCTTCAGTCTGGTGATAACATACGGCAGCTTATCCAACTCCAGTTGGAAGTGTGATATTCTAGGACTTGGCTTTGAAAAACCGTTTTCACTGAGGAAATAAATATTCTTCCTTCTAAGGAAAGCCCTCGTAGGAGAACACTAGTAGATAGAATTTTTGCTGTATTAGCTGAAAAGCAAACCAGAAACTTAAAAAAAAAAAATTGGCTGTAGAATAAGTGCCCATGTTTTACTGTTAGGCTCATGTCAGACAGAATAATGCTGTAGGAAACATCTTAACAATACTTCCCTAAATAGTGACCAATTCCTGCTTATGTTTTTAGTAACATTTTCTCCCTGAAATACCTGATGAGTATTTCTGGTTTAGGCTAGCTAGATTTTCACTGTTCCTTCTTCATGGTCTTTTGTTGCTGGGCAGTTGAGTGAGTGCCTAACAGTTCCTAACAGTTTTCTGCTTTTTAAAGTGGTTGGGGGTTTGGGGTCAATGGGGCTCTCTTTTGGTTTATTGAGTTATATTACAGTGGGGTACTTGGCAGGCATTAACATTTTCTGATAAACATTTCTCTACAACAGCATTGCAAAAGACAGATTCATTGGAAAATTTCGGCAGGAAAATTCTTCCACCACCCTGTCGGTCACTCCTCGTGTTGAGCTATTCTATTTTTATTCTTTCCTGCCACTACCTATGTGCTGGTTAGAATGCTGTAAGGGAACATGTCAACTGCCTGTTTAATAACAGTATTTTAGGTGTGACTCTTGTTTAGTTGTGCACTCAAATTTGACATTTAAATGGTACTGTCCAATTATAGAAAATTCCTCGGGCTCTGTGTCCTGTACTCTGCAGTCTGGGAACAGAATAAATGTCCTCAACCTAAAGAGCTTCTGAATGTAAGAGGAAGTTTGTTTCCCTTGATAGAAATAAGAATATTGAACTTTGTTTCATTAATGCTTTATTTTAACACATTTTGGGCACTCTAAAGCAGTGTATGGGATGAACTGTAGAGGAGGGTAGGAGAAGAGCAGGAAGAAGGGACCGTGGTGGATTTTTTTTCCATTTCTCCACAGGCATCTCTAGTGTGATTCATTCATGTCAGGATTATCTACCAAAAAAAAATTTCTCTCTAATCCTGTCAGTAACTGAGTGTTTTTAGTTTACCAAGTAGATTACCTGACTGTCATAACTGATATGTTTGTGAGTTTCTGGATGGTGTTGGGAATTCCTCTGGATTTACTGGGGTAAAATTAGATCCTTTGAAGCATGTCTGCATGATTTGTCTCATACCAGGATATTCAGGGCAATGTTCCTAGGTATTTTTTAATGAAAGTTGAACTTCCTGCTCTTCTGTACATATTACAGAAGTTGGCTGTGTACCTGGGAACACTCTGAGTCCAAGCACAAGAACTTCCCCAGGGAAAGATAAAGCACCTGAATGTCTGCAGCTCACATTCCAGGAAAATCTGGAGATCTTTTAAGTATTGCTTCCTAAGAGTCTTAAGTACGAGGTAATATTTTCAAAAGTTCCTTAAAAATATTTGAAGCTGGCAGTCTCACCCTGAAGAAGCCAGATACTCTTTTTATATGATCATGTAACAAAAATGCTGAAAAGCAGAGAGAGCTGTAGTTCCTAGGAAGGGCGCACACACAAACACTCCTCTTCTGAAAGACTCCTCTGGTGTCTGCATCCTCACAGGTGCAGTAAAAGACTGGGGAAGGATCACCCTGGGGAAATGTAACTCTGTGCCAGACTCCAAAAGATTTGTGGAGTGTAACCTCTTTCTGGTAAGTATTTCAAAATGTTGCTCAGGATGCTATTTGCAAGTCTTGCACCTGATGGTATTGTATTATGTGGAAGGAGGAAGGCTACAAGCAGGAAGATGGTACCTAAAAATGCTGTTCTGTATGTTCTTCTTCAGGGGAACTTTGGTGTAAGATGAGTTTGTCATCTGCAAATGCTCAGGATAAGCCATGTTTGTCAAATGCAGGTAAAAATGAATGCAAGTATTTACCCTTTGTTAGAGCCCCTGTGTTTTGTAAAAGATGGAAAGAGGCTGAGGCGTGAAGATACCTGAAGGGGAGAGTAGCAATGCTGCTTCTGTTGAGTGGTCTGCAGTTCTTGGTCCAAGCAGGAGTTAAGGCCTGGCGCTGTGGAATAGTGTTAACTAAAACTGTGCTAATTTTGTTACAGAGTCCTGCTTCATCAGTGCACGTTTCTGAGCTGCAGAATAAACTTTATTTAGCCTCTTACCAAAGAGGCTTGTGGTTTTTCAGCTGAGCAACACAGCCTGCAAATATTTAAATAATAAGGTAATTTAGAGAAATAATTTAAATACTACTAATAATATAAACACTTTTTGCTGTATGACATGAGCATTGGCAAGCAAGTGATGCAATCAAAAACTTTAACATGATGATGAAAAATAGGTCTTCTGCTAAATATGCCTGTATTATTTAGGAAAAACTAAAGCCTTTATTTTACTAAATAAACAAAAGAAAATGAAGAGACTTGGTAATGGTCAGAATTTTGTTATACTGAGTTCAGTTGTGTGTGGTGCAGATGAAACCAAGTCTGCTGTTGTTGGCAGGAGAGCAGAGGTGTGAGTGGGTACTTGGACATTCTTTACATACAGAGAGCAAACTGGGCATGGTTTAGTAACACATAGTGCAAGACAAATAAATTGTCCTTCCACCTGTGTAAATAGATGCACATCTTTTGATAGAAACAAGGTTAAGGCTTTGGTAGTGTTAACACTTGTTTTGTCTATTTCTGAAGAGAAGTTGCTGAAGGTTATATAGTGAAGAGCAGGGTAGGTCAAATAAAAATTAAATTTCCTAAAATAATGCAAGTGTACGTGAACTTCTTATTCTATGGCTTATTTTTGTTTCATGCTGATGAAAATTGTATGGAGTCCTGGAAGGAAATGCCAGTTATTAAAACCAAACCCTGAAAAACAGAGCATGTTACAGCAACATTCTGCTTTTGGGAATATACTTGGTTCTGCAGTAAAATGTTGGAAAAGTCCTTACTCAAAAGAGTCTTTCTGTCTGTCTTGTATTATTTTCAGAAGGAGAATGAAAACATTTCTTTTGAGCAATCCTATTAGATCTCATAATAAACTTCTTTGTGTAAACGTTGCAGTAATTTCTGGGCAACAGATTGTGGTGTTGAATTCAGCACTTTGACCTCATTCCAGTCCCAAAGAGGACCAAACCTTATAAAATTTTAGGCAAGTATTTCAAATTAACTTTGGTAATTAGCAAATTTTATATAAAATTTGGCCATGAATTTAATGCAAGACTCGTTCACACCTTCTTCTTTGCAAAGATACTCTACAGATCCAGGTTATCAACCCTAATTTAAATGTTGTCTTTCACATAAATGACTATTTCAGTTTTAAGACCAGCTGCTGGTTTGTGGGACAGTATATGGTCTGGTTTGGCAGTCTCTGGTCAAGTGCACTTAGAGCTTTTTCCGTGTGGAAAAGTGGTACATCTGACCTGTGCTATTTTGAAGTAAATCCTTTGCTTGGTTTAGTGGTTAGAAAAGTTCCTTGGCTGGTTAAGTGAATGCATCGCTCTGCAGATGTTTCTGGATATGAAATCTGTTGAAAACCACTAATGATACATTTTTTTGTTTTTGTATAGGAATGTTACATTTTTGTGGTGATGAATTGGTATGATAGATTAAATCTGTACTTGACACACAAGATTTAGGGAAATGTTTTTTGGGTAAAGTGCATTTTATGTCTTTGAAGATGCAGCAGGAAAAGAGCTTGTTTGTTTGTTTTTTGTTGGTTTTTTTCCCCAGTCTTGGTTTCTGGAATGGGTGGGTTGTAGGAGGTTTGATTGGGATTGTCTGATACAGTCAGACAAATAACTGTGGTTTGCTCTGTACTTGTGCTTCTGCTGAACATGGGTTAGAAGATGAGAGCTCTTCTGTGTGCCCTCCTTTCCCATATTACAGTGATCATCAGGTCCCTGTCAGATGGCAGGAGCTGTCATTCAGGTGCCAGGAGGTGCCTGGTGGTTGCTGTGTATTCGGGCCCATTTCTGAAGGATGTTCTTTGCTCAGATGTGTTAGGGGAACACAGTGTGGGCATTACTCTGGCTCAGGGTAGCAGAGGGCAAGGCTGAGGAGCTCCTCTGGCTTTAGAGGTACAATATATAAGTTTAATTTGTTCTTAAACAGCTGAACAGTTTGTGGCTTGTACAGTGCGTTGATGTTGTGACAATTTGCAGTGATTTTTAACCTAAACTTCTGAAAGTCAGTTTCTGAGGACAGGTCTGTAGGTTGGCATGTTGCTCTTCTTCAAGTCCCTCTATCCTTACCCTCTTATTCATTATTCCCTTGCACTTAGGAGGATTATTGATGGAAATGTCTGTCTAGACTGCCTTCTCTTGTGTTTCAGCATCTTTTGCTGTGTTTCACTTGAAAGGCCTTCATGGCCCTTAACTTTGTGCAGTGTGAGAGATGAGGACTGCTGGTTTTATATGGCTGACATTTGGTTTAATGTTGTCGTTTCTTCTTTTTCCTGAGACAGTCACATTTTTGTGGGCTTTTTTTCAGCTTCACATTGCAGCCAGTGGGTGCTTTTCTCTGTCTGATGTAGTGTGTTGTTACTGGTATTTTAATTTGCGTTCTGAAACAGGAGAAAATTCTGGATTTCAGTCAGTTGCTTTCTGCTAAAAAGTTGTATCTGTATTTTGGTCTAAAATTGTTGTAGGACAGATGAGGCAGCTTCTTTCCAAAAATTCTTGTGGTTTCAAGGTGGTAATATATTGTGTCCTCTTTGCATATGCTATTTGATATGTTATGATCTGGAACATGAGTTCTCTCTGCTGTGTTTAGTGTATTTTGCCGCACATGAAATGAAAGACCAAAAAAATCAAGGGTAAATATAGTTTATGAAATTTTCTAGGCTACATAATCATGCTCCTTTTCCTTTTAACTTAAAGATTTGTAAGTGATCCACTCTTCATAATCACAAGTGTTCCTAGGAAGGCGTGCTCTGTTTTGATTCAGATGTTCAGTGTTGAAGAATAAATTGTAATATGAACACAGGGCATCTTGCATGCTGTGTGTGCTAAATATTTTTCTCTAAAATGAATTTTAATGTGAGAAAAGTTAAACTGGTATAATTTGCAACAGTAGACTTGAGGCAAAAATGCAAGTAGCTGTGTGTATTGATTATTGTGCTCGGTAGCATGTGAAAAACCTCATCGTGCCTCAAAGAACTGTTGCCTTAATGGACTTAGAATCCCTTATTTAGCTGTTGCTGGGGATTTGTGTTGAGGGTTTTTTAAAATTTCTTCTTTTGCATCACACCATTGACCTAAGTGCTGTAGTTTATTGGCTTTCCCTGACCTTACCCTGTCACAGGCAGGTGGTGTTTTGGCTAAAGGATGGTGGGTTTCTGTCTGGAGCAGTCCAAACCTGGTAATCTCAGAGGACCCACTTAATGTATCCTGCAAAAAAGCAGGGAATGGTGATTGCAGCTGTAGAATAACCCTTGGAGGAGGGAAACACTTGACAAATTGACTTAGATATATCAGTGTGTGTAAGATGCCTTTGTCTTAACTGTTGGGTGTTCCAGCACAGCAGGTCAGACGTTGTGTGCCTCTTTAGCAAGAACCAGCATTTAAAGGACTAATATTTCAAAAGTGATACTTTGTAGTTGATGTGAAGGGAAGAACTGGTTTTTGTTTTCACTGGTGAAATGACTTTTTTTCCTAAAACTGCTGCTTCACGTTCCTCCTTTTGGAAGACACTGCCTCATCCTGGACTGGTGGTGAGCTGAAGGTTGTGTGGCAGGTGCTTGTGGCTTACTTGCACTTATACTGCAATGCCACTCCTTTTTTTGTTTGTTTTCTTTTCTTTGTTCAAAATGTTGGGTTTTGTTAAATAGGAGAAGGCTGTAGTAAGAAACATAGCAAAGCAACTGCTCATAGTCATGAACTCGATGGGTAATTGAGACTATTCAATGTAATCCTTTAGAATTACAAATGTTAGGTAAAAAACCCTTTCCTTTTTAAATAGCAAGTTTAAGTCTGTCACTTTTCACGAGAGCATGTAGTGATACGACAAGGGAGAATTGCTGTTGCTGAGGGAGAAGAGATTTAGATTAAATATTAGGAGGAAGGTCTCTGTGAGAATGGGCAGGTCCTGTCACAGGGTGCCCAGAGAAGCTGTCCTGGAAATGTCCAAGGCCAGGTTGGATGGGCCTTGGAATAACCAAGGATTACTGGGATAATGGAAAGTGTCCCTACCCATGGCAAGGGTGGGATGAGATGGATTTAGGTTCTTCCAACCCAAACCATTCTGTGAATTCAGGATAAGATAAGCCAGGTATTTATGACATTGGTATGTGGTAAAAACCTCAGGTACCACAAGATTTTTTCATTGATACTTTTTCTTAAGTTGTTATTTCTAGATGCTTTTACTAGTAGAGATTGCTTAATGTAACATTGAAATAGTTCTTATTAGTAGTAAGTATCAGTTCTGACTAAGCAAAATCCATTGTTTTGACCAAAGTGTAGACAAAGAAATGACTCCTAAATAGAGTGTACATTTCAACTTTGGAGGCAAAGAAATGCCAGCATAATCACCTGAAAAAGATGACAAGAAGCCCACGGAATAATTTTCTGTTTTAGACAGAGAATAAAACATTAGCTGTAGGAGGAGCTAAGGTTCCATTTTGCAAGTGACTGCTGTTTAAAGTGATCTGCTGATAGGCATGCAGCAGCTCAGAAAGCAGCAGGATGCCTTACTAATAGCATTTGAGAGCCCTAAAATAGAATTTTATCTTAATTTTGAGTATTTTTATATTGATATTCCGTAAAAAAAACCCCATCAGTTTCATTGCCGGGCACAGAATAATCTCAATGTTTTATCCTGCTGAATCCAGTCACTCCTATTCTCCCCTGTGATTAATTTTGTTTTCCTTTTAGTTGTTGTTTTTTTGGGTTTTTTCCTGCTTCAGGCTTTAATTCACATATAAAACTCTCCTGATTGTATGTGTTAGTGAGGATTGGAATGTTAGCTGAAAGATGGGGAGAGGAATCTGCCATGCTGAAAATGCAAAAGATTTCCTGTTGTTACTCAGTTTGGTGTTAGTGTTCCTGAGGCAGCTGAAGCACTGCTCAAACTCTCCTCGATTCATGTAAATGCACAAGTGGTAGCAGAGGATAAAACCTCTTGATGTATCCAGTAATACTCAGACTGTGGTTAGTCCCAGTTCTGTCTTTAGAACACATTGTTCCTAATAAAATAAATGCACAAAGTGGTACGGCCTGCTCCAGATGCAGAGTGTAACTGGATGCTTTGGAGGAAGGTAATTATTGTATTTATTTCTAGACTTGAAATTTTGAGAAAATGTCTCATTGAAATTCGACTCCCTCAGTGGGCAGAACATGTATCATGTGGTGTGCACATAACAGGCATTGCTAGGTACATGCAGGGAATCCATGTTTTGTATTGCTGTGGATGAAACCAAATCTATAAATACCTCAGTGTGTAGTAAGGATGCTTGTCTAATACTGTGGGGTTTAAGCTGTCTAGAGTTAATCTAAAAGAAGGGAAAAGAAATTGAAAATAGACCAGTGTTGTTGAATTGGAAGTGAGAAAGCAGGATATGTTTTTAGTGTTCAAAATTTGCAGGAAACTACAAACTTCATGTTATAATAGAAATGCAGAAAATAAATGTGGCATCCCTGTGTTCATGCATTATAATGTTCCTTGAGAGGTTTCTACACATACATATTGTGGACTTACGTAGAATATAGTAATACTGTAATTGTCTAACAGAATAATTCTACAAGTAGAGCAAAAATCTTTGCAGAGTTGTAGAAGGAAGGAGTATTGGTAGAGTAGGAACACAGTTCTCTACTTTTACCCATCTAGCACTGTGGGGAACAAGAGTGCATGGAAATTCTCCTGCAGAAACATTTGCTGTTTGGTTTGGTTTGTGCTGTGGCCATTGGCACTTTCTGCTGCCGTCAGTCATTCAGGGGCACAAGACACACAATTTCAGGTTTTCGTCAGAGCCTGCCTAATGGGAAAAAAATGTGGGAGAAGGGGCATTGTCATTAAATAGAGAATATAATAAAGAACTGCAGTGTAAGTTCAAGCCGTAGATGTCAAGGTCTAGCAGCAGGGCTCTTCCCAACCACTTCATTGTTCCCTGGGCTCTGTTACTGTGCTGCTTATCTTCAAGCAGATGCAAGGAGAAATTTTTCCCTAAGTAATAATTTCAGTTACCTTCTCCAGAGCCATTGTGGAAGTTGTTGTTTCCATAATATTGATTATGGAAGAGCGTGGCCATTGATTTTTGTCCAAAATCAGTCTGGCTGAGCCATAACTGCTGTGCGATGGTTCCACTGGGGCTGGAGGCACTTGGAAGTAGTGAGTACATGGGAATGTCTTATCTGAGATCTGTGTTCAGACAGAGGATTCCTGCTGTCTTCTTGAGGGGGGTGGATGTGCAGTGTCCTCCCTCCCAGCAGGCTCCAGGCTGCCCTGGCAGGGAAGCTGTGTGAGCTCAGCCAGCTGTGCCAGGGAAGTTCATGGCAGGTAGCAGAGTCACAAGGCACAGTGGCTAACCCAGCGTTCACTAGATCACCTTGGTATCCTCGTAGATCCTATGACTGTACTTACTACTTTAAATTGAATGGTTAAATTAATTTTTAAACATTAGTTTAATGACTGTGTTGTTAAATATCAAAGGAAGCCATCAGGCAGTCTGCTGCTCAGTGTCCATTTCACCCTGCTCTGATAGCAGCACTGCTGCCAGCACCTACTGACTTACCTGGTGATGCCTGAGTGCTCCAAGTGAAAAGCTTCTTTTTCATAAAATAGTTCTCAGGTTTCCTTTCAGAAATTGAAAAAAAAAATGCTAAATTTTCAGTGAGCTTCGAAGCTTTTCATGTGCTCATTAGTAATTGGAATGTTTCCTGTAAACGATTGTGTGTTGAAAGGGTTGTTTTGACTTAGTTGAATGTGCATTGCATGCTTTATTGGAAATGAAGGCACAGATCAGCATGCAGCTCCAGGCTGCATCAATGACTGTGTTCCAGGAGCCTTTTCCCTACAGAGTAATGATTTTAAAATGGTGCTACGTATGGATTCACTCCGTTACAACTTGGGTTTCATTCTTTATGACTAATGAAGAATATTCTTAGCATAACTAAAACCACCTAGGCTATGTACCTACAAGTTTATGAAAGGTGGGAGTGGAAACAGTGTTGAAAAATTAAACTTTGATGTTGTCCTCGATGAGGACTTAGAATTGCTTCAGTACCTTTCATAGTAAGGACAGAGACTGTGGGAAAATCAACTTATATTTACTTTGATAGGCAATATTATATTAATTCTTTAAATGATGCATTTTATTACTCTGGTGTCCATAAAATGCTTAATGAATTCAATATTTTGAAATAGTTTGGTTATTGGGCAGTGCTGTTGTGATACTCTTTTTCCGTTTGACTAATGGTATCCTTTTGAAAACATACTTTCACATATTTTCCTAGTGGCATGATAAATTTTTGTGGTTGTCATTCATTGACATAAGAATCTCAGTAAGGTTTTTTAAGATGATTCGAGTCCTCATTTTTGAGCTGGGCTAGAGAAGTTTTCAAATGTTGACCCCTGAAGACTCCATGAAGTTACCATTAAAAATATGAGTTTATAACATCATTTTTTTTGCTGAGGGATGAGACAGTTCTTACTTGTATTTCTTTATGTTGACAGTGTAATTTTATCTAATTTTTTTTAAAGGAAAGAAAGTACTGTTATCCCCCAGGAGTCACCTAGGAGTGAATCTCATGGGCTGCTCCTGGGTGTGCTTCTCCATTCGTTGATAACTTTTGTTTCATGATAGCCAGTGGTGGATAAATATGTTAATGAGGTGTCTCTTGACTTCCCAATTTCTCTGTTGTTAGTCTATTCCAAAATCCAGCTCTGCTAACTTAAAAAGTTCTCACACTTGGTTTTCTGTAGTCTGGTATGTGTTCACTTACCTACTTTCATTCTTAATTGCTGGAGGCTGTCTTCCCGCTTACAGTGTTCAATTTGTTTGGAACTGGTAGGAAATTCAAATGATGCCCTGCTGAGAATAGGATGGGAGCTGAAGGAGTGGGAGAGAGAAGCAGAACAAACTGGTGGTATTTACTGGAACTGTCTGTGCAAACTGGTGAGAAACAACCCATATTGATTGTCATGCACACTGATAAGGTATATATCTAAAAAAATTAACATATCTTGTCATAACACCTAATGTCATGGTTCAGGGATTATTCCTCTTTCTTAATTTTGCTTGTGTGGTCCAGTTGTCCTGTAATTGATTATATCTGAAATATAATTTGGAAAGTAATTTTGTGAAGTACTAGTGGCAATTTCTTTGCTGTTAGCATCCTAGGCTGGCTAATTCTCTGATTAATCAAGTCATATCAGTATAGTTGGCCTTATTTTAAAAGACTTGCTTCTGTCTTGGTGTGTTATAAATATTTTGGGGTGCGGGTCCATGGGAATTCCTTTTTCCCCTGGATTTCAGTGAGGTGTTCCCTAAGGGGCAGGGACCAGGTGGGTCCCTCTGTGCAGGGTGAGAACACAGACCCAGCTCAGCAGTGCCCAGCACTCCCTCCTGCTGCTGGGTGTGTTTTTTTTGACTGAAATCCCTCATTTTGGGGTAGCAGGGGCATGCTCAAAGTGGCTGGTGAAAACACAGATGTGCTGGTACCTCTTGGCAGCTCCCAGAGGGCCTGGCCATGTCAGGCTGCAGCCTCCAGTCTTGGGATGTGTCCTGGAAACTTCTTGTTTTTCAGTACTTTGGAGACAGAAGAACCTTTTTTCATTCCTCTGGGAGCTGTTCTGTATCAAAGTGCTTTTGTGGGAGAATTTGTTAATGGAAAAACATTTGCCCTAGCATCTGTACAGATCAGGTATAATTGGTAAAAACATGTAAGAGGGTTATGGGATAGTGGTCATTAATTAAAAGTGGAGATCTCGGCCACTGCCATTGTGGCCTAGGTGGGTGTCTGGTCCATCAGGCCACTTTTAATTAGCTTTAACAAATGTTACAGATTCAATGGCAAACAAATGACATGTTTTGTCATTGCAAAAACCTGAAGAAGTTTAAACAAAGTTCTCCTAAATAGATGGTGTCAGATGAGATTTGCTTTGTAACAGACCCTTGTAATTTGTAGGATTTAACTTAATGTCCACAGATAGTCTATAAGGTCTGAATAATTGCTGGAAGTTAATGCTCTGCATTGCAAACTGCCCTGAAGTGCAGATCTGTTGTATTTTAAGGTCTTTAGATAAACCTTCCAACAAATTAAGCTATTTCATTGCAGTGGAGTACTGACAGTAGTATTTAATATCTTTTTCAGGGAAAGCTTTAAACCTATATTGTATAAATACATTGTTTCTAATGCACTTAAAGGTAATGTTAAATTGTCCTCAACAAGAAACATATGGCTATAAATTCTGACATACTCCATGCACTATCCTTACGGAAGCGGAGTGTGCAATGTGGAGGATATTTAATTTAAAAAATTGGGATAAGGGTCGTGAATTGTACGCTAGAAATAGAAAATAAGATTAGAGGTTATGTTTCAGGCATGGAGCTGTCTCTGGGGGGGGAACAGAGCAAGGTTACTTCAAGGTTTGGAGCCTGGCTGGGGGATGGGAAAAGGGACGAAATCCAGCAGTGGCTAAAAATGGTGCCTGGGGGAGTTTGTAGTAATGTCACAATAGGAATTGCCAAGCTGAGGAATTGCCCTGATGCTGAGCCTTGTGCATTGTAGCCTTCTCCTTGCTGGTGCCAGATTAGTCATGGGCAGTGCTTGGTACCAGAGGGGTGTCCTGGTGCCAGCACAAACAGCCCCGGTGCTGAAAAGGTCACTTTCTCTAAACCTGCTACTGGCGAGATGTGTTTGGAAATGGCTTGGCCAAATCCATGGTAGATGCATCAGCTGGGATTGAGACATTGCTTAAATGAATTTGGCATCTTTGCAATGTCTCATGGCTGGCAGAACTTTACTGTGTCACTGTTTGTGCAGCAGAAAAGCCCTTTGTCAATAAAAGTTGCTGGGAAGGAGTGTCAGTCACCTAAATATCATTGAATTGAAGCTTAGTCTTTCATGTTGCTAATACATTTTAAGTATAATTTGCACAACACAAGATGCCACTTAACATTTTAAATGTTTCTCTCCTGTCTTAGTTTATGAACAAAATCCAGCTCTCTTGAGGAGTATGGAGAGATGCCATAGCATGTGCCTGGGTAGGTGTGGGCTTGGGATCTTCCCCTTGTGTGTGTGCCCCTGTTGGGACTTGGTGCTTCAGGGGAAAGCACACCTGAGGCTTTGGAAAGATCTAGCAAATAATGAAAGTTTAAGTCTCCAGGTTTGCCTCTCGATGTTGTATTTCTACTGAATAGATCAATCCCATTGTGTTCATTTGGTTTATGGATTAAAACACTACATTTGTTTCTCTTTCAAAATGCATTATACCAGCATAAATATCCCATTGTATCCTCTGCTGCACAAAAGAGTTCTTGCACAACTCAGTGCAGAAATATTTGGCACATAACCTGGTGACAAATCATGCCCGTGATTAAGGGCTTAGTTGTTTATATAAAACTATCAGTACTTTTAATTTCAGGACATGGTAAAGTGGCGTGACTGTGTTTTATGTGTTGTAGATTAGGATTGATAATTATTTAACTACTGATAATTTTATTGGGAAATATTTGAGAGTTCTTTGATGAATAATTTTCAACCTAAGAATAAGGCAGGTTTTTTTTAAAGGGAAAAAACCCCATTCCATCAGCCATAGCCCATCAGTATTTCTGTGCACATCAGTGTGACTGCTGTGTGCCTTTCCCTGCTGTATAGTTAATGCAGCAGCTTAGAGCCAGGAGGGAAGAGAGTGCCAGCAGAATTCCGTGTATGCATTTGTTAGCAAAGGGCTCTTGGGGGAAGTTATTTATACTCCTTGGTAGCATCTACACCAGACTTATTTTCCAAATGTGTGAATTTATTTGTATTGGGTGAAATGAAACTTCATTTTTAAGAATGTTGACTCTGTTTTGAAACAAGCAGCAAAACAGTTGTTAAAATAATAAAGTACTTGCTTTTCTTAATAAAAGGAAAATAACTTTAATTAAGCTAGTCTTTGTAGGAAAAGCATCTAAAATGTAAACCCCAGGTAACTAATTGCTTTTGAAGACAAATTTCTTACAGCTTTCTCTGTGTAAGGTGTGGATAGAGGAGACCCAAGGCTGCTGCAGAGTTCCTTAGCCTGCAGCTTTTTGGTGTTGACCTGTGGCTTATTTTGGCATTTACATTGTGTGGATGAAAGGCAACAAATTATTGTGTGGACTGAAATAGCAGGTGGGATTACTGGAGCAGCTAATGGAGGGCACTGGAATCTGGAGTCTCAGCGATGGGAGCTGCTGCCATTGTGGCCTTGGCTGGGACAGGGCAGGAGGAGAATCCCCTTGTCCCCAGTGCTTGTGCCTGAACTGGTTGTTAACAGCATTTGTAGAAGATTGAGCAGCTTGGGGAAGGATATTTTCAGTTGTCTGCTGTGTAAAGCTGGCAGAACAACTAGATAAGCACTAAGCTTTGGGTGGTCTTGGAGGGGGAAATGTTACAGGTGGCAAGTTTGGGCTCTGTCTTTTGGTTTGAATTTTTATTAAGAGATTTATAAACTGGAACGGTGCTACATTTGATCTTATAACTAATCCTGTTTTGGCCCCAGCTATGCAAGATGAGTTAGGGCTATTTTAAAAATGTCATCTGTATTTAATTAAGCTTTAAAAATTCTGGCCTTAATGTGGAGGTGAATTCTGGACCCAGGACACACAAGCAGCTTTTTTGATGAGAAAAAATGAGGAAAGGCTATAAAGTATGCATGTTACTGCTTCTACTTTGCTAATCTTTATGATCTCGAATTACTTGTCACCACTGTTCCTTCATCAGCTACATACATAAGATAATATATTACAAACCATAGATTTGTTAGAAATAAAGCATTTTGACAGTTCCAAAAGTCTCCTGTTACAGAGGTCTAGTTCAAGAATGATTTCTAGGATTAAAGTGAAAACTACTCAGCTACTACTATTTATGGAATTGCTATTTATGGAATTGCTATTTACAATAGTATTATGCTTTTATAGTATTATGTACACACTAATGTTTGGTTTTGTTATGGGGAGGAGAGTGTAATTCACAGTGGATTGCTCTGGTTTATTCATATCCTGTGACAGTGAATCAGATACTGCTGTCTATATACAGACTGAATTGCCAGCCAGCTTTGGGCCCAAATATGGTAAACATAATTATGTTCATTTGCTGTAAAAATACATTCTCCTTAGTTTAACATTTTCATGATTACAGTTTTCTGGTAATTCCGTAATTTTCAACATGAGAGGGATATGAAAGGCGTAATCATCATGTCCCTCTCTTCAGTGTAGAATATAGTTTGTTTTCCTGGGCAAAACTCCAGCTGTTCAGTGATGAATTTACTGCTGCTCAAATACAGTGAGCCCATAAAGCATTTGGAAAGGCTGTTCCTGGGACAGGAGCTGTGCTGTGGAGACAGAATCTCTGTGTGCACAGACAGCAAAAGCCCTGTGGCTGCAACTGTCCTGTGGTGCTGAGGGGATGTGCTGATGTCAGTTCTCCTGTTTCCTATTTTTGGAAATGAAATGAATATCATTGCAGAATACTTAATACTTCTCAAGTAGGAGACTTTCAATGAATGAGTTGGGAGAGAGCATTAAGATAAAGCTCCTTCTCTGTACTGAAGAGAATAAATATTAGTAAAGATTGGATTAGGTTTTAATTTCAGTCACAAAGGAGTGTTTATGGTAATAGTTATTAAATGAAAAAGAGGATAGTTTCCATGTGGAAATACATGCTAGTAGTCATCACTTCATTTATACAAGGGGGTTAGGATTAGTACATTTAATGCAGCTAAGAAAGTGCATTTGCAGGGCTTTTTCATCATTTTGATGTAGTCTGGTATCGAGAATGTTGTAGACAAATTCTGTGGCAAGTGTTGAGAATTCAGGAGCAGCATAGTAATTTGGGTAAGGGAAGATTGTTGGTGTTGAGTTACTCCAAATGTTTTGAAAGCTTTCATCATCCTTGCTGCAAACAGGCAAAAAAATCACATACAGACTTCACAGGATTTGCTGTACATAATCTGTCTCATGTTTCTAGTATTCAGAACTTCCTTCTTCATAGAAGAGCTTTAAATGTGTAGATCATCTATAATTTTCTCTGCCTTGAAATACTGCTTTCATCTAGCAGTACTAGAATAATTAAAATGCCTACTGAAGTTACTCTGAGTTTGGGTTTTTTAAAGCCACAAACTCTTAAACCGGTTTGGCTTAGGGATATTTATTTCAGTGGGAAAATACAGATGTGTGTGAGAAGTGCAAGTCCTGGGGCATTTATGAAATATGGTATCCGTGTTTGCAGGAGTGGCAGAATGGCTGCAAGTCTGAAATGGAGTAGCTGAGCTGGGCTGAGGAAATGTCTCTGTTTGCAGAGGAGCTGTACACAGTGTGTGTGTCCTTGTGGCACTTGTGTGGTTGTGACTTTTCCACTGCTTTCAGTGGTTGCTGGGGTGGAGAGTGACAAAGTAAAAGTGGCTGATTTGGGCTTCAAAACTGATGCACCTCAGTCTCCTTTATCCCTTGGAGGTTATAAATGTGTATCTAGAGAAAGGCAAGAATTTGTGGGCAATACTAGTTTAAAACTGTCCTCAACAGCTTGCTGCATTTGGGTTCCTGAGCCTGTGGTCAGACTGTTCAGCAACCCAAGTAAGCCCCTCTGTAAAGGAGGGTGGTAAGAGAGCAGAACTGCACACTAAATTTGAAGTGTGGGTAAACCATGGATTTATGTAGTGGCATAAGTATGTGTCTGGCTTTTCCAGTGTGGCTGTTCCCTTCCAGATCTATTCTTCTGACTCTGCCATTCAGCATCAGGCTGATGTTTAGCAGAACCAGTCAGTTTTAGCAAGGAGATCACCCTTCCTCAATGCTAATGATCAGACCAGAGCCCATCATTTTGTGTGTGAGGTTAGGATTCTTTTTTAATGTATGAGTTGATAAATGTATCCCTAATTAATCTAGTGTCTTTAGTCCCTTAATCTTGTGTGTGTGTGTATATATATGTGTGTATATATATATATAATGTGTTAGAGCATGCAGTATGTCATGCCTGAACAGTGTAGTATTATTCCCTCTTGTCTTTCCAAGTCTTGTTTGAGGTGTGATTTATTCAGGAAAATGGAAGCTTCCTCAGAACAACCTAACTGTTAAAAGAAGATGTGTTGAAGAATGTCTTTGATTTATTTCTCTATGTACTTTGTCAAAGAGTGAAAATTATTCCAATTTTTCTGGGTGTGGAAGCTTTTTTTGCAGTGTTTGAGTCCATGGACAAATAATTTTAAGCTGATAATGAAGCTCTTTGTGGAGCCTTCTGCCTGGTTTCTTGATCTGCACAGACTCCAGCAGTAACTAAGCTCCTCAAAGTGATTTCCTAAACCTCTTCAACAAATTTTAGTAGAAATTTTTAGCATGGATCTTAAAATGTGTATTGAAATCATCTCTTTCCAGTTAATGTTACATGACATGAGCTTATGCTGGAAAGCTGCAATTGATGGTGTAACAAGGAGTTTAACTCTTACCTGTGTGGGAGACACCCCTACCTGGACCTGGAACTAAACATGTACCTAAGTTCATTACTGAAGTGAGCCCAGAGGTTTAAGATACCCACTGTACAGGGCCTTTTTGGTATTGTTTTTTATTGTACTGTGTTCACCCCACATGTGAAAGCTGGTTTTCTCCATAAACTTGGGAGATGGTTATTTTTGGAGCTTTCAGTACACAACTGAAAAACAAATTTGTTTTCTTGATGCTTGTTTTTTCAGTTAAGTTTTAAAAAGAAAACAGCATCCTAGAGTCTGTGTTTACATTTTTGCTTTCGAATACAGTCATCAGGAGTGACAGGGTGAAGAAGAATTGCCACGTGGGTGGGTTTTTCTTAGAAGGACAAGTGTGGATGTGATGTGCTGGGTGGGGGTGCAAAGACAGACTTGGGAATTGTCTCAGGTGGCTGTAACTGAGCCATGGTGCATTAGCCTGACCAAATAATATTGCTGTTCCACATATGCTTAATTGAATATTTCTCTAGCTCAGCCTTTCCTTCCTGCCTTCCCTTCAGCAGGAAGCGAAATATGTGGCCTAAAAAGATCATTTACAGGAACATGTTCACATAATCTCAGGATTTTCTAGAAATTGTCAACTCACTGTCCTTGTGTTGAAACTCTGGGCTGCAGTTTTTCCCTGTGTTTGGAAGGGAAGTGTATTTTTCCCATGGATGGCTGTCCATGTGCACAGGTGTCTCTTCCTGAGCAGTTCCTGGAGGATCAAAGGATTCTGTGGGTGAGTTGTTCTGGGAGGCAGAGCTGTGCCTTTGCTACAGAGATTGGTGCTGCTTATGCTTGCTCTCAGTGTGGTCCCACGAGCTTTTTCCTCATCCTAGCACATTTTCCAGCTGTGGTGGGGGAGTGTGCCTGTGGCTGGTGGTGAGTGCACCCTTTTGGGAGATGAGAGATGGAGCCTGGAGTCCCCCCTGGCTGACAGTCATGTGGGAATTTCTCTTGGTGTGTGCAGGGGCTTTGTTAGGCTGCTCCTTCAAAAGATTGGGCATTATTTTCTTTCTCTTTTCAAAGGGGAACTGGTCCTGCTTTCAAAATAGATAACGTAAGCACCTCCTGCCAAGGGAAGATGGAAACAGTGATCCTGATCTGACACAGGCGTCTATTTTTGATGTTGGCGGAGGCACACAAGGCTGAAAGAAGCTCTGGTTTAACACATTCCTTTCACCAGCTTTTCCTTTTGCTGTCATATCTTACTGCTGAGTCTTGAGCTAGTGCTCTTTGGAGTGGTTTTTAACGTGCTTTACTTCAAACAAAATGCAAGAAGTCTCCTGATGGACTGTAGGCTCTGCTGTGGAAAAATCCAGTTCACTGTGCTGACAAGTCTGAATCTGATTGCAGAGCACCTACATTTCATGTTTATCTTTTAGGGAGTGTAGTTACACAGGTTTATAGGTTTTTTTTTCTGAAGGGTTAAGGTTTGGATGTGAGGTGTTGTAGTGCTGAGCAGGCAGGACCATCAGTACTTACCTAACTCCCCAAATTTGATGTACTTCAGCCTTATCCAGTTCTCTCTGTTTCTGAGTGATTTTCATGACAGAATCTTCAGTTATTTGGGGGTTTTGGGGCAGGGCATGGACATATCTTTGTCTTTGCTTATTATTTCGGACATCTAACAGGCATGTGCCTCTACAGGATTTTTCAGTACAAATGCAAAAGACACGAATGAGCACAAATAATTTACTGTTGTTGCTTTAGGTAGTGTCATTTTGAAGGGAAGAAAACTCCAGACAAAAGCATAATAAGTAGTTCAGAGACTCTATAAGTGCTAGGTATCTATCTATCTATCTATCTATCTATCTATCTATCTAAGTGTATATATATATATATATATATATGTATCTATATCATCACTGAAATTGGCCTCTTGAGTTAATAAAACCAGGTTGCTGGTTTAACAGATCTCAGCGCTTTGGTTGGAAATTGCTTCACTGGTAACTGAGAGCAGGTTCCAAGTTAATAAATTGCTCTGTTGAAATTGGAGGTGCTCAGTGTGATTCTAGTTGAACTGTGCTGGCTGCTCAGGCCCTGTGGAGCCTGTTCTGGGAGCTCTGGTGCCCAGCTGGGGCAGGGAGGACACAGGGACAGTTCCAGTGTGGGAGCTGCGAGGGTGGGCTCTGGTGAGCTGGTGTTGGGAAGGGGACACTCTGGGAGAAGAATGTATCCAACAGGAGCTTTCATGGACTCCCGAAGGATTCACTTGAGTACTTTTTTGTTTTGGTTCGTTTTTTTTTTCTCCAACTGTTCTGGGCAAGCAGCCAAAAAGGAATCCCAGTGAGCAATTCATGAGCTAACAAGAGCTAAAATGATTTTGGTATAATGGTCTATTTCTGACTTTCCTCCATCCTTCTCAAATAGGAGATTTTTACAGCTTGGGTGACCAAAAAAGCCCCAAACTAAAAGAAAACCCATCCAGGAGGTGCCTGAGTCTCCTGGGGTCTGCTGCCTACCCCATTAGGAAGCCTTGGACATCAGGATTCCTGGCCAGGTGATGGATGGGATGTACATCTCAGTGGCAGGAGACTGAAGGTGGAATGACACCTTTCCTTGTGGAGTAACTTTTAGATTTGCACCATATTTGTACCGCTATATGCCAGAGGGACTTGTGTGTGTTTTTGCCAGGAGGCCCTTGGCTCTGGCAGCTTCCTGGCCTTTTGGCCTCGCAGTGGGTTTGTTTGTTCAGGCTTTTCCTGGGTAAGCAATCTGGCTGCTCTGGGCTGTGTCTATTGGAGCTAGCTTTTTTTTTTTTTTTTTTTGAACATTAATTGAATTTAGTTTGTTTTACATAAATGGTTGGTTGCGGTGTTAAGTTCATCCTGAGATTTGGAATCTGATTCTCATAAAATGAAAACCGGCATGAAATAACATGAAATATTACATTCAAAAAAATTAGCTCAGGTGTTTTGGACTATCTTACTCTTGTGTGTTTTATTGCATATTCACTGGAAGGGCAACAGGATCCATAAAGAACACCATTTGAAGGCTAACTTTTGTCAGCTTTTAAAGTTGAGGTCAGAACCTTTTTAAAAGCACTGCTTCCTCTGCTCAGTTTCCTGTGTTGATTCAGGGAAAAAGCTGCCTTGTCTTCTAGCAGGGTAATCCCAAACAGGACAGATGGGGCATAAGACTCCTCATGATGCTCCAAAACAAACGGAGGGGTAGCAAATTGCACTTGTCTGAAAGTCTTCCCTCTTTATTCCTGTCTCTTAGGACTGGTGAAGTTGGGAAAAAGCATTTTTCTTGGGAGGTATCTAAGCAAAACAATTTGGATACTACATTTAAAAGAAGTAGCAAATTCAGTTTGCATTTGCACTCATTTTCCTGCAATTTATCTTTCCTCTATGGAAATGTGGCCATTTTTAGAGCACCTTGTGCAGCTGTCTGATTCTCTGGAAGTTCAAACAGTCTGAACAAGTGGCAGTTCCTGAACTTTAGCATTAACTCCTTGTAGTGACAATGTAAAGAGTGTGCTGAGCTTTTCCAGTAGTGTTTTGCCATTTTGAGCAGGGTAGTAGTCAGTGTGGAGATGTTCTTTTGTGGTCTTTAATAGTACCTGAACAACACTGTTTTGGTTTTGATTACATAAAGAAAGGACTAAAGTGCCTTTTCTTGTAGTATGGTAACTTTTTTGGTAATTTCTTCATTTGATTTCTGTGAGTATTTCTGTTTTCCACAAAAGGATGTATAAGTTTGAGGTTTATATTTTGGATGATAACATGGTGTTCTAGAAGGAAACCCGTTGGTTACTTTTTTCCCCCCTAAGGTGGCAAGAGGTAGATTGGCCTGAAGTCCCTGGAGTTCAGAGTGGAGCCCTGGACCAAAAGCAGTGGGGAAGGGAAGGGAGAGCGTGGGAACCTTCTGTGCTTCACTTTTTCAGGAAAAGATGCAGAAGGAGGAATGTTTATTTTGTATGTAGCTTGTCAGAGGGCTCATTATAGAGTTTCAGACATAGTATTCAGACATGTCTGGTGTTGAGGCATGCAGCTTTCTTCTCTTTGAATAAATGTCAGCTGAAGATACAAGCTGTCCTCTAAGCTTCTGTGCAGGCTTTATTACAAGGAAATTTTGAAGCTGAAGAATTGAGTAAGTATACCTCCAAGTTTGACTACAAAATTGTCTAGAAATAAAAGACAATGATTTGTCATTTTTGTTTATGACTAGAAAATATGAAGCCACGTTTTTTTTTTTTTTTTTTTTTATTTGTAGCATTTATGTTCTTTTAGGATGCAGCAGGTTTATGTACTGGCTAAATAAGTGACTATTCCAAATGATGACTTCATTGTGTGTGATCCTGAAAGGCACTGTGTATAATCACAAGCACTGAGCTGAGGTGCATCTCTGATAATGTCACCTAATTCAGTGCCTTAGAACTTGAAAACCCCTCCTTCTTAATTTTTTCTTTCATAATCATTTCTTATGTTCCTCTGCAATGAGAAATTTCATGTGTACTTAGGAAAAACCATCACTAATTTATTTATATGTTGCATTTAAATTAACCAACTGTCTTGTTCCATCTATATTTATATGCAATCAAGGAAGACAATTTAATTATGCTCTTCACTGTAAGGCACCATAGCTTATAAAACAAGGAGAAAATTACTTTCAGCTATGCATGTGACATCAAGTCTTCCTAGAAAATCATGGTTTTAATGAATTTCTTGTATTTTGACACATTCAGTGTGAATATTGAGAGAAGTATTAAGTAGTTAGGGAGGTAAGTAGTCAGCTTGGAGTACTTTAAGGATGCTGAAATGCATATGGTAGTTTTGTAGAGTTTTAGGTATTTAAAAGTGTGACTATGAAAGAATATTTGCTCTAGATCTCAGAAGCAGAACCATCTGCAGCAACAACTTCTGAAAAACTTGTGTCCTTTTGTTTTAGTGGGAGTGAGACTACCCAGCTCTGGATGTTTTGTCCTGCTGTGTCTTGCCTTCTTTATCTGTGTGATGCTTATATCCTACATATGTGCCAAAATGGGAATGAATTAATACTGCATGCATTCAGACAGATGGAAATAAGAATTTTGACTGAAAAGAAAATCTTTGTTCCCCAGCCATTTTGACAAGATTACTACAGATTTCATTGGTCCAGTATAATGGGTAAAGGAACATTTCGTTGTAAAATGAAAGGGTTCCTGGATTATTCTTCTAAGTGCCTGGGACATTGCAGTTCTGCAGTAAGGAAAAGGATGTCCTTTGTTTGATAGAATCAAGTTGGGTGTGTGTAGGAGAGGGAGAGAGTGGCCTGAAGTGTGACTGGAGCTAGGACTGGGCAAACTGATGGAAGGAATTGTATCCTCCTGATACTGTCCTGACACTGTTTGATCAGTGCCTGGCGTTGAGCCCCTCTTGCTCCATCTTGGCCCTTTCCCACTGCTCTGGCTCTGTTCACCTTCCTGCAGATCCCCTCAAGGAGCTCTTGGCTCTCCAGCTGCACCAGGGTTTGCTGGTAGGAGCAGGGCAGTACAGAAATTGTATTTCCTCCCTATTTTGATGTGTGCTGAGTGTTATTTAAACCAGTCAGATTCTTAGGCAGTTGTGCCTCGTATACCACCTTGTGTATGAGAGATGCTGCCTGCCCATCACTAAAATGGAACATGAATGTTGTATTTCTCAGATAATCTCAGGTAGGATTAGGCAGATTTGTGTGTTGTTGTACTAAAAAAAAAATAAGGACCTGTGTCTGTTGACTTAGTGTAAACTATTAAAGTGAATGGGAGAGTTCTGCAATAAACTATGGTGCATGAAAAAAAGTTTTAATTGATTTCATTCTTTAATTATTTTTAAAGGCTGAGATTAGGAAATTTGATTAATTCCCCTTGAGCTCTGCAGTAATAACCTTTCACTGTTCTTAACCATGCAAGACTTGTGCTGGGGATTAACCAGGTTCTTAAATTTGAAAGCCTAGAATGAAAGAATTAACAAGAAAATATTCAACAGTGTTGAGTTCAGCAGCAGGATGACACTGGCTTCTGGCAGCCTTTGAAACTGTCAATGCATCTCTCTCTTCCTTTGGATCTTGGGTATTCTCAACTTTGTGCCCCAGAAATGTGAACCAAAACACTGCAGGAGTTAAATTTTTAAACCTTCTCATTGTTCTCTAATGTTTAAACTTTTTTTTTTTTTTCTCTTTCACAGGAAATGACCTAGAGGCCTTACAAATACATTCGTGCATTTTTGTTCTGAGTCTGCAATTGAGGGCAAACGCAGTCTGGAAGCACCACTTCTTAATGTTACAACAGAAACAACTACCTCAACAAACAGGGAAAGGGGAAGAAGACTTGCAATAACAAACACTTTAGTTTTTAATAGCTTATATTTGCAAAGTCTTCTGTAAACAGTCCAGATTTTTTTCCCCCCTCCAATATTAAGAAGAGACACTACAAGTAAACTGAGTTGGCAGACTGGATCTGTCAAGACATTTGAAGATATTTGATCTGCTGACATAAGGATTTGCTTTTTCAAGGAAAGAGCCTCTGCACTGCTTTTATAATCGCTGTTGATCGGTGGTTTGCTCCACTTTTCCTGATACTACTAATGGGAGAATTGTATTAAGGTATTGCTTCTAAACCTATTATTTGCATTGACAAAATTAACTTTTGTAGATGGAACAGCAAGCGACAACGTTATGCTCGTGAAGAACTTGTAGGCGACCGCTTCTCTGCTCCAGTTGCCTTTTCTGCGTGCAGAGGGGGTACCACACAAGAGACAGAGCTTTATTAAGATACTTGGGCTTGCTTTTTGAGTACAGTTTATAACTGCAGCAGGGCTGCGCCGAACACTGAAAACACAGAGTCAGCAATTCTGCTGCCATTCCCACTGCTGATACAGATTATAGAGATGCTTGCCTTTCTGAAATGCCTTTTGTGAAACCTATGTACACAGTCCTGCATTGTTACTGTACATAGATACTCGAGGAAGGAATTTGACAAGTGATTGTTAATTCAAGAACTCTCTGGACAAGCACTCACTTATGTATTGCTGCAGTGCACAAGAAAGCAAAATGGACTATAAGCGGCGCTTTTTGCTTGGCGGGTCCAAGCAGAAAGTGCAGCAACACCAGCAGTATCAAATGCCCGAGCTGGGCAGGACCCTGAGCGCCCCGCTGGCCTCGGCCGCCCCCAGCACCCCCCTGGTGTCCCCGGCTGCTGCGGGCGGCTGCTCCCACCCCGCCTCCCACACGACTCCCATCGCAGACATCCAGCAGGGAATCTCCAAGTACCTGGATGCGCTCAACGTGTTTTGCCGTACGAGCACTTTCCTTACAGACCTTTTCAGCAGCGTGTTTAGGAACTCGCACTACTCTAAGGCAGCTATGCAACTGAAAGACGTGCAGGAACATGTCATGGAAGCGGCGAGTCGACTCACAGCAGCAATAAAACCAGAAATAGCAAAAATGCTGATGGAACTGAGTGCGGGAGCTGCAAACTTCAAAGATCAAAAAGAGTTCAGCCTACAAGACATTGAGGTAAGTTACCTTGGAGGATACTGCTTTGCACGTGAATTTGTGTCGTTCCTTCTTAACTGGATTTCTCTTCAAAATCCCTTCTACACCAAGAGTTTGCTCCACCTTACTGTGTATTTGTGGGTAATGCTGGTGGAAAAAGGAACTTCATTTCTTATGTACTAAGAGAGTAATTTGTGGGATCTGATGTCCATCTATGTTAAATTAGCTATTCAGTCGGTGTTTCTGTAGGAGAACCAGCTAGACAAAAGTTTTAAACCATTTTCTGTTTTATGTTAGCTAATGTTTCTAGCAATGTTGTGCCATGTTATTCTAAATCAGCCTACACTTTCCTTGGTATTATCCATTCCAAGGTGAAACCTGAGCACGTGGAAGTAGCATATTGTCATCAGTTTTTCGGTAAAACTATGTATTAGTTGACTAATAATATTTTATTGCTCTTTAAAACATTTTTTGCCTTTTTGAACTGTTGTAAGAGGAAAATAACACACTGTGTGAGATACCAGTGCTGTAAAAATTCGTCATGACACTAGTGTAATGTTCATACACAAGTGCCCAAAAACCAGGATTCAGAGAGGATCCCCAAATTCCTGCCATTCCTGCCTGGGAAGGTCTGGGTATTTCTTCTCTAATAAATGTTTTGCATAGCAGGCAGTTTTAAGTGATAGTCACAGATAAATCCCTGGAATTTTAAGTAGTTCCTGGTGTTTTGACATATTTCTTCACTTTGTAGCAGTCTTTGCAGAGTTATTCCTTCAGAACTACATCCTGAATGGAAAACTTACTTTTAAGTTCTCTTGGTTTTGATTTAGATTTCAGGTAACTTTGTAAGAGTGAATGTTTGTGCCTGTCAGGCATTACCTGCTTTCTCTAACTGCGCCACTTCCAGATGGAATCATTGAGGGGGATGCAATTTGTCAGTCACAGCTCTCCCTCCAGTTGTGTAAGACAGTTCTCAGTGTTGTCTGCTTGTATATGCTGAAGTAAAATGAGCTATATGTTTGCTAGATATGTCTTCTGTAGGTTAATATTTTTAAAGACAATCCAATAACATCACTCTTTACCCAAAACTGTAGCAATGTATATAAAAAAAGAGTCAGTTTATGTAATTAATTGATCTTTAATAGATGTGCTGAAAGACTTTCTGAATTAAAAAAGAAAAAAACATGTGAAGGACTAGATGTCTTCTAGGGGCTTTTGTGGGTTTGGAGCCATCTGTAGAACTGCCTTGGCCAGTGTGCAGGCAGTGGTGGGTGCTGGTTCTGCCCTGCCCCACGTGCTGTGCAGGCAGGGTTTGCTCAGCAGGGAGCTGAGGAGCAGAAGCAAAGCAGGGTTTGCATTGGGTTGGTTGAGTGCACGTCCTGCCAGCCTAAAGCCAGAGAAACTTGCTCTGGTCCCAGCTTTACCTGGCCAGGCCTGAGGCTTGCTCTGGGCTCCGTGTGCACCCGCAGTGCTCCCTCCCCTCCGTGGTGGGAACAAGTGTGTGGAGAATGCCAGCAGAACAGAAATGCTTCTGTGCTTCCCTGCCTGCACCTCTTGGGCTGTCCCACCACTTCTCATCGTACTTTTCTGGGATCTTTTCTTAATTAAAACTGCATCTCGTGTGTGGCTTTGAAAAAAGTCAATATGCAAGATTGCTGGGAACTTCTGTATAATGAGACAAGTGCTGTGTTCTGCTTTGGCTTAAGTAGCAGCAGAATGTAGGGATTTGACAGCAACTCCCATGGTTGTTCTGTGGGTCAGGCAGGACTGTGGTGTAGATGAGTGAATTCTGCAGGCAGAGGGGTTGGGTGGTTGGGACCAGGGAGCAGCAGCTGCTCACTGTTGAAATGCACCTTGGTAGAGGCCAGTACAGGAATATATTTGTTTGTAGGTGACTTGAAAGCACAGGATAGATGTATGCTGGGAGACCTGCTGAACTAAAAATAGTCTTGCACAAATGAGTTTTCCAGTTGGGATGGAATTCAGAGGGGAAAGCTGAATATTGCAATATTTAAATAGACGTTTTCAGCCTCAGGAGTGGAGCCCACTGGGCAGCAGCTCTGGAGACCAGTCCTAGGGCTTGTGGGAGTTATACGTTGGGTAAGAGTCAGTGCTGTGCATTAGAAATAACAAATCAGTGCTGTTGCTGTTGTGCAAAGAGACTGCTGCCATATATTTGACACAACCCTAACCTGCAAGAACCATGAACTGAGCACTGAGCTCTTCATTGGCTATTATGGCCTTAAACACAGCACTTCACATGCACAGCACTGCTGGTGCACTTAGAGAAACAGGGAACAACTGGAGAGGCAGCAGAGGAGAGTAGCAAGAGTAGTTAGACATCCAGGAAATAGGATATCAGATGACAAATTGAAAAGATGGGCTCTACAGAAGAGGAGGCTGAGAAGGAAAAACAAAATTGCTTAGGTATGTGAGAAGCTGCCAGAACGTGTCAGTGTCTGCTCTTCATGTCCATGTAAGGTGGAGCAAGGAACTTAAATTTCAGAAGGAAAGATTCACATTAGATGCTGTGGAAATCCTTTGTAATGTTAGTGGAGCAGTGATGTGGATTGCTGCAAAGGGTAGGGAGCAGAGCTTACAGAACAGGTTAAACCTGCATCTGACAGAACTGACCTAGGTGAAATTGCTCCTTGCTAGGAACAGAGGGGTGACCTGGTGAGATCCTCTCCCATTGTGCTTGTCTGGGATTTGAAGACTGAGCTGTTGATGCTGAAATTTCTGTTCAAAAAGTGGTTCACTTTTTTCCCCCCTGGTGGATAGAGAAGTTAACGTTTCATAAAACTGCCAGCAGGATTAAAAAATTCACCATGTAAGCAGAAAAACATAAAGGGCTTGCCTGACTTCATCAGAGTTTTCTGAACAGGGAAGTGATGAGGGAAGAGTGTGAGGCAGTGTAATTGTTCCCCTGGAAAGTACCAGGGGGGAAATACAGGTGTATCTGAAGTTGCTTTGGCAGCTTCTCTAGTGGGTGACTGAAGAAACTCACAGCTCTGAAAGAGAATTAAGAGATGGTGAGAGGCAGCTCAGCAGGACCCTAAGAATGGCTCTGCAGAGGCTCTTATTTGAGGATGGAGACTGATGTTAGAGAGGCAGCGGGAGGTGAGTTGTAATTCAGGGTGCAGTGGGGCAGAACCCCAAATTCATGAGAAGGAG
This sequence comes from Cinclus cinclus, assembly GCF_963662255.1. Lineage (NCBI taxonomy): Eukaryota > Metazoa > Chordata > Aves > Passeriformes > Cinclidae > Cinclus > Cinclus cinclus. The sequence goes on along the minus strand of NC_085056.1, from coordinate 18,846,871 downwards.
ACTCTCTGTGTGAGCCCAGCTAAGGAAAATGCAATTTTCCTAAACCTTGTTAACACAGGCTTAGTTCTTGGGAGGAGTGAGAAAGCCAAGCAGAGCAGGTTTGGCTTTAGGAATCAAGCAGAGAGCTGTGGCTTTTCTGAGGTTCCACACCTCTTTATCTACTGTAGTGGGCTCTGCCCCCCAGGGAAGGCAATGTCCAGCAAATCAATTTTGGTGAACATAGCTGACTTGAATTTGGACTGAAAAGTGCTGTGCAACCTGGACTGTAGCACCATGGGATGAGATTTTTAATTTATTTATTGTTGCTCAGAACAAATCTTACTAGTTCAGAACTGTCTGCCAGGCTGTGTAAGAAGGTGACTTCTCTTGATCAAAGTGTGGTGACAAATGGAGTTTCCCAAGGTTTCTTTATTTCAGAAATGCAAATGCTGATTTTTATTTTCTTCTTTTTTTTTTTTTTTTTCCCCTTTCAAACACTTTTGAATTCTTGGGTATTCTGTGCCTGTGTGGGTGAGGAACAGCATGGAAATCAGGGTAAATGAGAGGGTGTTTTCCTTATCTGTTTGTCAGCTGGGGCAATGCACTAACTCCGTGCTTGTGGTAATAAAAGCATTAAAGCAAATCTGTATGGAGGAGTAAAACTGGTAAAAGTAAGTATATTTCCCCATCTCTTGTGAAGCTTTGCAGAAGCCTTAGTATTGCAAAATATAAAGAATGACTTTTAGTTACACAGGGCTTGTGTATCATCTTAGAAGTAAGTGGTAGTAATGAGAGCAGTGTCCATGTTGCCTTCCTGTACAAAAGAGAAGCATGGATGGGTGCCAGATATATTCTTGTTTTATATTAAACAGAGATTAAAAAGTTATGTGTATAAAACAGCCTAAGATTTTTTTCGAACAAGAATCTTGTGAGACAAAAATATCTGAGTAAATATGAAATGTAGGTCTTCCTTAGCAAATATTGTAAAGCCAAATTTAACTATTTTTAAAATTATTTTTTCCTGGGATTTTCACTGATTGGCTCCAGACTCTCCTGAGTTGAGGAGCCATTAGTAGCAAAAAAATATTTCGTCTTACATTTTAATTGGTGCTTTTCATTTTTAAAGTGCTTCACACTTAATTATTTTTCTGCTAAATGATAGTGACCACTTCAGTAGCTGTCAAGATCAGATTATCATGAGTGGCTTTTAGGGTTGCTGCTGGAAGAAATGAGTCTGCAGCTTCTGCTGGGATCTAGTTCAGCCTGCAGGTGATTGCAACCCATGGGCAGGACTTCGTCTTCCCTTGGAGGTATTCTGGTCATGAGATCATGTTTTTGGAACTGCAGGGTAGTAAAAATGAGTAATATTGTGCCACTTCTGGTGAGGTCCAGGAAGGTTGTATGCCCTCATAATGGGGCACACCAGTTCAGTGGCAGCCAGGTTGTGCCACTAAGGATGCTGTTAAGGGAAACCACCAAATATTTCTGTTGTGGTGTTTGACTTTTAGAGCATTCTGCTTGTTTCAGGAAATAGCCAAAAAAAAAAAAAAAGGGAAAAAAAAGATGAAAGTTCTACTTCATACAATAGTACTTGGAGAACTGCAAGCCAGTGTTTGTATCAAGTGTGGAAGACTGACACTTGTTACTTGCTGACTATTAGTGGTGGTGTTCTAAGGAATCTGCTGAACAAGATTTTCTTGCTGGGCAATTTGTATTGCATCCCTGTTTAGCAATGAATATTGGCAAATTTGTGTACACTTTGTCCAGTGGAATATTCCCAAGTTGACTGTGTGCCCCCAATAGGAGGATGGAGTGGGATGGAGTAACCTAACACTGCATCTCACCTGCTGCTCCCATTAGTAAGGAACCAAAAATCCCATTGCTTCCAAGTGCCTCAGCAGGAAAAGAAAGATTCCTGCAGGTAAGGCTCTGCTGAGGAAAACAGCTCTCCTGCCTGATACAGGTCAGGGAAGTTGAGGTGGTGGACCTGTGCACTGTGGGACAAAAAGTTTGGAAGCTGAAAACCCCATTGTTTATGCAATATAAATGAATCTAAGAAATTAAGAAAACGTCACCACTCCCAAGGAAATCTCTCTGCTTGCCACCTGAGATGATTCCAGTTCTGCTTTGATTCTTGCATTGTTTGTAGGGTTTTTGTTTATTCTGGTCTGGAGGAGGAGAGTGACACACTTCTGCATGGGAAAGTAGGGAAAATAAACTTGAACAAGTCATGGTGGTGTCTCTAACTGTGGAAAACTGCATCCATGTGCTGTCGCAGTTGCAGGGATGTGCAGCAGGGGTTCCCTGTGCTGCTCTGCACAGGGGTCAGTGCCCAGCCCTGCCTGGGGAGCTCACTGCCAGCTGCACCTTCCCCTTGGATAAGGCAAACTCTGGGCTCTTTGGCAGAAAATCTGACTAAGTGGGCTCTTTAAAGCTTTAAAGCGAGTTTGGTATCTGCCATTCATCCAAAGGGAGTGTTTAACAGTGCAAAAACCCTCCACCACTTTGATAATGAAGCAGTTTAAACCATCCTTACCCATTTTGGTAGAAGGCATTTTGGAGAAATGGATTTTTTTCAAACAAAACAAAAGTTCAGTAAAGCAGATGATATTATTTATCGTGACTGTTTTAACATTATAGGAATAGGATAATATAATAGTTATAGGAATCTTATGTGCTGCCACTTAAAACCTAAATCATTTGTTTATATTGAGCAGTATTCCCCAGCTGGGGAAACTTCAACCTTTGTACCTTAAATATTCTTTGAAATTTAATCAGCTTGAAATTCCTAATGAGTACTAGTTTCATCTTCCCCTGAGAGCTGCATTCTTCTGCACAGAAATAATTCAGATCACCAGTCACCTCTTCCTGCAGTTTTCTTATAAATCTTTCTAATCTCGTACCCGGGAAAGTTGGAGTTTTCTTCATTTTATCATTTGCTGACTGTTTTTTTTAATAAGGCAAGCTCCACTTTCAGAGGTCAGTCAAAGTACCAAAAAACGTTTAATTTTATGCCTCATACAAGGAAAGGAAGTGATTGAGCCAGAATGGAATGTCAAAAGGAGTCTGGATGCAGTGGAAAAAAGCATTGCCACCACTGGTTCTTCTGAAGTAGATAGTAAATGCATATAACTGTTGGTGTGACTGGAGAGTCCTGCCAGGAAGATACATTGTGTCTGAATAGTTTTATTCCAGAAGAATGTAGCTGAAAATAAGGCAAATGATTTAATGGCTCCAAGGCAGGATGGCTTTGTACATTATCTGTGTATTTTATGAATTATTCCTAAAATGGAATTTAAGTTGAGTCTTTTTTAATAAATCAAAGTCAAATACACATTTTAAAGTGCTTTGTGTGATAAACTTCATAAAAGAAACACTTTGAATAGCTTTTGAATACTTTCTACAGTGATGTGGAAAATCCTTCTTTCTCTGCAGCTCTCTAATTTTACACTTGGTTGTCAGCTTTGTCCTGTGCAGGGAGTGCTGCCCCGGGGGCAGACGGAGGATTCCTCCGGGAGCCCTTGGCCCTCCAGGATGTCCCTGCGTGGTGGCACTGCTGTTCTGGCACCCAGGTCCTCTGGCACCGGAGGTGTCTGAGTGTCCAGGATGTCCCTGCGTGGTGGCACTGCTGTTCTGGCACCCAGGTCCTCTGGCACGGGAGGTGTCTGAGTGTCCAGGATGTCCCTGTGTGGTGGCACTGCTGTTCTGGCACCCAGGTCCTCTGGCACCGGAGGTGTCTGAGTGTCCAGGATGTCCCTGCGTGGTGGCACTGCTGTTCTGGCACCCAGGTCCTCTGGCACGGGAGGTGTCTGAGTGTCCAGGATGTCCCTGCGTGGTGGCACTGCTGTTCTGGCACCCAGGTCCTCTGGCACCGGAGGTGTCTGAGTGTCCAGGATGTCCCTGTGTGGTGGCACTGCTGTTCTGGCACCCAGGTCCTCTGGCACGGGAGGTGTCTGAGTGTCCAGGATGTCCCTGTGTGGTGGCACTGCTGTTCTGGCACCCAGGTCCTCTGGCACCGGAGGTGTCTGAGTGTCCAGGATGTCCCTGTGTGGTGGCACTGCTGTTCTGGCACCCAGGTCCTCTGGCACCGGAGGTGTCCGAGTGTCTCAGGGCACGGCTGGAGGGGCGGGCGCCTGCGGGGCGTGCGGATGCAGGGTGGCATCTCCTGCCCTCAGCCCAGGGAGCTCTTGGCTTCCCTGCCCTGGCCTGGCCTTCCTGAGGAGCATGGCATCACCCATTGCAGTGCAGTATTCCAAAGGCACATGAGTGCCAGCACTGGCACTTGTGTCACGCAGTGCCGGGCTGGGCTTTGGGCACAGGCTTGGGGTTATGGGCACGGGGATGTTGGTGCCCACCTGCAGGGTGAACTGCTGGGCCAACTCCTACGTTTTATGGTAATGTTTTTAAACGATTCCTGTTTTGTTGTTGCTGTTTCGGATTTTTATCAGAAATTCAGGCGGGTCCTTGAGCAGGTGGGTTTTAGTGTTGACTTGGTCCTTGAGATAATATGCTACTCCTATTTTTGTGCTTGATTTTGCTAAGTAACTGAGCAAGCTTTTCATTCATCAAGTAGTCAGAACTTGATTACAGAACTAAAAATGACTCAAGACTAGCCTGATGTCCCCTTCATTCACAGAAACTAATGCTCTCTTATTTTAAGTAAATTGTTAAATATCATATCTTACAATCTGAAGCATTATTTTAATAAAAACAAATCAGAGTTTAACATAGTTCTTTACCCCAAACACCAAAAAAAAAAAAAAAAGGAAGAAGGGAAACTTCCATGAGCTCTTCTATGTGGTTGAAACTGGTTTGTTTGTCTCCCACAGGTACTTGGGCGATGTTTTTTGACAGTGATGCAGGTCCACTTCCAATTCCTGTCACAGGCTTTGCAGAAAGTCCAGCCAGTGGCACACTCCTGCTTTGCTGAAGCTGTAGCTCAGGAGAGGAAGAATGTTAGTGGGACTGGAGCCTCAAATATAAGCCCCACAAATGAGCTGGAAGATGCAATAAGATCATGGAGAGGAGCAGCAGAGGTATGGAGGTGTTGCTGTAAGCACAGTAGATTTCATGAAACCTGAAGTCAGCCTGCGTGTCCTAACAAAGGAAGAAAATACCTGATTTTGCAGACATGCTGTGTGGCACAGTTAATTTCAGACACTAAAACTCATTTTAGGCCTGTGTGAAGTTTTCTTTGTGATAGGGTTCTACATTAGGAGGACACAAGCAGTGCAAACAGATTTCTGTTATTAGTAATGAACTGCCAGTGTTCATATAGGGCAGACAGAGGGAATTAAAAATAAAAAACTCAACGAGACTTTGTGAAAACAGAACAAAATCTTTATGAAAAATAATTTAGATAGTGTCTTTTTCTTTCAAATTTTGGGCATGAATTCTGTTCTATACTTTAAAATCTTTGTGGTAATTCTTAACACTTTTGTCTTCATGCAGTTAAGCTTGATGTTGCTTGATCCATCCAGTGTTGGAGTGTGACCCATGTTACTTAACTGTTCCACTCTCTGGACTTGTACTTTCACAAACACCTGTCATCTCTGGAATCCTTACTTTGCCAGCCAAAACCAGTATTTTATAAGGACATTCAGTTTTATGAGGCTTTCTGCTTTCCTTGGCACTGTTGAAGTCTGGAGACTGATAGATCAGAATGGATTCAGACACAGTGTGTGTTTTTTCCCTAAATTCAGATGACTTGGAGCATGTGCTTTTGCAGTCTCATTTGGCCCACATGGCTTGTTAGTAATGCTGACTGGAAATCTTGTCAAGGTCTCCATTTATCAATAACATCTGCAAGGTACAGGAAAGCAAATAAGTTACATGAATGCAAAGGGATTATGTGTCATTTTTACTGCAGCATAAATTTATTTCACTGGATAAAATAGGGATTTGGGAGTGCTTTAGGTGTATTGCAGATAATTGTAACAGGTCTAATCCTGATATAGCTGTACTTCTTTGGCAGAAAAGCAGGTAATTTTATGTGTAATGTACTTGGCTTCTTAAAACTACTATTTCTAGAAATGCCCTGCAATTCCTATAAAACTTGTTTAAACTGTGGTTAAAATTAAACTTGGCTTTACAGAATCAAGGAGCTTAACTTTATTTTTTACTTTATGAGCAACCCACTTCGTCTATTTCTGTTTTTCAGAAGTGTCCATATTTCAAAATAGTTTTGTACAAATATTATACTAATCAAATCCTGTATTAAACGTACAAGGGGAATAGAGAGATAAAATACAGATTCTCCACAGATCCAAAATAACAATAGAAGAAACTTCTCAGTTTTTATGATTGACTGAAATAACTGATTTGGAGTATTTGTGTGGGGTATTAGGATAGCATAAGAAAAATATGTGGTTTCTAAATAAATAAAATCTGTCTCTCATAATTGTAGATAGACTAATATAAATAATTTTGATAGAAGGAGATTTGAAATACTGAAACCCTTGCCAGTTTTTACTTTGGAGTGGAAGGCAATACACTGTTTTCCTATAAAATCAGCCTCTCTGGCAGGAGAGCACTGCTGCTTCAGAGTGAAGTTTAAGGTGATACTTTGTCAGTAGCTCAAAACTGGTTTTGCTCTTTAAGATTTACTTGGGAAATGCAGTAATTCTGTCCATTAGGTGAGTTCATGTTTGTCCATTGGCTGTAGTACCAGAACCCCCCAGTTTGGACATCCTTCTTTAGAGCAAGACTCCTTCCTAGATGGGAAAATAACCCACAACTATTTGCTTTACCCTGTTCAGTGATGTAGGATTTTACAGCTAAAAGGAGATATTTGGCTTATTTCTTGTTTTTCAAAATCATAGACACACAGCTATTTTCTTGCTGTGCTTAGATGATCTTAGCATTGTGTGGCTCTTCTCAATTGCACCAGTTATCACCCATAACTTTATGGAATGTATCATTCTATGAACACAGGAGTGCTTGTACACGTGATTTAACATATTTTCTGTTTATGTTGGATTTAGGAGTCGTCCTCAGGTAACCACAGCCATGGTGTGGTCTGTGTAACAAGATCCCAGGTCCTGAGAGGGAGCTGAAATAATAACAGCAGACAATGCTGAAGCCAAGTGCTGGCCAACACCCATGTGCTGTACAGGTTACATCAGAGTTCTGCTTCCAAAGCAGCAGTAGAAGTTGAAGAAGTTATAATAAAATCTCCTCCAGGTCCTTTCCCCCATGTGCTGCTTTTCATCTCCTATAGAAAGTTTTAAAGTCTGTGGGGTTTTTTTGCTCTTTTTTGAAATTTACTTAAGCCTGACCTGGTTTAATGCTAACCCTCCTCACCCTGGATTTTTATTTTACATTACAGGCCACATCTCGACTGCGAGAAAGAGGCTGTGATGGATGTTTGGCAGGAATTGAAGTTCAGCAACTTTTCTGCTCACAGACAGTGGCCATCCCTGAACATCAGCTCAAAGAACTAAACATGAAAATTGACAGTGCTTTGCAGGTGGTTTTTGAAGTCTGCTGCTTTCATGTGCATGTAGTACAGTCAGTGGGTCAAGGAGTGAAATAGGGAAGGGGTGTGTTCCTGCAGAATTGTGTACCACAGACAGCACAGAGGTATTTGGGAATTGCAGCTTTGGAATCTTACATGATAAATGTGTGTATGCCATAGAACTGAGTGGGGTAAATCCTTGTACCAATCCCTGTCTGTACCCAGATACAGTGACTGTGTGCTTGCTTCCTTGCTGATACGCCTGTGCTATCTCACCTTTTTGTTCAATGTCAGGCTTACAAAGTGGCTCTGGAGAGCTTGGGTCATTGTGAATATGCAATGAAGGCTGGCTTCCACTTGAATCCAAAAGCAATTGAAGCAAGTCTTCAGGTAGGATCTGCTAAGCCTGCTCTCTTTCATCCCTCCTCATCTTGGAAATGGACACTTAAAATGCACAAACATTTTTGACCCATATTTGGATTTTCTAATGTCTTGGTTTCTTCTGTTTGTTCTGTTCTTCTGTCCTTCAGGGCTGTTGCAGTGAAGCTGAAGCCCAGCAGACAGGAAGGAGACAGACTCCACCTCAGCCCATTCAGTGTGAGCTGCCCACTGTCCCTGTCCAGATAGGATCTCATTTTCTGAAAGGAATCTCCTTCAATGAGTCTGCAGCAGAAAACCTGAAGCTAAAAACGGTAATAATTCCTAATTAACCACAGAAGTAAAGATGGGGAGAGAAAGAGGAGAATTTATTAAAATGTAGAGAACAACAGCAATAGAAGCTGTGTGCCAAACCTGTGTTTAAAAGCACTCTTTCAGCCTGGCTTCCTGTGGAAACACAATGTTGATAACATTGTAGGGCTACGCCTGTTTGTGATGACATTTTGACCCCCTGAGCAATTTCAGTCCAATCTGAGAGAAGGACAGGCATAATGATCTAGGAGGCAGTGAAGCATTTGTGAACTTTTTGAAAATAGACGTGTTAGGTATGAAGAAGTGCAGAGGAAAGTGAGCACTTACAGATTCCCCAGCCAGGTGATGGATGTCAGAGCCTTTATCTTCTTAGGTACCCAAATAAGTCAGCCCAGCCTGATGCTAAAGGAGGTACTTGAAAAAAATACTTTGTAACAGAGCTCCTTTTGATATCATCTTACAAACTGGAATCAGTTTTTTAAAAATAATTTTAAATTATGGAGAAGTTAATTGTATTTTCAGTATAAACAGATGGAAAATATATCCATTCAGAAGTAATTTGGGCAGTAATTTTAATCAGTACTTCCACTTTTTTTTTTTTTAGAACAACCCAGTTCCTTATTCCTGAAAGAGCTGAAGTAATAAGTTGCTCAAAATGCTGCTTTTCTGTTGTCTTTGCAGTGCTTTTTGTAGTTTTGATTAAACTGGTTTGCAAGAATATAAGCAGAAATACTGTTTATGATTTTGGAGCAGTATTGTGTTCCCAACAGCAGAGAAGATGTTCCATGTTTCTGTTCTGCAGTAGAACTCTCCTAGCTGTATGACTGTTGAGGGGTTGTAGACATTACAGCTGTTTGAGAAGCACGTGGAACAGGGACAAATCCATCCCGAAGCATCGATGGTACCATTTGGGAATGATGTGTTGGGTAGGACAGAGTGTTTATTATTTTTCCAGCACACAATGCTGCAGTTGATCAAGGAAGCCGGATGCCATAATGGACTCACACCCCGGGATGACTCTCCCGTGACCGAAGTACTGAACCAGGTCTGCCCTTCCACGTGGAGAGGAGCCTGCAAAACTGCTGTGCAGCTGTTGTTTGGCCAGGCTGGACTGGTAGGTGACTACCCATAGTCCTAGGAAAACAAAGGTTATGTAAACACCCTGATGAGAAACTAGATATTTGGGAGTTTAGAAATTAATTTGCAGTGTCTTATTCTGTGCTGCTTTATTTTTAGTGCTGCAGTTAACTTGATTTCTGAGCAAAATGTGTCCTTGCAGAATGAGAGTCTGTAGGTGGTGTCCATAGTTGACAGGAGCAGAAGAATGCACCAGGTGCTTCCTGGTCTCCATTTCAAGAGAGAACACAAGACATGAAACTTCTATTTCATAAAGAAATAGAAATATTTTCAAATTTATAGATGACCGTGTTAAAAAAATCCTACAGACCCAAACACACATTTACCCCCCTCTCAAATTAGCTTCAAAACCTGACATTTTTTCATTTCCTCACGGCTTTGATTGGAAGCTGAGTTTCCTGCCCAGTATAACCCAGCAAGTCTCTGCACCAGGTAATGCTACCTGACATCTCCAACAGAGAAGAGAGCAATTAAATGCCTTGCTGTAAACATACATGTTCTTGAGAGGAAGAAAACCAGTGGAATTTACAGTATCTAAGCACCTGATAAAATTAGATGCTTGGAACATACTCTGATAAGAAAATGTATTTGTGCTCCCATAACTAATTACAGCAATCTCTGCACTTAGTGAATGTTCCTGCGTGACACACAGGTACTGTGAGTAGGTGGAAAAGCCTGCACCTTCAACGTAGGAAGGAAATGCAAGGATAAAGGTACACTGTAGCCTATGATAGTTTTGTCAAGTATTCTTGGAATTGTCTTTAACCTACAGTGAGTTAAATGCCTCTTGCTGGTTCATTGCTGATTCCTTGTTCAAGGTGATGGGAGACCATGAGGGCTTTGCAATTAATTTGTGATTAAAGGACCCAAATAGCTGCCTGTTTTGTAAATCTGTTTTGCAGACAAATCGCACAGCTGGTTAGGTGACGTAGACTTCCATCCTAGCAAATTAAACCATATGCTTTTGGTACTGTTAAAAGGTTCTCCAGTGATGTTGAATGATAAATTGGAAATGATGAATCTTCCAGATACTCTACTTCAGCATCTCTCTGATACTAGATATCAGATCTTAGATATTCCCATAATATTAAATGCCTGTTAGAGAAGTGGGTTGAAATTATACTGGAATTCAACTGACTATTCCTGTAATGGCAGCCTAAAACCAAAGGTGCAGACCATCACTGTCATAACAGCAGGGAACCTTCTGTCAGTCCTTACTTCACTGAGAAACAGGGATTGAAGGATAGATAGGAGATGGTAGTGCTTTGTCTGAGAAGTTTTACAGGGAGGCGTAATGAGGTGGTGTCTTTGCAGGGACAGAGAAACTGTGGAATAGTAGGATGTATCAAATTTCTGTTTAGGTGTTTTGAAGGGAAACAGGTATTGAATATTAATAAATACAAGGAGGACTGGAAAAAGGATTTGGTTACATGGGATTGTGTCTTCAGCTGCCACAGTTGGTGGTAGGATGCTGGGAGTCAGCAGTGAGGTACAGGAAATGAGGCCAAGGAGGAAGGAGTTTCTCAGCAGCCCTGTGGGAGTGAGCTGTAATCCAGGAGCAGTCTGTGGCTCCTGAGTGTCTGGATGAGGAGTGCCTGGGAGGATGCTGCACCTTCCAGCATTTCCTTTCCAGGGGGTTTCAGTGTTGTGCACACCCAAGTCCTGCCCCGAGGAGGTTTGAGGAGTGGCACGAGGCACATTTGGACTCGGGAATCTGGAAATTTGGTGTCCCCCAGTCTAGACATAACGAGTTAGACCTGCTGGTAATTGAAGCACTGACATTCTTAAGGTTTGTCATCACTTTTGGAGAGTGTCAGCATAAAACTTACACGTTCTCCCAAATGATAGTGCTGAGCTATGGATTTTTACTTGTGTTGAATCCTGAATGTCTCCAAAGATTTTTGCATGAACCTCAGGTTCTGAAAGTAGCAGGCTTCACTCTTCAAAGACTCATACTGAACTGTGCACATGACAGAAGACCTGCAAGCCTGCTCTCCTTCATTTTCACTTTGATTCGTTACAGTTTAGAGGGGTATGAGGGTTGAGGTTTTTCTTTATAAACTATGTGACATATTTTTTTACAACGTCCTATTATGCTAGTATGTAGCTTCATGCAGTGACAAGAAATGGTAATTTGGGTCTTTAAAGAGTACTTTGGGTGGAAGGGAGAGAGGAAGCACCTGCAAAGCAAGAACAATGGATGTCTGAGGTACAGGAAGCTGTTCTCTGAGAACCACCAGGCGGGGAGGGAGGATGTGTTTATTTTAAGTTTATTTTGTGAAGAAGGCAGATAAATGAATCATGGCACAGTATTACGTAGGCCTTGGTGTACTGCTTTTAGATAGTGGGCTGTCTGCATTCATTCAGAATTGTGTGGATCTGTATCTTAAATGCCCAATTTGAAAAAACTTTACTTGACAGTCTCGCTGGGTTTTGCCATGTACCTTTTAAGAAGCAACTCATTAAGTGTGGAAAGCACAATGAGTTGTAACTTAGTTTGCTTGGTTACTTTGGGCTGTAGTTTTTTAACGTAAGAAATAATCTGAAGTGTGGATTTTCTGTTCTTACCTCAGCATGTATATAATAAGAATTGCATTTTGAGATTTGGGGAAGCTGATGAAATCCGCATGTTTGAATAAAAATAATGTGCATTCTAATACCTGAATTCACAGGATGAGCAGAAATAAAATTTCCAATTGGCCTCATGCAAAGAGGTTAACAACAAATTTTTTTTTTTTTTTGTGCTAGTAGATACTTCCATAGCAAACACCAACATGGATTGCAGGATTACTAAATCCCCTAGCAAAGTTTAAATCCCAGACATCCTGACTCTGACAGATGTTGAGAAATGTAAAGCTTTTTGCAAAGGGAAGAAAGGAAGGTTTGTCCTGGGGGAGGAACACCCCAGCAAAGCCTGGACAATGGGTACCAACCTTGCACTACAACCAGAACCTGACACAAGCCTGCACAAATCAGAGTTTTACCTCTGACTTCAGGTCTGAGGTGTAGAATGTATTTTTCTTTGGGGTTGAGAACAATCACTCCTGAGTTCATTTTTCCTTATCACAGTTAATCACTGCAATAGGGCTGAATTGCAGTTTACCCAATTAAATAAAATGAAAATATACAAACACCAAGAAAAGAGTACTGGAACGGCCCTGTTACAAAATGAGGTATTTTCATGGGTGGATGATAGTGTGGCCTTTTGTCAACCATGTTTAGACATTTTTAAATCTGAATAAACCTGGGAAAATGCTTTGAGTCAGCTGAAGGATAAAGAAGGCCTTATGCTAACATATTTGAAAGCTGGGAAATATTTTTGTTCAATTGTTCTTTGGTGGTTTTGTTAAAGTGAGACAGGAAAAACTCAGCATTGTGTTTCACATTTTTTCATACCCTCTAACAGACAACCAGTTAGAAACAGGACCAGTGTAGGTTAGGTGATGGCAAAAAAGTCAATAACGTCCCTTGAGGCTTATTTATACCCGAGGACTTGTACCATTTCAAGGATAAATGATACAGCTAATCTGCAAGTCTCTGAAGCAGGAACTGCTGACTGCTGCCAAAAAGCTGCTGTTTCAGCATGACCAAAATAGGAAATTATGGAAATGATCAAAAAGGCCAACCCACGCAGACTGGACAACAACAGAAAGCATGAACCAAATATGGATCTTACTATCACGAAATTAAAGGTTAAATGAAGCTGAAGTGAATCCATTCCTTTTCCACTGTCTAAAAAGAAGGGTTCATTAAACAGGGTAGATTTTCAAGACTTTCCTCTTCCATATGTCTTCATGACATCTTACAGATGGCTCAGAGTCCAACAAGCTGAACAGTCATTTTTCTTCCCCCTTTATTTATTCAGGAATTAATAATAATGATACAGTTTCATTAGGTAGAATAGAGAAAAGTTAGTGTGGAATTTTATAATCTTAAAAGGGAGAGGGTGGCGTATGTTAGGAATTGTGAAGAATTTCTGTCTGAATATTATTTGTCTATATCATACCATGCACTACAGTTAAGTTTTTTAAAACATTTGCTGAGTAGGTGTTTGGGAACCCTTAAAGTAGTAACTGTGCTAAACTCAAAAATAAGAGCTGCTGTGTGGAGCTGCTGAGAGCTACCAGCAGGGAGGTAGAGCAGCTGGTAATGACATAGTGAGACATTACTATAGGATGTAACTGAGAAGAATTAATTCCTTGAAGTACAGGTTTCTGAACTAATTTTCTATTAAAATGGAAGTAAATTTCCAATGATTTCATTAGTTGGTTTGGTTTTATTTGTTTCGGGGTTTTTTTGTCCCTGTAGCATGACTGGGAGGTGAGATTATTCGAGTTTAACTACAGTATCTAAAAACTATAGTTTTTAACTATATAAAATAACTAATTCTTAATTTTTTTTCCCTTTTATTTTATTTGCTAGGTGGTTGTGGACACGGCACAGATTGAAAATAAAGAAGCCTATGCTCCTCAGATAAGTTTAGAAGGATCAAGAATTGTGGTGCAAGTTCCATCAACTTGGTAAATAAAAATACTGTATTGTAGTTTGTGACTGAAATATATGGGGAAAATTGTTGCAGTTCAAATGGAAGAGAGAATGTGCACAATTATACAATATGGCACAGCTTCCTTAAGTTCCTCTGTCTGGACTGGTTGAACACCTGTGTTCCTGACAGGTCATACTTCAGCTGCCTCTGTAGGAGGCATGGCAGGAGAGGCAGTGCTGGGGCACCGACACTTAAAGGAAATGTAAAAGCTCGGTGATAAGAGAAGCTTCCAAAATTAATAATCTACCAGTAATAATCTCCTGTTATGCTCTGCCCCGACAGGTCCCAGCTGTAGCTCAGGAAGGGCAGGAATGGACTGAGTTAATGTGAGAGCTTTTGCTCTTCCTTCACTGGGCTGTTCTTTAGGTGCTGCTGTGAACCATGGACCTCTGGGCTACAGGAGATGCTGTTCCTACCAGTTTAGGTGACTGCCTAGGAAATCGTGGTTGATCTGCAGTTTGTGAGGATTAGGAATTTCAGTACAACACATTTGATTCACTTGACTCCCGATGGAGGCAGCTGCTCCTTACTGCTCCAACTGCTCCTTGCTGGCATGCCCAGGAGTGTCATGGGGGAAGGAAGGACGGAGTGTCCTGGTGCTGTGTCCCAGGGGTAAGGGAGGAAGGAGTGAAGGAGTGATCAGGTGCTGTTTCCAGAGGAAGGAAGAGAGGAAAGGAAGGAGCCAAAGAAGGCAGGAAAGGAAGGAGCCGAGGGAGGCAGGAAAGGAAGGAGCCGAGGAAGGCAGGAAAGGAAGGAGCCGAGGAAGGCAGGAAAGGAAGGAGCCGAGGAAGGCAGGAAAGGAAGGAGCCGAGGAAGGCAGGAAGGAAAGGAGCCGAGGAAGGCAGGAAAGGAAGGAGCCGAGGAAGGCAGGAAAGGAAGGAGCCGAGGAAGGCAGGAAAGGAAGGAGCCGAGGAAGGCAGGAAGGAAAGGAGCCGAGGAAGGCAGGAAAGGAAGGAGCCGAGGAAGGCAGGAAGGAAAGGAGCCGAGGAAGGCAGGAAAGGAAGGAGCCGCGGCAGGAGCGCCCCGTGCCCGTGGATCGCTGCCGGGGCAGCGCCGCCTGCTGGCGCTCGGCGGTTCCGCGGATCCCAAGCCCGCAGGGTCCTGGCAAGGCTCAGGATCTTCCTTCCCCACGCTGCTGGATATGCGGGATCACCTCTGCACGGACCCTGCCAGGCTCAGGCTCTCGGCATGTGCTGTCTTGTGTCAGGCTCTTGCCGTTTTCCAGAAATGGGTGTTGCAAGTTTGGTGTTGCTGCTGTGCCTGAACTGTGCCTGCTGAAGAGCTCTTGTCAGTGATGATTTCAATAGACTGCTGAACCTCACAGTTAGATTAGCTCCGTGTTCCACAGCAGCCAGAGACTGCTCAGGCTGCAGCCCAGGAACCCCTAGGCATCCCCATGTAGGCATCCCCATGTTCTGCAAGAGTGCAGCAACTGGCCTTTTGTGTTCTGACTGATATAGTAGAATTGTTTAATGTAAAAAATGAGCATTTTGATTTCTGATTTAAACTTAATGATGACAGGTGTCTGAAAGAAGATCCAGCAACAATGTCTTTGCTACAGAGGAGTCTTGATCCAGAGAAGACTTTGGGGCTGGTGGATGTGCTCTATACTGCTGTGTTTGATGTACACAGGTGGAAGGAAGGAAGGTACATCTCTCTTCTAGTTCAAACTAAGCTGTCGTTGCTGAATAATCTGTGCCGAGGGATTTGATAGTGCCAGCTCATCAGAAGGGGAAAACAGGAGTCAAACTGAGAGTGAGACATAGTTAATCCCCACAGATACCTTCTAGGTACATCCAGAGATACAGAAGACTGCTTAAAACCAAACCAGCAGTGTATCTAAGGGTAAAGTGTTTGCTTCTCTCTTACAAAAGTACTTGATTTATATTAAATATGTGTCCATTTAGGTCTAGAAGCACAACTAAAATTTGAGGAATGGAAAGTATTGCAAATGTGAGGAATAATTTGCTTTGCTACCATAAGGAGTAGCTGGTGGACTTGGCAGTGTTTGGTGTTGTTTCTTTCTTGAGCTATTACTGAAATACATGTTTTCCCCCAAAGTACAAACTCAGTGATGTATTCGGTGGTTTGATACACGTGTTTTTTGTTGATGCAGGGAGCAAGCTTTGCCTTGTATTCAGATCCAGTTACAGCGTGAGATCTCAGACTTTGGGAGCCAAGCTGACATGCCGTCGGGGAACGGAAGCAAATCTTCAGGGGGTCTGCAAAAGACATTCTCAAAACTGACTTCACGGTTTACAAAAAAAACTTCCTGCACCAGTACGAGTAACACAGGAAGTTACTCAATCCCCAATACACCTTCCAAAAATGTCTTTATAAGTTCCAGCTCAGAGGAGAAAGCTAAAATGCCCACTAACATGGACGCACGGTTGCAGAACATCCTGAACATTGGTAACTTCCCTCGGACCGCGGACGCTCTGCAGCCGGTTCAGAGCACCAATAACCAGCTTGTCAATGGGTTTCTGGTGGAAAGACGGGACAGCTTCTTCAAACCAGATGATGGCAAGGATGACAAAGGTATGAATTTACCAACTGACCAAGAAATGCAGGATGTTATAGATTTCTTGTCTGGTTTTAACATGGGCAAGTCCCAGCAGACTTCTCCGATGGTGAAAAGAAGGAACTCTGTTGCATCCTCAACAGCAACAGAACAAAAGTCAGGAGCAGTTCAACAGCAGCCACAGTCTGTGTCTCACACCCCACTGCATCCTCCTCAGCAAGGCTTGTCCCAGCAGCAGTCCCAAAAGCAGCAGCAGCAAATGCAGTATTACCAACACTTGCTTCAACCTATTGGACCACAGCAACGTATACCTGCCAAATGGCTCAGTAATTCTTCACAGCAGCAAGCCCCGGCTGTTGGAGCTGGATTGTCTCATATAAATCAGTGGAACAATCCTGGTTTTTCAGATTTAAGCTCTGATTTGTACAGCTTGGGCCTTGTGAGCAGCTATATGGACAATATGATGGCAGAGATGTTAGGACAGAAACCACAAGGACCTAGAAACAACACATGGCCAAATCGTGACCAAACTGATGGAGTGTTTGGGATGTTGGGAGAAATCCTGCCTTTTGACCCTGCAGGTGTGTGTCTTTTCCTTTATTATGCTTTTATAAGGGTCCTTTGTAAAAGAGTTCTGTGAAATATTGCTGGCAATAACTGTCATTTCCCCGTGCTGCCCACCGGAGGTAAGGGTGCTGACCAATGCAAGCAGGGATTTGTATCTCTGCTTATTTGCTTTTTTAACAGAAGGTGATCTTAAAACTTGGTAATACACAAGTATGGGAACCAATTCCTTGTTTCTTGTCCCAGTTGTAGTAGTCTGACCTTTCCTATATGGAGCACAGCAGAGTACTGAAAAAATACTTACAGATGATGTTCTTCCTATTCTTAGTTTGTAAAATTGTTTAAAATCAAACTCTTGAGCTCAGGTATGTTCCCTCTCCTCAAAATTATTCTTCCTGATCTTTACCAGTCTTGTAACCTGGAGATGCAGCCAGGTTGCATCTTTAATATATCCCTACACTTTCCCTCCATTGCTCCCGAATTCCCTGGGAGTCACACTGGTTCCTGTTCCACAGCTGGTTCTGCAGTATAAAGTCTGCATGTCAAAGCACTAGAGACTAAAGAGCAAGTGCCATGAGGTTTGCCACGTGTTTGGATCACCAGTAAATTGTAAATATAGATTAATTATTCATTTGCACAGATTAAGTGAGATAAAATTTTAGAGTCATAAACAAATAGCTCCAGGCCAAGAAATTGACTGTGGAATCCAAGAGGAGATGAACATTTGATCCTCATGTGGGCCATTGGCTTGAGAGCTGGACGTGATGATCCTTGTGGGTCTCTTCCAACTCAGAATATTCTGTGACTGTGTGATTCTGATCACAGTATTAAGAACAACTTACACAGCTGCTACCTTTTAAATGTAGCTTCTCTTGGCCTGGAACACAGCTGCAGGAATGTTGTAGTGTGCATTTATGGCAACTGCCTGGAGGGAGGAGCAAGGGAACAGGGAAACCTTTTATCAAAGTAGGGCTCAGTTTCTTGCGCTCATTTGCAGTCGTCTGTGTTTGGAATGTGTAGGCGTCTCAAAGCAGCTCCTTTGACTCATAATTGTGATAGTTATTTTGTCAACTTAGTTGATAAATTAGTGGAGTTTCTGTGACAGAAATAGCCACCAAATTATGTTGTTGCTTAATAACTAAGTCTGAATTAGCATCATCTTACTTAAACATACTGAGGCTATAGACTTAAGCATTATCACAGCCTCTAAGGAAGAATGAAATTATTTTCAGCAAGCACTAAATCCATGTGTGTGTAGGGAAGAGAAACCAGGTATGCAAAGAACTGACATTCTCAGGATTTTGAATCCATTGTATTCTTTAGTATTTTCCTTTTGCTCTACATAAAATACTTGTTCCATTTGGTGAATGTCAAGGACATAGAAAATGGTACTTGGAAAAGGTGACTTACTCAAGTTCCATAAATGGTGCTCAGTGGATTAAGATACACACTTCTGCAGTTTTAGTGATAAGTAAGCAGTATTTTTCACAGATCTGGTGTTTAAAAAACCAAAACCAAACAAAAATCCTTCCAACTGAATACTTTTCCACTAGAAAGAACTTTTCTTTGTAGAACTTGCCAAGTTGAGCTGTGGTGTAGGAATTTACATGTCAAGCTTTAGTGTAGTACAAAAAGCTGTAAGACAGAAAATGGTTTTTCATTTTCAGGCTTTCCTAGGACTGTACATTTGTCATTTGAAACAAAACACATTACTTTTTTGATAAATACTTTTAGAGTCTGAAAATTATGTCTCTCTTCAGATGCAAAACTGCTGGTTAAGAATTTATAAAATTTAAATTGATGACTTTTCATGTTGAAGGCTGAACTAGTCCCAACAATGTATTTTGTAGTACTTTAATCATCCCTAAGAACTTGATGAAGGAATGTTGCAATAAGAACTAGCAGAAAGAATGTTGGTAACTCCAGACTTTTGGACTAAAAAAATATCTGATAAAAAACTTTCAGAAAGGTAAAAATTAACACAAGCTTCTATTTTGAATATACCAGCACTTCAGAACTTAATGCTGTCCACAGGTTAAAAAAAGCCAGAATCCATCTAGACTCTGTTCTTAGATCTGAGGAACTGTGTCTTCCACCCTCATCTTAAATAGACATAAAGATATTTCAGAGGGAGAACAAGCACTAGTGGGGATGTTTTGTTCCAGATGGCTCTCACATAGCCCTTGCTTAATAAAGGAGGCAGAGAAACAAAGTTTTCTTCACTGTCTTTTTAATTTGCATCCAACAGAACATTGTGCAGATCTTTTCTGGGTGTATCAAATGAGAACAAGGAAACTTATTTTTTAAATGCAGTATGGAATGTAGGGATTTCTGCTTTGCAAGCTGTGTGTGATTGTTGGATGTTCTGCAGTCTTCATCACAAACTGAGGCTGGCAAGCCAGCAGCTCAGTACTTCCCACTGCAATTACTGTGCATGTAGTCTAGACATCTTCATAAATTCAGTCAGAATGCCAAGATTTTTCTCAGGGAAGAAAAAAACGCAAAAGAAAGAGAAGCTGTAGAATCTCAGTAACAGTGACCTATTATCAGCAGGCTTTTGAACCCAGCAATCACATGCTCTGATCAATGGAGCATTTGAAACACTTTTGGATTAAGGCTTTTGCTGTGTCTAGTCAAAACCATGCTTATTCCTTATTGGATGCTTGGGACACAAAAAGCATGTTGAGAATGGAAGAATTTTTAAATTATCGCTTTTTTCTGTAAATATAATTCTTGTTCTGAAATTTTTGTAAATCAGGATCAGAGCATTTTCAGTATTGTCTCATCCCTGTAGGAAGGAGGCAGTTTTGGCACTCTGTGTTCTAGTATGATCCAAGCTGGACATAGCTGATCATAGCTGGAAATCATGTTGCACTCTGGTATCAACTACAGTAACTGTTCTGCTCTTTTTCATGTGTGTGGATTAATGTACACGTGGTGTCCATTTCATCAGTGTCTGCTGATGGATATTGGACCTTTCAGCATAGACACGATCACCATACAAACACAATTTCCCTGATGGAATGCAAGGGGCAGGCGTACTTCTATGATAATTATTATCCACCACGGATGCTGTGCATCTCATCTTTGTAACACATTTCCTGTTCAGTGTTCTTCACTGCTCCATGAAGACCTATCCACTGCTGGCTGCCATTTATCATCAGGGAGGGAATTACTTTGTTGTGCAGTATGGTCAAACCTGAAGGATTGAAAGTTCAGCAGAAATAGCTGAGTGCCAGCAATGGACTTGTTGGTTTCTTTCATTCAGTTGGCTCTGATCCAGAGTTTGCCCGCTATGTTGCCGGGGTGAACCAGGCTATGCAACAGAAGAGGCAAGCACAGCACGTCCGGCGTCCGAGCACCACGCGTGGCAACTGGCCTCTTCCTGATGATCCTCACAAAACCTGGCCCTTTCCCGAGTATTTCACCGAGGGGTAAGAGACTGGACGGGCTGTATGTTTTTATTGTGTAAGTTTATTTTGCACCCAGATTTGGCAGAATGTGGGAATACAGTGTGTTTTTGCAGTTGCTGCTGCACCTGTGAAAGCTGCACTTCACTGTTAGGTGTGAGCAATGTGATCCCCACCTGCTTTGCTGATCCCAAGGCATTGACATGCTTGATGTCATCTTTAGAGTGGCATGGATACTGACTGTGATGCCAACAGAGGAAATAAGGAATCTATAGCACAGATGTATTCAGGACAGTTTTCTTTGAGGACAGCTTTAAGACCTAGTTTTGATGAAAAGTGATGCTGTCAAAGTTGCGGTGCCTGACTGAATTCAATTTTCCAGATTTTAGCCACTTAATCTTGCAGGTACATTTGTAGTTTTTAATCTCTTCCAAGTCATAACTATTTACTACACAAGAAATGTTTCAAGATTCTCTGTCCATCTGTCCATAATGTAAGAGCTGTGACTCTCTAGTGTAAAACCAGTAGAATGAATTTTTGTTCTAAGTTTTGCAGTGAAAAAGTTAAGTACTTAGTGATTCCAAACCCAAGCATCACTTGTTTCTCCTTCCTGAACAGGAGAGGTGCTTCTAATTGATATAATTATTTTAGTAAAATACATATAAAGAGGCTGTAACAGAGCAGTTAATGCGACCACTCACAACTAGTGAAAGTATTTGTATTACTGGCACATTTTACCAAGTAGTGAAATTTTGTGTTCTGAGGTATCACCTGTGATTCAGCACAACTGTGGCACACAGTCTGGACCAGGACTGTAAATACAAGGACTAATACAACTTTGTCTTGCAGTGATGTGACAAACAGCTGGTCTGGTACTCAAGGAGACTCTGCCAGCTCAAGTGATGAAACCTCCTCAGCTAACGGAGACAGTTTGTTCTCCATGTTCTCAGGGCCAGACCTTGTTGCTGCTGTAAAGCAGAGGAGGTGAGCAAAATGAACAGAAGTAGACCACTTTGTAAGATTCCTTTTGTTTATATGTAATTTCATTTGAGTAGCTAGACAAAGGAGATTCCTGCCAATGAGACAAGTCTCCACAAACATGAGTTTGTGTACCACACTGGTGATGTGAACCGGGGGATTCCTGAAGTGAGTTGTATTAGCAGCTTTCAGCAGCTTTCTCCTGGTACAAACCAGCACCTGTGCAAACAGCCAGCCATTCACTGACAGTCAGTATGGCTAGAAAAGATGTGATGCTGTCCCTCTTCCATGAGTCTCCTTTGGATGCCACTCCCTGGGGCTTTATAAGGTCCTGGCTGGTTTTGCAGAGTGCCTGGCTGCAGCTGGGCTGTGCCTCTCCTGGTACCTCTCCTGGCCTTGGCTGCAGCCCCGTGGCACTGGGGAGAACCTGCTGCTAACTCGGTGAGGACTCGTCTCACCTTGGCTGCTGCTGTCCTGTGAGTGGGAAATACATGGCTGCTTAGTGCTCTCTTTCTCACAGCAGGAAGAGGAGGCCAAATTGCCATTGTAAATAATTTCAGTAATGGAAAAACTAAGCCAGGGTTTTCAGCTATGAACAGTTTGCTTCTATCAATACTGGGAATTACAGCAATTCTGCTTTTCTAAAGGGCTGGAGGCTTGGTGTCTTTGGAACCTCAATGATTCCACAGCAGAGGGTAGTAGTAACAAAAGGCATGAGATGAAGCATGAATAATAAATCAATTTCATTCTGGGATTGTTTTCTCAAACTATTTTTCAGTCTTTTCTAAAAATGAAGTAAGTGGCCAAATATTCTGCCTTTGTTTACAGTCACAGAGTAATTTGGAATCAATGTATAGATAAAAGATTCTGTCTGCTTTTTGGTGAATGAAAAAAAGTCGGTGCCAGCTTCTCACAGATTCTACCTGGATAGCTATTTTTGTATGCATTATCAGAAAGGAGTAAGAGTAGCTATTTTCTGAATCTTTACACTTAGCCAAGACTTTATAGGGAGGGAACCAAAACAGATTCAATGAATGTTAAATTGAAATTAATGGGAAAGAGCCAGCTCATAAACAGTCACAGAAAAAGCAGTAATTACTTATATTAAAAAAAAAAAAAGGCAGCAGGGAAGGAAAACAAACACATCAGGGTGACTTAACATGCCAAGCCAGTAGATAGCTGGAGACTGATTATGGAGCAAGAAAAGTCTGGTTTATATAGTGCTCTAAATAGCAGAAGAAAGTTTCCAAAGAGAGTGCTGCATTGACCAAAAACCTCAGCTAAGTACCAGTACTACTGTCCCTGTTACTTGTAGGAAGGGCAGTGTTCTGTAGGTGAGGGCCTGACAATCTACCAGAGCTAAGAGGCAGTAAGAGGAGGAAGAAAGGCTGAGTGTGCTAAAGCTGACCTGCAAAGGGCTGCTTACTCATGGGAGCCTGATTGGAATATGCTGATTGGGTTTTTTACAAAAAGGATGAAATAAAATATTCTGCTTTAATCTAAACCCATGCCCTTAATCGCTCCTCCTAAAAACAAAACCAAGTGAAAACAAAAACAAAAAAACACAAAAACCCCCCAAACCAACAAACAATAAAGACCAAAAAACCCAAGAGAAAAGATCTTCCAGAATGCACGTGTGGTCAAGGATTTCTATTTGATAACTAGGTGTTAGATCACAGATTTAAACTGAAGGTGGAATATTTTTCTTCAGTAATATTACTGTGCTTCAGCAGATGTTTCACTTGCTCAGCTGTTCTTTTGTGTTATCTGTAAGGTTATTTCAGAAAAGATATTTAAACCCAAAAGAAACCTAGCCCCAAGAGCAGGTAGCTGAAAAAAAACCCCACAATTTCTGGCAGATTTCTTGAAAGTGGGAAAAAGTCTATCCCAGTTTCCTTTCACCTCTACAAAAACGTTGAAGCTTTAGCTTCAAAAACTACTGCATTGTCAAGTCCCTGACAGTTTCTGTATTGTTGCTTTCACCTGTACTGAACAAAAAGTACATGAAACCAGATGTTTCTGAAAACACATACACAGAAAACGGTACTGTAGGCTGCCTGATCTGTGCCAGTGGCAGATTAATGAGGCTGACTCATTTAAAACCAAGAAGTAAATGTCTCTCTCTTTCTGGGCAGAAAACACAGCAGTGGTGAACAGGAACCCAGCACACTGCCATCACCTCCACTTCTCTCTGCAGCAGATGACCGCAGTCAGGTGAGCTCAGTGTGGCTTTGCTTAGTCCTTTCTCCTGCTGGCACTTGGGGGTGAGTCTCCATGAGGCAGTGGACTGGAAAAGCATCTGTATCTCCAGATTGCTGACTTCAGTGAAAAGCTAAACCATCTGCACTCAAGTAGCGTGAGATGCTTTTGTCAAAGTCACCAAGCTTAATATATTAAAATTGGAAGTAAGTTACTTTTTCCCTTTTATTTGGGCCACTGTGTGTCAAGATGAAATAAATGTTTTTTAGTGGGCAGTTATTTTAAGAATTAGAGTGCTACACATCAGTTATCAGTTCAGCTTTCAAATATAAACTGATCTCACGAAAAGTATCTTAAGGAGGTGATAAGGTGACATGTTTAGTGTCTCAAAAACGCAGTGCTGTTGTTAAACCGCACCAGTCCCAACCGCTTTTGTTTCCTCAGGATAACAAGACCAAAACCTGGCCTCCCAAGGCCCCGTGGCAGCACACATCCTCTGTGCCCAGCACGCTGCCCAGCCAGAGCACGTCCCTGTACCCCATGAGCAGCCCCGTGAGCCAGTGGAGCGACACCATGCAGATGCTCCAGTCGCCCATGTGGGCCAGCGACTGCGCGCCGGCGGCCGGCATCTCCTCCAGCTTCACCTACGCGCAGCAGCAGCAGCAGTCCCAACAGGCTTCCCAGCACAAACAGATCAACAAGGGCTTTAAATCCTTCCCAGTGAAGCACGAACGCAGACCATCTTACCTGCACCAGTACTGACTGCTTTTCATACTGGAAAATGCAGCACAGGGCCAAATGAAAATCACATTACTTTGATTCACAGTGCTGTGTTGGCTATATCCTGTATCTCTCTTGATGTGGGATTGAGGGGGTTTAGGGGAGATAGACAAACTCTTGGATTCTGAGTTACAGTGCTGAGCAAATATGGCCAATATGTTTGGTGTACATGAAACAGCCCAAAACTGTGATGTAGAAATGCTTTTAAAAATGCGTAATTGCCTTTACTTTCATTTTTTTTTCTAAAAAGAACTGCTGAAGGACTACCATACAAGAAACACTGTATTTTATAGCTATTTTTCATATAGATATATAGTTAAAACATCTTACTGAAACACACTGAATATGTTGAAGCAAATATATAGTGGTCACTTTGCTCAACACTGTGTTTAAATTTATAAAGGATAAGCTGTAGAGCCTTTGTATTCTCCATTACAGCCTGTGGGCAGCCTTTTTAAAATGAAGTGCAACAGCAGCTTGTCCTGTGCCACACAAGCGAGTTCATTTGGGAACTGCTGCAGAAACAGTTGCAAAACCGAGTTTTGTGGCAGTTTCCTTACTTTAGCTCAAGATCAGCAGAACCACTCAGCCTTGTGTCGCCAATGTTACCTGAGCTGCTTGATGTAGATGGCACCTGTGTGGGCAGTGGGACCCTGGCTGTCACACACCTGTGTGCGCGCAGTGGGACCCTGGCTGTCACACACCTGTGTGGGCGCAGTGGGACCCTGGCTGTCACACACCTGTGTGGGTGCACTGGGACCCTGGCTGTCACACACCTGTGTGGGCGTAGTGGGACCCTGGCTGTCACACACCTGTGTGGGTGCACTGGGACCCTGGCTGTCACACACCTGTGTGCGGGCAGTGGGACCCTGGCTGTCACACACCTGTGTGGGCGCAGTGGGACCCTGGCTGTCACACACCTGTGTGGGCAGTGGGACCCTGGCTGTCACACACCTGTGTGCGCGCAGTGGGACCCTGGCTGTCACACACCTGTGTGGGCAGTGGGACCCTGGCTGTCACACACCTGTGTGCGCGCAGTGGGACCCTGGCTGTCACACACCTGTGTGGGCGCAGTGGGACCCTGGCTGTCACACACCTGTGTGTCGGCAGTGGGACCCTGGCTGTCACACACCTGTGTGGATGCACTGGGACCCTGGCTGTCACACACCTGTGTGCGCGCAGTGGGACCCTGGCTGTCACACACCTGTGTGGGCGCAGTGGGACCCTGGCTGTCACACACCTGTGTGGGCAGTGGGACCCTGGCTGTCACACACCTGTGTGCGCGCAGTGGGACCCTGGCTGTCACACACCTGTGTGGGCGCAGTGGGACCCTGGCTGTCACACACCTGTGTGGGCAGTGGGACCCTGGCTGTCACACACCTGTGTGGGTGCACTGGGACCCTGGCTGTCACACACCTGTGTGCGCGCAGTGGGACCCTGGCTGTCACACACCTGTGTGGGCGCAGTGGGACCCTGGCTGTCACACACCTGTGTGGGCAGTGGGACCCTGGCTGTCACACACCTGTGTGGGTGCACTGGGACCCTGGTTGTCACACACCTGTGTGTGGGCAGTGGGACCCTGGTTCTCACACAAACCATGTCCTGTGGCCGTGTTTGGCCAAAGGCATTATCCACACGGTGCTCCAGCAGTGTGTGAAAGCAAAGCCTAAGAGACTACTTGCATTTATTTAAAGTCTTATTTCAGATGCTACAGTTGATTAAAAATTGTGAGCTGGCTCAGAAGATACTAAAACCGAAATGTGGGGTAGCATTTAGTTAAAAGAACATTATTTTTTTTTAAAGGATAAAGTAATTATTTGCAGTCGATATGTGCCATTAAGTGAACCTGTGGAATTAGGAATAATCTTCCAACCAAAGTGGATCGGGGTGAGTGACTGGTGCTTAAAAATTGAAGAGCAATGGTAAATAGATGTATACCTATCCCACTGTATATGAATTGAGATTACAGAAGATTCTTTGTATAGTTAAGAGCTTATTTAAATTTTCATATTTCATCTTTGAAAGAGTCTAAAAACCACAGATATTTTCTGGTATAAGAGTTTTGACAGTATTAATCTTATTTTTGTATTTTTCTTAAGTCATATCATTCTAATATGTTAACTACTAGGTTCTAACTACATAATTTTTCAGTGAAGATAAAGCACATTTTTTGGTTTTGGTTTTACAAACTAAGTACATCTATATCGAAAGATACCAAAAAATAAATACATTATATATATATATATAAATAAAAAGTATACACAACACTAAAACTATTAAACATGTGGGTATTTAAAACCCATCCACCTTTTTTGTTTGTTTGGTGACGGGCTCTATTTGTGGCCTGGATTGTTACCTTTTGTGCTGTTTGAGGATGCCAATGTTGCCTGTATTTATGATATTGTCACCCTGTTTTCTGAAACTTCATACTTACCATGTTTACAAAGATTTGTTTGCTGTACATAGACTTTTTACAGTAATGTGCTTTGCACAATCAGTGTGGCTTCTGTCTGTAAATTGTTAATGGTCTGTACTACTATAATTTTGAAAACCCTCCACTGAAAATGTTAGTGGTTATTTAACTTCATGAATGGTTTTGAGTTTCCTAAATCTTGTGGTTTAGATCTAATATTAAATCCCAGATTTGGTTGTACTTACTGGGTTATTCATACTAAGACCAAAATGGAAGTTAATGAAAACAACTTAATTTTGAACTTTTTTTCTAACAAGTGCCAAAATGATTGCTATAGTTTTTGCAGTTTATTCATAATTACAAATGCTGGCAAGTTTCTGGACCTACATAAGTGAATTGTGAAAACAAAGAAAGTTTGTCTGCATTTTGACCACGTGGGTGCTACTCTGTCCTTTGCTTCCGATTGTTCTGAACACTGGTAATTTTAAGAATTGTTGCACTTGGCAAATGAGTCTTGCCCTTAAACTTCACTTACACTGCCAAGTGCGAGGGTTTGGTGCTTAGTTAACTTACCCTTATTGCAGTGCTTCTTTGTGAATAGCTAATGCTTCTGAACTGGAACTGTACAGTTTGTATTTTAAAGCTTCTGTAAAAGTAAACTATTTGCTTTATTAAAGATACACATTTAATAGGTCATACCTTTTTAAAATATGCACCTTGCTGAAAATGAGCAGCACCTTAAACTGTAACTTCGGTTTGTAAACAAAGATCTTATTTCATTAATATGGGATTATTTAACAGTTTGAAAATTGTCAACTGCTTACTTACTGACTCTATCATATAAAAATGAACTTTATGCACAGTGTAATCTTTAAAGCTGCTTTCTCAAGTGATGGCACAGAAGAATGTGGTACAGACACTGCCTCAGCAGGGTCTTTGAACCAGTAGTGAACATTGCCAAAATCATGTTACGTGAATTTTTAGGAATCACAGAGTAAGTAACTTCGATGGTAGTATGCAAACAGTAAACTCTGTCCCCCTCCCTGCTGTGATCAAGGCCATCAGATCAGTGTGTGTTAATTGTGGCACTGGAATGCTGTATGCAGGGTGTGCAAAGCTGCTTTCTTCCTTCCTGGATAGAAGCACACAAGCATGCAGCTGGCCGGGGGTGCTGACAGTACCCAGGAAGTACATTGAACCCATTCTGATTATGCAAGAATCGACTTGTTTACAGAGCATTTCAAACACGGAGAAAAAGCCTTAACAGACTAGGCAAAAGCTTGCTAAAGTAATGGCTTGGTTTCTCCCTTGCACGTAATTCTGAGCAGTGCAGCAATCCCACCAGTCCGAGGAGAGTTAACATTTCTGTTTGACTAAATCACAGAGCAGCTCCTTTGTTAAATGTATTAATTCAGAATATACTGCAATTTACAAAGAACATATTTATAGTTTATTTATCAATGTAACAATTTATTTAACAATTGTTCTGGTACAGGATACAAAAGAGTCTACTGCTTTTATATATGGAACAGGTGCCCAACTTTGGAATTGCCCAACGTGTTGGAAGGAGGAGTCACATAGCATAACATTTACCTTGTTTTTACAGAACTTTACTCATAAAATGGGCTGTGCTTCCCATAATGCTGTCCTGACAACAGGGTTGTTCACAGAAGTACACCGAGTTGAGTTTTTCAGAGGGAAAAGGGAATGTGATAATTATCATTCTGAAGGTGTGTTAGTTACAGTAACGGGAAAAGCTGGCCAAATACTACGCTGAAAACTACATTCACATTTTAAGCACAGATGTACAGATCACTTTTTACCTGTTTTTTTTCAAGCCCACACCGTCTTGGCTGTCAAAGTGGGACTCTAAACTATTTCTACAGCCTCTGAAAGCAGCACTGCTCCCGTCACGTATTGCAGTCACTCTACAGCCTTCTGCGTGCTGAGCGGAGTGGCATCGGCAATTGTAGCTAAATAAATGAGGTTTCTGTGCAGGATGTGCTGGTACCTACGAGGAAGAAACACGGAATCTGGGAGACATTCTTTTCTAGACAACTACACCTACTTGCACTCCTGTACTCTGATCAGCATTTACAGTTAGGGAAAAATATAGCAAACTAGGATAATAAATCAGGGAAAACTTACCTCGTTCTTATTCTGAATCCCGGTATAACGCAGTGAACTGCACTCAGTAACCTAGCCAACTTCGATGGGTTTAGCTCGCACCCCTGAAAGCCGCAGAACGGCGGCGGAGCAGGTGAGGCCAGAGCTGCCGGTCGGGGCGGCGTGAGCAGCGGCAGCGGCAGCCCCGCAGGGTCTGGAGCGCAGAGCCGCCGCACGGCTGTCCTGCTGTGACACCGCCCGTGTGCCACACACGGGCACAGGGACAGGGCGGGCGTCACAGGACACTAAGCAAACACCCTGACCGAGTCGGCAGGGGCGCTCCCTGCTTTATACGTCTCTGAAAATGATTTGCGGGAAACCCCTCGGTAAGCCTAGACGCGTTTTCTTTCCTCTTAGCGGCAGGAAAGCTCTAGGAGCTCGAGCCGCGTTTTCCTCCCGCTACCGACACCTGGGCTCCCGGCGCTCCGCCTTCCCCGCCCACGTCGGTCACTTACTGCACGCAGTCGGTGGCGCGGCCCTTGCTCTGGTACTCCACGATGCACCGGATCAGCTGGTCATTCTCCTCCAGCAGCTGCGGCACAGAGCGCAGTTACCGCCCGCCGCGGCCTCCGCCCCGGCCCGGCCGGCTCTACCCCAAGCAGGCCGGAAAGGCCTGCGTCACCGTCCGGCTCAGCCCCGGCCCCGTCCCGGCCCGGTTTCGCTCACCCGCTGCAGCGTGTCCTGGTTCACCTCCGCCTTGCCGCGCACCCTCTCGGGCACGAACGCCACGGACATGGCGGCTCCCGGCTGAGGGGGCCCGGCGGCCCCGCCCCTCGGCCCCGCGCACGCGCGCCGCTCCCCCCGCAATCCCCCGCGCCCGCGCCGCAACAAAGCACCGCCGCCGTGCCGCTTTTACTCAACAGTTTATTCTGGTTTAAAATTAAAAAAACAGAACGCCTAGGCGTGCGGGACGGGGCTACGCAGGGGTTGCCCCCGCCCGCGGCTCCCGGCCCGGGTATTTACAGCTGGAACACCTCAGACAGAAAAGAGTTATTGCAACGGACAGCACTTGCCTCTACGGTCAAAAATCTCAACCGGTGTTCAGAATCATGACTTGTGGATCCCAAAAGGCAGTTGTTAAACATGCAAAAACATTACTAAACAATATTATCTAACTTCTACAGCTGTCAAATACTTGACCTTAATAAGGAAACCAATTACAAAATACTTCGTTGTAGTGCTATACAAAAGTTATAAAATTAAGATTCTATCAACCACTTTTAAATATTCCAATTTTTTCAACAGTGCAGTTTTTCACATCTTTATCACCACTGAACATTTTGAAGTTAAAAAAAAAAATCAGCAAATTAGATCAAAGTGATGTAATCTTTGGATCCCTTTATTCCTGTGGCCTTCATATACATACACAGACACAAATGACCAGGTTTCTATTTCAGCATATCAGAAAGTTGCAACTAGTCATCCAGAATTGGCAAAAAGACCGTACTGTCCTTTATGACTTCGTGGTCTTAGAACCAGAGTCTCAATGTCTCCAAAGCTACGGTCTATCAAAATGCAAACAACTTCAAACACTAAGAATTCTTTAAATTGCTCATGTCTACAGGTATTACAACAAAGTTAACGTTTCAAGAATTGACAAATGGAGACAGACTTTTATACCAGGCATTCTAGGAGAATCACCAACTTGTGTGCCTGGTCCATTATTAAAAAAAGTTAATATTTCTCGCTAAGTAAAATTAATTGCAAATCTTGACATATGAAAATTCATTTTCTCCTTTTTTTTTGAAAATATCTCCTTAACTTGGTCAAATCCTGTGATATGCCAGAAACTACAAAATCAAATTCTTGCAAGAGCAGTGAAGCATGTATCCAGTCTCATGTAATGGAAGAACATTTTCAAAACTTCATTATAGTCCAAATATAAAAATCAAACATTTAAGCTTGAAAAGCTGCTAAAGAAAAAAAAACCCAACTAATTCAGTGTTCTTCAGCATATCAACTTTCTGCAATAACAGTATGTTTACTGACTTAAAAATGTTTATTCTTTAAAAAATTAGTTGCTTTTTATACAGCTATACAAAGTTTGTAATGTTTCTTTGGCAATGGGATATAATGGAATTTTACAACTATATAAAAACTTTCCTTTGCCTAAGAAACAGTATTTACTGTGTGTACATATCTGACTGACAAAGCAAGTTTTCTACTGTCCAGCACCCCTAGTTGATACAAGAACAACTACCTCAAAAGGGATTTTACAGGATTTCCAAAAACAACCTTCCGTGGGTCAAAACACTCACAGTATCGACGGCCTTCTGCATACCATTGTCCTTACAACTTGAAGCAATTATCAAATACAGTTTAGTAGTAAGAAAAATCCTTTCAGTGATGAAAAAATACTTAAAACTCCATCGAAGTACTGCTTATAATTAACTATACATAAGAAATTACTTATCCTTCTGTCTCAAATATATTTAATGCTTACTGTTTTCAAAGATGGCCATTTCTCAAAAGTAACTGCATTACACCCCTTTGAAATTAAATAGTTAAATCCCAGTGCTGGTGACAAGTATACAGCAAATTAACTTCATTCTTTGCAGAGATCAAAACTAATTCTCTGATTCAAGAAGATCTAGACGTTCACCTGGTTTCAGCTTTCTTGTAGACTACGCAGCGACTTTGTTGTCTTTCTAGAGGGAACAAAAGCAAAGTGGTGAAATCCATTTTGCAAAACAAACCTTATAAAACTAATCTGGGCAACAGCCCTGGGAGCAGTTGTGCTGTGCTGTATTCCCCATGGCCTGCAGCAGAAAGGAGACCTCTGGAGGAGATCAGGCTGGCATCTGCTCAAACCCCCACAGTCTGGCACTGAGCAGAGCAGCTCATCACTGCAAGTACAAGCACAGCACAAATGCTCAGCCCTTACACCACCTCCTACTCAACTGGAAGGCAGCAAAACTCTTCTTCAGAAACTCAAACTGCTGATCTTCAATCCCTCATTTCCATTCAGGTACAGCTACCAAAAAGTTCCTTTAAGGCACAGGACTAACTGTTGCAAACTAATAAAGGAACAGCTGAGGGGTGTCTCACAACAGAGAGAAATGTGCTGTGATGAAACCCATTTTTTGAGTTTAAAAAAAAAAAATAAGATTTCTATCCAAAATCAGAGATTCTTGTTTGCAAAACTAACTGCTCACGCAGTAAACTAGCAGAAGTTGTTGTTCTGTCCCAGTCAGCAGTCTAAAAGCCTAGTTTATCTGAACCAATCCGGATAGTAGTCTTTGTTACTGATTCTAACTATAGGTTATATATAGGTAGTACACTATAGGATTTGTGCCAACTCATTCACAAAGAATTCAAAAGTTTGTTGCATACTAGAAGCAAGTTAAATTATTCCCTCTCATTCTTTATATTTTAAAATTTTGCTTGGAAAAATGCTTGCAATTTACATATCTAACACTTGCAATTGATCTGTAGAAATTTTTTCCCCTTCTTTTTCTTCTCCTCCCCAATACCAGCTATCAAATAGCTATCCAGAGCAGGTGACAAAAGGCAACCTTTATTTTTGGTTGCTGCGGATAGTAAAATGATGCTATGTAACTAAGATTTCAGCATTAACAGACTTTCGAAAAAGCAGCTCAGAGCTCCTGCAAAATATCGCTCAAGAAATTCTAGTTCAACATCAAATCTAGAAGCAGATTTTGGACCACTCCTTTCCCAGAACAGCGCATTGGGTCAGAGCGACACGAAGCGCACTTTACCCTATATTCGAAGTCAGCGAACTCCCTGCCTCCACGGCCTCCTCGGAAGGCGCCGCGGAAGCCGCGGGGGGCGGGGAAGCCGCCCCTGCCGCCGGCCCGGCCTCTGCCCCCTCGGAAGCCGATGACGCCCCTGCCCCTGTAGCCGCCGCGGCCGCGGTTGGGGCGCAGGGGGATGCCGAAGGTCTCCGCGTTCAGCCGCCGCTCCTCGGCCCAGGTGGGTCGCCGCTCCCTGCAGCACAGAACCAACAGGGATTGCTGTGAAACACTTAGGAAGGAAGGGAGAAGCGCCAGAAAGCCCCGGAGATGAAAAGCGATACATTAATCCACGTGGTAAATCTCCACATTATCCCTTCCGCAAGAACCCAGGCGTCTGCCACAGTTCATTGGACTCATCAAGAAGGAACTCGTTACAGTCAGTAATTAGATATTAATAATGCTCCAAGAGTTGGCCCTATTGAAGAGCACCCTTTGTATCCTCTGCACACAGTATAGTTTAAAGCAAGAAACAGTTTACAGTTACAGATGTTATTTTCTCTGGCTGTGAGTACAACCAACAACTCCCCCTCCCCCTCCTGCAAGTCAAAATAGGTCAGCAATCCACATCATCATGTCTAATAAAAAGGCAGCAGCAAAATATAAGCTTAAATTTCCCTGAAATGGTATCTGCCCATTTGAGCAACACTACTGGCCAAAACAGTTATGCAATCTGCTTAGAAACCATTATCAAAGCAGGGTCTTAATTGATTTAACTGAGGTGTTAATTTAAGAGCAAAGCAAAATAAACACCCCCCCCCCCCAACAGCTTAGTAAATCTGGAAAGGAGACTCTAGAGCCTATGCAGTAAGTTCTAAAAGCATGGCTCTAAAACATCTTAAAATACCTTGCTATAACCATATTGCAGTTGCCTGCAAAGAAATGTTGTTCTTCTTATTCCTGTTTTATTTTTGCCAGGTGCATGTGGAAATAAGCTCCAATCACCTTTCATTCAGAGTTGACTGTAATGAGTAGCACTGACAGAACCTTATGATGTAAACATGCCTTAAGCAGACTAACAAGCTTCTCCTTGCAGGCCATACCTATTGTCATCACAGGAAATGTTATCAAAGAAGGATTTGGTTTTGTCATAGTAGCAATTGGGTCCAAGTGGATCTTCCTCATCGGCATTCCCTTCGCTGTTTTGGGTATCAACACCTGAGTCACCTTTGTCTTCTCCATTTACAGGCTTCTCTGGTTTCTCAAGTTTATCTTCTGGAAAATAAAAAGTAAACAGAAGCCTAAAAAAAAAACCCAGCACTATTAACTATTCCTAGTCAGAGACTGAACTATACTGAACGATACAAAAATAATTTAACGTGGAAGTGAAATAATTTGACGTGTAAATCAGGATGCATTGCTGCTGCTGTCTGGAGGTTTCTCTGCTTCCTGTGGGTTTAGTTAACAAAAAACCCTGCGGCAGAACAGATCTGATAGCCATCTATTTTCTCCCCTCTTTAGCTACCTCCTTCCCAGGCTTAAGAGCCTCATTCAGTGAATCATCCTAAAAGCCATCCCATGGTTTTAATCACCCCCACTGTCCTTCTCCTCTGTCTTCTGGTTTTGTTATCTCCTTTGAGATGCAGGGCCAGCATTCTGACTTTATGATATATTTATTTCCTAAAAATGCTTCAGGTTCAACTTACTGTTTTAACTGGTACTGAAAACAAAGCTGATGGTTCAACACCAGCAGCTATTCCTATCTTTAAATCTCATTCCTAAAAGTCGACAGCTTAAATCTCACAATGCTATGCATAAACTTCAGCTAGCCAGCTCAACCTTTCTACACCACACACAAGAATTACCACACTCACAAACATTTCTATAGCTATTCATGGTTAGCTTTCTCTTTTCTCTTTATTACTCTGAAAAAGCCAGTACCAACAGCAAACCATCAACTCATTAAAAAATGATCCAGAAAAACAGGCAAGCACCACAGGACAAATCTAAAGGGACTCAAACTGCTGTTTTTACTCTACACTGAAATTGAACCACTTATTCCCACCTTTTGTTTCCTAGATTTTAGCCGATCATTCACTGAAATAGGGAGCTCACTATATTAACCTGCAACAATTTTGTCCAAAAATAGTAGCAGCGGTGTAACAAACAGGTGGCTGGTCACAAGAGAATGAGGTAATCAAAACAGAAGCCTGCTAGAAAACAAGTGCTGGCAGCATGGTTTCTAACTACTCCTGTGTTCCTCTGGAAAAAGATAAAAGCAAGCAAATGCTAGAAACTTTCAAACAAACTCTCATGCATACTACAGTGAAGTTCTGATCCCAAACTCCTTTGCTTTTGGTCTGTAATTGATGTTAAAATTTTGATATAATAATTGAAAACCTAAAACATGGACTTTCTTTTATTGTATCCTTTCCAGAACCTTAAAGTAACAAACATTATTTGGACTTCTGGTTAAGTAATCTGCATTTTAACAGAGAACTTCACAGATGCTATCTGCTAGTTAAAATTCGTCAAAAACTCAAAAACTGATCCAAGTATTTAATTAACATATGATCCCAGTTTATTTATTAATTGATTTTAAAAATTATTTTTAATGACTGCAAACAAGACTTAATACTATATGCCTTCTAAGAGCTGTTCTCCAAGGTAGGACCAAAACAGCAACACAGTTTCTCCATGCTCAAACCTAAAGCAAAAAATGATTTACCTTTTAATTTAAGTTTATTATGAAATTCTCTATCAATTTCCTCCTTATTGAATTGTGCATTTGCACTTTCAAAATCAAAGTCCTTCTCAAACTTCATTGGACCATCTCTCCTAATACCAAATCTTCCTCGGCCCCCTCTGTGACCTCCACGGCCTCTCCGCGCTGCAGGTGGACCTGGAACTGAAAAGAGGGAAATACTCTTGGGTTTTGCTTTGTGGGTTGGTTTTCCTTTGAAGGTGGTGGAGGGTGTTTTGTTTTTTGGTTTGCTTTCTGATTCCTGGGGCAACCGGTTGGGACTTCAGAAGTGCAGGAAGGGAATGCCTGTTGTTTAAAATCCCATCAGAGCAGCTTCTAATTTATAAATTCACTTACAGTAATGATGGCACTGACACAGAAAGCATAACAGCACTAAATTTGTGTGTTAAGACTCTCTAGAAGTCATTAAAAAATTTTGGAAGAAGAGTTAAAATATTAGTGGCTTTTCAGTCAGGTATTTCTCTAGAAAGGCTTTTATTTCATGCTATTATGCTTATAAATCCCTGAATAGACCTTGATTTACATATTTATTTAAACTGATTGCTTAGTATAAAACAACAAGAAGAGATTTTTCTCTTTAATGTTGACTTCATTTGCTTGTATTCTAGCTCAATGCAAAGCTGTAACCTCCTCGAACCAAAATGTGAAAGAATTTATGTATTTTAGCAAATTTTAAAAAAATCTTATTGGTCTGAAAGCAACGATAGCTATTTCTCAAAACATGATTTACCAATTTGTCGTTTGTTTTCATTTCTGAGTTCATTTTCTGATCTTGAAACCTTGTGTGCTTCAGCTAAAGTTGGAAATAAAAACATGATTGGTTTATCCAATTAAGTATTTATCATACTTTTGTATATATAGTTCAGATTTTAAAAAAATCCAAACCTATAAATGTAAACCACATGTTTAAATCATAAAAGAATAAAAAAGTAATTTAGAATATATGCTTAAATTTAAAAATAAATATGTATCTAATCCAGGTCTCTGCTGGCCAGCCTACCAGTAATAGACAGCAGGAAAATTCCTATGTATTACCCTTTAAAAGAGTACTTTGTATGTGTATGGAAGGAATGAAGCTGTATGAAAACTATCCAAAGCTACCTCGTCTGTGCTCTTGGTTCTCTAGGGATTTTTGGCTTGCAGACACCAAAGGTCTGGTTTGTACAGGACTCCTCCTCCCAACTGGTACTGTAGTGGGCAGGTGGGCTGAAGCTGTTTGTACAGCTTGTTCCATGGTGGGGCTCCTTCTCAAATGGTCCATCTGAGGGCTTGAACGACCTGGGGATAAAATAAAACAAAACCAAACCCCACAGCGTTATCTGTCATTTTCAAAGGTGAGCTACTGGAGTTACTGGTCTCATTCAATCTAGACTGACAGGTTTTTCTGCCTTACCAGTCAAGACAGCTGTGTCAAAAAAAAAAAAAAAAAAAAAAAGGGTTATTTAGGACTATCCCTTCCCTCAGTCTAAAAGGAAATAATGGGTAGGACACTCAATCCCTATTAACCCATTAATGATGTGCATTTAGATGTGGAATGAAACTTTGGCACTCATTACAGGTGAAAAGGCTCCTTCTGCCTCCCTGGGATGCCAAGTGGGAAGAGCTCCCAAAGGCAGCTGCAGCTGCTCAGGCACTGCTGCAGGATCCCTGCCTGCACAAGGACAGTGCAGCTGGGCCAGGCTCAGGGCAGGGAAGGAGCTGTGGGAGCTGCCCCACGCAGCACTGCTCACACGGGGCCACGTGCAGCATGAGGGGCTGGAGGCAGAAACACCTTCAGAATGGAGACATTGATCCAGCCAGATGAGTTTACAACATCAAATAGGTAAATCTACTAAGAAATTAGAGTAAGACTCAAGTCCCAGTAAGTAAAAGAACAAGGTTCTTTCTCATTACAAAACTAACAAAAGGAAAACAAAAAACTAAATCCACAAAGACCCATTAACAAAACAATAAATCCAACCATACTACACTTGCAATGTCCAAAACCAAAAAATATTTCTAAAAGCAAACACTCAGAAAAAAACCTGCTGGTGCCCCACAGGAAATGTTGTGGCAGAATGTACATTCACCTGGAGCATATGTCACACATACCCATACACGACCATGATTTGTACAGACTTGAACTACAGAAAAGCAAGCTACTATTCCAACAGAGAAAGACTCAGCACACTTTTGCCTCTTGAATTAATCCAACAAGGTAGAACCTATTATTGGCAACCCACTCAACTAGCCCTAGAAACATTCCTAATGGGTATACAGATCTCAGCCGGAATTTAGGAAAAAAACCTGTTTGCTCTAAGTTTGCTACTGCCTTTTAACATGACTGCACAATTTAAAACCAGCATTAGGAATGTATCTCGGCACACGCTTTGACAGCAAGGAAGAGTGGAAGAGCAGGAAGTAATGCAGTTTGG
This sequence comes from Cinclus cinclus, assembly GCF_963662255.1. Taxonomy (NCBI): domain Eukaryota; kingdom Metazoa; phylum Chordata; class Aves; order Passeriformes; family Cinclidae; genus Cinclus; species Cinclus cinclus. Next base: position 18,809,162 of record NC_085056.1, on the reverse strand, counting down.
GCTCTTCAGGAGCAATGTTAACAGCATTTGCATGAAGGGTGAGGGTTCTCAACGTTAAGTTTCTTTTTTCTTTGCCATTCAAATACCATCCAGAGTCTCCAATCCAGAAAAATTATTCTTTTTTCCAATATTACATAAACTATCCATACAGTTCCTGTTACTATTAACATGACTTGAAAATCATGTCACCATCTCTACAGGAAATCAGGTCTGCTGTTAATATTATCTATGTAACTATACACAAACAGAAGAACTGCAGTTAGGAATAAAGATTTTAAAATTTTAAGCTGAAGGACTTCCCATTTCAATCAATATGAAGTATCTGCAGTGCTGTCATGTTATCAATAAAACTAAATGCTGAATTTCCACATGTACGTGTTTGCTAACATTATTTCACTTAATTAAGTCCTACTTCTCAGTACAGATGCTTTAAGAGTATCAATAAATATGTTACTACCTGCAGCACTCCAACATGTAGAGAAAACACATTTAAAGAGCAAACACAAAGCCTCTTAGAGTTTCCTGGTTTTAAAACCAGGTGTTTTCATGAGAGAATTCAGCTGTTTGGTTGGCATTTTTGGCAACCACCAAAATCACACAGACACAACTGGTCAAAAAAATGACTGAAGTCAGGAAAAAAGATTTTACCTTGAGACATCTGTGTTTTTAGTGATCTTGCATCTGTTGTAAATGCAGAACCAACTGCAGTGCTTTGGGACATGCTAGCACTGCCTGAAGAGTCTGCTCCAAAAGATGTTAAAGAACCTCCTGCTTTGAAAGAAATAATACAGTTGTAAAATCTGGTTTAGACTTTTTTAAAATTAGCACTAAATGACTAGTGAAGCTTTATTAGGCACTTATTCTAGAGTACACGTAAGTCTGCCCTTCCCACGCGCTTTTAGTTTAACAGATGAAAGACAATACTAATATCTTGATTTTTTAATCTAAAATGAAAAATACTTCTAAACTTATCATCACAAGTATTAACAAAACACAGTCATATTACAGAGGCATACATATTGGTATATACTTCCACTTAAGATCCTTTCAGCAATTATATGACTGCCACATCTCATTAATTGTTATCAAATTATGGCCAATTCTACAGCCTTTCTTTTGCATAGCTAACATTTTCAGTACCAGGAGTAACTATAAGGTCCTAGGAGAAAAACTAAACTGTGAAATAAACTCTCAGGGAGGAAGGAAAGTTGGTTGGTGAGTCTCAGAGAATATGTGCAGTATAAAGGAGCAACTAGCCCATGCAGCTCACAAATACTTCCAGCCATCTATTTCCCACCTAGCCAACACCTCACAAACAGCTGGAGCATTGTGCTGGCACAAGACTGCTGAATAATCCAAATCCTTAGTTAAGGCACGCAGCACCTGGTCAACCCAACAGCACAGCTATGAGGCTTCTCTGGAGGGGCTGCCTCTATCAGTTATCAAATACAGTGAATACTTGTCCCTCAGAGAGGTGTTTAATTCTCAATCATAACTGATTTGATTTAAGATGCAAAGACTACAAACAACTCTACTTTCAAGCTAAACTGCAGAACTAACAGATGGAAGACTCTGAATCTGCCCTATTTCTGATGAAATTGTAAGCAGTGACTACTGTCTGCACACACAGAGCTTCACTGCCAGGGGAACACTGGATAACCAAAGTGAACCTACCAACTCCCACAGTGCCGAACTGCTGCCCCACCAGCGGGCTCGGGCTGAACTGACTGTACGCAGGCATCCTGCCAAAAGGACCATAGGACCCCACAGACTGGAATGAAGATGTAGTCGAAGATCCTAGTGAGGACTAAAGACAAAACACACAACACACTAGCAAAGACTCAGAAATAGTTCTGTGAGGCAAGAAATGTAGAAACTCTAAAATAAACATTTTTACAAGTAGGTACAGCTTAGAAAGCATTTTCACCCTTCCAGCATCACAGGCCTGTAGAAATAGAACCACAAAATTTTGCAATCGTTTGCCTGTAATCTCAGACACCAGACTCTCTTGTCCAACACACGCATATAGGCTTTGCTTGCAAATTTAGGAAGTGTCCTATCTTTTTCTTTGAAGTTTCAAACCCCACAGGTACAGTAAGACACCCAAGCATACTGGAGGAGGCTGGGGTTATCACTATTATTGGGGTTCACAGTAATGCAACTTCACTCTTGACTACAACTGACAGAAGGACTTGCACCAAATTTAATAAAAGTTCTTGGAGAAATGCAAGGGCACCTCATATAAAAGTTCAAAAATTTTATCCTACAGAATAGATAGAGCAGTAGAACCGTATTAAATGGGATTATCAACCTCCATTTGAAGCACGAGATTTTTTTCTTGCTCTCAGGGATTATGTTAAGATACCCCATAAGCACAATCAAAAAGCCAACAAATTTTTGAGAAAACTATTTATCAATCTGTTTACTTCAAAATGACAGACTAATTAAACATGAAGGCTTCAAGCTGTAAGCTGTTTTCCCCTCAGAAACCAAGTATCCACTATGCAAGTAACTGCCTTCTAGTATGAATCCTGTTTAAAAACACTGAATTGGATGAAACACTTTAAAGTTATAGCTAAAAAATTTTGAACATTAAAACAAAAAATAAAACAAGCAAACAAAAGCCACTAATGATCTGGAGATATTTCAGCATCTATTCAGTTTGATTTATACCAAGTCTGATCTTCCCAAGAACTATGTGTCCTCCTAAGCCAAGTCCCTTTCAAAAAAGGCATCAAGACCTTCAAAACACCATTAGTTGGTTTTGAAAAGACAGCAGCATGTAGTGCACTGTGCTAGAGTTAGATTTCAACCTTCATTTCCCCAGTTAAAGACTGTGAAAGGAGAAAATCTTTCCAGAGTTCTTTACATTGGTTGTGAACCTTATAGCAATAAACACTTCAATTTTTAAACAATCACCTAGAGAACACTTAAGTTAGCAAGTTACCTCTTCAGCAACTATTATTTAAAACTCTTGTTTTGACTTACCTGAACAATAGCAGGGTCCTGTGGCAAGGAGCACTGAGGTTTTGGTGGCTCACAGACAGTCAGGTCCTTAATGTCGCTGCCCCGGAATATAATGTACTCAAAGACTTCATCACGAGGTGGGATGGGTCTGTCCGTCGGTCTGTCCTCTGTGCCAAAGGAGCGAACTGCAAAGTCGGGAAGGGAGAAAAAGAATGAAACGTCCCACACCCAACAAAAGGGTTTCAAATACACTGCAGACACCAACAGCTTTAAATAAAAATAATAACATTTGTTGAGAAATAAACCCCTTATTGCATAGGCATCATATTCTTTATCATTATCAACTCTCCTCAGACAAACAAGTAATTTTAGCTAAAAAATCTGAGTTAAAACCCAAGCTGAAAGACTAAGACATCACTTATGCTATCAATTACATGTTGCATATTTCAACTGTTTTGTGAGGGTAAGGGGAAGCAGCAAGGCAGGTTTTTTTTTTTTGGCTGGTGAGCCAATCCTATGAATCAAGGAATACATTACATACTTCATATTCTGTACTTGCCAAACAAGAAAAATATGCTAATATTACTAGAATCTGGAATATTAAAAATTATCAAATGTTAATTTCTCAAGAGATTCAAAATTTAATAAAACAACAAGAATCCTATGATATTTCTGTACAATTTTAACTACGCAAAATGCATTCTTCTTGCTGCTGTAAGGTTCATATGATCTCTGTTAAATTAAGCAAACTCACTGGGGCATAACTGTCTTCCTACCAAGACAGTAAATTCCTTGTATGAACTGCAACAGCTCTCTGACTGCACAGCAGTGAAGCAATCCAGATCTCTCTTTTGCACTATGTATAATCACTACCACTGCACATGGATACCATCACTTCGCTGTCACTGCCCTCTCAGAAACTCTTCCCCACCCTCTGACCGCCAACCTCGGTTGGGTATCAAATGAAACAAACAATAACTAAAGAAGAGATTTGTCTCCAAGAGCTAGTTTTGCAAGCAAAACTAAACAATGGATTGAAACCAGAGAGGGGAAAAAAACAAACCCCAAAATCACAACAGTCACATTTGATCACAACCTCATCAACTTGTAGCAGCTTTAACAAACCCTTATGACTGTTTTTGTTCCAGCCTTTTAGAAAGTGTTTGCTTGCTTTGCAAGGTACAGGTTATGCTGAGAAAAAAAAAAACCAATCTGTATTTTGCTTTAATTTACCAGAATTAGATTTCCCTCCATTTTCAGATGCATCAACATTTTGGGGACATCATTAGGCACTTATTTACAGCCATAGAATCATTTGTCAAGAAAAGCAGAGTCTCCCGTAGAGATGTATAAAGTGATACTGAGTCATTTCTCAGGCTGCACCAGCCATCTTCCATCACTGCTGCTTCTTGTGATACTGCATAAACAGAGCTCAAGAGTCAGGTATTAAAAATCTTTTTAAGAAGCATAATTCAGGGGTAAAGAGATTATGTCCACACTACAAAGAAAAGTAACAGTAAGTGGTTACAGTTATTTTGTTCATGTATCATCTAGTGAGCTTTCATTATCTTTTCTGTTCCTGTGCATCTGAAAGTCTGCTCTGGATGGTACTACAAAGTGTGAGGAATATAAAAGGGCACACACTTTAGTTAATGTCAGTCCTTGTTAGAAGAGGAATGTCTTCTTTTCCTCTACAGAAAGAGGTGTCTGGATCTTCAAATTTGCAGAAATTAACTCAAAGTAATGGACGGTAGCTTAATAACATTATCAGTGGGTCATGTGCATTCCTGGGTCAATTAATTCCATTGATTTTTATTCACCAGGCTTTTCTATTTCACCATCTTAATCGTGGATCTAGCCTCACTTTCTGGCCATCTTATACTCCATTTAACTCATAAATTATCTTGGACTTTCATTCCATCATTTAACCTGCTGCTTTGGTAAATAAAACCAAAGTTGAATTTATACTGCTTCTCTCTGTCCCACATTGAAATGGTTTCCCTAGTAGACATTTCGTCTACAAACACAAAAATGGCCAGAGTATGATCAGTAAGTTACAAAGGATTTTTACTCTCTAGCTAAAGTGAAGAAACTACTCTATAGCAACACCACAGAGAAAGGGTAGTAGGTTAGAGGGCTGCATCTTGCCTTTACATGGAAATAAAAATCTGCTGAACTGTGGAAAAAATCTGCTCTGGAATTATTTCTCTTAAATCAGAGCTATACTACACAGGTATTTTAATATTAATAATAATGTCCCATGACACATAAAGAAACAGTTCTAACACCTAGCAATTGCCTTTTTCCATTCTAAACCAATCAAAAAAAAAAAAAGGGGGGGAACCACAAGACTTTCATCTACTGATGTGCTGAAAGAAGTAAAGGGATTTCAGTGCATGTTAAAAAACAATGTTTTTCTCCACACCATGAAATTACCCTAACATCAGAAGGAAGTTATTCAATGCCAAACTTTAGAGTTAATCTTTAAGAGATTCAACTTTCTATGCAGTTAATCCAAGACACTGATATGGTTGCCAGTGGTTTAGCAATAAAACACACTGAGACTTGCTATTAAAAGTTTGACTCTTCCTTTACTTCCCCCTTGCCCCAAATCAAACTGGTTTTATCACAGCCTTCTGCAAAATATAAACACAGTTTCATCCACTGAAGATTTGCTCTGCTGGAGAAGGGTAAGCAAACTCCCCTGATTTGTAGTTCAGACTCAGCCTCTCACCACAAACAACCAAAATAAGCACCCCAAGTCAAATTTCCTTTAAAAGCAGGAACCAGAGCTGCAAGTGTGGTGCTCTTAATGAGTCCAACCCTGTCAGGTCCTTCAGAGTAGTGTTAAGGAGTTGAAAATTACTTTTTGTATTTTGCAAAGGCCTAACTATCTTTACGGTTTCTGTTTTCCTCACTTAGATTAGGATTTAACACAACCTGAGTTCACAAAAGTAAGAAGTCTAACAAGAAATAGCTTTTACCATGTTTTCTCATAGTCAAAAATACTAAAGTTGACAGAGTATCAAAAGCACAAGGTGTTGGAGCAGCAGCAGGCTTAGACCTCTATCCAGTTCTTGGGGAATTTGCTCAGACTACCTCCTTCCTTTGGTAGTTCATATATAGCAAAGTATTGAAGAGTGAGAGGAAATGAGGATAAGCTCGTGAAAGACAATTTTACAACTGTGGTAAATCTAATTAATCTTACCTTGTTGATATCAGGATTGGGGGTTTTTTGTTTTTGAAAGAGCTAAACTGGCTTAAGAACTTGCAAACAAAAGGACAAACAGTACATGTTAAAAGCAAACTTACTTTTTGTCAGTGTAAATACACACAATTAAGTAGCTAGCTAAAATAACTAGTTCTTTTAAGCCTATTCATATATAAGCTCATGTTAAAGTGCTGTGAGCAATTTTTTGTACAGATTTTGACTGTGATATCACTGCTACATGATATTTTGATTTTTATTACCATATTATACTACTGTGGCATTTAATGGCAATGTGGCAACTTTCCCTGCAAGTTAAGAGATAGGATTACTTCTTGATTAACACAGGGAATCTAAGCAGAATGTTAATCAGAAGCGAAGCTATTGTCTCTGCTAGCAAGAGGACTTTGGTGAATTACTGCAAACAGGTAGTTCAGCCTGTGCACAGCACTGACACTCTCCCCTCACTCCCTGAGGAGCAAGCACACACAGAAACCCACTTCTTCCTGCTCCTAAGGCACCCAGGAGGAGCAAGGCGACTGAAACGAGACCACCACAAGTGAACAAGTCATTTCAATTGCCACCTCTCTCCAAACATCATCACCCTTTCACTGCAAACATGCTTTGATGCCTGCACAGCACACCGAGCTCATGCCAAGCTCATTTCTCCAGAACAATTAATTCAGCCTGCATTCCCTTACTTGCAGGGAGATGGATGAGAGCAGTAGGCAGCAGTGGGCTTTGACAAGAGGAATTTCCCTGCTGTGACATACTGTGCACAACTTTGGTTTAGCACACAAGTTTGGTTTATGCCCTAACCCTCAAGACATGCAAAGAGCATATTATTTAACTGACTAAAATATACGTTCATAAAAATTGGATAGAAATGTAACCCTTCCCTTTCCTGCTCCCACCCCTGAATGAGCTCAAGCCTTCACAAGGTTTTTAACTTTCCTCTGTCTGCATTTCTGAGTCCTTCAACGGCAATTAATATTCTGTAGAAGTCTAAAAGGGAAGTTTTCCTTTTGATGTGTCATTATACCATGGACAACACTGTCACAGATGGTTGAAAATGCCAGAAATTTAACTACTTCTTAAAATTACCAAAAGCTGTTTCATTAACGTCTATCAATTATAATGGTTCCAAATGCACCTCTCAAAGTTACAAGAGCTGCTAAGTGAGAACTGATGCATTACAGCAGAGATAATGTTTAATTTTGTTTCTTATACTCACATACCTAAGGATTCAGTTGTTGAAGGAAAAAAGCTTTTTCTGACCCAACATGTCTGTTCTTACACAGCCTACCTGCATTAAAAATAACTCTTTCTAAATCAGTGCCTTGGAACAGAAAAGCATTATGTATAACTAACATGAAAGACCACATCTTTTTAATGCCACAACATTAAAGCACTGAGATCAAGCATTGTGATTATTCTATAAATGCCCCAGGTAGGGCAGCAATCATTTTCCAGCAAGAAAACTAACCGTAACTTGCAAACTCCTCTTAAGTTCCTTGGGCTTAATGTTTTAAAAATTAGTGATGATTTTTTTAAAAAACTAAGCATTAACTAAAACCATGAACTAGAAGGACATTTTGACTTATTTGAACTTAAGGCTTGACAATAGCAGTAAGTGGGTTTAGGATCCAGACACTGTCTCTGAAAAGCTGTCAATGCACAGAGCATACATACACCAATAACATTTCAGAACCTCAAATGTTCTAAGCACAGCTTGCTTAGTGCTTGGAATCCACTATGGATGGACGTTTCCCCCGTTATTTATGGAATTGTGTGCTTATACACTTTGTGAAAGGATGCATCACTTCACCTTATCAGACTCCAGCTCAGGTTAAAAATGTTATGCTCAACAGTTAACCATTCCTATCTTTCTCTTATTGTGGGATAGAGGCCACAAATTTTGCTTAGTGAAAAGATCACAACGTTCTAAATAAAATGCTGATTAGAGAAGCAGAGCAGATTGCCCCCAGTAAGGGAGGACTACAGTCTGTGCTGGCAACAAATAAAATTTATTTCTGTCTGAAACTCTAGACAATTTAAGGCAAATGAAGGCATTCCATGAATACAACTTAATGAGATTAATCATTTACTGTGGCTTATCCCACACAAATCCTACAGCTGGGCAAATCTGTAGTTATTCAAGAACAGATTCTACCTCTACTTTTGCACTTTATGCCACCATTTTAGTAACCTCAGTTAGAATATGAAAAATGATAAGGTGCCCTGCATTCAATTCAGGGAACAGTCATGTCACACAGACTACACAGCTGAGCAACTGAAAGGATCAAGTCTTTAGGGTGTTTTTTTGTTTGGTTTGTTGTTGGCTATTTTTTGTGTGTGTGTGTGTGTCTCTCTGGCAAAAAAAAAAAAAATACACTTGTGGTCAAGATTCACACTAAACAGTTCTGGTTTCACTTCTGGACCCAGCACAAGAAGAGGTAACTATTACCCGATCAACATATTCACAGCTAGAGTACAAGTTCTGCTTCTTTCAAAAACAGACCTGGCCAATAATTAAGCACACTTGCCATCTTACATATACAATGCCCTAAGCTTTCAGAAACTTGAATACTCTTGAGCAGAGCATTCTGTTCATGAGCACAGAGAAGTGCCCTACAGGCTAAGAGGGTTGTTATCAGCTCCAGATTAATCTCACGATTTTTGGTTCCATGTGGCCTAGAAATACTGGCTTATTCTCTTCCAAATCATAACATTATTAGAAAACACACATTTGTCAGCTAACTCAGCCAAGTTTTATTAAAGTAAATTCAGTGGTTTAGAGTTACATTTCTGATGAGAGCTATGTGAAGAGAGTAGGTCAGACTTGTAACTGTAGTTTGATCAATCTTAAATACGACACACCACAACATGACTTAACCATTCTTGAGAAGCCATGCAAAATTAGCTCGGTCAGCACTAAATCAGTCTAATTCTGGACAAGACTATCACAAGGTCCTCAAGGATAGGATTCTTTTTCTATGTGCTTTTGCACAAACCTTAACAATCACAGCATGCAACTAGAATTTCAGGACATATATTTTTAATCGCTATCATTATCTAGCTTTTACTTGTATAAATCAAAACCAGCTGTCCTTCCAAAGTAGATAATGCAACTCCAGACAGGCAAATTAACCTAAAGGCAACTTTAGAAATAAGTAAAAATCACATAATGAAAGCTAAACGTCTCATAAACGAACCGTACAATCTTAGGACCAAACTCACTGCAAGGTGCTTCCGAGCCGATGTATCACAATTCACTAAACATAGTAACCTATTTTTTAAACAATAACCGGGGGGTGCTGTTTGCGAGGAGGGAAGGCCTTAAAGTGACACAGCGACCAAACAAGAGTTACCAAAAGGCCAGCGAAAGCGAACACACTCATGGTAGGCACCAGCACCCACGGCAGCTGTGCAGAACGGAACACACCGGCGTTAAGCCTTTCCTATCAGCCAGGAACCGAGCTCTGAAATATTTGGGGCAGAGAGGATTCCATTTGCACAAGAAACAATTTTTCCTCTTACCTAATGGCTGGACAGACTCTCCGCTTTCACATATGAATTTAGATTACTTAGCAAGACTTCATAAATGCAAGAAGTATAAAGGAGAAAAATGCTGATACGCACGTATATCTCTTCTGGCCAACAACATTCTCCTACCATTCCGAACTACACTGTGCCATAAACTTCCAAAATTAACATCTACGTTCAGCTTTTACCCGTAATCCAGCACTCAGGATTCCGTTCAGACTCGATCGACTGCCGTCCTAAGTTGCAAACCAGTCATATAGCCCTCTAGTTTGTAATTCTTAACAATGCAAAGAAAACCTTTCTAGCCTCCCTGTCCTACTCCCTTTCACGCACTAGCTCTGGACCACTTCCACCGCCACGGGTTTCACACTTGCGCTCCACTAGGAAGAGCTCTGAGCAGCCCCCGGCTCGGTACTGCTCCCAGCTCCTCTCCGCGAGGGTCCCTCCCGGAGCAGGGGGAACGGGGCCTCGCAGCGCTGTCGCGCCGCCGCTCTCCCGGCCAGACCCTGTCTCGCTTCCACATCCCCCGCAGCCGCCCCGCCGGGAGGACGGCGGGGGAAGGCGGGCCGCCCGCCGGGCCCCTCAAGCGCCCGGACAGCGCCGCGGCTCCAGGTCCTCGCTCGATCCCGGTCCCGCGGCCTCGATCCCGTCCCGCGGCCTCGATCCCGTCCCGCGGCCGTGCTCCACTCCCGCCCCTCCCCGAGCGCCGCCGGGCCCGCTCCTCCGGCCTGCCGCGTCCTTACCCTTAGCCAGCGCCACCGTGGAGTTCTCGGTGTCGATGGTGTACAGGATCCCCTCATAGCGGATCTCAGCCTTGGAGATGAGGCTAATCTTGCTCCCAATGTAGGGCGTCCCCCCGCTCATGGCGCTGCTTCTCGGTCAGGGACAGCCCTTCGCCGCAGCCGAGGGCTCCTTAAGCCAAACACAAGCAACCCGGAAAGCCCAATCCAGAGTCGTAGTACGCGCTGTCCTCCTGCCGACCCGAGTCACCGCTCCGCGCACAGCGGAACCCTCGGCCCAGACCCCAGCGGAGCACTCAACACGGCCCGCGCCCCGCGGCTCCCAACATGGCCGCCGCCTTCATCTTCCCTCACAGCGCCCCCCCCGCCCGGCCCGCCAGGTGCATGCTGGGAGCGCGGCTGCTCTCGCGAGAGCTGCGAGCAGGGACGCGAGCGTCTCGGAGCGGAGCTTCGGCCCCGCCCGGCCCGGTTCAGCCTGGCTCGACTCGGTTCGGTTCAGCCCGGCCCGGCCCGGCCCAGGTGCAGCTCGTGAGCTTTGGTGATGGGGGGTTCGAGGGGCCCGGTGTTTGAACGGCAAATGCCGCTGACCCCCACGAGCAGTCCCACGTAACATGCGGTGACAAGGAAAAGGCTGGTCTGTGGCTGCTCCTCGGCCTCCTGGAGGAGTTGGAGAGGCTCGTAACAGCGTAGAGGATCAGCTACGCCGTGGTACGTGGATTTCCTGCTGCCTTACACTCGATGAGAGAAGGAAGGAAGATGTGGTGCACATCTTCCTAAGACTTCTCTCACCTGCCTCTCAAAACTGGAGAGGGTGGTTTTTATGGAAGTACAGTTTAATGCCACAGTATTAGAAAAATGGACGCTAAAACTTCTTTCATAGTCAGGACTGGTTGCAGAATCATGTCTGCCTTTCCATTCTGGTGTGAAAACTCTGGAGATGGTCATATGCAAATGAAGTTCAGGAGCAGCGCAACTAAGTGACGACTACATGGACTATTCTCTGATACAATCAATAGTCTGTGACTCATAAACAAAGTCATATTGGTTAGATTTCTATTTTTTCCAACCCAAACAATTACTCTTTATACAATAGCAAATTGAATCTTAATACCTACTGTGTTTTAGTTAAACTTCCAGGTAGAAGCATTTGTTAAAAATCCAAATTTAATTTAGCTGTAGCACTCCACAAAAGCAATGCTCATTTTCTATACATCAAAAATTTGCTCAGATCTCTTGTGTACATTTAATCCTGCTTTTCATAAACACTGCTGTACTTTGCAATTCACACACTGCATCAGATCCTGCTCATACATCCTACCACGCCTTTGCACCTTCAGTATTTTCACTGGCTACTTTATTGAAGAAATATGCACTGGTTTGATTTCAGGAGACATTTAAACTTATCTTAATTAAACTGATACAACTTATACTTAATGCATTTTAAGAGTGGTTTCTTTTTATTCATCATGAACTTGCTCCTAAAGGACAATCAGGTGAAACTACCCTGAATAAAAATGTAACCTCCTTTGAGAGGAAACAGAGCAGCCAGGAGCAGTTTGGTCTTGTGACTCCAGCGAGTCTTACACGGTAGGACGGAGCAGATTGAGCCAGGACTGGAGAGGAGGTGAGCCAGCACCCTCACTCCTTCCCACCAATTGAATGTCCTTATTCACTGAGGCACCTTTTCCAGGTTTTGGGAAACCCTGAGAGATTACAAAATGAGGAATGATTCACATTTCAGACCACAGGGCAGCAGCTCCCGTACATCCCAGTTTTGCAGGCACTTGTGCTGTTGCAGGCCAGGAGAGACAGATGTGGAATCCAAGCTGCTCCCGGGGTCACAAACCCATGCCTATCCCTTGTGTGTTATTCATACAGGAAAAAAAAGTTTTTATTTAGAGGGTTCTATCAAAGGCACTCTCCTGGCCATTTGTTTAAAAAACGATGATTTAGGACCACTGTCTTTCTCTTAAAAGTTATTTCAGGGTCTGTGAGGAAGTGCGATAACAAAACCACTAGCAACAAAATTAACTACGTTAAATTTCCCGCGAGGATGCCGAGGGAACAGCACGCCAGGGCAGCAGATCTGGCGATGGAAAGCCTCATTTTTTTTTACCAAATCTTCTGCCAATAGCGTCCCCGTTAGGAAATTGTGTCACTGCAGTCATTCTGGTCTGGCTAGAGCAAGTAGCTTCGGACACGGGTAACTGCAAAGTAGAGCAGTGCACCCGGGACCTGTCCGTGCTTACGGTTTGGGGCAGTTCCCTCGGCTGCACAGCCTAGGGACACCCGGGGCAGGGAGGCTGCTCCACATCCTCCGTCCGTCCCTACGGCACCTCCCTGCGCCCGCTGCCGCCCCGCTTCTTCCCGAGGGGCAGCGCTGCCTCTCCCTGGGCGGCCGCAGCCGCCGGGGCGCCCGGGCAGTCCGGGTCGGGTTCTGGGCGCGTTCCCGCCCGGGCGGTCTTGGTGCCGGTTCCAGGCGCGCTCCCGACCGGCGGGTCCCGGTGCCGGTTCCCGGTGCCGGTCCCGGGCGCGCTCCCGCCCGGGCAGCCCCGGTGCCGCCCCGGGGCGGGGCGGAGGCGGTGGCCCCTCCCATGGTGCCCCGCGCGCGGCAGAGCCCCGCGCATGCGCACGGCGCCGCCGGCTCCCAGCTCAGCGCAAGATGGCGGCGGGCGCGTCGGACCCACTGGAGGAGATGCTGCTCTTCTCCGAGGAGGTGGACGAGAAGGCGCTCAGCGACCTGGTGGGATCCCTGGAATCGCAGCTGGCCGGCGGCCGCGGCCCCGCCGAGCCGCCCCCGCCCAGGACCTCCGCCCCGTCCCAGCCGCCGCAGCCGCAGCAGGGGAGCCTGGCGGGGGGCAGCAGCCCCGGCCGGCAACAGCACGGCCGCCCTGCGCCCTCTCCCGCGCCCGGGGCAGGGGAGGCGGCGGCGCGCCCCGGCACCGCGGGGAGCCGAGCCCCCGCCCAGGGGCCTCTCCCGTCCCCGTCTCCCCCGGTGGCGGCGGCAGCGGCGGCGGGGAGGGGAGCGAGTGTAAACAGTAGTAGTGTGCAGCAATCACATGGAGAGGCTCCCGGCGGCGGCAGCCCCGCCGCTCCCGCTCCCGCCCCGCCGCAGCCCGCCGCCCCTGCCCAGCCTGTCAACAACCATGTGGCCGCTGCAGCCGCCGCCGCCGCCGCCGCGCGGGACGCGGGGAGCCCCAGCTCGCCCTCCGCCGACGGCGCGCCCGGGGCCGCGGGGGGCGGCGGGACCCCGGCGGGGGGCGGCGGAGCGGCGGAAGCGGCCGAGGGCGCCGCCGCTGCCCCCGCGCCGCGCCCCGGCGAGGCGGCGCCCAACGGGGAGGGCGCGGGGGCCCGGGCGGCCGCGGCGCCGCCCGTCAGCGGGCACGGCGGGGCCGCCGCCGCGCAGCCCCAGCCCGCGCCCGGCGCGCTGCCCGCGGTCACAACGCTCGGCGCCTCCGCCAGCCCCGCGCCCGCACCGCCGGCCCCGGGCTCGGCCCCGCCGGCCCCCGCGGCCCCCGCCGCGCCCAAGCCCGCGGTCACCGCCAAGGCGGGCGCTGCCCTGCCCGCCGCCCCCCAGGCCGTGTCGCCGCGCCCGGCGCTGGGCGCTGCCCCCCGGATCGTGGCCCCGCAGCTGATCGTGCGGCCCCCGCCGCAGACCACCATCCAGCTGCCCCCCGGCTTCACCATCCCGCCCGGTAAGTGCTGCGCAGCGCCCCCGGCATCGCCGCTCGCTCTAACCTTCTTCTCTTGGCCGAGGGCTTTGCTTTCCCCCGAAGCTGTCATGCCCCTGCTGCTCGGCGTGCTGGAAACTAAAGAAGAGGCGCCTGTCTGAGGGCACCGTCGTCTGATGAACAGGCTGCCGCTAATTAGGGTGTAACTGGTAACGGCCAATGCAGAGTGATTGCAGCTGCTCCTGGGTGAGTTACTGGTTTTGTCCTGGGGAGCGCGGTCGTTCCGGTGAGTTACCCTGTGATGGTGTAGTTGGACGCTGGATAAAGAGCTGGAGTGGTAGCTAAGAATAACTTTATATGTGTTTTAAAGGACTTTTATCTTCTGTTTTACCCTTGATGGTCCTGAAAAGTTTTTCTGCTTGAAAGAATGTTTTCTGCTGTGGACCAGGTGGTAAATGTGTGTAATCTAAAATTTGTAATTTCAGTCATTGTGATAATGTCGTAATTTTGTGAGGGTAGTCTTCACATCACCAGATTTTGTTTCCAACTCTGAAGCAATTGTATGCTCTTTGTACCCCTCTAAGTTTCTTAACTCTATTTAGTAAAAATGGAAGTTCAGCAAGGTTGCTAGCTAATTAAACCAGCAACCCTTCATCCTCATGATTCCTACTCCTAATCTGTATATTGTTTCATCTGAAGGATACTGTGGTCCCCTACTTAAATTTTCATGTTGCAAAAACCTGGGTATCTTCATGCCTTTTTGATTTAGGAGTTGATTCAACATTTAAGCTAATTATTTTTTTTCCCCTGTTAGTATCAAAGCATGTTAAGATGTGGACCCGTTGATGTAGTCTGAAATTATTTAGTAATTCCAACTTACATCTTGAAATATTTGATATTTATTAGCTAAGTAGAGCAGGAACGTGATGGTGTAGATGTTTGCTTCAGAGTGGACTTTTAGTAATTGTGCTTTTGGCCCTAGTTTATGAAAAATCCTCCAGAATCTGATGCTCCAAACATACAAATCTTGGTGGTTTCATGAAGACCCAGCTACCTTGAAACAGATTTGTTGCTGTTCAGACTGTACATCTTTAACCTTTGCCTCCCTTGGTTAATCTGTTGAAGGTTACTCTATGCAGATGATAATGTGCATTGTAACCTTGTACACAGTTTCTGAATTAACCTTGTACACAGTTTCTGAAGTTCATTGTGTCAATACTTTGATCTGTTACTTTCAAGCAGACGTGGGAAAACTGAGCCCTGAAAACGGTCTGATCCAGAATTTAGAAAATGTTATTGAAATAATACACCAGAAAGTTTTAATTCAAATTTGATTTTATTGCAGGATCGTTGGAAATCCATTAAATTTGCTTAAACATGAAAACTGTATTTTCTGAATAACTTCCTTTTAGAATATACTATGTAATTTTTGAATTTTTAACTTGGCGGATAATTAATCTGAAGCTCCCATATAGCAAACTTCTGTATAAAACAGAAATTTAGAATCAGTTTTTGAGAACAGGTTATTGCAGCAGATAATGGTCATAAGCTGCGTATTTCATCTTTAATGTGACTGATAGGAAGGTAAAATTAAACTCGTCATTTAGCTGGATTCTAGCTTGTACCAACTGCTCAGTAACAGGAATTTGTAGTCCTCCAAACTGAATTAAGATAGAATGTTAACACATGAGTATTTATAAGTTTACGGTAGTAATTGTGTCTGCAACTTTGGTTGAGACTGTGTGGCACGTTTTGTCCTTTCCCCTCAATTTTTCTCTATTCAGAATTAGGTTTAGAAAATGGGAAGATAAATGAAGAACACACCTGTGAATCTGTGCAATGTAAATATTGCATGTATTTTTTAGTATGTGGTAGGTATTATCCTATGAGGATTTTTGTATAAGGTTCACAACATAATCAGAGAAGTGACAACCAGTTTGGCCAGTTGGCATATTGAGGTGTCCAGATGGTTTAGGAATGTCATATGACAAATATATCATCTGCTTGCAGGATTTTCTGCAAATATAAACTGTGAAGCTTGGTGCTTAAATGGCTAATGGACCTTAAAAGTTACCTTTGAGATGAATTTTTAATGAGTTTCTTTCAACTTTTTAATTTTTGAATTACTCTTGGCTTTGAAAGAGAGATGTTATTATGGATTTTGGATGTGGTCCTTGCTGTAGCTCTGTATGCCTGTTACCTTAAACTTTGATTTCCATGAATCTTTAGTTTATAGTGGCAGTAATTTGCCATCTGTTTGTGTTTGTATCAGGAAAGGTTGGCTGGGAGCACTCAACTCTTGAGTCAGGGCTTTTGTGTGTGCTGTAGTTTTCTCACATGTACATCCCACAACTGGGATTTGGTTTTACCATGTCAGACTGAAAGAAGGACTTTCTTGCTACAGGGTTCTGAAATTTGTTATGATAGTGTTTGAATTTCTTTATCCTCAGGGTATGTTGCAAACTGTGTCCCTTTAGCAAGGTGTTGGGTTTTTTCCCCTCCGGGGAGTTAACAATTAGATTTGGATGTAAGCTTTTACCTTTAGAATTGGAAATAAAAGTTTACCTTCTTCATTTTCCTTTGAAAAGTTAAAAGAAGTATATGAAGCAATTTGCACATAGAAATAAGTTGTAGAAACAGTGTCTGTTATCAGCAGACTAAAAGTGATTTTGTGGGTTTTTAGTGTTTGGTTCTCTAGTTGTTGCAGACAAGGTGTTTTTCTGTTTATTTGACCTGTTGTATCTAGGTTAAATTATTAAAATGTATTCTGACTTGAAATTTCTTTTTAATAATCTGTCTGGAGAACTGCTTCTTTGTTCAGAGTGAACTGTAGGAAGAGCATTACATGCTTTGCAGTGACCTTGAATGTGTGAAACTCCAGGAACCCATGGGCCAACTTAGCCATTGTCTCCCCTTTTCCTACAAAACTTTGGGTACAGCTTGATGGCAGTGGCTCTGTTGTCTACAAGGCCTCTATTTGTGAGGTGTTTTACAAGAAAATAATCTGAAAGAAATATCATTTACTTCTGGAAAGTGTTGGAAAACACTTGCCAATTGTCTAAAATTGCTGCACTGTATCACTGTGTGCTGAGGAGTTGTGTTGGTTCTCTGGGCCTGACAGTGTTTGTTGTTGATGTTTAAATCACAGCTAATGCCTCCCAAAGAGGTGATGGTGGGTACCAAGCAGATTAAACTGTTAATGCTCAATGTTAAGTAAATTTCAAATATTGTATACTCAGAAGTGTGTCTGGCCTAATATTTGCATGTACTCATAAACAGTTGTTCAGTAAAGCTTTTGGGTCATTGTCCCTGGTATGCACATATTCATTTGTGTTCCCAGCAGCTGCACTGTCCTTAGAGTTTTTACTTTTATTGAGTATTTATTTCTAATTTTGTTCTTCTGGCACTGACTAGATTGCTAGAAATCTCTGTCCCCCAAACGTTCAAGTGGCTGCTTCTTTCATCACTGCTTTCCATAAGCTGCAGTTATTTAAATTCCAAACTGAATTGGGTCTGCTAGTGGGTGCTCCTTTTCTTCTTTGAAATAAAATCTCCTGTTCCACGAGAATCAAAACAAGATAGACTATAGAGAACGACGTACAGTGCTGTGCATCAGTTTTACTCTGCATTCTGTGGCTAGGTTGTTCTTTCTGTGCTGTTCTTGCTGTTGTTTGCTGTGCAGTGACAGTTCCCTTGCCCTCACTAGGGATGGTCCTGGTGCGCACGGATGCCGGACAGCTCGTGATGGTGCCCCAGCAGGCTCTGGCACAGGCTCAGATGCAGGCTCAGGTGCAGACACAGGGACAGGGTCCTGCCAACATGTCACCCAGGCTTTCTGTGCCCACAACTGGCCCTGTTTTTCGCCTGTCAACAGCTCAGGTACGTGTGGCTTGATTGCACTTGGGTGCATTACATCTTACACATTATTACCTCCTGTGTTTCTGCAGCCGTGCTCTCCTCCTCTTTTTGTTGTGAAAACAGGAAATACTTATTCAAATGTAGTTTATTTTATGAGGCCTAGGATTATTATTATTTTTTTTAATTTAAAGAAAAAATCTGCTTTAGAGAGTCTCTTAAGACCTGTGTTCAGAGCGAGAGATGATGAGAAACTAAAGCTCAGTCTTAGTCTGGACTGTGTACCACTGGTCTAGTAAGTGTCCCTTGCTGCTCTAAATCAGAAGTACAGCAATATCCCAGCCTACTGAATCCCAGGATAGTTAATGTCACTGGGCATTAGAAAAGAGAAAGCCAATCACATTCTGTCCAAGGATTTGCAATAATTTTTAAATAACTTTTTAAATATACTTTCTTCAAAAGAAAGATTCTATTATTCTAATTTGCCTCTGCGTGTGATCTGTCTACACTGAAAGTTTTGCCTGTGTTTTGAGTACCTTTCCCTTTTTCTATAGGGATTGGTAGGATAGAGTGCTTTGCTGTCTCAACCTCACCAGTGGAATGTTGATTTGAACTTGGAGCTAATTCGTTTTCTAGGGTGAATGTGGGGTGGTCTTGTGTTTTTTGGTTTGTTTTGGTGGGTTTTTTTTTTTGTGGGAGTGTTTTTTGGTTTGTTTTTCTGGTTTTTAAAAAAATTTCTTTGAAGGTTGCATTGGTTTAAAAGTTTGTGGAGAGACAATTTAGGGCTAGAACTGAGCTTTTTTACTAAAATGCAGAGGGAAACATCTTTGAATGTTAGTACAGGGCTGCTGTGCCATAGTGAGGCATTTAAGTTTAAGGTAGTTTTGTCTAAGGTCAGTATTTGCAGAAGAGATGTGTAATTCTGTATGGAAAGATTAAAAAGGTGCCTTTGCAACTCTTTAGTTGTTGTAGAAATTGCTTGAAATGAGTTCAACAGGTATTTCCCAATATTTATAATTTCATTACTTTCCCTTTACATCCTTTATGTATTGCACTGTATTTACCGTCTAAAAGATTTTAAAGTTTAATTCAAGACTGAAAACGATGATAAACATTTCAGAAGAGAAGGAAGCTGGAATAAATTTGGAGAATTGAAAATAGTAACATGAGGAGATCTATAAACCACAGAGTAGCCAACTAGAATGTAAGTTTTAGAAGTGGGTGTACCTGGGAAGACTGTAGCTCATTGTCAGGAAAGACATAAATGAAAGCCTGGAATCACTTGGAAAAACTTTATGCTCTCAAAAGAGAGGTAAGTGCAGTATTGGATGAAATTTTTTCAAGACCTCTTTGCAGAAAAGGCAGCCATATAATGCTTACATTTCTGGTATCTGGAAGAGTAAGATTTGTAGAAACCTTCAAAGAGAAATATATTCCAGGAAAAACAAAAACAGAGATAAGCCTGTGTATTCATTTACAGGTTTTTTTGTTTGTTTGTTTTTTGGTTTTTTTTTGTTTGTTTGTTTGTTTGTTTTTTTCTTACTAGTTTGGACAAAATTGCAGCCAGTTCCTGAATTTGTACATCTGTCTTTGGTTGTTGGGGGCTTTCTTTGGGTATAAGTGCACTTCTTTAGTAATTACTACAAGCAGAAGTTCTAGCAATGGCTCCTGGGACAAGTGCATAGTGTAAGTGCAAAACAGGTGTGTGGTGGGACTGTACCAAGAATGGGATCCAAGTGTGCTAGTTTTAGCCATTTTTCTTCCATGCTGTTACTTTTTAGGTGGCCAGCATACTGAATTAAAATTCAACATGGAAATATTTGTAACAGATACTTAAAAATTGTAATTTGAAGACTTCTGAGGAATAACCTTTACTGCACATGGAATCTAAGACAGTGTGAAATGTAGATCCCTCTGCTTGGCTCTGGGTTCAGTCTGGGGTTTGGATCCCAAAGATGTGTGTAGAGCAAATGTAGATCATGGTGATCTCAGCCAGCTGTTCTCTACTTGTATGAAGCAGTTAATGTTGTTCAAGGAGGATAGAGAGAAGAATGAGTACAATCCTACTTGATGGATTTATATAAAAATAAACCCGTGAGAGTACTGCATGTTCAGGTGTTTGTAGAGCCAGCTGAAATCTGGAGGAGCTCAGGTATTAGAAAGTTGTGTTTGTTTTTGTACAGAGTTCTGCCCAGATAAAATAACTCATTGCACTGTACACTTTTGTTTTCCTTTTTTTTCCCCTTCACACTATCTCGTGCTAACACACTGGCTTGGACTAGAGGAAGCCAGCAAGGCCTTAGGAATGATCACTGTCTTGCAAGATGCAAAAGTTTGATTATTTTAGTGTAGGAGGATTAGAATCATGATATTGTAACTTGTCAGGATTCATCTCCTTTGAAAATCTCAGTGGTAGCTGCCCAAACTGTACTGCATCATTTCTGTATTTTTTGTAATTGAAATGCTTAAGAAATAATTAATATTGCCCTTGGGAAATTTGCATTGAACTTCCCTGACTCTGCACTTGATCTTCAGAGTCTTCTTTCATTGTGACATGCTTATGTTTTATATATCTTTGACCTTAGAGTGTTCTTTAAAAATTGTGGTTGACAGCCTTTTAAAACAAGATTGTAAAGATATAAATTCTAAAGGTTTATCTAATCAGAACTAGACAGAAAACTTTTATTTGATTAGGTGGATGGTTTATAACCGGAGACTATTCATTGGTTTTCCAGATGAAATGTTCAATGGTAAATATTATGCTAAGGTTTTAGAAATGTCAGTTATTTGTTTGAGTAGTCATTATAATTAGTCAATGCAGGGATGCAGTTCTAAAATAAAGGATACTGTGTGTGCTGAAAAATATTTTTTTCAGTGAGTTTTTAATTAAGCTGTTTTCTTTCAGGATCTCTTTCTGGTGGTCAGAAAGCTAAATTCAGTGAATTAAAATTTCCAGAAGAAATTTTAAATTAATAAAAAATGATGTCCTAGGTTTTTGTGTATATAGAGTATGAATACTTAAGAGTCATGATGTCCACTGTGACTGAAACACAGGGAAATTCTGTTGCCATTAGCTCAAGACAGAATATAAACATTAATTGCCTGAGTCCTGCAAAGTGTTCTGTGAGATGGATGAACGTGGCAGGCTATGGTGTTTTAACCTTTCTTTCTGATATTAGTGGGATGGTTGGTATTTTACTGTGCAGAGCTCAACTTGATTACTGTATCTTTATTCAGTTATTTTGAGATAGCTTTATTTGGATTTAAAATGCAGAGTGCTTTAAATTTGTAGAGCTTAGCATTGTATTTTAGTCACTGAATTTGTGTTTTACCTTTCTTCTACCTATGTAGAAAGTCAGCACAGGTGGAAACTTGCAGTGTGCCTTAAGGATTCCAGGAAATAATATCTTATGAAGTATGCATCTGAAAAAGACATGGCTTTCATCCATTATAGGTATTACAGTTGCTGTTCTGCAGATTGTCCTAACTTTTAGCCTAATGACAGCTGTTCAGGTGCCACAAGTTACTCAGCTAAGCAATTGTTTTCATGTGTTTATACCATTTAAATAATTATTGGGATGAGAAAGTCTGTTGTGAGCTATACAGCCAGATGTAAAATACAGGATATTAAATAACATGCCAAAGAAATTGCAAAAGCTGGCAGTTACTTTTGGCAACTCATTAAGAAACATTGAAAGTGCTAACTGGAGAACATAAAAATGGATTTGGAATTACTTTTTTTAAAACTAGAAGATGGAGTGTTTGAAAAACTACCAAGTGTTCATCTAAGTTTGAAAGCTCTTTGGTTCTCTTCCCTTGACAACTGTGTAATTTCTCCACTCTCAAAAAAGGAGGGGAAAATAAGGCAGTGTTTTAGAAGTTCTGAAATAAGATTGTCTTGGTCAATACATACAGAGCTGTTCAGATTCTAAGCCCATTCTGCAGCCTGGGTACTACAGCAAGATTCTACTTTCCATACCTAAGGCTGTAATTTGCTCACAGGTATTCTGGAAGAAAGTGAACCAGGTTTTCCCCGAAAATTTCTCTAGCTTCAGCAGCTGGGCTGATTATCCAGGACAGTATGTGAGGAAGGAGCCATCTTCCTCTGGGAGCAATTGAAGCTGCTGAGATAAGGAAAGTGTAGTGTGTTTCCCCTGAGGAGTTTGTGTAAAGGCTTTCCTTAAAGACAGTGCCTCTACCCTTACATATTCTGTTGTGGAAGGTTCAGAAGTTAAATATCTATATACAGTAGTGCATAGCCTTGTAGGGAATTGATAGAGCCACCCCTCTTCCCTTCCCAAGTTTAAAAAAAAGGTGTATTTGGCTTGCAGTGCCAAACACAAGAGTTCAGAAAGACTAAGACCCTGTTGATCCTACATTGCTGTGTCCTGTGGGTATGCAGTGAATTCCAGTCCTTCCATGATGAATGCTTCAGCTGGGCAGTCAAGGCACACGATCGACTTACACAGCAGACTTAAATCTGATGTTTCTTATTCTTTGATTGCTTGCATTTGCTATTTGTTTGATTTCTGCTGTTTACAGTATCTTTGTCTTGTTCTTTGCAGCTTTCAGGAGTAGAGGCAGACGTACAGCTTTGGGTACACTTCTGTGTTAGATTCTTGGGAGAGGAGAGGCAAATCCATTTTGAAAGGAAGACTTGGGTTCTTCTTGACTCTTAGGTGGGGTAGTCTTGGATTAGACATTTAGTTAGGCTCCTCTTAATTGCTGCTGTGTAAAGCATGAATAGAATCTGATTGTTTCCATTCTTAGTGGGATTCTGGAAAACTGGCAAATGGGGATAATCACATACCTTGTAGGGAAGGGCTCAGCTGGCATCAGTTTAAGGCCACGCTCAAAGGTACTGGAGTGTGGACATGTCCCAGGAGGATGGACAGTGTCTGCAGCACAGGGACCACAGAGGAGCAGTGGAACACATCCAGCACAGACTATCAGAGCCTGCAAGTAACAGCAGTACAGAGAGCAGGGACTGAGAGAAGTACCTGTAACACAAAGATGTATTTGATATTTAATGATCTTTACCATTTGCAGTCTTTCTGGTATCTTTAAAATATTCAAGAAAAAACATGACTAAGTGCAATCGTACCAAATAACAGTTTTAATTTGTTCAAATTGTAAGATTGTATAGGATTTTAATGGGGATGTTAATGGTTGGACTCATTGGCCTTTGTGACTTTTTCCAACATAAATGAATCCACAATTCTGTGATATTAACTATTCCTAGCTGCAGTTTTTCTGTTTTATTTTGTTTAGAGAAAAATTTCAAAATATTCAGGTGTATTAAAAGTATTTTTCATATCAGTGCAGCTACAAGAGGCTTGGTTTTGTTTTTTATTATTGGTATCTCAGGGTTTACATGGAAAAAATTGGTCTTCCCTGAATATTATAATGATATTTGGATGCAAATTTGTTGTACTTAGAAAGTTATAATGTGCTTCTTTTGAAAAACATGATTTGGATGTTTTAGACTTAGCTGTGCATAATTTTAATTTCCTTTTGCTTTTTGGTTGACATTAAATTTAGCTGAATATTAATAAATTTTTAACGTTGCCAAAATTTAATCAGCTTTAGAATATTAGTTAAGGTACAGGATTTTTAGGAAACAAACCATAATTTGTTGGAACTTAAACTGATCTTAGAAGAAATCTGCTCTGGTCAAACAGTGTGGGTTTGCTTACACTACTATATTCTTCAAATTCAGAAGTCTTCTAAAACTTGTTATTAGATAGCATTAAAATTTTGCCCCCATATCTTGTTTTGAATCTTAGACTTGTGAAATTGTGAAAAATAAGGAGGTGCTGCCATCTAGTTTTCCTTTGCTGTGTTTCTTCTGTTTATCTGAGTTTTTCATTTGTGCACTTTATAGCTTTTCATGCCTTTGATATGTTTTTTTCACTGGCTCTCAGTATCTTAATACCCAGGTGGGCTTACATGCATAACCAAATAGCAAAAAAAGTTGCTTATTTCAAATTATTTTTAGTTGCAATTATGTTAGTTACAAAATTAAAGTGCTGCTGTAAACTAAGAATATGAAGTGAATACCATACAGGAAAGACCCATGTTAGCCTGGCCCATAATATTTTATTTTGGAATATCTGTTGTTGGAACTTCAGAGCAGGTGGAAGAGTGTATATTGGAGTTTCCCCAGGACTACTGCTGAAAATGGATTTGTCTTCAGAGTTTACAGATGTTCTGTTTCAAGTTTGATTCAAAATGTATTTTCCATTATAAAGTTTTGTTTTATGTTTTTAGTGATCAGAAAAGGCAGTTGTATCTGAACCTTGATGGTTTAGTCTTTTGTTTTTGTTGTTGAAACAGTCTGACTTATATATACATATATATATATATTTTTTAAGAAATTGAGTTTTATCTAGCTTTGTTTTTTTTCTTGCTTCAGGCATTTTTCTAACTTCTGCTCTTTGGAATTTAAAGTTTGTATCATGAACTTTACTGTTTTCTGTGTATTGATACTTATTTTCTGTTAAGTTTCACTTTTTAAAATGAAAAAAAAAGTTTTTTGAGTGTGTGCCCAGTACTGCATCCCCTGCTCTGGCCGTGTTTTTGCAGTGGAACTTGCTCTGAGCAGCAGCTCAGGCTGTGCCTTCACTTGGTGCTGAGGGCAGTCTGAGCTTGGTTGATGGCTCCCAAGCTGCTGTTCTTGCTGAAGCAGAGCCTTTCAAATCTGAGATTGGTCTGGTGATACACTTATGCCTGAGTTTTCAGCATGGTTTATATTTTTATGGCAGCTTTGGTATTTTTTCTCACTTATTTATGACTCTTGTTATTCTTTCTGTTTTTCACAGTCTTTCTGCTTTTCTGACAAATGCTTGTTTTGCTCTTTGCAGAAATTTTAAGCAAATAGATGAATCTTTGTTGTTGCTAAGGTGCACTGCCATTATCATCAGATAAGCTATTCCATACTATTTGTTTTGTATACATGTTTTTTTGGCTTCTTTGCAGTGTTCTGGAGAATATATTTGTGGTAGTAGGGCAGGTGGGTTGGGAGGTCAGAGAGTGTAAGAAATGTGTGGTCTTTATTGTGTTTTAACCACAAAAATGTTTTCGTCCTTTTCCTTCATGATGAATGGTTCTTTTCTGTATTGAGCAGACAGCAGGTTTTCAGTATTTACAAATGATACTGTTTACATTTTTGTAGCATTAACATAGCTCTAAAACTTAGGAAACATTCAAATGTTAGTAAGGCTGTAAATTTAAATGTGCAAAGATTAGGAAGTCCTGCAAAGGAGGTTCCTGAACACAGTCACAGAGGTTCCCATGTGCATTATGCTACATGACCACATACTACTATTATTTTTAATTTCTACAGTGTGTAGGCTGGACAGTCCTCATTAATGAAGATTTATATAATATTTTTCCTTCACTGTTCAGTGGTTTGCTTCAGGCTTACTTGCTGTCCCCCTCTACAGTGGGAATTAATAACCAAGCAGGGTTTTTTGTGAAGCTTATCCCTGCAACAACTTTCTCAACAATGCAGTTAAGGGGATTATTAGCTTCCTTTTGTATGTAGGAAATGGAGCCTAATTGTCTCTATTTAAAATATGAAATGAAAAATGCTGGCTAATTTACTGTGTTCAGTTTGACTTCATTGCCCTCAGTTGCTGCCATGGCCACTCCTGGTCACAAACTCCATGTTGCAAGTTGGGCACTCAGAAATACATTGCATAAGAGTATTGATTACAATGGATGATCTGTATTTGCAGGCAGCACTAAGCACTAGAGGCAGGAGTAGAATCCAGCCAAAGTGACAAAATTCAGCTGGTTTTTGTTCACCAGATATTTTGGATGAAATCTTGTGATTGCAGGAGGACCAGCCACTTCACCAGAGAGGAGAAAGTACTTTGTGAAGTACTTGCTTCAGCAATAGGGGCTTTTGACCTAGAACCCCTGGTTTCTGAAGGTTTTCTCTCGTGACCTGAATTTCCTCTGCCTGTCCTGTGTAATTGCTCCCAGTTCAGTGTTTTCCTGCCCTGTTGTCCCAAAAGGGACATTGTGCACATGAGGAGCAGAGCAGCATCTCCCTACTTTGGGTTCTGATGCTCCACTTGGTGACACTGTGGTGGCAGTGAAGGTTCTGCCTCTGTTTTGTAACCTGTTAGAGATTCTGTTTCCAGTAACTTTTTGTAACTGTGTGCAAATGTCAGGTTTTCAAAGGGATAATGCTTTGGGTCAGTTTCACTGTATTTTTACTAGGCTGAAAAAAAATCAAATCTGTGATAAAAAGTTTCTCTGTATCTGACATTTAAGTTCGTGTGAAGGAATGAAGAGCTGAGAGGAGTTGAGAGGCAGTCAGTCAATGTGTGAGGTTTCTCCATGAACCCTTCAGAAGTTTAAGTCTCAGGAAGCAGTTTGCTAATGGGGAGTGCTATGATTGATTAATAGCAGCCATGCCTGGAGGAAAGGTTGTATGAGTTAGTTACTGAAAAATTATGTGGTAGTTGACCCTGGTTGGACACCAGGCACCCACCAGAGCCTCTCCATCCTTGCCCTCCTCAGCTGGACAGGGAGAGAAAATGTAAGGAAAGTCTCTTGAGTCAGGATGGAGATCCCTCACCAGTTACTGACGGAAAAACAGGCTTGACTGGGGGGGAATTAATTCATTACCAATCAAATCAGAGTTGGGTAATGAGAAATAAAACTAAATCTTAAACCACCTTCTCCTTGCCTCTCCTTCCTTCCTGAGTTTAACTTTACTCCCAGCTTTCTCCACCTCTCCCCCATTGGTGCAGGGAGATGGGGAATGGGGGCTGTGCTCAGCTCATCCCAGGTTGTCTCTGCTGCTCCTTCTTCCTCAGGGAAAGGGCTCCTCACACTCTTCTTGTGCTCCAGTGTGGGGTCCCTCCCACAGGAGACAGTGATCTCCATGAGCTGCTCCAGCCTGGTCCTTTCCATGGCTGCAGTCATTCCTTCAGGAGCTGCTCCAGCCTGGTCCTTTCCATGGCTGCAGTCATTCCTTCAGGAGCTGCTCCAGCCCAGGTCCCCTGTGGGGTCACAGCTCCAGCCAGCAAACCTGTTCCAGCTTGGGCTCCTCTCTCCACAGGGCCTCAGGTCCTGCCAGGAGCTGCTCCAGCGTGGAGTTCCCAGGGTCACAGCCTCCTTCAGGCACCCCCTGCTCCTGTGTGGGGCTCTCCAGGGGCTGTGGGGGGATCTCTGCTCCATGCTGGACCCCGTGGGCTGCAGGGGCACAGCTGCCTCTCCCTGGGTGCAGCCCGGGCTTGGGGGAACCTCTGCTCCAGCACCTGGAGCAGCTCCTGCCCCTCCTGCCCTGGGGGTTTGCAGAGCTGCTCCTCTCACATATCCTCACTGCTCTCACCCAGCTGCAATTCCATGGGGATTTCCTCCCTCTTCCTGAATGTTCCCCAGAGGTGCTGCCACTGTCACTGATGGGCCCGAATTTGGCTCTGCTGGACACAGGGCAAGCTTCTGGCAGCTTCTCACAAAGCCACTCCACCACCAAAACCTGGCCATGCCAGCCCAGTGCAAGTGAGCTCCCAGATTTGACCTTTAGCCTGTGCTTCTGCCCAGTGTCTGCGATCCCACTTCAGTTTTCTCTTTGTTAAACAGTGGCCATTGATAGATTGAGGCGTCTCAGATGGCATCTTAGCATGGTCTGTTGAGTTTATAAGAAGTCTTTCATTTCAGATTTTGCAAATTTAAATCTAAACCCAAAGACCTTATGAAAATTGGGTTTTATGTAACACTGAAGCCATGTATTGGACAACGTAAAGAGGTGTCACAGTCTCTATTGTGAAAAACTTGGCTTTTATGTTGGTGTTTGTTCAAATGCTATTTGGTTTTTGGTTGATAATGGCCAAGTTTATTGACAGGAATGATCATGAAAATGTGTGGAACTTGTCAAAAGTGAACTCTAGTGCAGAGCCTATGCTGCTGGTACCTGGAATGTTGGTCAGTAGGTGTTTGTATAGTACAAAACACAAGTGTAACCCAAACCTGCTCCCAAGAATTCAGATATTAACCTTCTGGCAGTTTGACTTCATTTGATAAAGCTGTGAATATGCAAGGCAATCTCTAAAATTGGTACAGTCCTGCCTTGGCAGTGACGAATAAGTTTTGGCTATTTTGACTATTTTCTCTGTATTTAAGTGACTTGCTTTTTCAAATGCAGCCCTGTGTGTATTCCTTGAAGTACAGAGACAGCTTGTTTGTGCACAGCAGGTACAATGGATTCTCTCCCAAGCTCTGCCTCCCTATTCATGTGCCCAGAGCTCTGGCAAGAAGGAAAGTAAAGATGTTGTTGAAGGAATGAATTTATTGGACACACAGTATTTCTGCACTGTGAAAAATTCCCATGTGCTCTGACTGCCTAAGTGGAAGTGACTTGTTGCACCCTGAAATGGGAGTCTCTTGTGTTACCTGTGTGACTTGGGCAGGCAGAACAAACCTTGGGACATCCCCCCCAGGCTGTCCTACCCGAAATCCTCCTTTCCTCTGCAGCACTGTGCTGTGCTCCCTGTTTCTGAGCTGAGTGCACAGAGCCAGCTCAGGTCTGTGTGCGGATGCGTCCTGCAGTGTCCCATGGCATCACTGGCAGGTTATTGACTGTGCTCATTCATGGTCTGGCTTCCTGCCTGGTAATGTCTGAGTACAGGGCAAAAGGCTCTTCAGTGGTACTTCTGTGTATTTAGGGAATGTAAAAACATCTGATTTATCTAACAGAAATAATAGTTACATTTGAAAATGTATTTCTTTCTAACTCTTCCGGTAATTTCAAAATTTAATAGCATCCTATCAAGCCTCAGCAGTTTTTCCTTAAGGAACATCATGAATACTTTTAGATTCTAACAGTAGGAACTTGACACATTGGGTTATGATTTTTTGTTAAAATTCTGTTCATAATTCTTGTTTTCTTTTTGACATATTTCTCATAAGATCTGTTTACGAGTTTCCTTCCATAGAAAACACAGCTTTTTATTTCTAAATAATTTTTATCAGTTCTGGAAGCGTTCATGTTGGGAATGCTTTGAGTGTCTTCTGGCAACTTGTAGCTGTCACTTGAAGATCATTTCCTTTATATTTGAGAATTTCTCCAGGCTAGTTCCTCGTTATGTTTCTCATCCACTCATTTCATATTTACTTTTTTAACCCTTCTGAGTTTTCGAACCAGGTTAGTAAAACCATTGCATTACTTTATTTGCAGTTCTTTAGTGGTGAGGGATTTCTTCATACATTCAAAAATTAGCAGATTTTATTGCCATTTTCTATCAAAGGCTTTTGTCACTATTGATTTTTAAAACCAAGGGCGAATTTAGTCTTTGTTGCACAGTTTGGTGCTGAGGTCTGGCACATTGGAATTCTTAGTTGGGTATTATAACAATGAAAATTTGTATTTTAATTTTATTTTTAGGTATGTTCCTGTGATGAATAATGGGCATTTATTAGCTGAGAAAAATTCTCTAGCTTGCAGTCTCACTCTGTATTTGTGGATTTCTGGCTGCAAGTCTTGCCTGGAAGCAAGTAGCTGCTGGAAATGCCCTTGGCTATCTGCTTGTTTCCTAAATCCTCACTTCTGGAAGACCAGACTGATAAGGGGGCAGATATCACAGGCATGCTGTCTTCTTAGGCTGGAAACTGATTATAAGCAAGTGAACAAGATACATAGTATTTATATTTTAAATGCAGCACTCACGGGGTAGATATAATTTCATTCAACCAGTATTTTAAAATACTTGGTCATTTTTATAATGAAGAAAAGAGGTGTAGGGTGTTTAAAACAGAAGAAACTTATATGGTCCTTCTTCCAAAAAAACAGACAATTCTGCCTCTTCGTGGTGATGCCGTTTATTGTCTCTAGGCTGTCTCAGGATGGAAGGCATCCCTAGTCAAGATTTTAAAAATCTTGAAAGCTGTATGAACAAAAAAAGGGGTTTGTTCAGATGTCAGGTAGATTTATTTGATTTGTCTTCTTTCCTCCTTTTTTTCCTCCAGTACAGAAGATTGATATCCAGTAGATGACGTTGCTGGACTGATTTGTAAGGAATGCCTGGGGCTCTGAATGCCTGCCTGGGCTTCTGTTCCTTTTGGAGATACTTCAGAGTAGGCTAGATGTTCTTTGGAGAAGTATTTTATGTAGGTTTAATAGACAGTGTAAGAATCTAAAATAAGCAGTTGTTTATAAAATATGAATTTTAGAGACATATGAATTAAAATTTAAATCAAAGAGAACTAGTTTCATCTTGTGAGAAATAACATCAGCCATGATGTATTACTCTCTCCACTTAGAAAATTTGTCTTTTTCAAGTGTGTGACTGCATATCTTCATAAATGAAAGTTCTTAGACACCAGTGTGGTCTCCATTTTTAGTAGTGTGTGGTTCTCATTTTGTCACAATTGCCATATTGTATGATGCATTTAGTTTATAATGGTATTTACATTCCTGCAGAATTAAGTAACTTCTCTGCAGACGCTTTTTAATTTCTAAATCTTGTCCTCTTGTGAGGTGGCAAGAGATTTCAGGCTTGCAATGAAAGTAAATCACAAAATAAGTAATATGTTTGCTAAACAAGATATTTCATGATCTACAGAATGTACTACTGACTGAAAAGCTGTAGATCAGTCTTTTTCCTTTGTTTGCACTTCACATTGCAGTTGCTCTCTGGGTACAGAGCCTGTGTTCTTTGACAGAGGTTCTCCCTGTGCTTAGATTTTATTTCTCTGCGAGTTAATTTCTGTATAATTTAATCTGAAATTATTTTAAGAATATTTTTCTGCTTTCTAAATTTTCTGTCCATATTGATTTTCATAAAGAAAAAACACTAGAACAGGCCTGTAAATACCAAGAGGACCAATATGTGTTGCTGGCAGTGATAAACTCAAATATTGATGAATACTGACATGTAAATATTACAACTGAATTAACGCATCAATGTAACATCAATTTTTTTGCAGGTCACTTTTGTTTTTTCTTATCTTTTTCCATATAGCTGTGTGAGTAATAGCTTTTAGGAGAAATATTGCAAATCTGTCATTGAACATGAGACAGCTAATTGTTCCAGTATTTGTGAATATCTATATATATGTATATATATAAAAGCACATTCGTGGGTTTGACTTCTTTTGCAGTATTAATAATGATTATTCTTGTAATCGCTATTATTAAAAAGCCTTGGAGATCAAGTTACTAAGGAGGAAAAAAAAGTGAAATGCTTGTTTTTCCATTATCAACAGCCGACCTCCGTGGGCACCTCCAGTGTCCGCCTGGGGCTGCCTGTGCAGGCCAAGGTGGTGCCGTCCCCAGCTGCGCCCGCCAGCGCCGCCGCCACGCTGCCTGGAGGGGCTGTGCTGCCCCACACCACGGTCAGTGGGGCTGGGGCACACGTGGGGTCATGGGGTGGCAGAGGGACATGTTGGGAAAGGTATGTGGAGGGGTTGTTCCCTGGGAGGGTGCCTGGAGAAGCTGTGGCTGCCCCTGGGTCCCTGGCAGTGCCCGAGGCTGTTGTAGTAATTATGTCAAGACAGACACGAGTGGCATCGCCACCAGTCTTTTATTACAAACTTCATATTCCTTCTCTCAATGAGCTTCTTTTAGGCAACTCTGACTCTTTGCCCCATAGGCAGCTCCACACAGCACTGACTCCTCTCCCTCTCACCCTCCCCTCCCCTCCCCTCCCCAAACCTGTCCCTTTCCCAGCCACCTAACCCTGTCTGTCCCTCACACAGCATCTCCTTACCTTGTCTGTGCCTTGCACCACCACGCGTCCCTCGCTCCTCACAGCACGGCCAGCACACTCCAGCCCAAAGTGCAGCAGGCTCTCCAGCCCAAACTGCAATTGCAGCTGGAGTGGCCAGCTAAGCCACTCTCTTGTAACACCCAAACTCATTGGGCAGGCACTGATGTTTCCAGTCCTCAGTAATCAGTACAGCTGTAATTCACTGGGAGAGACTGGACTGTCTGGACTATCCTTTCAACCTGTCTTCCCATACAAGGCCAGGTTGGATGGGACTTGGAGCGCCCTGGGACAGTAGAACTGGAGGAGCTTTAAGTTCCTTTCCAATGCGAGCCATTCTGTGGTTTTCTGATTTACTTGTTTTTTTGAAAGTGAAATTTAATTTTTTTTAAATATAAAATATTAATAGGTATCCGTAACTACGACGAGCTCTCAAAATTTGTTCAAGACAACAGTAGCAACTGGAACTTCAGCTTCTCAGCAGGCTGCAGTGACGAGCGGAGGGCAGAGCCAGCCTCGGCTGCCGCTCCCTCCTCAGACGGCAGCGCAGGTGCCCGCGCAGCCCCTGGTCATCCCCAGCTCTCCTGTGCCAGGAACTACTGTGGTATCACAGGCGAGTGTGCAGTCTGTGGGAGCCTTGTTTTCTTAGGACTTTAGGAGCTCTTTGCTATGTTGAGAAGTAGGAAGAGCTTTTTCTTCATGCAGGCATGTATCCCCTGATGGGACAAATACTAGACAAGCAGGGAAAGCCTTCCTCTCGTTTTGGCTAAATGGGGGATACAGATTCTGAGAGGGAGGAAGAACTCTTGTGGTCAGCTTTTCCCATCCTGCCACATACGTGGCACTAGTGAAAGAACTGTTCTGTTCCTGTAGCCGCAGCAGTCAGGGCTGTGGTCTATGGACTTCATGATTGTCCTGTTGCTGGGCCTCAAAACTGTGGTTACACTGAAGAGTGACATTTCTGTTTCTTGGAGCACTTACACCATATAAAAATAATGGCTTGTTTTAGTAGTAATGAAGAAAAGATTGGATATGATGATGTTTGAAGACTTACTTTGGTTTTACTGCTGTAGCTGCTTTGTACAAAAAACATACTGAATCAATAATTTAACAAATTAAGATATCTCGGGGAACATTTGTACGTTATCTGTTGGGAATCTCAAAGGGGAATGCATCTCCAGCAAATTGTTGTGTTTCTTTGCATATTTAAGGTTATTTGTACCAAAGCAGACTGTAAAATATTTCTTTCATTGACAATTTTGTTTTTACTTGTGAGCTATGATGTTCAGTTACCTGAAGAAGGTAAGAAAGTCTCAGTTAACAAGCAGTAATAGCAAAACATATCTCATATGTGGCCTGTCTCAATTAGAAAAAATTATTTTCCTTATTTGTAGTGGTCAAAGCATGCGTTGATTGTGATGGAAAAATAGCATGGAGTTAATAATTGTTTTCTTTGGCTTTTGCAGGAAATGCAAGAGAATGTGAAAAAATGTAAAAACTTTTTAGCTACCCTTATAAAACTTGCTTCTCATAATTCACCATCTCCAGAAACGTCCCGCAATGTGAAAGCTCTGGTTCAAGATTTGTTGGTAAATATTTAGTTACCTTTTATTTTGTCAGTTATCTATTAAACTTCTTATTTTTGGATGCTGAAAACTATTGCTTTGATCTTAACAATTCTTTTGGCTGTAATGAAAGGAGTTGGGCTTCATCAAAATGCAATATTCCGTACGTTTTATACATTAAAAAATCTGTTAAAGGCAGACTTTGTCTGGACTTTTGAAAGGGGAAATGCAGCAATGTATTTAGTAGGCAGTTATCCTACTGTGGCTATTAAAGCCACTCTTGTTTTGATGAGTAATATTTTGGCTGTTTCTTTAGTAAAACATAGGATTTTTCCATGGGGATTCAAGTTAAGTTTTTTTTTTCTTTCAAACCCTGGTCTTCTCTGAAACAAGAAGCTCTTAATTTTTGAAGCACAGGACGACTGTAGATACAATCCCTTCACAACGTTGTGTTTAGAGTTTCTAGGACTGAAGGAAAAGTATTTTCCTGAGCTGTTGATTTTCAGCTGTTCTGCAGACAGGTGCCCCTGCATGGAGCCTTAGTGGCACAGAGATTTCCAGAGGCAAAGCTGTGTGGAAGTGCTTGGGGCCAGAAAAAGGCTGGACTTGCTGCAGTCTCCAGTGCAACAGATGCTTGTGTATGATGAATTGTGTAAATGAGCTGCAGGCAGAGGTTACTGTGGAGCTGGGAAAAGAGTCAAGCTCTTAAAGAAATGTAATATAGTCTATGAAATACTTGGGTTTGAAAGTAATTGTTACACATCTCTTTGAATTCATTGCCTGAGAAATCTGTACAATTTAGACAAGCCTAAGACTGTTTTCAAGTGTGAGCCATTCAACAACCATATTCAGTGATTCCAGTGAAAACTTGCGTTAAGCTTTACAGACTTGAAAAGAGTAAATAAGTAAAGGTAACTACTTTAAACCAATTACCAACACGCATATATAATAAATATATTTATTGAAGCTTATTTTGGTTTTGTTTTTCTCTTGTTCTGTATCAGATAGGAAGGTTAATTATTGTTTTTATTACAACCTGGACTTGTAACTAATTATACTTTAGAAGTACCATAAAATGCACCCAAGTTAGAATTCTCTTGAATTACTACTAAATAAATGACTGATTATGTATCTAAGTATGTATTTTGTGAGTATACATACAAATTAATAGAGGAGAAAATTTTATATCTACTTATAAGCATGCTTTATATAATGGCCACGCTTTACATATATAGTTTTATATATATGGATTCTGCAAGTTAAATTGTACCATCAGAATTGGTTTTGGAGTTATTACAAAGGCTGACAAATTTTATATTTGTAAGGTTATGTCAACAACCTGTTATTGTTGTTTTCTTTTAATTTTAGAAAAATAAATCACTATGCAAATGTTAGCAAGAGAGTGGAGTCCCAAAAGAGACTTGAGTGTTTTTGGGACCTTGTTTTGTCTTAAGGTGTGCATCCCCAAGGGATGCTCTGAGTTTTGAGTGGCATGTTACATGTTTGAATAGTTGGCAGAGGGATCTTAGAGAGGAATTAAGGTACTTCAGCTCTGAAAGTTTTTGATGTGGCAGCCTATTTAGCTAGAGAGATGCGTGTGTACAGTAGCTGGGAAGAGGCAACCAAACAACTGAACTGAGATGTTGATGGTTTGTTTTTCTTCACCCTGAAGGATGCAAAGATTGATCCAGAAGAATTTACAGGCCGCCTTCAAACGGAACTCAAATCATCTCCTCAGCCATATCTTGTACCTTTCCTTAAGGTAATGTGAATATTGTTTGGATGAATTTATTTCAGTGCAAAATTTCATTACGTGAAGTCTTAGAATAACCTTTTTAATTAGTGTTATCTTCATTGGTCTGGAGCAGGACTACACTTCCTTTACTTCTGAATGGTCCCCATTTCTGCCAAGATCTTCCTGGCTGGGAAGTCCCGTGCAGGCTCCACCTGTGTCAAGCCAGGCAGGTGCTGCTCACAGCCTGAGTGGCCCTGGGCTGCCCAGGCTGCTCCCACAGCCTGGGACAGTGGTGAGACATGGGGAGTTCCCACAGGAGGGACACCTTGTGTGTTTGGGACCTTGGCTGAGTTTTACAGAAATGTATTTGTCATCCAGAGCTGCTCTGGAGTTCACAGCTTGAGTAGCCTGATCTAGAATGTTGAAGTAATTAGATTTAAAAAAAAAACGAGCAGTTACTCCCTAGTTTGGAAACCATCCAGTGGCTGTTCTGTAGTGATCCTTTGCTTTTAGAATTAATATACTTTTCTGTGGTAATAGGTAATTTTTTGTGAAGAAGAAAAACATTCACATTTCAGAGCCCCAAGTTATTTTTACAGAATGCTTCAAGTAATATAATAAGCTGTTTCCATACTGTTTTCCTAATCTATGTTTGGGTCATTGATAACTTTCAATCCATGTGTAACAATGATTATGAAAAACTGAACTGGATAAAATGTTGATTAGATGACTCTGCTTCTAATCTGGAGCTAATCAACAGTAGAATTTTTGATGTGATACCAGATAGATTTATTGTGTGGTCCTAAGTTAAGTGTATGTGCAGGTAAATTTAGCTTTTAATTGGTTCTGTAAATTAGCTACAAAAACTTCCATATGCAGGATTATATGCAAACATAAAAAGCACGTTTAAGTCCCAACAAAACCACAAATATGTCTTTAAAAGTATTTTTGGTCTAGTTCAAAAATTCTCTGTTTAGTGCAGATTTTCTCTCTCTTCTGTCCTTGCAACTTTGCTTCAGAACTTCTGCTCCTGTTTTTACAAGTTAACGTTAACTCTTGTTTGTGGCTTTTACTGCAGTCACTTGTAGCATCATGATTAAGTTTTGATTTATATTTTTTCTTTGAAGTCCTTTCTGGGCAACAGACATTAAGTTTTTAAATCAATACTAGAAGTTAGAAAGAGCTGTAGCTTTGGCTGAACACTTTTGCATTCTACAGCTGCCTGGGGGAGCACTTCAAAAGAACACTTCTGCCACTTAAAAAGTAAAAAGTTTGTTCAGGAAGGTACAGTACAGCCTTTTAGAAGTATGTTTTCCTTGAAATGGTATGAACATAGAGCTTACAATAGTACACTTTTTTAATTCACTTACAGTACATTACTTCAGAAATAATACAATAAACAGCTACTGCTGTAGGGCACCGAGAGTGAAATCGTCTGGTTCTAGGTACTGGAGGTGTGTTAAGAGGAGTGAATTGGTGCAGCTTGCTGGGAATAGGGTTGTTCCATGGTTCTGCCTTTTCTGCTTCCATTTCTTGCTGGTCCAAAGACCCAAGCTACAAGTTACAGATAGTCTTGAGGAGAAGAGTGTTATATTTTTCTGCTACAGTGGAATTAAGGGCACGTGAAAATCTACAGGATTGCTAAATCCAAATTGAAAGCTTATTAAAAACTGAACTTTCTCATACAAAATATGTTAAATCTTCGTTCTGTTTGGTGAACAGGCAGTAAAATTGGAAGAGAGAATTCTTTTAATTATATTGGCAGCAAATTTCAAAATGCTTTTTATCAATCCTCTAAGTTTGCTGTTTCATAAACTTTCTTCTGTTTGTAGAAAAGTCTACCTGCACTGAGACAATCTTTACTGAATAGTCAACATTTGGTTTTGCAAGGACAGCCGTCTCAGCAGTCACTCCAGCAGAGCAAGCTCTCACAAGTTATACCTCAATCTGCCTCGGGAAGCATCTCCTCTGTTGTCACGACGCAGACAATAGGAATAAGGCAACCAAACAACATTTGCACAGTCTCTGTATCAAATACAGTGCAGCCTCCTCAGGTTAAGGTGGTACAGTCAAATCAGAGTTCTCAACTGGTAGGTACTGTAGTATAAAAGAGGATTTCTTAGTGAACTGTACAGTAGTTTTCAGTGCCACTTTCATTGCAGCTTGTTTGGGAAAATTATTTTTTTTGTTTGTATCATATTCTGTGATGTGTGGTAGTACCTCATTTTCAGTTATTTAACATGTATGCTCAACTATTACTTTAGATCAGATTATTAACATAAATTTAAGGAAGTGCATTCTTGCTCTTTTTGTCTGCAATAGAGTGGTTGTTGTATGAGCACAGTGGAATTTATCAGAATTACAAATGTGGAACAGAAAGCTTTCCAAGATTTACAGGCAAGAGTATAATGTTGAATATGTCATTAGGTATGCTGCTTTGCTTTCAAATTAAAATTAACTCTCTCATTTTAAACTCTTCTGCACATAGTTATAAAATCTTGTAGAAGAATAGCTGTGCTGTACCAGGATGTTTTGTTTAGCAGTAATGCCATTCTCTATTACTCACTGAACTATATCTCTGTTGTGCATAGTGGAGTATTAAGTGCTTAGAATCATTAATTTCAAAGGCATTGTCAATAAGGCATCTGTACAGCCAGGTGGTCACTGAGAGCGTGGGGACTTTATCCTGCTGTTACACAGGATCTTGTGTGTGTGTTTGCACTTGTAATTAAAAGGTGTAAGGATTTTTATAAGGCCTTGAGTTTATACAGGCATTACTACCCTTTGTGAGATTTTCCTTGTCTGTGGTTTCTGTGTATATGTGTGTGTGTGAGTACTTCACTTAGGTTTCAAACTCATATAGAGAGGTTGCAGAACATGTATCAAGTTGGTAGAAATTTATATTATCGAGGTCGAGAAATGCAAATGTGATAATGTAAAACCTTACAGTGATCTATCCTTGAGTTTATAGGCTCTATAAAGTATATCAATAATTTGTAAGGTGTGTGGAGAGAGAATATTTCTTCTGCTTTAATTTAAAAGTAGCAGTGCATGGTCTGAAAATACCTGAACTGTCTTGAACCTTACAAACACTTTCTAGTGGTTAAATTATTAACTTTAAAATAAAATTAATATAATTTAATAGTCCTTTAGTGAGCATAGTTTTAATGTGTAAGATCATCTTGAATGGTAAGATTTCTGACTCTGTTTGTAATACACATAAGACAGCTGGGTGTTTTTCATCTTGACTCGGCTGCTTCAATGCAAGTCCAGGCACTTGCATTCTTTCTTTTTCTGAGGTGGCTTCTCCCCACCCTGTCTGGATCGTCGTATTAATTAGGAAAGTGTTGCTTACACTTTTGGTGACATCTCTTTGATTTGTCCATGTTTCATGACTGAATGGACAATAACTTTGGCCCTTCTAGGCAGAAGAGCAGAAGCTGGTGATAATTACAGGCAGTAGGTGGAAAAATTACTCCCTGTCCCAGGTTAAGCAAATTTCTGCCTGCAGCTGACAGATTGCATACAGGTAGAAATTTCCATGGCTAATAAGTCTGGCCTTATCTCATGTCACAATCTAAGGCTAACCTACTGCCATGTAACATGGCTGTTTCCAATGTTGTGCAGCCCACCTTATGTGCCCCTGTGCCCACTAGGCAGCTTTCACCCCTCCTTTTGAGAAACACTGCTGTAGGACAAAATGGGTAAGACCACAGGAGTTCTTACTCTTACAATTCTAGTTCTGGTGGAGTATTTTCTGGTTGAGTTAAAGCCAGATTTCTGGCAGAGGCATGCTCTGCCTGCCTCATGTCAGTGGGTACTCTAAGCAAGCAATTGTGATGTTAACCTGAGTAGAGATTAGCAATGTGAAGAGCTTTTCTGACATACCTGTGTCACAGGAGGGCTGAAAACTGCTCAAGTAACATTGTGGAGATCGATCTGACGAGCAAGAGAAGCTGGTTTTCTGTCTGTAAGGTCATCACAGGTCTAGGGCTGAATTTTCATTTACTGGGTACGTGAAATGACCACTGCATTTTCAAAAGGTCACAAACTAAGCAAAACTATGGTTAATAAGGTTCCTTTTCTGGGAAATATATAATATCTAAAGACATGTATAATAGGGAGAAGACATTAAAAATGGTAATTTATTTGCTTTACTGTGAAACTGTTTTTTCTAATTTCTTATCAGTCATTAGGTAGTTGATTCAAACATTACATTACCCAGGCACTTAGTGACCCTCAGAGTAGTTCTATACAGGCAAAAGCAGCATCAGACATCAAGAGTTACTGCATCAAAAAATCTTAGCACAGCAACCATCAGCTCAAGTGCCAAAGCAGACAACACAGCAGCAGCTCCATATCACCCCAGTAACTGCTGATAAGTATTGATTTTTTGTAGTGACAGTGATCACACTGTCAGAGTTCCCAGTGCTCCCCGAAATCAGAGCACAGAGCTGCTGGCCATCTTGCCTTGGACTTGTCCAGAAGAGGAAGATTGCAGCTGGCTTGCCCGAGGGTAGCCAGCACTGATGGAAGAACTGGCTGAGCTCCAGCTTTTCCAAGCCTGAAGCTCATTGGAGAGAGTTCCAGCTGGCTTTGCAAACTGTCCAGCTGCAGAAGGGCAAGCTTGTTTTAGAATGTAGATCTTTTCATACCAGCCAGTTTACAGTAGTCCAGTTTCCCTTAAAACATGAAGGCTCTGTTAGCTGTTCCTTCCTTTGTTTTTTTCTGTTTCTCAAAGGTGTCACTGTGGTGATGCTTTCTCCAGTTATGTTGAGCTAACATGCAGCAAGAGAATCCTGTGAACACTGTCAGCATGCAGCACAGCTTGCACAAAGGCTTTGAAATGTTCAGTGTTAGGGAAAATGAAACAGGAGACTTTTAATCTGTTTTGTAAAGTACTGGAATCATATTCCAAACTATGAAAAACAATGCTTTATAAAGCTAAATAGTGCTACTTCTACATAAGGAAAAGGGGAACAATCTTAGGCTAATATTTTATTGATGAGACACTAATGACATAAGCCAGCAATCAATTTTTTTAAATTGTTCTAAGTGCAATGTTCAAAGTTTGTCTAAATTGCCATTTTTAGAGTCCATATACTCTGTGTTGCTTTTTACAGGCAAACATTGCCTGTCTTGTTTTGGGTGTTGCAGCAGATAAAATTTGTATGAACAAGAGAGATGTTCTTTATTACACATGTTGAGGTTCTGAGTAGATTGATGGGTAGTGGAGATGGATTAGCACTTAATGTATTGTGTTGGCAATGATTGTATCATAAGGAGAAAGTACTGGAGGTTAAAGCCAAGTATTAAACTTGAGTGATAAAAAATCCCAGTAAGAAAATCAGTGATCCATCTTAATTAAAATAAATTTAATTATATACAAGGCTGTATAATGATTCATGTAGGTCTAGAATTAGGAGGGATGTATGGAAATACATCTGTACCATTACTGCTGCACTAATTGTGCACACTGTCCAGAGGGCAGGCTCTGCCAGGTTCTAAGTTACATTAGAACAGGATTTGCTCAAACATTTACTGACACTTTCCCTGCACTGCCACAGTGGTTGGAGTCTCTCAGAGTTGAGATAGAGTAATGGAATTTGGAAACTAGATACAGCAGCAGAATAAGAATATTGTTATATGGGGATGTTCTGCTTGGTTTATTAATTCTCCACTGAAGCTTTTCTGGCATCACTTTTCTGTTCATGAATGAATGTAACTTGTACACATTTTAGTGAAATTTTAGGAAGTAATTTTCTTTTTGTCTTGTCTGCAAGGCAGCTTAGAAAGGGAAGAGTAATAGATGGCTGTTTGGATAAAAGGAGTGTTTTCTATTAATTAACTAATAAAGATCCAGTCACTGACATGGAATTTGGTGTGCAGTTACATTTAAATAAAAATGGCAGTTGAGCAGCAGATATCTGAGATCCATTAACAGGAGCAAAGCCTATACTTGACAAATTGTATGCCTATTTGAAACGCAGCCTAGTGGTTTTCTGCGTTGTTATCATGGACTTAATTTTCAGAATTTTGTGGGCTGTACTTTAATGTAAGGAGAATATTGTCATTGGTTGCTGTTTGGAAACCTATAACAAAAGGCCAGGCTTGAAAGCAAAGATTAAAAGAAGAGCTTAAGAGAATTGAACACATATAACTTGGTCAAACAGTGATTATGAGGGAAAATAAAAGGGAGATGCCATTTTTTGAAACAGACCAAGATGGTATAAATATGAATATAATTAAATGAAGTTGGGTTTTGCTAGGATATAAGGCAAAATATCCTTAAAGTAAGAGAGGATACTAGATGCTAGATCAGGCTCCCAAAGACAGTGATGAAAAAGCCATAACTGAAGGCACTCAAAAGTAGACCATTTGATCACTGTAGGAGGAACTGTATAATTAATTGAGGAGGAAGTGGGACAAATCATCTTGTGGCTTCTGTTTTCTTTTTCATTTCTTTGTTGAAAACCTATACTCAATGGAATAATATTTTTGTCATATTATTAAAATTTATGTGCTGAGTTTTTAAATAGTCAGTTTTTATTTGTGAGGAAAAATAATTGCTTATGCAGATTTTGGGGCTGCAGTATGGTAAGCAATGGTAAATATGAATTCTAGGCCCATAAAAGCATGAACATTGTAAGTTAATGCTGCCAGATTACATGATAGCTGAGGTTTGATATGACATTTATCTTCAGGAGTGAGTAGACTGATAAATCACAAGTGGCATAGCCACAAGTGAGTTAGCAAGTGTTTACTCATGAGTGAAGATAAATGTCATATCAGACCACAGCCATTCTGAGTTTTATATGTTTATGCATGTCTTGTTTCTTCCTTCCACGATATCTTTTTAACTTAATTGAGAGAAAAAAAATGCTTGAGAAAGGATATATTTTTCAAATTTATTTTTGTTTTTCATTCTTTGCAGAAGCTCTTCTTTACTGTGGTTTTGTCTTTATTGCTGTACTTGATAGGTTTAAGCTTTTGGATCAGATGCTTTTGTTGCAAAGTGCGATTTCTGTGAATTGCACCAGGCTGGTTTTGCAGCCCTTGTCAAGTAAAAGAGAGGCAAGTAAAAGTTGGAACCTCGTGCATCTGCACTGGTCCAGGAGATTCGCAAAATCCTTGCCCTGAGAAACTTCAGCAATGAGTTCTAATCTTACTGTCCTAAAGGAATTTTCCTTTCAATGGTTTGTAGGTAGTGGCTCTTACTTCATTTTGTGTCTTTTGTGCAGGCATGAGAAAGACCAAGACCAATAACTTCTGTTCTGTTTCTGCTTGAGTACATTTGATGTGCTGTGGCTGGATTCTTTCTCAGTCTGTATTTGTTGGCTTTGTTGTTGATTGTTGGTCTGTCTTCATGCCTGTAACTTGTTCTCTGCCCTGCAATAATTTACACAGTAGAGGATGTCATGGAATGATTATCATCTTCTGGCTTGAAATTGGGACCAAAGAGAGCCATTACTTTATTCTCATAGTTACTAAATCTGCGCTTTTTGAAGAAAACCCTTAGGGAAAAAAAAGAGTATTTCAGCTGTCACCTCTTTGTTATACTAGTTATGAGTAGGGTGGTTATTGTATAGCCTTTTTTTGTCTTCATGAGCCTGCTGCCTTATGGAAGCATCCTTGTACAAACATCCTTTTTTCACCTGTGAAAATACAGTTAGCTTTAGCAAAGGACAGAGTAGTATCTGCAGTGTTCAGGAGGTGAGGGGAAGAATTGGTCTGGCAGAGAAGACAAATGGTGAGTCAAAGTGAGTGTCAATAATGGAGAGGGATGATAAGATGAAATAAAAAAGAGAGGGAGAATACTCTCTATTTTGAGGAATCTTACATCTTACTTTGCAGAAAAACATTGTTTTATTGAAGATAAATGTAGGCAACTGTTCACACCTTGCATTTGGAGAAGCAATGCCATGACTTTGCTGCTTTAGTGTGCTCCTTGAAGAGCTCCCAAGGGCAGCAGTCTAGGACGTGATTCTTCAGCTTTAGCCAGATAAATTGAAGAGGAATAGCTAGTATATGACAGTATTATCTTGCTGTCTCAACACTGTCTTGATCACAGTTTTGTTTGGCAATTTTGCCGTTTTCCAAACTCTTACGAAATCCAGGCAATGACTGTATCACATTCTGTCTTTTCTATTTTCTGTGCCTTTGTTGTTTGTTGTCTATGCTTGCTTGTCTTCAGTGGTGTACATAATAAAAATGTTTCCCTTTTTAGTGGAGGTGGAATGATGAACAGTTTCTGTAAGCTCTGAAGACTTTTGTATTCTGTCTTGTTACCTTTTGTGACTCAGCACTTTAATAAAATCTGGGGTGATGTGTGTATGGACACAATGGTGAAAGGTTGGAAGGGACTCCTGGAGGTATCTTGTGCAGCCTCCTGCTTACACACTGGGATGTCTCCCATGTGACCAGTCATGTTTGGAGTGTCTTCAATAAGAAATTACACAGCCTTTTGGGACAGCCTTTTCCAGAGCTTGCCCACACTCTTGGTAATTTTCTTTTTCTTCTATTACACTGGACTCTCCTATATTCCAGCTTCTGTTTTTTTGTGTTATA
This sequence comes from Cinclus cinclus, assembly GCF_963662255.1. Taxonomy (NCBI): domain Eukaryota; kingdom Metazoa; phylum Chordata; class Aves; order Passeriformes; family Cinclidae; genus Cinclus; species Cinclus cinclus. Next base: position 18,765,586 of record NC_085056.1, on the reverse strand, counting down.
TCCTTCTGCTCTGCACATCTGAGGGAGCTGACTCTATCTTCTGCACATCTTTTCAAAGGTGGTTGCAGCAGCACCAAGATCTCCCCTTTTCTGAAGGCTGGAGTAATGTCCCTGAAAACCTCAGTGTCCTAAAACTTCTGTATCTGCTCTCTCAGTCTGGGTCAGTGCTTGTCAACTGATCCGTGGCACTCAGCTTTGATTCAGAATATGGATAGATAACATGACATGGGGTACACTTGTTGCATGTGTTTTTAGTCTGTGAGAAATAATTTAAGTTAATCATCTCCCTGACCAGCTTGCTAGTACATTTGTTCATTGTCTCCAAGTTTCAGGTCAAGCTAAGGACGTAGTAGTAATGTTTATGCTGTTGGGAAAACAAGCAAGAAGATTAGAACAGTTTGAATTATCTTAATTGATGAACTGAAGTGTGGCTTAGATAGTTAACAAATTTTAATGCAGGATCCTCTGATTCATTGCCTGCAAAGAATTTTGCTGCAGTTTGTCTGCAGAGAAACTACACACTCTGTTGCAGAAACAAATTGCTAATGTTAATTCCTTAATGACGTCCAGATCTGGAGATTGCATTGGTGTTGAAATATTTCTTAAAATTCCAGTATGGAAACTGGGATTTAGTCTAAGATGCTACTCTGAGCTCTGGTGCAGTTGCTCTTTTGAGAGAGTCTGTTGCTGATTGGTGTCTGTATGGAGTTTAAGGTGATGATTTTGGTCTCTGCCCCTTGGAAAAGTTTGTTTAACAATAATTTTCTAGACTTCGAGCATTTGTACACACACTGAAGTTGTAGTACAGTATTTGCCAAAAGACAGTTTTTGGAATGTATTGGAAGTAAAGAAAACACTGACATTTATGTCATCTTAAATGGTTAAATATTGTCCTATCTTTAATGGTGCTAGTGGCTCATTTTGGAGGGTATTCACATGAAAATATTAATCAAGGGAAATAGAACTTCATTTTGAGCTGTAGAAGTTGCCTCACAGAGAGAAAAAGTAATTGTAGAATATCACTGTGATACCAGATAGTAATTCTGTCCATGTCCAGAGGTCCCACACTTCTCTTTCATGGCCTGGCTTCTGGCCCATTAGGGTACAGCAGCTTTTCTTGACTATTCTCTGAAAATTGATTCAAATAAAGTATTGTAAAATGGGCAACATTCTCCTTTTTCATACCAGTGTATGTTTTCTTAATGTGGACTCTTCTGTCTTTTTACCAAAACCACATTTGTTCATGTTTCCTGTGCATCAAAATGCAGTTAAATTCAACTTTCTTCTGTTATTTTCACTGACCAACTTTGTTCCTTTCCTGTTTTGAAGCATGGTAGATGCTTTGTTCTTTCCCCTCTGAGTGTGACTATTCACTCACTGTCTTGACTTAGTAAATTTATATCTATTTACTCTATTTCTGAGCTTAGTACAAGTGCTCCATTTTCCTTCGGTCTCCGTAGTTGAAGCTGAATCCTTAATCTTTTTTCCCATTTTTCTCTCTGCAAGGTGATTATTGCTAATATTCACAGGTTTATTATAACTTTCTGACTCTGTATTTTAGGATGTACAAAATACAGTTTTGTAAATTCAGAATGGCCTATTTGTTTTTTCTCCAGAATACATCACAGATCCCTCATTCCTCTATTCTTGTTTGTAGTTCTCACCTGTCTGCCTTCCAGATTTGGAGCCCTGGTTGCTGCTAATGGCACGGTTTCTGCATTGCTCCTCCTCTACTTTCGTGTCTCATTTGCAGATGCTGTTTCTCCTTTCCTTTTCTCCCTAGGTTGCTTTTCAGTCAGAGATTTGGCCATTTGTTGTCCAGCTCAGTGAGATGGTTTTAGGTGCTGTTTGTGGGAGTGGTGCAATGTGGGGCTGCCTTCCAGGAGGGAATGCTGCATCCCGGGCTCGAGGCTGGGGGCTCAGCAGGTGCCTCACACAGTGGGAGGAACTCAGCTGTGGCTGTGAGGAGCACGTGGCTTCTCAAGGTGCCATGCCTGAGTTGTGGTTGGAATCTTACTCCGAGAGCTATTTGCCAGGGGTTTGTTTTCAATGTTTATTTATGGGGTTTTTTTACAGCTCTGCAGCATCCACACATCTTTCTGAATCTTCTGTTCATTACGTCTGTGCCTGCCTTGTCCCTGATCATGTGAATGTACATTTTGCTGTTGATTAAACACGACCCTTGAACGTGTTTTCTTTTTTATTTGATTTGTTTATGGGTCAAGTTTTAAGTATCTAACCCAAGTTTAGGTTTGGGGAAGGACTTCAGAACCTGAATTAGTAGTAAGTGAAACCTTGAGAGTACCAAATTAGCAGTTAAAAGATTCATAGTGTATGATCACCACAAAACTTGGTTTACTTTATTGTGTATATCTGACTTTGGAACCCATAATATTTTAGAATTTATTTTTAGTATGTTTTCTTTAAAAAGTGTAGATATTTAGTGCAAGGCCTAATGTTTGTAAGTGGATACCACTACAATTACTGCAGCATTTTCTTCTACAAGACTGCTTTTATTCCTAGCAAAATTTCTGAAGACAAAAGTCTGAATTTTAATATTAACCTTACGAATTTGAAATATATTTTTAGTGAAAGTTGTGAGGTATGACATCTGTGTCGTCTATTATTTAATTTTTTTAAAAAGCATAATGGCAAAATAGGTATATACACACACACACAACCACATGCATTACATGAATATGACTTTTGTCACCAGCTGGTTGTGCTTGTAGAGATCCACATGCTTATCTTGGTAATTACAGGTATTAGTGTATTTACGTTGTGTGTGTTTGTGTATAAAGAGTATAATATAAGTATACTTTTCTTTAATAATAGCAGATTATCCAGTCAACATCTGCTCAAACTGTGAAACGAACCCCTGCTTGCCAGACTACCCAGATTAGGATGCCAGTGGTAATAACTCAGACCATTAGACCACAAGGTATGGGTTTAAATGTTTTAGTGAGATTGTTACCTTTGTATGAATTTTGTTGTAATTACAAACGAGTAGCATGGAAAAACGTGCAGTGTTGACATTGGCAACATTGTTGACATTTCTTTTTACCTCATGCTGGCTGAAGAATGCATGTTTTCATATGCAGTTTCAAGGTGTTTCAGACCAACACAGTGAAATGTTTTGAAACAAGCTTAGGACTAAACTCTCACATATTTAGCTCCTTTTTAGCAGTTTTTCATGGAAAATTCTAAACCAGGTCAGCAACTTGGCTCTCACTGTCCTAAACTGCAACTCTGGGCCAAGAAAGAAACCCTAAATTTTCCGGAAGCCTAGTGGAAGCCTCAATCTAATCATCTGACTTCCAAGTCATATTCCTGAAGCAGAACATGGTAGTCCCTGTCTCTGCAGCTACACGAGGTCAAGGTGGGAGCCCTAGAGAAATTTCTCAAGCCTCAGGTTGGTTTTCTTTGACTCCTGTCAGTGTGTTTACTTTTTGGTGAGGTCAGAGACTGGCTAGAGAAGCCTGATGTGCCAGGATTAGCCACGGCATGGGTTTGTACACACCTTCCTCATCTGTCTGTGCACAGGTGGGTTCATGTCTGGCTGATACTTCCCACTTTCTAAGAGGATTCTTGAAGCCTCCTTGCTTCCTAAAAAACACCCATTTGTTTCTTTCTACCGTTGAACCTCTTAGGCTTGGGTTTTATTTTTCCTGAATATATGTGAGAGTATCTTATTGGATGTGGGCATTTACATGATTGAGGGTTTGTAATGGAATACAGAGCTTGTCATCTTCAGGTACTGAATCAGGAATCAAACTAGTTTGAATGCACATAAAAGCTATTGCTGCTTACTTGACTTCATTTCTTGGTCGTTTCTGTTCTCCTTGGGAAAAAAGCATCAAAAAGGTTTAGTAGCAGTTGATGTTTTACTTTGCTCTCCTAGGGGAATCCAAAGGTTGAATGGACACGGAGACCAAGATGTTGCTGTAATCCTGGAGGCCATTTTCCAAGTTAGGAAGAAATAGTTACTCACCATAAAATGTGTTTGTTTGATAGCACTGATACTCATGTCCCGAGTTTAAACATGTCCATGCATCTTATAGCATGAGCTTTCACTTCTGACTAATGTGTCTGGGAGTGAAGGCAGATTTCATTTCTTTGCTTGTTCAGTCTCCAAGTTGTGAATGTCAACAGTGTGCTGAGAATTTGCATGATACTGGCATCTGTCTTTCAAACAGCAGATTCAGAATATGAGTTTATTCTTGATAGCCCTTGATCAGCCAGTGCAATGCAACTTAATTGGCAGCTTGGCTTATGGTAGATGGTTTCATAAAAGCCAATTTGTGCAAGGTTCTACTTTCTGGTGAGCTTATTCCAATTAACAAGTTTGGTTAAGCCCTCCAGTATATTGTTTTATTTACACAGAAAAAAAAAAAAAAACAAAAAAAAAACGAGAATAGGCATTTAGAAAACATCTCAGTATAAAATCACTCATCCTGCAGCCCACGTCTAGGGAGCAGTCTGCCTGTGTGCTGGCAGCACTGTCAAGAGTGCATCATTGTGATATATTGTTAAAACCTTTTACTGTAAACACCAGTGTAATGATATTTTATACTGACCTAGGTATTCCTGCAGGAGGAGATAATATACTGGAATAGGGCATCATCTAAATAAAAATTACAGTAGCATAATTTTGTGGAGTGTGACGTTTTAAGGATAGTTACCTCAGAACTGAGCTGACCTCCACAAAGTGCTGCATTTTCCTCCTGGACAGGAGTGAATCTCCAAGTGTGAAATGTATCTTCAGTACGTCAATGTGAACAGGCTGTAATGCTTCTTAAAACAGTAGTTTAGATAAAACTGGGAGGTTTTAAGGACTTCTGTATAAATAAAATTGCTTCCATGCCAGTGGAAGTAACACCATTGTTGCTGCATGAAAAATTTACACTCCTTTACCAAAGCACTCTACTAGCATATACTAATTAGGCGAATTCCATTTTATGGATGGAGGAATTGAGCCAAACAATAAAATAATTAACTAGAGTATTTGTTGCAGATATTTAACCAGTGCTGAAATACATCTAGGAGTTTATAAGCTCCAAATTTGGGCTTATTTTTCTAGATGATGCTAATTAAAATTTGAAGCAAGGATGCAGTAGTGAAAGACTCTGTATGTCATTACCAATCCCATGAAATATCTAGGCCCACAGGTGATTTTCATTTTCAAAATACGCTCTGCCGTGATAAAAATGGATGTTTTAGGCATATTTTATGTCTAACCCTTAGTCAGGCACAGTTGTGATTTATTTAAACTAGGAAATTAAATGTCATCCCAAATCTTGCATTCACTTTGCCCAATCCATTGAGTAGAATTACATAAACTTGGGATGAATGTGAGACTTAATTCTTCCATATCCATATGGGTATACATGTTTTGAGGGTGTTTTTAGATCAAAAGTTACTGTCTGTAGAAAACAAAGCATTGATACTGATTCCAAAGAAATACATTAATTCTGGAGGAGTGGTGTTGTTACTTTAATTTTGCCACTGCAATAATTTTCAAGGTTAACACATCTTCTAGATTTTAATTGTACAAAGCAGAAATCTGCTAGATTTTATTATTGTATTATTTTTTTCTTTCCTTCCAGTTCACTTAGTAGAAAACCTAGAAAAATTAGTTCATCTGAAGTAGGTAAATGAATTGCCTGGTCCGTGAACTAATGTGGTCTTTGACATCTCACGGACCTTGAATATTCTGATGACAAAATATTTTTATTCCCCAGGCTTGAGCCTGAAGTCCTAAATCTGGTTTTGTATTTGCTAATGTTGAGAATCCACATTACAGTTTATTTATACAAATGGAGAACTCAACAAACACTATCAAATTATGATAAGATCATATGTTGGAGTTGATGAAGACTTCAAAATTAAAAGCAAAAAAGTAATGCAGGACTCAGTCAAAGCTAGCAGCTTTGTATTACCCAATGAATGTTCTTAAAAGGATATATTAGGATAGTTGTGTTTCAGGTTTTTACTATTCATGAAAGAGAAATACTGTAACTCTCCCAAGGTTCTTACCATGCCATTTATGTGCCACTGAGTCACTGGGGTGCAGGAACAACCTTCACGTCCTTCTCAAAGTCTCAAACACTACATCTGTAATGCTCAATAAAATGGAGTGATACATGAGAGAGAGGTGAGATCTTGCACATCAAGTAGACATGAGTTATTTTTAATGTGCCAAAACACAGGTGGGATTAAAGGAAACCCAAAATGTAACCCAAGTAAATGTGTTTGGGCAGTCCAGGAGAGCCTACTCTGAAAGTTTCATGTCAGGAATTTAGATCTCTCTTCATATAATCAATGTACAACACACTTTAGCCCATTTAGAAAGCCATGTTTTACTTGTACTTCAAGACTTGTCTAGATACAGACATGAATTATTTTTGAGTCCTTGTTTCAAGATGAGAAAGCAAAAGACAACCTTTATGGGGGGTGTGTGTCAAATTTGGGAATAGTGTTTTTTCTTTTATGTGCAATGCAAAACATTTTAAAAACATGCAGTGCTTTCAGCTCTGAAATACATGTTTTTCACTGCAATAAAGAACAATTACTATATAGAAAATGTAAAAGGCATAGCTAATACCCTGAGTAACTCTAGCTTCAAGTGTTTGTATTAAGAACATTTCAAGTTTTCCTTCTTTATTCTGTACAGATTATCCAGAAAAGTGGTTTACTGGCAATTGCAAACACACTTACAGCCATTATAAATATTATAGCTGTTAATGGCTAGTGGTTTTCAGTTCTGGAATCTTCACTGTTCTATAAATATTGAACGAACTGTAATGTTAATATAAATTTTGTATTTTAAATTGTTCTTCTTCAGCATATAGTCTTTAAAAATAATAACTTCCTTTGTTTGAAATTTACAGACAGTTAAATTTAGTTCCTGGACAGAAGGTTCTTTGATGTAAATTGTCTAAGACAGCTCATAATAACATTGCTTGGTGTTTTTCAGGCACAGTAGGGAAGGCACCAACAATACAAGCCAGTAAAAGTCCTGGGGGCTTTGGTGTTCAGGTCTCTGCAAATCAGAAAAACAAGCTGAATGACCCTGGAGGTGGTTCTTTCAGGTAAAAAAAAAGAAAAAATAATAATAAAAAAATGCAGCGGGGTGGTTGGGGGGAGAGATCTGAAGTATAAAACAGAATTTAGAGTTGGTGTAACACCAGAGGGCAGTCTTTTACAATAATTCCTGTCTTTTTTTCCTAGGATTGGATGGCAATTTTCATACTTAATTCTGTTTTTTAAAAAAAGGGAGGGGATCATGACATATCTTGAGGAATTTTCTCTAAATGCACATTTTAATGTTTAACAAAAACCATAAAATCTGTGGATTATAATAAAACTTTTGCTGAACGGAAGCACGTGCACAAGGCTTTCAAAGACTCTGTGGCTGGTGTTGTGCATTGGATTCTGCTGCTCCTGTGGAATGTGTCTTGCTGGGAAGGTGCTGGTTGTGAGGACACCTCTGTGGAGCAGCCCCTCCTCAGCCAGGGCCAGTCCCGGGGGCCTGGGAGGGGATCCCTGGGCACGGGGGATTGCTGGTCCTGCTTTTAAAGGGAAGGCTTTGCTGTATCTGAGCTGCCCATGCTGCCTTAGCTCAGAGAGGCTGGGTGGCTTGAGGGCTCCTGTAGGAATCAGGTGCTGCAAAGGTTCAGCACAGTACCTGTGATGCACTGAGCTGCTCTGCTGGTTCTTTGTACTCCAAACTTTTATTTATAGATATTTGGAATATTTTTGCTTCTTGTAGCAAAAAGCAAATCTTACGTTTACTGCATTTTGCTCTCGCCAACACCGTTTCAGTTGTGTTAAAATATTTTCTTTCTTTATTGAATGGCAAAATAGAGTAGATTTTCATTTTTGTCTTCTGGGATTCTTATGTTGCTCTGACATAATCAAACCACTAATTAATTTTCAGGCTTATGTTTTTGCAGGTGAAGTAAAAGAGAATTTGTAGCTCTTTGAAATATCTCTGCTTTGAGGCATGTCAGTACTGCAACTAATAGTGGTAGTACTTAGTATTAATCTGGAAGCAAAATCATTCCATTTTTTATTTTTCAATGCTTTTGCCTCCCACTGAGTATTTAAATGAATTAAAATGTCTGTTGGGTTCAATTGTACTGTCTTAATAAGTATTTTTTATGTTTGTAAGCAACATGAACATTTATTCTTCGTTAGTATAGCTTTCAATTTTACATACACCAAAAGGGACAGCATTTTTTTAACTGGATGTTGTAAACTGTGCCAGGATTGATTCTTGCATTCACTTAGTTTATACATAGAATATATTAGGTTAGCTGGAATTGTTAATTTTCCCTTGGGGAGAAGCAAATGCTCAAGGCACTGATTGATAAATCAATAAATCTTTAGTGAGTTTGGTAAATAAGCTGTCAAGGGTGTATGTAATTTTTCCTCTAGAGAACAAATTTTAGTCAGAATGAATGTGTTTGTTTCCTTACATTGTTTTTGCCTTCAAAATAGTAAGACACAAAGCTGCATTTAAATAAGTCCATAAAATTGCAAGGATTTATTAAACAGCTGCAAAGATCAAGCTTTTTCCTGATATCTTAACAAAGAATTCAGTTGTTTGCATATTTGCATTTCAACCCCTAACCTCTCCTGAGGACAAATAGATGTCTGACTATTAAGCCTAAAGGCACAGAGCTGGAAATCTGTATTAATCCTCTGAATGCTGACTAGTTTTCCTCAACATTCCCAGCGTGTGTGAAGAATGTGTTTTTAGCCAGAAGGCAAACTGGCATCTAAAGCATAGCAAGAATTTTGAAAAATAGTTGTGTTATGTATAAATTTATTTTGCCCTTAGTGTTTTATTATTGCATATTTGTTTCATTATTTTACATTCTGCTTTCTTTAAAATAACTTATTTGAGCTTTTTGCTTTTTTGAGCAAAGTGTTGGTCACTAGAAACAGAAATTTGAACTTCATTGTTTTCTTTTTTCACCCCCCCCCCCCCCCCCCCCCCCCATTCTGAACTGTAGGAGATACAAGATGGAATTGCATAAAAAGTTCTAGCAATTAAGAGTTTTGCAAATTGCAGCTATGCCTTTAAGGTCAGCATTTATTAATGGACTGTAAGACTGCTCACATGAGTTCACTGCTGGTTACTGTATCTGTTCTGTGATGCTGAGTTCTCAACCCAAGAGTTCTGCAAGGTGAAGCTATGCTTGTGAAATTTTAGGTCATCTTTTTGGTATTAAATTTAGTGTTGCTCTGTTTTTTAGAGAGAACTACATGCAACCCCAGTTAGTCTCCTTTTTAACTCTCTTAATACCTAAGGACAGAAATTTGGATTTCATTTTTAGTCATTTTTCTGTTTGTTTTGCAAGCAGAGGTGTAGACTTGGGTTTGTACTCTAACAGGCCAGCTTGAGATTTCAGTAGCTGAGAGGAGCAAAAATCCCACTGAAGTCTGCCAGGACCTGTGTATTTGTCCTGCTCATCACCTGGTTTGGTCCCCTCAGAGTTCCAGTGACACCAGCTCCTCCTTTTGTGGTGAAAGCAGCAGGCTCTCAGGTGATTCTTACCTACAGTGCAGGTAGTGGCCTTTAAAGGGAGCTGGTGGAAACATTGGCTGCTGATGTTGAGATAGAAAAATTTCATTTGGAAAGGTTCTGCTTCCTGCTTGGAGAGGGTATGGTTGGGTTGGAGCCTGGTCCATATGTGCTCTGCATTTCTGCAAGGATGGAGAGTGAATGCTTGTCCTGTTGTGTTATCCCCTTGTTTCCAGACTGGGCTGAGCAGGGCTCAGTGGCATTGCCTGCCAGCTGCACAGATCTACCCCTTGGGGTGTGCCATAGGCTGCCAGGTAGCCTGGTGCTCCTTCCTCTTCACAGAAACCTTTCCTTTTCTGAAGTGCTTTTTCCAAGTTACATCTGACCTCCTGGAACCTGGAAGTGTCAGCTTTTATACAGCCAGTGTGATAAGGTTTGTTTTCAGAGGTAGTTCTGTGCAGTCTCTGAGATCTTTTGAAGCTGATCTTAGTATTTGTGTTTTAATCTGCTTTCTGGCTGCATTTTGAGGTAGACTCTATGTGGAAATAAAAAAAAAATTGTTTTCAGACCTCTGTTGCATAGCCAAAAAGAAAAAAAAATCTCTCGTCTTGTATTTTATTTGAATTTTTGAAAATAGAAGTTTAACAACGAAGCAGCTTGCCATTGAAGTGGTGGAAAGCTAATGTGGATGTTAAATGGATAACTTCAGAGTTTTCACCTCAAAATATATATGACAAAACTTTGCCCCTAAAGTTTTTGTTTTTCCAAATGAATATTTCAAACTATAAGGGGATTGTGTTTTATTCATATATTTCAAAATAAAGAAAAATGCTAACTGTAAATGTGGTCTGTTCTGTCAGCCCTCCTGTTTATCAGGGAGAAGATTCTGCGTAGACCATAAATGAATTGTGTGGCTAAGCAGTATTGGGGAGACATTTCAAATTATGACATGAAAGAATAAACATTATAATTAATGTGTAAGTGGAATCTATGCCATTATAAAATATAGTACAGTGGTGGCTGTTCCAGTAATTTCAAGTCACCATTTATATGCCATATATTGTTGTTAATCTCTGCTTGTGTGATCCATGGACTCTGTGGGATGTAGGGACTTTGTCCTAATGACATTATTTCCCTTGGAAGAGAGAGGGGAGTCAGTAGTATAATGTTGTCTTGATTGCTTTATGCATTCTTTTGGCTTATTTGGGAGCAGTTTGCTATTGCAGTTTGGGACAGCAGTGGCTCAAATCTGACCAAGCACACGAGAAAGAAAAACTGTGCAATCATGCAGTTAAGGTTTGTTCATAAAGAAAATGGCACCAGGTTTTTATAATGGCTTGTCTTAGTTTAAACAGAACCTTTGGGTTACTTGCATGAGCGTTTATAATGAAAAGGAGAGGGGAAATTTGTTACAAGAGGTTTGAATATAGGAGGAAGAATTAGACTCTTGGATTATTTTAAAATAGTTTGTGTTTGGAAGGAGTTTGAGAGCTCATGCTGTCATAAAAATACTGCGTGTGTTGAAATGTTAGATTCATCCTATGAGACTAAGAATTTAATTCAGAAAAACCCAGAAACATTTGCTGAAACAGTTGCATTAGGACAGGCATAGTCATATATGCCAAGAAATACGAAATTGTTAAATACTGTGCTCTGATGAAAAAGGAAAGATAGACAGTAATCATCAGTCTAGATGACCACTGGATGGCATCTTTGTTCCACAGAATGACTTCTGAAAACTCACTTATCTGGGCTTAAAAGTTTGCTTTTCTAGGAAACTGTTCAGCAAGAACAGCAACTCTCTTTATGTATAAATGTATGTTTCAGTATCCAAACATTTTGAATTATGAGGTTCCTCGAAGCAAGGAAGAATATATGGATAGGGTTCTTCCAGTCAGAAAAAAAATGTAATCCCAGTCGTGGTTAATATATTTCTCATTTGTCTTTCATGTAATACTGAAAAAAAAAAAAAAAAGTATGTACTTGCAAATTGCAGCTTGCAAGTGTAAGATGGAAGAAAATGATTCTGTCCAGGAGTTACAGTGGTGGTCTTTGCAAATCTTGTTGCATTGGTTTTGATAATTTCATTGAAATATAATTTGTGTCCAAAATACTTGTCTGGTTTTATTGCAGAAAATATTTATTTATATGCGGTACACTGAATAAAATTGGAGTAGCTGAACTGCTAAGTGGAAGGAAGGTAAAAGATCAACGGGTACTTTGTTCAGCTATGAAATAAAAGGAGAGAGAAATTAGAAGCTATGTTCTGGAAGTCAGGAGTGCTGTCTTGATGTTTTTAATGGCTGTGTGGTGTTGGGGCAGTCCTGGCGTGTGGGCACGGAACCAATTCTTCCTTGTGGCCCGGGGTCCCTCTGTGAGCATCGTGTCCACACCGTGGCAGATGTAAAAGTGACAGAACCTGGGGGTGAGGCACCTCCCCTAGGAAGAAAGGCTGTGAGAGAATTGGGGTTTTTCAGCCTGGAGGAGACAAGGCTGTGGGGCGACCCAGTTGTGGCTCTCCAGTACCTGAAGGGAGCCTGCAGTAAAGATGGGGAGGCACAATTTCCAAAGGCATGGAGTAAGACAGGACAAGGGGCAAGGGCTCCAAACTAAAAGGAAATAGGTTTACATTGGACATTGGGCAGGAATTGTTCCCTGGCAGGGTGGGCAGCCCTGGCACAGGGTGGAATTCCCAGAGCAGCTGTGGCTGCCCCTGGATCCCTGGCAGTGCCCAAGGCCAGGTTGGACACTGGGGCTGGAGCAGCCTGGGACAGGGGAAGGTGTCCCTGCCATGGCAGGGGATGGGACTGGATGAGCTTTTTAAATTTCTTTCCAACCAAAAACCATTCTATGATGTTGCCGTGCTGTTCTCAAGAATTTCATTTTAAGACAAGAAATGAAGTGCTTAACACTCTTGGAAATTAATAGAAGCTCATTTGTGTAGAATTTTTCTGAAAAGCATTGTAAAATTTTCTGCCGCAGATGTTCAGCACGTTTCTGAAGGTTTACACAAATAAAACTCCCTTCTTGACTTCTTCCCACAATAAAAAACAAAACCAGTATATATCAAACTGCAGTAGTCTTCCACCAAAATTGGCTGCTGTAGTGTAGGTAACAGGAAAAGTATGGGAGGAGGGGAAGGACCTAGTTCATGGGTTTCTGGATTTCCCTCCTTTGATTCTTACTTGCAGCTATTGGTTTTTCCTGTGTGCATTAAACTTCTTGCAAGTGACAGAGTATTTTAGAGTGCACAGAACATCATGTATGTAACAATTAAAAAAAATATTTTAAATTTAGCTTTTGTTTAATTTATACAGTAATAGGAGTCTGGACTTGAATGTTCCTATCTATCTATCTATCTATCTATCTATCTATGTGTATATATATACATATGTATATTTTGAAAATAATGTTCTGAAAGGTTGTGTAATCATTCTAGAATATGTTGAAATAGTGTTTGTTTCAATAATAGCTGTGAAACTGAATGTGCTAAATCCAGATGGCTGTTTGCACAGCTCTGAGTCATACCTCAGACAGGTAGGAGGTAAAGATGCTTGGGAGATATCCGTATGGAAACTCAAATTTGTTTGTACTTTGTCAAGCTGTTAAAAAGGATGTTGCAGGGCAAAAAATGGCCTGGGAGTTGCTCTCATCCTCTCAAATGCAGGTTATTTTCCTAAAACTTGTTGACACAACTGGTATTTGTGTGTTGCCAGAGAAAATACCAGCACACAAGTCAAGCCACACTTGGAGCCCAGGCTTACCTACGAGCTCAGCATGATCAAAAAACTTCCCTGACTGTTGCTGAAAATGCTCTGATGCCCATTTTAGTAGGAACTTGTGAAACAGTGTAGGATTAAAAATTCATGGTTTTGCTTTTAATTTCTGTTACTTGCTTTACCATTTTATGCCTGGTTTTCTTTGTAAAGAGAAAAGCCCAATGTTCAGTTGTTAGTGGTGATCATTGCCTTTAGTTTCCTGATCAGCCTGATTTCACTGATATCACTGACTCTGAGATGAAGACACCTCTGTCACACCTTCTGTTACCAGTCGAATTTTCCTGCTTCTGATGTTTTCCTGATATGGTCAGAGAAATACGTGGTTGTTTCTGAAGATATATTCTATGAAAATGAAGATACTAGGGGTTGTGTCTCAATTGGCCCATGTGGCATGATGATCACTTCTGGAGAAGCAGGTGATGCAGAAAATGAATATTTGGTTTTATATGGCTTTTTTTCTTTTTTTGTAGAGATGACGATGACATCAATGATGTTGCCTCTATGGCTGGCATTAATCTTAATGAAGAAAGTGCCCGAATTATGGCTACCAACTCTGACTTGGCTGGAAGCCAGATCCAGTCCTGTAAAGATGAACCCTTTCTTGCTGCTATACCTCTCCATAAACGCATACTTGAAACGGGTGAGGAGCACATCCTTTCCTTCTGGGAGTGTGTCCTTCAGAGTGATCAGGTTCTGAGGAATGGAATATGCTTAGCACTTAAGATGGTTTTTAAAGCATTTGGTTACGTAATTTTGTGTTTCTAAACTTTCAGGGGTTTTGTGATTAAAAATAGCTTACCTGAAGTTGGAAATAAAATAGCATGCTGGTATTTTTAAACTTCATGCTTTTCCCATTTTTTTTTTATATCCAAGGATCTCAAAGCTCTTTGCAAACATTAATTATTTCTCACAATCCTCCTTCATGTTTTACACACAAGAAGATCGAAACAGAGAGGTAAAGTAAGTAGTACAGGTCTCAGAGAATAACAGAGAATAACCTGTGAATAACATTTAATAGATTGCTTAAATTTCCTGTCAAGATTTTTCTTTCCCTATATGAGCCAGTTATTGAGTTCTTAACACCTGCATCTATTTAAGTTCATAGCGATTTTCTCACGGCATGTTTTCAAAAAGCTGCATCTATTTATCATGGCAAAAAGGTATGTTTATTTATTGTGCCATTTGAAAATGGAAGTTAAAACCTTTAGTAGAATAACTTCAAAATCAATGATGTTTTAAGATTGGGAAATACGCTTCTATAAAACAGAATGCATTTTATACAACATACTTTATTAATATACACTGTGCATTCTGGTACTTAAATGTATATTTTTCAGCATAATTTTGGTAGTGTTTTTAGTGCTATCAGTGTCTTAATATACTAAATTCCAATTGTGTAGGGTTGTATATTGCTCTTTCAGACCTGTGCTTACATGACAAATTTTTAGGGGTCTCGTTCTCAGAGTTTTAAAGATAAGACCAAAATCCTGTTGTGAATCAGTGCTGTTAGGTTTTTTTAAGTCATGTGGTTGCTTCTGAAATGTTATTTGTGTTAATGTTCATTTAATTAACAGGACCCTTTTTATATTGCAGTTGCAGGCAAGTTCTTCATTGACTTATTGTCAGACTTCACTCTTGTACTTTACAAAATGCCATTTTAAGTTTCCCTTCAGAGAAAGGAATGGTTTTGCAGGCTGTAGTCAGCTCGCTGTGAGGATGTGATGATGGCTGGGAAAGCAGGTCCTGCCTCTTGGGACTGGCTCAGCACCACCTGAGACTGCAGCCAGCCAGCTCTTCCTGAGATGTGTCATGGGGGACACGTGAGATGTGCTGGCAGGGATGCTCATGTAATAGTTGATACAGGTGTAAAAAAAGGAAAAGGCAACAGACATAAAACTGCTAGAAAGAATGAGCAATCAGTAATGAATTTGCCACATAAGCCTTAATGAGCTGTCTGGCTGTAACAATTGCTGCACAACATGGAGCTGTAATTATGAGTGCAGGACTTACAGGAATCTGTATGCATACTCCAAGAGCCACAGAACCCATCACACTATTCATCACTGCCTTTTGGGGTTTGCTCCTCTGAGGAACAAATCCCTATGGCTGTTTTTGGAGCTTTATTGGCTTTGATAATTGAAATGAAACTTTCAAAGCTTTTAAAAGCAGCTGCCGGGATTTACTTCTCAAAAGCAGTGAATCCAGAAGAGGGGCCACTCCCAGTGATCTCCTGCAGCCACTTTTAGAGCTTTATTTTCGTTTTGCATGATGCCTTTTATAGTTTTGAAAGAGGCTATGGAGTTCAGAAGTGGCTACTATCTGGGATCTATGGCTCTTGAGGAGAGAATTTCTTCAGCTGATTCTGAAGTTTCAGGAGCTGGATTTTCACTGTGTGTGGCCAGATTTGTTGTTTGCTTAGGACCACACACAAATTTAGTAATTTGTGCTACTGGGCACTTAAAATAATGACGTTGTAAGTTCATGACAAGACTCAGTGTTGCCATATGTTGCTGTGACAACACCAGGACTAATCAAAGCGCCCGTGACCTTCTCCAGCACATTAGGAAAAAGTCTGTTATGTGAGTCCTCATTCTTCTGTTTTCATGATGCCTGTTGACAAATGAGATTGTTTCTTCTTACTTTTGCCTGAATGTGACTTTAAACAGATGTTATTTTCTACCTTTAGGTCTGTTCATATTTAATCACTTCAGTTTTAGGGCAGGTTTTTAATGTTTTGGTAAGAGAGAGATTTGTGGTGTGTACAGTATTAGGAAACTGCTCTTTTCTCCTTTCTCAGAAGCTAGATCTTTCAAGTTTTCTGTAATAATCTTCTCTTTTCTGAGTAAGAGCTCTGTCGAGCAACTCGGTAGTGTTCCCCAAAGGCTGTTTCAGAGATTGTGCTTCCATTCACCAGAGTCAGAATATAAACTGCTAAAGTGAGAGCAGATGCTCTTCAGACTTTGGCAGTAACCACCAGCCAGATGCCTCAAAGTCATAGTGAAAGAGGTTTCTTAATACATTGTATGTTCTTATCTCTACTTGAGCTTGGCAGTGTTATAATCCAAAGTTTATTTTAAAGCTAAGGGACTAATATTGATCCATTTAAATGGAAGAAGTAACTGAAAGGTAACTCATGCAAAGATATTCATCAGCTTCCCACATGCTTCCTTATCCAATTTTGTATATAGTCATTTTGGGCTGGTAATCATTGCCATTTGTTCATGTAGGAAGGCAAGGCTGTGACTGTTTCAAATTCTTCTTTGTTGCAAAATCAAGAGTGGGTACTTCTCAGCATATAACGCATTTCTTTTGTTACTCCACTCAGAATCATAAAACTTTAAACCCTGATATTTCTACATGACAGCATAGCACAACGAAACATATACAAAGGGTTGTAAGGCTTTTGTTTCTCTTTTTTGGGAGGTTGAGAGGTAGAGGTTGATATTCATCATGCATGTGCATACCAACTGCTGACAGTTTCTAGGTCTTTCACTTTGTTAGTAGAACGAGTAGTGTTTCTCCAGAGGGCAAGCAAGCTGATTAGGCCCTCACAAATAAATACTGTGGAAAAATCCTGGCTTTTCCACATGGTTTTATGGGAATGAAACAAGAAAAATAACCTTAATAATTTGTAATTGTTTCACTTTTGTTCATTCATAAGTTACTTCTTGCTGGGTAAGAATGCGGTGTTAGTTAGGTTTTAGAAGCCAGTTTTTTACATTGAGTTTTTGCTGTTTGCTGGATGAGACAGCAGGCAACACTTAGTAAAGGGAGTTTTTAAGTGTTACAGTTTTTTTGTCGATTGTAACCATCTTGTGGAAATAGAGACTCTTTGGCTTTAATTCCTTGATTACAGCATGGTTTCTGAGTGCAGATGAGAACGAGACTGCACTGCATTTTACATTAAATATAAACATAGCAAAGGATGGCATAAAACATGGTCCTTTTTGTAACACCTGATAACTAAATCCTTGGAAAAAAGGAATAGCTGTCTTGTGTACTTTTCTGAGAACTTGGTAGTCTCTCAAACATTCACTGGGGGTTCCAAAAACCTTTGATTTATATTTTGTGAACAACAGAACATGATACCTTCACAGGCTTACATTCTGTAGCAGCTTATTAATTCCCACTACTTTTAGTTCTGACTGATTTCTTCTACAATCAGGGGATGTCGTTTTGCTTTTATTAACCTTCCCTCAAATGTCACAACTTGTGGTGAGCCCTAACCATAAATTAACTGTCATAATAATTTATAATAATTTATAATAATAATTAAAAATAATTAAGCGGGAGTGTCGCATATTGTATTCTTTGACATAGATGGTTTCTTTCTCTCTTTCTCTTCACTTTGTGTACTTCAACCCATTTTTCTATTTCAGTTTTATTGTTGCAGAGCACTGGCTGCAGAGAACAGATGTGACAGTCTAAGAAATATGGGTCTGGTTTGGCCACATTGAATACATTTTGAATACTGTTCATCTTGCATCTTTCAAATTATTTTAACTTAAATACATATGATAGAAATTTATTGGAGAATCAACCATGATATTTTTATTTCACATTCATTCAGAGTTTTTTACATCTGCATTAAGAATCAGATTGTCTGTAGCATGGTTTTACAAAGGGCTGTGTTTGTTACCTAGCATGGTTATCAATGTCCTTTGCAAATAGTCTATTACACTAACATATCATACATCTGCAGTATTTCCCACCACAAACACAGTTCTGGATTCTCTTGCTTCATATAAATAAAGTTTTAGCCTAGAATACACATAGTGATGCATGCCAGTTATTACAAAGCTTGAAAATGTGCTGATGAATCCAGTTTTTCCTAGTTCAGTAGTTACAAAGCCTACAGTCTTCCTTAGAACAGCTTCTGAGAAGCTTGGCTGGTTGGAATTGAGCCACTGTTTCTGTCAATATAACAGTTGTATGGTTAGGCTCAACATAATTTATAGATTTACCTTTTTGTTATTTTCCATGTAAAATGTGTTTTTAATTCTCTTTGAAATATTGATCATTGCTCTGCCTTGATTCTCTCTTTGTTCAGCTATGCTTGAATTGCGTATCTGCTATGAAGTTGCATGTTAAAACATACAGAAATAGCTTATTTGTGTTTTCTCTATTCTGGAGTGTATTGAATCTAGTGTGTGGCATCACAGTGGCAGCATCTGTGTGCATACGTATATGTTTTAAATAAAGAATTTGTGTGCTCTAGAGGGCATTTTATATTGCTAAACCATGTTAAAACCCATAGGGGTACCCTTCATGGAACCAGGCCAGGTGATTTCAGCCTGCATTTAAAGCATTTCTTATTAGTTCAGTAAGTCTGCCATCCTCCTTCTCTGGGTTTGTTTGTCAACATTTGTATTCATGTTTGAATGAGATGAAACTGTCCTATTGTTGACTGCTCTTTCATATACAGAGCAGCTCTAACATAAAAGTATAGTTATTTCTCTGGTTGCTTTACTTTAGAGAGCTTCTATAGCTGTTTCAATTACAGTGGTTGTGTGTTCTGAAATTCTGAGCTCTCTGATGGCCTGTGAATATAATTTTTATTTTCACTGCACTTTTTGTTGATGTGACTTAGCTGTTTTCACTGCTGACTTTTAACTTTTTGTCCGTAAGTTGATTTGTCTTCAGACTGAAGTATTTGTTTGGATATAGTTTTTTCCATCAGCATCTTTCTGTCAGGATGACCTCAGTAAATGCCTGTGGACATAACTCTTGATTGTGTTTGGGGATTGCTCTAACACCTACCTGTTCATAAGTGTAGCAGATGGAAGTCATGCGCTGTCCTAAGGACATGCTTAGTCTGCTTGAACTGTACCTACAGTGGAGTTCTCTGGATTCTACTTGCTTTTTCTCAGGGCACAAAAAAAGTCATGTTAGGTATTGTATAATCCAAATTGCAAGTTCATGTGCATGCCAAAAGCATGGACTTTCTCTAGTTTCTGTAAAGTTCAGTCTGGCACTGCAGAGGTGTGGCAGGTATAGAGATGTATCCACTTTGACATCTTGAATAGTTCTGTAACTTGGGCTTTTTTTCATTAGTATAAAACAAGCAATTTCCTAGAAATTGTATTTAGATGAGCTGTGCACTGCTCCCAGTTTTCTAATCAATGTGCATAGTTTGGATAGTTGTTTCTTAGGCTGAGATTGGAGTTTATTGTACGTGTTCAATAGAGAATTTGGTTTTATATTCCAACTGAATCAATTGCTAATGTTACAGTATTATAAGACAATTATATTTTATTTGCATTTATTATTTCCTTTTTTAAAAAGGTGGGAATGCATTCCCATCTTAGTATCAGCAGCAGTGTTGCCAAATAAACATAACCAGTAAGTGCTTCAGCAGAATGTTAAACCCTGTTGTTGTTCTTTCTTTAATAGGTCCATGATTAGACTTCCTGTTTTACAAGATGTCCCAACATGTGTTGGAATGGTAACTTCAGTACCACCTGAGAGCTTGGAGTCTGCCTTTCTGTGAAAGGTAGGGTAGCTTCTGTTCAATATTTTTTGTGTATTTCAAAGGTTTTCTTTTTATTCATCTTATTGGCTCTGCAACACTATGGAATCTGAGTTATGCTTTCAGCAGTATCACCTTTAGGTGTCAGAACTGATGTTATTTCATCAAGCAGTAATTTCTCAAAATAAATATTATTAATTTAGCTATGTTTAGACTATGATTATTTATGAAGAAAATGATGCTGTTTCTTCAAGCATCATGTTCAAAGGTTTTGCTCCAGCTGAACTGAGAGCATGACCATTCTACTTGGTCTCAGAAATATTTAGAGAATTCAAGTTTTGTTTTCACCATAATCATTCTGTTTTCACCCATTTTCTGTTTTGTGAATGTAGTGAAAGTGCCATCTTTAAAAGGTCTTGCTATTTGTGGAAGGCAGTTCTGGCCTTCAGGGCCCACCAAAATATGTTACCCAGCCTCAGAATAAGTTTGCATTTGGGAATTGAACGACTTAAATTTCCAGGTCTCTGCAAAGGAGAGTAAAATTAAGATCATCATTCTGTGGAGATGCATTCTCTACCAGATTCATTTATAAAGTCCATGGATGTAAAATAAGAACAATAAAAAGAAAACCTTAGAGAACCATTCAATATTGCAATAAAGCTGACTTACATTATCCCTGTAGGCAAACTCCATGCTCTAGAGGTGGTGCTAATGTCCCCAGTGCTCAACACATGTTGGAACATCTTTGTGGAGGAGGAAGTCATTGATCAGTGAACAGCATCTTCAAGGATCGTTAAAGGGGGAAAAAGTAAAAGGTAATATTTTTTAAAATATGTTGGAATGATTGTTCATTATGTTTATTTGGCAATCCTGCTGCTCATACTAAGGTTGTAGTGTTTTCATTTCTTAAAATTACTAAGAAACTTTGTAAACTTCCATTAGTCTTCCTTTCTTCCGTGAGTTTGAATTGCATTTGTCAGCCTCCTTCATGTTGCTGAGTCTACTGCATGCAAGTCCAGAATTTACTGTAACTCATTGGCAATTTGACACTTTTTTCAGTGGTTGTAATGCAGAGAGGGTTAATCTGTGGTTCAACCAGTTTTGCAGTCCCTCATGTTAAGTAAGCCAGAGCCAAATATTGAACTGGTACGAAGACATTCTGCTGCTAATCAAAGGGTATTTGTTTTCAAGGAAGTAGCTGCAACACAGAGTTGTGTGAAATGAGGTACCACCAACTGTTCTTGCACAGTAATGTAGAAGTACAACTTTGAAAACAGCTTTAGTTTATGATAGTTTATATTATAAAATTAAGTGACCATATCTGACCTGGTTAAATTTTGCAGTGGAGGATTTGGTGATGCTCTATTTGGTATTAATGAATGTGGCATGGTGTCCTGATCTTGACAGTTTTAATTTTAATCCTGGGTATAAACAGATGAAGGTGCTGACATTTGGAAATTCAGGTTATGATCTTTGGTCTGCCCTTCTGGTATCCTTTGAATTTCCTGGGTTTTGTGCATATCCTCCCTGTCTGACATGCCCATCGTGGCTCAGATGAAGCATCACGTGTAGCTGGTCTGCCTGGCATCAGGTTTGTGGTGACAGCTCTCATACCTGTTCTGACTGTGGTGTCAGAGATGGTTTCTGAGGGGAAAGAAATTGTCAAAATGTCCGTAATTTTTACACAATTTGCTTTAAAAGAACAGAACCACACAGGCAAGCTCTTATGCTTGCTATTCCTTTGAAGCCTGTGGATGTGATGGAGTGTGTGTTCTGGTCCTTTTGAGCACTGTGCTCTAGGATGCTGGCATCTGTTTGTCATCTCTGACAGGAGTTCTGCTCCATCTCTGTCTTACCTGGTGTACTGTCATAATCATGTATTTATGGTGTTTAAGCTTGAGGTCCTGTCTTGGTTTACTATTTTGAGTTTAGCTCAAGAAATGCATTTGTCTACCGTGCATGAAAACAGATAAATCCCCAACTAGCAACTTCTCTGTTGTTTTCTTAGGGACTCCTATTGGTGTCATTGCCATATTAATTCTTTCTGCTCTGGTCCCTGTAAAAATCTCTTTTGACTTGACTCTCTAGTGAGTAACCAAGCACAAAAGTGCATTGAGACATTTACTATTATTCATAAAAATAGTGAACGTATTTTCTAGTCCTCTAGAGTCACTCCATGCTTATTCTTGAATGTTCCTGAATGTCTCTGGACATGCCTATTATGCTGTATTTTTTGTTTTGGAAAAACCAAATTGAAGCAGAAAAGATCATATAACTGTAATCTGTGTGTTCTTACCTGACTTGTTGAGACCTGCCATTTCACATCTCATCCCCTGTGTCTTCAGTTTTTTCCTCACACTGTTCAATTCCTCCAGCACAGATTACTGGGATTATAGGGTAGGATGTGGAGCTGTAGCTTTCTAAGACTTTGTCCTTCAGTCCCTCCTTTTATTAAACTTCAGCACCTGCCCTTTTACAATACACACATCAAATGGCACAAAAATAATCTTAAAATTGAATAATTTAAAGAGGACAAATTAAACATCAAACTTAAGGATACTGTCTTTGCTTAACACATTGAGATTTTGATTCCTTCTAAAAGAAGTCAGGTGACACACAGTTTAGTTACAGAAGAGAGCAGGGAAACAATTAGCTGTAGTGCCTTATGTTCCTTCAGAGTTGACATTTTTTTCTGTCTCTGATCAAGCTGCAAGCCTTCCTTGCTGTTGGAATGCCAAGTGTTTTCTGCTCCTAGATGCACTGATTATGTGTATATGCTTCCATGCTTTGTGGCAACTCCTTCCATTTTCCAAGCCTCTGCATACCTTGCAGAATGTTGTTTGGTGACTAGCTGGGTTCTGTTAGAGACAAACTGCTAAGGGTAATAAAAAGGACTCTTTATGGATGATTAATAGCTGCCTTTCAGCTGTTTAATTATCTAGCTTAGAGACAGAATTTTGGAAACTGGATTGTCTGGTTATATATATACCTTAGCACAGACCTCTTCTCAAAGTAGTTTTTCTTTTTGCCAGAAAGAACTTACTCATGAATTATGAGTAAGTTCCCAGACTTACCTATTGGTTGAGACTTTTTAGACAAGTGGAGGTTTTTTGCTGGTCAGGCTTATATGACTTCCATCAAAAAAACACAAGTTGTATAGTTTGGGTTAAGTACGATTCTTGAGAAATTCTTTCTCTACTTGACAATTTTTTTTTGTCCTACCCCAAATCCTATGGGCTTGCATATAAAAGCTTTGAATCAGCACAGAAAATAGGATGGGACTATGGCCAGGGCTGCAGATAGATTTTGCATGGATGCATCTATCTCTCTCTCTCTGTCATGTTAAAATAGTTGCACCAATATGACCCTCTACTCTAGAGCGATTTTGCTTGTTTTCCTTTGGCGAGAATAGAATATATTAAAATTAGAAAGTAAAAGTCGAAAATAAACAAAAAGGTTGGTTTTGCCAAATGTGTAGTTAAGTTGTGGAACTCTGTTTTACAATGTTGGAGATTCAAAAAATTACTTGAAAAATTAAAGGAAAAAACATTCCATCCTAGTAGACAGGCAAGATACTCTAACTTAGGACAGACTGGGGCATAATTTTGGTACACAATGATCACTACACACTCTTCGTTATAATAATTTCTAGCAGTATCTCCTAATACTACTCTTATCGAAGAAAAGATTATTATGGACTCTGTTACCCAGTGTAGGTTTACTTAACTTTTTATACAGTTACATAAATACATAAGTATTTATTGTAGTATAGTTTGTACGGAAAAAGTTAAATCCACTACAGTGCCTGAAACGTACTTTGAATGTTTTTGTGCTTGTGCATTCACACTACAGAGCTTAAAAGTCTCAGTTGGATCTTACATTGCTAAAATAGTTTGGTTGGCATTTACTTTGGAGGGGGCAGGAGAAGACAATATTAAAAATTGTGTAGCATTTTATTCAGCATTTTTATTCTTTTAGGTTACATTACACATGGCTGGTTATGTTTTTTCCTGTGCCGTGTCAGGTGCTGAACATGGTATGTATTTTAAGGATTTTAATCTGCAAGTTTGGAATGTATTTTTTTTTTTTTTTTAAATAACCAATGTTTGAGCAGTTTCTCAGTGTCACAAAATGCTTCCTGGGGAATCAGCCCAAGGTGGGTAGTCCTGAAGAAGTGTAGGGCAAACACTGCACCCTGCAGTTCAGGAGTTCTCAGGAAGGTTGTCCAGTTTGTCCAGAAATCGACTCATGGCTTTGTGCTCGAGCTCTGAGAAGATGAACAGCTTTTTTCAAGCAAGCTTACTGAAGGTTGCATTCCTTAGAACGTAGGGCTTTCCGTTGCTTTGTAAATAACAATTAGGAGGCGATGAAAAGTGCTTCTCTCTAAGGAGGTCCCCGTGAAGCTGCACTGGCAGCGCTGAGCAGTGTGCACAGCGTTGCAGGAGCCGTCCCGTTGCAGTGGGGGTGCTCTGGGGCCGGGGGTTGTGTCGGGCGCCCCTCGCAGAGGGTGCTGCTCTGTGCTGCCCCGGCAGCCGTCCCCGGCTCGGAGCCTGGCAGGGATCCTTCCCTGGGCAGGAAACCCTCCCTGGCCTGGCCCTTCCTCAGCAGCTCCCGGTTGCAGCTTCCTCGGCGCCGCCTGCTCCGACCGCTTGGCTGTTTCTGTGAGGGTCGCAGCTCAAGACTGTTGGTCTCTCCTTTCCTTATAGTGGCTTCTAGCAGCAGGCCAGCTTAACCGTGCAGCAAGTCAACACCAATTAATTATTTATGCCTTTAGTTGGCAAGACTTGAATTGAAGCTTTTGTTCAAGGGGCTGAAACCAGAAGATTGCAGCTAAAATTATCTTACTGTTTCCTTTGCCCGAGATCTCTGGGTTATCTTGCACCCCTAGGAATCTCTAATTTTAATCATCAGAGCTAGGAGTTGCTGTTTGCCCTACCACTGTTTAACAAGCTCTGCCTTCAGTTTTGAAGTCTGAAAGTCTCTCTGGGGCACTGGTAGCCCCCCCAACACGACCCCAGGGTATTCTGAACCTAAACAACCTCCTTAATTTTTTCCTTT
This sequence comes from Cinclus cinclus, assembly GCF_963662255.1. Lineage (NCBI taxonomy): Eukaryota > Metazoa > Chordata > Aves > Passeriformes > Cinclidae > Cinclus > Cinclus cinclus. The sequence continues at coordinate 18,740,748 of NC_085056.1, read as the reverse complement.
CCTGCGTTCCGTCCCCCATTCTCTAGCTTAATATGTGGGGCTGGCTTTTCCCCTTGATAGCACTAGGAATGCAGCATTAATGGATCAGTTTGTGGGCTGAGGATGCTGCTCTATGGAAGAAGTATCCTATTCTTAAGTTCCACCTGATGAGGTTGGGAGAGGTGAGTTCAGTAATTGCCATTTGTGCTTCTCAGGATGTCAGGGATGGCCCATCAGTGCAGCAGAGTTGTTTCCCCTTTGTGTTTAGTCAGCCTGACAGTTGAATGGGACTGCTGGGTTTAGAATTATTAATACACAGTATCAGACAAAGCTCCAATTGCTTCCTCCTGATTTCAGGGCTTGCTTTCTGTAGAGACCACACAAGCTGAGTCTTACACAAAGATTGCTTTTCTAGTTTCAGAAGGTGAACTGCTCTCCCCCTCACCCCAATTTTTTCAGCTTGTAATTTCCAGGAGTTCCTGTGTATTGTAACTCTTGAACAGTGTCTGCTTTACCAGTCAGCTCATATATAATTATATGTAATTGTACAGAAATTGAGGGTGTTTTAAATGTTTCACTGCTACATCTACAGCAGCACTATAAAATCATCAGTTTCCCTCATGCTGGTGAAATGAAGAAACAGAACTCTCTAATAGAGAATTGAATAGTTTGGAAGGGTGCAGGAATTGAAGTGGTAGTGTTTCCAGTGCATTGCCTTTCCTGGTGGGGAAGCTTGCAGGTGACTGAGGCACAAAACTGTGGTGGTTCTTGGCCTCAGTTGTAGATGCAGCCCAAGGCACAGCCCCACATTTTCTGTGATGTGGGCAGGAGGGAGATGGGTAGATGTGACCAGGTGCTTCTTTGCTGCATTTTCCTAGATCTGATGGTGTTGAATGAGGTTAAACAAAATCTTAAATAATGTCTCAGATTGGAGGGGGATGAACTTTGCTTTCTGTTTTGTGGTATGCAAGCCAGCTGTATGGGTAGAAGGGGTCTGGATCTTACAAGACTGGTTCCAGTTGGATCTTGGGCCAACATTTCATGCACAGAATTTAAGTTGCTCCTGGTGTTAGGGTTATAGAAGTGAGTGCTTTCTGTGTTTCTGACCTGTGGTTAGGCAAATAGTCACTAATTGTGCACCCTGACAGTGTTGCTCATGAAGGACATCTCAAGCCTTAAATATGAGCTGTTTGACTGCTTAAAGCCAGTTCTTCAAGGTTTTTTTTGTTTTGAGTGTAAATATACAGAGATTTTATACAGGCTCTCAATAATTTATCACATCAATAATCAGAGTCAGACCTGATGCTTTGCAAATAATTTTTTTTTTAATCTTTGATCTCAGTCCTGTCAGTTCTCTTATAGTATAAATTATTGAAGTAACTTTTTGATTCTTTGAAACCCTATCTGCAAAGACAGTATTTTTCTTCTGCTTCCCAAATAGGGCAGTACCCTCCTTATGATTTGTTTTGGTTTTTGATCAATAAAATATAATTAAACTTTTAAAGTGCAGCAAAGCAGTGACTTTCAGATAGCTAAGCAGATGATAGCAGAATTTTCACTTTTTGAGACCTAAGAAGTTTTCAGTTACAAGGTTTAGCTGCTTTTATATTGTAAAAAACAATCTTGTGCTACTGACACATATGCCAATATCAGAATAATATTGCTGAACATTTTTTCCCTCAAGATGTTTGGAACTTGTATCTAAGTTCTGACTTTATAGTAACTGTTGCAATATAGAAAAAAATTTAAATATAATATAGTTTATTTGTAACAAAATATCCTAACACACTTCTTTGCATGCTCATATACTGTAGGTCTTTATTAAATTGTGATTGAACCAGGATTTTCTATTAAAGTTTCCAGACATGTAATTATCATGTAGGCAGACTTTATTGTGTTGTTCTGTAATGCTTGACAGATTCAAAATTTGCACTTTGAGTGCAAATTTGTCCCTCATATTTCTCATATAGGATATTGTGACTCATTAGTAGCATCTGATGCCTCTGAGGATGTGCTGTAACTGAGTTCTGCCACAAAGAATTGAAGTTTTCTTTCAATAAGGCACCAATTCTTGATGGTTTTGTACATTTCTGGTGTAATAGAGAACTGGCAAGAGCACTTGAAAAAAGAGTATGACCTTAGTTTTGTCTTTAAAAATATCAAAACTTGAATTCAGCTGGAGAGATGGGTTAAAATTATAGCTTGGAGCATTGCTTTGCTCCAGCTCCTTTTTTGTTGTTAACCTTGATGATGTTTTTATCATAGCTCTAGGAAAAGTTCAAAATTGCTAAAGTAATTTTAAGGACTTGAGGCATATACTTGCTATCCAAAATGTCTAAATTTAAGAAATGTATTATTTAAAAGCAAGCAACTCTCCTCAAATTCCACATATGATAGTTTTGGTCACAAGACTGCAAGTTAAGATTTCCACATCATCAAACTTAAGTCTCATTGAGCTGATCACCTAAAAATCAGAAAGAAGTTCAACTTTTTAAAAACAGACAGGGGAAAGCACTCTGTTGATAGAAGTAAGTTCTTTTATTTTTTAATCTTTATTTTCTCCTTGGTTTCTGCACATATTTAAATGTATATACTGTAAAGATCAAATGGTGCAATTAAGACCAGAATTCAGAATGCTAGGGCCTAAATAAAAGTATCAGTAGATGAAGTCCACTGCCCAATAATTTGGTTGCAAAGATGATTAGCAACAAGGATATTTGTGTTTTGTGATGCAATTAACTATGTTTAGTATTTTAGACTATATATGTGTATATATACACTTTTCTTTCAAGCATAGATTGTATTTCTGTTTGCACATCATTATCACTCTAGGGTATCTTGAAAAGGGAAGAGCAGCCTTTTCCTATTAACAGTGGGAAAAGTAATTAAGCAGACTAGAAGAATATATCAGGAATTTCCTATTTACAGGTAAGTGTTATTTTCCTTTGATGACAGTCAGGATTCTAGTATGCTTTTTGTAAATGAGAGTGGGTGAAATTTTATACATTTCAGTTCATGAAATTTATAAATGAGAGCAGATCTCAGGAGGAGAAGTGGCAATCAAAAGAAATATCAAAACTAAGACTTTAATATAGAAACATATGAAAATTAACATTTGCCAGCCCTGTGCATAGAGTCAGTTTCTATTTGGCATTTTTTCTGAGTAGCAGAAAGCAAAAAAGGGACAGGCTCTAAGAAATGGTATCACAACATCTTGTAGGTCAGTGGATTCAGCACAGTGGTGTGAGCAACTGTGTGAAAATATAACCAGGCCAGCATTTCCAAGTGTAGAAATTGGGAATTTTCCCACCCTTCCCCAAGTACAATCCAAGTATTTAAGGAGTGTGCCAAATCTTCATGTAGTATGCAGCTTTGGAATGCACCCTGCTTCTGACATCCCAAGCTAACAGGGTTTAACTAGTGTAATTTAGAGCAGGAAAGATGTGATGATGCTTCCACACATGATGAATCGTGTGGATGACAAGATGACTTTTAAAAAATCTTTTTGTAGTCTGGTTCCTTGATGCTAATTCATTTGGGGGGAAATTGTATTCTTTTCCCCTTATTCTGTTTTCCAAAGAATTTTAGCCTTAAGTGGTTGAATATTCCATTTGCCTTTCTTCTTTCCCTTCAGGTCACTTTTGAGTCAATTGATAAATCAGGAGCTAGATAGAGCCCCCTCTGTGTGGCTGAGTTGAGGAGGAAATGAACCCATGTTGTCCTTTTCTTTGCTCTTCTGCCTGGTTGGCTGCCAGTGAGCTCTCTGGCACAGACTGGCCAGTCTCAGGGTCTCTGTGCTCAGCTGGCATGCCTGACAAATAGGGACTGGGAAATGTGCCAGGGGATGATCTGAACTGTAGGAGAGATGTCACAGCAGTAATATAGAATATGGAAGCACATATGCAGGAGGACAAGGGCCATTGAAGCATCTAGTCTCTTGCTCAAAGCTGGATCAACATTCAGTTCAGACTGGGTTGTTTGTGGCATTAATTGGCCAAGTCTTAAAAACTTGAGAGGTGGGACAGTCTACAACTTGCTTGTGCAAAGTGTTCTATTATTTGCCTTCATGAAAGAATTCTTACCTATATCCAGTCAGAAACAGCTGTTACAGTTTATGAATTTATTTTTCGTTCTTCTTCCAGGCAACCTTAATAAAGGGTCTGGCTCCATCTACTTAATAAACTCTCCCTTAAGTCTTACTCCAAAAAAAAAACCAAAAAAAAACCCTTGTTTTTTTTCCTTATGTAGGCCATGTGCTGCAACCCCATGGCCGTCTTGACTTTTTCCTGGATTCAGGTTTCTTCAGGCTTTTCTTGTACTAGATGACCCAGAGGTGCAGGACTGTAGATGTGGGCTGAGTGAAGAGGAGTGGTTGCTTCCCTTGGTGGGTTGGTTACCACTGATTTGCTGTTTTGCTGTAGGTACAGCCCATGGGTGCCAGGGTGCAGTGCTGGAGCCTGTATAACCTGCTGTCCTCCAGGCTCTCTGTGCTTCCCATCAGTGCTGCTGAGCCCAGCCCGTGGTATTCCAGTGAGTCCAGCCCAGGCACAGGGCTTTGCACTTGTCCTTCAGGAGTTCCATGAAGTTCCACTTGTTTTGCTTGCCTTGCCACTTCCTTTCCCTCTGCACTGCTCAGGGTGCTGCCATCTGCAGACTTGGTGAGGGGGCTTTGTGTCTCACCCCCGAGGTCCCTGAGACCCCCATTTAAAAGGGTAAGTCCGAGGGCAGATTCCCGAGGGACTCTCTGGCCTCTCGGTAGTTTTCTGGACATGGGATTATTACGTTGAGTAATTTTTTTTTTTAGGAGAAGAAAGTTACTGGGATATTGCAGAGGCTGATGAAGGACAAGAATCTTAAGGCATCAAGTGTCTCAGAGAATGGTCTGTTGATTATGGATGAATTTCTGAAGAGTTAAAGGGACAAGAGAAGTCATAATGGTTGGCTTTACTTAGAATAAAATTCTTTAAGATTAGAAAGACTTTTATTGTGAAAAAAACCCAAGATGGCTACAGTTCTTGTTTTAAAAGCAGTGTGTGTGTTTTCAGGGAAGCTGGGTAGCTGTAGTTATGCTGAAATTCAAAGAACTGTAACAATTACATATTTTCACCCTTACCTAGAATAGCGCAGAATTTTCCATCTCTAAGCCTCTTTTCTGGATACTAGTTAATTAAATGTCCCTTCTTATTTAGATTTCAGACTGGGGTTTTCTGATTGATGGCTTTGCTTACATGTGTTTGCATAATAAAATGGTGCATGCTCAAATAGACCTTGATATTGCCAGTCTGACTTGGAGGAATTGCTCCTGCCCATAGGAATCGTCCTCCCAACTTCAAGGACTTCATTTGCCTGGGTGGCAGTTGCAGTGTTGGGATTTAATGTGTGTCTGCTTCCCATTACGTGTTCAGCTTTCAGCAACCTAAGCGCAGCTCCAGCTCTATTACACAGAAAAAATTGGGCACCAAGAAAGGTTTAATTTATTTTTTTCCCCGTGCTAAGGCAAAAATTACTTAAAAATCATATATGCATCTTGCTGAAATCCTTAAGGTAACATGTAAGATGGGGAGTCAGTGATTAAGTTACTTTAAGAAGCAATGACTTCAAAGAATCCCTAAAATGAACACCAGCAATAGGCAGAGTAGAGAACGGTGCTGGGGAAGCACAGTGGGGCTGTGGTCCAGGCATCACTGGAATGGACAGGGAAGGGAAAGGGACAGGGGAAGGGACAGGGGAAGGGACAGGGGAAGGGAAGGTGTGGGAAGGGAAGGGAAGGTGTGGGAAGGGAAGGGAAGGGAAGGTGTGGGAAGGGAAGGGAAGGTGTGGGAAGGGAAGGGAAGGTGTGGGAAGGGAAGGGAAGGTGTGGGAAGGGAAGGTGCTGGCTCCCCCTGGCTGTGGCCCTGCTCCGCTCCTGGTGCCACCAGCACTCACTGCTCCACGTTGTTTATCTAGATGTGGGACCATTTCTTGCTGTGGAATTCAGCCAGGGAAAGGCAGGAACGCCTGGCAAAGCAAACACTCGCTGTCGTGCAGCCGAGGTCGGCCTTTGCTTAGGGACCCTCCTCACACGAGGATTCCTCCCTCAATTTGCTCTGTAGGAAGAACTTTCTGAAAGTCACAGATTTGCTGTAGTGTTCTGCATAACCATTCATGTGTCCCAGCCAAACTGCTTTTGACAGCCTTGTGTCCGTTCAATGGAAAACTGACTCGGCAGGTGTATTCTTTTGTGGTGGGTCAACACCAATGCTCCATACAAAATACAACTGCCTGTTTTTTTTTTTTTCCTGTGTAAAATATAAATGTCTGTGTGTGCACACGGGGAGTTTTCTATCCAGAAAACTGCCCTGCTGGGACCACATTTGTGGGACTGTAGTTTAAATAAATTATATATTCATATACCTACAAATTTATATCCAATACTTAGTAATTATTTTGATAAATTTAGGAGTCTGTAAGTGTTACCCATATTCTTTTTCTCTGTAGCTTGGGTGTTTTTGAAATATATAAATGCATTAGACTGTAGACTGCTTTTGTTATAAACTCAGCACAAAGTATCAGATGTCCAAGTAACCATGAATATGTGTTGTGGGGACAGCTGGTGTTTCTAAACAACTCTTTAAAATATGACTTTATTTCTTTGCCTTTGATTAATAGTTTTTGGCTTTTTCCCCTAAAAAATTTCTATTATTGGTGCTATGCCAGTGGTGTAGGCTAAAGGATGCAACAGAATACTTTGGACTGCACCCTCACCTTCTTGACACTGACATTCATCTGCACTAATGCTTCTGAAAATAAAGGAATTGGTTTTTCTTGTGTAAAACAACTGAGGATTCAGATTGTCTCATACTCTGATATGCCTCAATTTAATGTGCCAGGCTAAATTTCAGCAAAGTTCTTAAATGCTTTCAAGTGTTGAAGGAATTCTCTGATTTCTCTTTTAATCTTGTAGAGTTGCACCCTTTTCAGGGTGTCAAGAATGTATCACCAAAGCCACCTAAATACATTGTAATGGATTTATCTATTCAGGCAAACCAAGTTGTGATGTAAAGTCCTTTAGAGCTTTGTGTTTTGGGGTTTATTTTCTACTGGGGTTAAGCTAATTCTGTTATGTTTTTTTGTTTGTTTGTTTGTTTTTTGCTTTAGCTAAAAAACTAGGAATTACTGATGTGCCAGCTGAGGTGGTTACTTTTATTTCCCATGCAACACAGAACAGATTAAGAGCAGTGCTGGAGAAAGTGACAGTGATAACCCAGCACCGGATGGAGTCGTACAAAGTAAGTGTGCCCTGAGCAGGGCTGGCAGTGCCCGGCACAGCCACGCTCTGCTTGCTGCTGCACAGCTTCCCTGGGCTGCAGGTTTGTCTGCTGGGGTGGTGGGTCTGCCTGCCAGCTCATCCTCCTCTCCGGGGGAATTTGGGTGTGGGATTGTTTGTGTCTTGCTGTGCTGAAGTGTCTGGCATGGAGCATGTGCTAAAATATTTCTGCTTGTGGATTGTGATTAAGACTTGATTCCTGATAGCTCCTTCTTTGTCCAGAGTATCCAGGAATTGGATCAAAATTGCTTTGGTGTTTAGGAATCTATAGTAACTCTTCTGGATGTGAGAAACACTAATATTCTAAAGAAGTTGCCGATATATACCTTAGCAACTAAAGAATTCAGCTGTAAATTCTTCACTGTAATTAAACACGATTTTCTGTTAAAAAAAATTTACAAGGAAAATGCTACTGATTCTTTTGTTAGTGATTGTATTCCTGAAGAAAACTGAAACAATTTTGATATCTCAATCCGGGGGGAAATTTAAATAGAGATCTACAAACCAGTTTGAAATTCAAATGAATCAAACATCTTTATTGATATATTTGAAATACCTTTTCCAGTAGAAGTAAGATGCTTGTTAGTTATTATAGTTAAACTGGTGTCAAAGGAAGAGGCCAATAACTAGTTGTGTGTTGTCTAAGCTGTGTTTAGTTTTCTTTAGCATAAATATACATTGAATAGCTCTGGTTTAGTTTGTTCCTTGGTTTTGTGGTGTACTCTTTTGTATTCCTGGAGTGGTAGTCTAGTCAAACAGCTTTGGACTATGTCTTAGCCCACCTATTTCCCAAACCTGGGGACCCCATGATCGGAGTCATGGTTGGACTAATTCTATGTGATATTTACAAAAATAATAATCTCAGGAATCTGTGACTATAATCAGCATTATTGTAATAGAAAAATGGTTTAAAAAATGAAGGCCGCTCTTCCTGATTTATGCCTACACTTAGATCTTTCAATTGCAATTGATGGATATACTCTACTATATTGGATGAAAAGTAAAATATCCTTGTTTCTTTTCAGTATTCTTTATCATCTTCAGAAGTGTTAAATCCCTCCTTCCTTCTCTCTAGGATGGTGTCTGAGAAGAAAACAGTTTGCTTAGTCCATGTTAAGCCAAAGAAGCATTTAAAACAATGTCTTAAAAAATCCTTAGGAAAAAAATAGTGTTGTCTCTGATTGAAATGTAGCATTGCCATTGTATTCTGTATTTTTCTTGGTTAATGCTATTCTTTGATTTCATAGCATGGTAGTCAGAAAGAAAAACGTTAAGTAGATAAATGGGATGAAAGTCATGTGGATAACTTACTTTGCTGACTGACATTGAGTTTTTTCCATGTGGCTCATGCCATAAACTCTCCTGGTTGCTGTGTGCTAGGAAAACTTGCATGCTCTTAGCTGTCATAAGCTTCTGTTTTAATTGGACTTAGAGGCTTATTTTCAGCTGAGTTTTTAGCTTTAATGCTTTTATAATGCTGCACCTTGGAAAAGTCTGTTGCTAGTTCAAGACTAGCACAAATACAGGAATTATAGGTTATGAGCCTGGTTATAAACTCTAGCTAGGATTATTCACTCAAAGTTAAGCATTTTAGCTGTGTGCCATCATTAAGTCAGTTGGTTTTACTTCTTTTAACTCTTTCATGGATCCGTTGCTGATAAAGCAATCCTTGTTTTTTTTTAAAGTGCTTAGATGTTAGTTAAATTATCAGATTCTCACTGCATTATTAACCATAGGCTGGCTTCATTCCCCCGAGCCTAAAAATAATCTTTTTCTTTCTATTATTAGTACAGTGGAAAGATTTTAATGTGTAACACCTACAGTCTTTAAATGCATGGTCTTGATGAAGTTCCTGTTTTTCTAAAGGCCTGCCCCTGTTTTACAGGATGATGAATGGTATGAACAAGCCACAGATGTCCGATCCCAGCTCAAGTTCTTTGAACAGTTGGAGCGTTTAGAAAAGCAAAGGAAAGATGAACAAGAGAGGGAAATTTTGCTGAAGGCTGCCAAGGTATCACTTTTTGCTGTTTTTTTACCTACTTAACAATCCGTGGCCTTCTAACAATCGTTTAATCCTGTGACATGTGTTCATAAGCACATTTTGTTTCTTACAGTAGGAGAGGTACTGTTGGTGTGACATCACACCCTGACCTTGTGAGTCAGGCTCTGCTCTGTGCTCACTCCAGACCCACCTGCCTGGGATACCTCTGTCTTTTCAACCTACAGCTCCAAATTTGATGAGTTCTTGGAAATACAGGAGGCAGTGGCTAATACTTTCACAATAATTCTGTGAAATGATTTTTACAATTGCCTTTGAAATTTAATAGATGCCAGAGGTTTCTGTGATGCTGGAGAATCACAGCCTATACTTCTGGTCTTTAAACAAATTCAGTAAATTATTTTAGTTGCTTTTTACTTCTGGTAGTTTTAGACTTTGTTTTTAAACGGTTTTGTTCATTTGTTCATCTTCATTTAAATGTGTTCCAGTCGCTTCTCTCTAACTGCAGGTTTTGATTGATTCACGCCTGGCTTCAGTTAACTGCCAGTTCTCAGGACTTGTTCCTTTGTAGCTTTAGTTCCAGAGACTGAGTGTTCATAGGTGCAATAGAACAAACTCATATCATACTGTTTCAGGAGCACATAGGTATAGATAAGTCTCCTGCTTGTAACTGTAAATTTAATCATGTATATCATATCTAACTGCAAATAATTTATCCCTTAGTTATCCCATTTTTAATTGTATTTGAATCTTCATAGAGTTATTTAGTGTATATTCTAAGAGATTATACAGAACAACTCAATGTTCAATTGTAACACAGCCTCCTGATTTTATGCCATTAATGTTCACAAATTGAAAAATTTAAAAAAAAAATCCAAACGCAAACCTTGCTTATATAGAAATCAATTTCTCAGTTAAGCTACTTTAATCTGTCCTGTTTGCACTCTTAATTTATAATTGTTCACATTATTAAATATTCCACAAATTCTTGCACAACATAGATATTCTTTAAATGTTTTGATGAAAAGGTATTGGATGTTTTCATTCTTAATTCTTATTTATTAAAAATAAAGAAATGCTTGTGTATTTATCTTTTTTTCTCCATTCAGTGACAACATCTTAGTGAATAATTTTTCTGTGTATCCTGCTGCTTGTTAGTTATGTTGGTCTGTTTTTTAACAGGCATTGAGAAAAATGCAGTGGCTTATAGTGCTCAGTTCAGAAATGTTTCCCTGACTGCACTAAGCCTTATTCAGGCTGGTCTGAGATTGGGTTAGGGAACCTCCTGGTGTTTCTTCCAACCTGAATTCCTTAGTGAATTGATATTCTCTGTTTTGGACAGGGTTTTTTTGTTGTTGTTTCAGTCTTGGATAATACAAAGTCCTATGAAGTCTAAATTCAGGAAATAAATGCACGATCATCGAGTTTGATTCCTATAAAATACAGGAAGAGCAAATTCAAGACTTCCACAACAAAGAAAAAGTAAAAGAATCCCCTAATTTATTTGAAAAGAATTGCCTTAATGAAATTACTGAATGCATACTTTGTCTTCCATAACCTGGAAACAGCTTGGAAGAAATACATAGTATACTGTAGAAATATATTATGAAGGTGAAAAATAAATGAAGGTGTTAAAAATCCAAAACCAAAGCACAGAGTAGCCATCAGCAGTTCTGATTTATCAGTGTTCATGTTCAGAGAGAGACATAGAAAACAGTGTGGATCCCTTGGAAGGTGCTTGTGCAACATTGTAATAATATAAGTGTAAATGCCAGTTTGGAACTGAGCTTGCTTTGTTTAGCTGGTGCTCCCCAGTCTGTTCTGATGGATGGGTGACCTATTACAAGGCTTACATAGGACATGGTTTGGCAAAATATGGTCAGCTTGCAATTCTTTATTCTAAATAACAGATTTTACATTATTTCCTTAGATTCTCTTGTGCTGCTCAGATGCAAAAGGACTGTAAATGAATAGTGATGTTTGTTGAGGTCTTTATTCTGAATTCCTGTGTATTAACTCATTACCCAGGATTTTGGGGTTTTTTTTTGTATTTTTTAATGCGTGTTCCTTGTTGTCTGAGGGGATCTCAGCCCTTGTGGGAAGGATGCAGTCACTGTAATGACACAGTAATGAAGTGGACACAGTTAAAATCTGTGCCAGCTGCCTGATGAAGTGATGCCCATCAGTACCCACTTCTCTCTGTCTGTGGCCTGGTGATGTTTGTGTCTGCAGAGGAGGAGATGCTTAAACTGGCCCTGGAAACTCAAATATCCACTGTGCAAAGGCACTGCTCCCCCAGTCATAGCACCTTTGTCACCTTGACTTTAAAATATAAAAAAACTTCAGGGTATAAAGTGAAATTTCTGTTTTCCTTGCTACAGATGCTTAAATCTAAAATTCATATTTATTTATAACTGCACCTCGTTAATGTGCCTTTTAGAGACAGCGTGATCTTTTATCTTGGGAGTGTTTTTTCAGGTTATTGTGCAACCATGTTTTTAAGGTTACTCAGCAGAACAATTTAAGTCAAAGTTTCAAAACTTCCTGCTGGTGGTACCTCGTCTGCTGTCTTGTATGGAAGAGCATAGAAAGGTTGAACTTGCAGAGTGAAAAGATATGTTTTAATTATTTGCACTTTGAAGCTTTGTTAACAGCCGAAGTGCAGGTTTTTACAAAGAATCAGATAGTGAAGGAAATGTTTTGGGCATTGAAGAAGATGGTGTTAAATAATCTACTTAGTAATAGGATGGTCAATGGAGAAAATAATGAAAAATGAAGGAATAGGTTGAAATCAAAGGGAGGCAGCATGAGCCTTTGGGAAGCCATGAAACTGATCTGGTAATTTAGCATTACTGTTCAGTAAGGGGTAAAAAAAAAAAAAAAGGTAAATTATGGCCAAAGAAAGTGTCAGGTTTGCAGGTTTTTCTTGTTTTGGGTGGTAGGTGGGTTTCTTTAGGAGGAGAAAAGAAAATATTTGACATGAGTGTTCTGGTTGATCTGCAACTGTAATTTCAGTTATTACAATAGATTACAAAATTAATCAAAATCTGCTTACAGATTGCAAAATTTGTAAGCACTCAGATGGGCTTGGTTTTGCTTCAGGAAATATTTTTGGGAGAAGAAGAGATCAAATCAGACGAGAAGGTAGAAGGAAAACAAAGTCAAGTTTCAAAAAAATGCAATTTTTGACATTCTAAGAAAAGTCACTGAAGTTAAAATTAGCTGTGGTGCTACATGAGTGTCTTTGAAACAAAATAGCAGTATTAGTTAACTTGTTAAATGAGAGAATTTTACAAAATCTTATGTCCCATGCCTGGGAAATAGTTGAGAAATAGAAACTTCGTATCATGAGCTGAGAATCATTGTGAGTGATGTTCTCATTCCAGTGAGCTCTTCTGGGGGAAGACAAACTTGACAGGAAAGGAAAAATCATGGTATGCTCTAGTAGCAATGCAACATACAATTTCTTTTACAATAAAAATCTGAAAATTGAAACTATTACTATGCTGTTTGAGGAGCAAGAATGACCTCCTGCATCTCAGGGATCCTGCATCATATTCCACAACACTCCAAAACAATGCACAACATTCCCGAGTATTCCACAGCATTCCAGAATGTTCCACAACATTCCCATACCGGCCTTGAACGTGCAGCCCAAAGCTTTTCTTCAATTTAGTTTCTAGTAACTATTTTTATTATAGAAGTGTTTAAAAGCATCTTGGTCCCCAAACTGTGAGATCCAGTCACCTCCTGCTGCTGGAAAAGCTCCTGTCTCGAGCCCCCAGAAAATGTGGTGTGTCAAAAGGAGGAAGCTGTGCAGGGAGGGACTGAGCTGCCTTGGTCGTCACTGATTTTGGGTTTCCTTCCTGACATGAGCATCACAGTGAGGAAGAAAAAAATAATGGCAACAGGAGGGACCATCTTGTGTATAAACACGTATGTAGAGCACAGTCTCTTTAAAGGAAATATTTGGGAGAGTCAACTCTTGGCCCTGGTTTGTTTTGCCTGTAAGAGCCAGTGGCTGTTGTTGCCAGGTGTGTGCAGAACCAGACATCCTCTCTGGGCCTTTGGGGATGGTACAGGCAGTGCTCAGGAGAGTCTTAAGGCAGCAGAAAGGTCAAAAGCCAGACTAAAATCACTTGGGGAATTTACCTTTACATTTGACATGGTGTGTCTCGTGTGGGTTTTCTAAAAAAAAAAACCAACAAACCAACAAAAAAAAAAAAAACAAATCCAAACCAAACCCAACAAAGCACTGGTCTTATTATAGTAAATCTGTGTTCTTACTGCTTTCATAGCTATTTCCAAAACCTGGAAAATGCAGGTGGTGTCTATCAAGTTGAATGAAGTTCTGCTTCTAGGCTAATAATGGGAATATTTCTGGCAGCAGAAGGAGTAGGAGTTGGTAGCTGATTTGTTGTCCTTTGTTGTTTTTATTTCTGAATTGTTTTTTGGAGAGACTGGTGACAGTAAAGAGTTACAGCTTGGAGTTCTCCCGGCTCTCAGAAAATGAATGAATGATATTTCTGTGTTATAATCTATGATAAAGTAGAACACATTAAAATTATTCTGTTCATTGATCTGCTCAAAATGGCTGAATGCCTGTGTATTTTATTATAAAATTAATGTTGAAATTTAATTTCCAATATATGCATTCAATTAGTCTATTATTTTGAGTATTACGTATTAATAGCACAAGTCTGTCCAGTTCTGGGATCTTAAATGCAGCTATCACAGCAGTAAGATGTGTTCTGTAAAAAGAAAATTGATGTAAATAAATGGGACATGGTGTTTAGAGTTGTTTGTAAAGTTAATGAGCATTTATGGATGATTGGGTGGTACTGTAGGCTGAAGGGCTTTTTTTATTGGAGAGATCCCTGAAGTTTGGTGCTGCAGATTTCCTTGCACACGTGTGCTAGGATGACTTGGAGGGGCTGCTCTCTGAGTCTGAGATGAGTTCAGCTGTCATTCCATTTAATCCCTTCCCTCTCTTCTGAGAGCAGTGGGTTCAATGCAGCCTCCTGTCTGCATGAGCACTTGGAACTCACTTCTGATGAGAGCAGAGCAAAGTGGGAATTATTGTGTTCAGATAATTTTCTGGATTTTTAGGATTTTTTTTCTGCAGTGTTAATGATTTTAATATAAATCGTTTTTCAGACCTGTGCTTTTGCATTCCACCTCACCATGGTCGTAACATTGAGCAGCGTTTTACCCTCAGCTATGATGCTTTTAACTTTCACTTTTTATTAACAAAGCTAATGTAAAAGCAAAGTGTTTCATGTTGCCAATTTAATTTCTTTAATTAAAAGTGAAAGTTATAAGCTGATACAGCCGTGGGTGAAGTTCTAATGTCATCAAGGGGAAAAAATAGGTTTAAAATTGAAACGATTGGCACAGCAGTGTACAGCACCTGCAGTTGTGACTCTCAACTTTATTTAATGAAAAGTGATGAATTTGAGGGCATTAAAGACCCCCAGTGTATATATTCATAAGGGGCAGTAGAGCTGCAAGTGCCTTAGCTGGGATCAGATGCAGCTAAATACAGGAGAGACCCTGTGAGATATTTCCCAACACAGGACTAACAAGCTGAGGCTTTAAAGTCCTTACAAACCTAAACAGAAAACTTAATTTTGTTAGCGGATCAAAAATGTAGCAACAGTGTAACTTTGATGTTAATAATCAAAGTATTGAATAATTATGATAATGAAACACATCAGAAGTACTTTTAGTCTGTCCGTCTGCATAGATGCAGAGTGTGCTCCAATATTTAAAAAAATTGGTGCATGTTTATAAGTATGGCATGGTTATAAATACCCTTAGAATTTTAAAAACACTGTTGCTTTCTAATTTAAGACAGTTCTAAGTTCTGTGAAATCTGAAATACCCTTAAAACTGCACTGTTCCATGTGTAATTAGATGTCTCTTTGTGGCCTCCTGCCTTAACACAAGCCAGAGGAAGAACTGAGGTTTGGAACATTAGGGACTTTGGTAACATGTAAATGAAGCTCCTTATTTCTGTTGTTTTGAATACACACGTTTAACATATGCTGCTTTTCATACTTTGGAAGTCCAGTATTTCCATAGACCTAATGTGATCCATGCAGTTTTCATTTTCCAGATAAAGAACTCTCTAACACAAAGCACTTTAGTTCTTCACAATTAAAATATCAGGTTGTCTGGTCTAATAAAATAGGTGGTGTTTGGGAGAAATGTTAATAAACCTGGTTTGCTAAATACATTCTCAGTAGGAGACAACATTTAGTATATTTAGAAGCATATTATCTGCTTAGGATCAGTCCTGGGTTTCTTTAAAATTACTATGGGAAGCTTGCTTGCTTCCAAAAGTGTTTATTCATCAATAGGAAAATACATTACAAAAATGCAGTCCGCTTTATTTTCCGACCTAGATGTGATGAACAGTGAGGGGAACGCAAAGGAATTGTGATAAAGTACTTGAAAGTATTTGTTTTGGTGGATTCTCTGATTAGTGGGTGTTTCCAGATCTTTAGAGGAAGGAGATGTTGGTGCATTAAAAGATTTTGGAAAAGCAGATTTTATAAAACAGGTGAAGTGCTGCATATTAAGATTTGGATGTTAGAGAGAAAGGAAGAGAACCCCAAATATGAATGAAATGGAAGAAAAAGTTCAGAATTTAAAATTTAAATCCTAGCAATTTAAAAAAGCTAGGAATGATTAGTCAGTAGCTTGACAAAAGTAAGTGCAAAATGCTAAAATAATTGCTTGGTGATGTTGACATGTAGACAAGCACTACAAGAGCTGAGCAGCAGCAAAAGCAAAATTGTGCAGACTCTTCAGAGGAAGGGAGAGATGTTCACATGTGGAATGGAGTGTGAAGAGAATCCAGTGACACTTCTAAAGCTTATTTAGGCACCTCTCTTAAGCTTGACATTTGCATTTGCTTATGTTTGCTTTAATCTGTGTTGCATGAGCATTGGTGAAGCCTTTTATAATTTACATTAGATCATAAGGTGAAGAATTAATGAAATAGTTGATGTTTGTACTTGTCCTTTAATACATTTTAGCCTCCATATGCTGATGATTTTATTTCTAAAACTTATTGGCATGGTATCCAGCACGAAAGTATTTTAGTCTTACAAATCTGCTTTTAAAATAATCTATTAAAGTTTATCTGAACAAAATAGAGTTAAATTCCCTAATTTTTTTAGCAGTAGTGATACATCCAATGTAAAATTTGAATTCTGCTTGTTTGAAACAAGAGCTAGCCTGGATTCTTTGGAAAAGCTCTTTGGCATGGATTCCAGCAACAACTAGAAAATCATTGTGTTATTCTAAATGTAGAAGTAGTTATATCTTCACCTTCAATCTGGGTTATATATTTAACTTCACTTGGTATTTTAGATCTTCATTGTTGAAACAGGATTCCTGTAGTTCAGGAGTTCAGTACCTGTTTTCACCTCTGCAATAACTTTTATTGTATATTGACTGTGACCAAGCTGGAGGCTCACACAGAGCAGATGATTTGCTTGTACATGTGGAGATTATCCTGAACTCCAGATCTACTTTTATTTGGACAGCTTCTGGGGAAGAAGGAAAAAGCCTCAGCTTTTAAATGTGCTGTTTCACTCTGTAGCACTTGCAGAGTTTTTCCTTCACTTATGGAGCCCAGGAAATTGCAATGTTACTTTGCATCTACTGCTTTAATTTTTCTTACAATGTCCCCAAACACAATCTACATCTGGTGTGATTTCCAGGATTCTATCATTTCCTTGTAGAAAGTTTGTAACAATATTCGAAGTTTTAGCTGGATTCTCTCAGGACACTCTGATTTCTCCTAAAGCTGACGTGCTTTTAACTTGTACTTTGCATTTGGCAAATTTTCAGCTTCATACAGTAGTGTAACAATACTTTGTGTTTCTGTACTGCTTTCACTGTGAGACTCACAAGGCAGCAGAAGTTCATTGTACATTTATAAATTTATCATCAAAACCCATGAAAGGGCTAAATATGCTTTTCCATACATCATACTGGAGAAACTGAGGCTCCAATGATTGAATTGTTATTGCAAAACAACAGCAAGGACCTTGTTCAGCTCGATTCTTAAATCCTGACCTGAGCCCATGTCCTAGAGAAGCAGCTCACTGACTGGGGTTTTGGTAGTTTGGTTTTTAACCTAAGAGGTGTAAATAGAATCAAGTTCTTAGTAGTTGCTGTGTTGATTAGAAACCCAGCTCTCTGGCAGACCCACATATTGCATGAAATACCTTTTTGTCCTTTAAACATTAACTAGGTCACATTATCTATGTTTTTCTTTTTGTCTGGCCACAGAAGTTGGAAGGAACCTCAGCCCGTGTTGAGGTGGGCGTTTCTTCCTTGGTTGGCACAACTGCAACACCAGAGTCTGATTTGGTCACTGCCTATCTCAGATTGCAATTTGTCATTCCTTTGCTGCAGACTCTGTCCTGTCCGAGCGCCTCTTAGGCCAGCAGACACAAAAGCACTTGTAGGTGTGGTTGGAAGGTGAAGCTGCTGTGCACAGTGGAAGAGTTAAACACATCTAAAAATCTCATTGTTGTTTAATGTCACCCTGCATTATCAACACTGTGTTTTATAGGTGTGCTATATTAGCTGAAAAAAAATAAAATGATCCCGGTTCAAAAAAACCCAACCAAATGCACAAAAACCACAAACCCACAAAGCTAACAGGAGAAAGGATGTGGAATTCTGTGCCAAATCAAGCCAAGGCACTTCCAGGTGTATCAAAAATAGTACACAACCACTGTAAGTGTAAGCCCTTAAAAACTATCTCCCTTTGGTTTTCTTAATGGATTTTTGAATTCTGACCAGAATATGGTATGAAGTTAAACACCAGGAAAAAAAAATCTGAGAATGTGTAAGTTTGCAAACTAATGTTCTTTCAAGTTTCAGGTCTGCCTTCAGCATAGCAATAAGCAGAATGACAGATAGGAGAGGGCACAGATGCTCCTTTATGAGTTGTGTAAATTATATCACTTTAAATCTCAAAGAAATACTGAAGCAGAACTACTGCATGTCTCAGGTATCAGGAACAACAGTTTTCCATGAATGCCACAAGTTTTATTGGAGCTTCTTACAACATTTTTAAGCAACATTTGCTAAATGTTGACCTATCACTCATTTATAAATGTATAATATGTGTATTATGTGCCTCTTGAGTTTTGAATTCCATCAGTCTGAGAATATAGTGAGCAGAAATAGAAATTTAATGGGTTTTAACATATGGTTATTAAATAGTCTGTCTAAAGAAATGTTATAGGTTGTTATTGCAATTAAATGATCTGCTTTTAGAGCTGTTCCTGGTTTTGATGAAAAATGCAAAAATTGTCATTTAGCAGTATTAATCCAGTTTTAAAAATGATAACATTAGTATTATTAGTAGTGTATGAATGGGTTTAACAGAGTGTATTTCTATGCTGTGCTCAGAGTAAGCTCATATGGAATAGTAACGTCTTTATTATAAAGATTTACCTTTTGGAGGGCAACTCTACAATGGCTTTCTTCACATTCTCTACTAAGAGTGAAATTCAAGCTTACTTGCAAACAGTGAATTTTAAAATGTGTGACTGTAAGGACTTAAATTTAATAATTCAGATAATGGAAAGGGTGTGACTTCTGATCTTGGATGCTTGAATTTCTTTGTATTACATAATTGAAAGCTAAACCTCTGTGGAAACTTTCACATTGACAAAAACATGGTTCGGTTGATGTTTTTTCTTGTTGTTTTTGTTTGTTTTGTTTTTGCTTTGTTGGGTTTTTTTTTGTTTTTGTTTTGTGCTGTTTTGTGGTTTTGGTATTTGTTGGTTTTTTGGTTGTTTGGTTGGTTTGAGGTTGGGTTTTTTGCTTTTTTGTCGGAATTTTTTGGTTGGTTGGTTTTTTTTAAATTAAAATCTTGACTGCATCTCTTTTACAACTGAACATTTAACAGTGTTTTGGGTGAGGCTTATGGGTTTGGAATTGCACTTCTATCAATTTAAGTGTCCCGTGTTTGATACCTTGTATCCTGCTCGTATTTATTTGCTATTTTTTAACTTACTGCAACAGATGAGGGGCTCTTAAACCATCTGTTAACCTTTTTTCCCCATTTTTTTAAACATGTAGAGTCGCTCAAGGCAAGAAGACCCAGAGCAAGCTAGACTGAAACAAAAAGCAAAGGAGGTAAGCAGAGCTAGAGATCATTACACTTGACATTTCAAGGCTTGAACATATTAATTTTTTATGCCTTGCTACTTGTATATCGTTAATAAAAATCTGACTAAAAACTTTTTAGGATGTATTTGTTGCTTTGCCTTTGATCTTAATGTTTGCAAACTAATACATTAATACATGTGAAGCCTAAGGAGATTTCATAAGAGAATATTTCCATACATTACATTTTCATTTCCATTTTAGGTAGCTGTAGCTTTTGTTGGGTTGTTGATGACAGCAGCTCTAGATTTTGGTGGAAAATATATGTCTTTGTCTTTTTGTAAAATGTTGCTTTCTTAGAAATGTGCTACTTAACAATTTTGTTCTGGTAACATTCTTTCAAGTAATGTAATTGCCAATCATTTTCTCTACCCTGTGATTCAGTGGACTGTTTACTCATTTGTCTAAATTACAGTAATCTAAAAAATATCAAATAATTTCCTATGAAGTTGTGATGTGTTACTCTAAGAGTACCTTAATTTGCTATGAGTGACTGTCCTTTGCTTAAGGCATCTCATGCCTTAGGATTGGGATGTAACTTAAATCAATTAGAAAGATTAAAATATCCATCAGTTGAAAGCAATTTCAGCAAAATGATGCCATTCTTCTTAGCCACCTTGTTTGGATATACACATAATCTGGTAATAATTATGCACTGGAAGGTAAGATATACAGGAAAATGCATATAGCAAGTTCTTTAGTATTGACCTGTTCTTCCTGTCTTGTTTCCCTCTTAGCAGTATTCTGGTGTCCCGTTAGCTACACAGATTTTATGTATATAAGAGTCAAAAAAATCCAAATACATGGATGAGTTTTATTTGTCTTCATTTCATTCTGTGGTTAAGACTTGCTGAAATGAGTTCTTGTAAACATTAGACCAAGGCCTTAGTGTTTCCAGAGTTGGATTTGTCAAGCAAGTATTGAAATGAAATGGAGTAATCAAGTTATTTGGCAGGAAAAGAAGCAGGATTTTAATTAGTACTTGGGTTTTGTATGTAGCCAGTGTATGCAAAGGAAGAATCAGATTTCTGAGAGCAATTGATGGCAGGCAGAAAGGGCTGTTGAGCTGAGAACTGAAGGTGCTGTACTGCTGGAAGTGAACAGAGCTGGGATTAAATGCATTGCTGCTGCTTCAGTCTCTGGTTTTAGTAATCAGGGTTCTAAAGCTCTAGAGACTTTCACTTAAAATATTAGAATTTAGTGAGTAAAACCATTTTCTTTTGCAAAGGGGAGTGTGGCATGGTACTGGCAAGATGTTGTTTTAATATTATATTTTTTTCTACACTTGATATGGATATATGCTGATGTCTCAAATTATATTGCCACTTCCAAAATAAAATAAAAAAAAATTATAGTATAAAAGGTTGATTAGAAAAACTGTCTTTGGCATGGCTTTGTCATTTGAAATTGAAAGTCGTGAATCAATGCTAACAAAAACGTCAAAAATTTCAAAACTTCACTGCCAGCTGGGCTACTCTTAAATGTGCTTATATGCTTACCCATAGTTCAGAGAGGAATTGTGTTTCTTCCAGGTTTTGTACAAACTGATGAATAAGATATTGTCAGGTTCAATAATAAGCTGGATTTGAAGCTGTGATTCCATGATTTCTGTGTCTCGAATATTGCCTGAAGATCTTTGTTGCACAGATATTCTTGTGGCCTGTAGTAAAGTGGTGGTTTAAAGGTAGGGTTTTAAAAAGCACAAAGAAGGCACCCAAGAAACCTGCAGTTCTTCTAGCTTGTGTTACTTGTTCAATGATATGATTGTCAGCTTGTTTTTTCATCTCAGCAAAACAGCTGATAATAGCATTATTACCTTCTGAAAATGGATAATGGTTCAGGATTTAATCAGTTAGAACGGTGACATTACTGACAGAAATCAGTACCAAAAGAAATAATTTGAAGTCTTAAAATCTTCTAAATCTTTACTTAAAAAGAAAAAACTATTCAAAACATTGAAGGAACTCTGGAAAATGCTTGGAATGCAAAGTAAAGGTACCAATACAAGGAGTAATAGGATGAAGAGGAAAGAAAGCAAGCTAGGAAAGGGTATTAGTTCCAAAACATTCTCCTTTATGGATATTTTGGAGTCTTCATTCTGTAAAACTCTGTTTTTCTTCCTAATTTAAGAAGTGTGGTGGATTGTAAAAAAGATTAGCTCAATTTCTTTCACAGAACATGTACCATTTGAAAGTATCCTCTTTGCTTCTTAGTGCCATGAAGACAATGTAAGTGGAATCCTTTGAACACATTTTAAAATTAATTTGGTTAGGTGAAGATTGTTTTTTTTTCTCTGTAACTCCATCTTGATCCATTTATTAGCCAGTCTTCAAACCACTCTGCATGTTATTTAAACTAAATTGGGATAAATCAAGTTTAAAATGTATTGAAATACTTACCCAAAGAAAGGGAAGGTACATCTACACGGGGTCTTATGCAGAGACAGACATAACAGTCAGGTTTCATTCACACCCACACCAGCACTGTTTTACTTAAGTCAGTGCAAACCCACTCTGATTTCAGTTTGGGTGACTTATTTTGCTTTGGTATTAACCTATTTCAAATGTACTCAAGTGAAAGCAGTAGCAAAATGTGCCTGTGGAGGATTATATTGCTCAAAACTCTACATTTGCTTTCACATTTCTTAGTTGGTGCAGCCTTTTTTCACTGGATGGCATATGATTGTTTCAATGGTAAACCTTTTTAATAAACTACTGAAAAATATTTTCCATTGAGACTATTTCAGGGAAAAAATGAGGCTTTTCAGCTATTACTTATTGCATTGCTTTGTAACAAATTTTGAGATGTCTGACTTGGTACAACTTAATGTAAGAAATAGCATCAGTTGTGAGAGGTGTTTTGTTTTGTTGGAAATTATATAAATTCCTGATTAGTTTTCTAATTAATGTTTTTAATTAACTTTTCAATTAATTGTTGTAATTAATACTAAGCAGGGTATTTATCAAAAGCAGTGGAATTTTCCATTTTAGCCAACACATAGTTAAGTTTTTGCAGAGAACTGCTGTTGTTAAAGTGTGATTAGAAAATCACTGAAACCAAGTTTTGCTAAACTAACCCTGATAAGCTTCAATGGACAAAGCATGACTAAAGCTTTTAAAATCAAGCTTTAGGAAATACACTGATTTATGTAGTCTGGAAGTCACAAATGTAGGTTAAAGAAATTATGAGTTCTCTAATTTCCTTAAAAAGCTTCATTAAATAGAACATAAAACAGGCCATGTAACTGATAGCAGGAATAGATCAAGATTAGGAATATCTGAGTCAACACCTAGTAATTAATGATAGAAATGGTTTAAAAGAAAGGCGGGGAGGGTAAGATCCTCCACATCCTTTCTGTCAGGAGTATTCTGCATATCAGGGTCTGTTGCCTAAAAAATGTTTTAGTTTAGAAGTCAAGTGGTTGAGCTTGATCCTGAAAGATGAACTTGGTAAAGATTTTTGTGTCATCACCAACGAAGAATAGGGCATAATAATGAAAACTTAAACCAGACACCATAAATGTGTAGGCATATATCCAGGCCCCAGATCAGGTTAGAGAACACCCAGTGCAGTTTGTTCTCAGATGTGCTCATCAGCCATGCAAGGGAAGTCTCTGACCTGTTGATGTTCATCCCACAAACCTTGGGATGCTGGGGAGGACACAAGACAGCCCTTGGTGTGCCCTCGTCAGCGGAGCTCGCCCAGCTGCCCAGGGCTGGTTAAGGTCCTTTATTGTGCATGAAGGGGCTTGGGAGCATTCCCTGGCCAGGAGCTTTGGGAGGGCTGGGTTCCTGCAGCAGCAGAGCAGACAGAGGCTTTTCCATGCTCCCTGAAGGACAGCATGTTGTGGTAGCCACTGGCCTTGGGTGCTGCATCCCCAATGTCTTCTGTGTCCTCTGGAACAAGAGCCTTGCTGGGCTGAGGTTTAGACTTTGGCCTCTATCCTTTTTTTGAGTTATATGCAGTAAAATATGTGGACTGTTAGCTGATGGAGTTCAAGAAGAAGCTATAGGATCCTTCTCTTCAAAATAATGAAACACGTGCATCCTGTGATGTATGTGTTATGTGGTTCTAACATTGCCTCAGAGGTTTTAAATCCCCCAGAAGAACTTAACTTGTAGCAGAATTACTGAAACTCCAGCATCATATAATTAGTGACTACAATAGAAAAGCAGCTTTACGCTAAATAAGTTCTTGTCACCACACTAATATTTATGTATCAACTCAGTAGGAGTGATTTCTTTTCAAATATTTGAATTATAATTCAGTTATCATAATTACTGAAAATGAAAAGCAAATGAAAAGGATTTTGGTTTTTTTTTTGGCAAGTTCATTTATTCACCTTTTCAGCAAAGCCAAAATCCTTAAAGATTATACTGCTAAAGCAGTGTCTCAGTGATGAGAGGTGTAAGTTAGTTTTCTATTTTATCATACCTGACATAAAAATACTGATTCAAAAGCAACAATCTTACCTTAAATTGGTTTCTTATAGCACAGTCCACTGAGAAATGGGGCACTTGGACCAGAATAAATTTAAATTAAATTTCCACGTAGTTCTCTAACCCATCTATCTGTCAGTAGGTGGAAAGAAGGAAAAGCTATGAATGTGCTACTTGAAGTCATGATTAAGCAGTGTTTAGGCAACACTGATTCTGCAGAACAGTTATTTCATGAATAGTTTTCTGCATCAGGTTACCAGTACTACAGCTGTGATGCAGAAGGAATGCAAGCCACTTTGCATTCTACACTTTTTGCCAGTAATTGTAGGAAGTCAGATAACAGTCACCTTTTTTTATGCTTTCCCTGTACCACCAGTCTGTTGTTTGTAGCCAGAAAAATGCTTTGAGCATTCCCGTCTGGTTTAAGCTTGTGCAACGCTGCCGTGGTTTTGGCTTCAGAGTAGAAGATTTTTCTGAAGTTACAAAGTTGTTGCAATGACCTAAAATGTTGGTACTAAACTTGCACCTCAGAGAGGAGTGGTCCTGTCTCATCAGTCAAAATACTCTCCTGGAAGTCCTTCTGCATTATCAGTTTCATTGCTTATGTTAGCTGTGGTTTTTTCCTTTTAGCTGATATTATTTTAGATGTACAGGTATATTGTGGTAACAGTCCCAAATTCTGATGACTAAAGTTGATTATAAAGATTATAATCAAGGACAAGAGAGGCATGGCATTTCATTTCCGTGTGCAAATGGTGCTGGGGAAACAAGATAATCTTTATACAGTAATAAATTTATTATATATGGATCTTGGTGTGTAAGTCATCCAGATTTCCTGTGTTTCCAAGGATGAAGTGCTGCACTGCAGTGAATTCTACAAGTCCTGAAGAATTTTGGTCAATGGCAGTCCTACCATTCAGGAGAATTTCTTGCATATCTCTCTGTAAAATCAAAGGTGATGACAATTCCACCCTCTTCTCCTGGGCTTAGAGCTGAAGCTGTGGCAAGTTGTCTGGCTGAAGTGTGGTGTCACCCTTGCTGTACAGAGAGTCAGAAACTGGATAATTGACAGAGAAATGCTGGATAGTCAGAGGAATGGCCATTATATCTTCCAGCTGACTCCAATTATTTATTCCTGCTTAGGTAAAATGCTTATTAATTAGAGCTGAGTCAAAGGCTGGGTTTTTTTCTGTCTTTTCTCTAACCCAAGCTTGACCCAAGCTTACCATATAGTCTACCAGAAATCTGAATTAAATCCAATGCTCTCCAATGTAATAATTTTCTTCTACAAAATCAAGTTGGTGGCATTCTGTAGTGATGCATTATTCCAGCATACACATACTCATGTTTAGTTAACATGAATGCTTATTTTTCATGACTGATGGAAATTGTTTGGTTTAGCACTCTTAAAGGGAAATGCTGTTTTACTGATAGTGGAGCTAAATACATAGCCATTCTTAAGTAACAAACTATTTTTGTACCACCATCTTTATAATATAAAGTAAGAACACTCCTTTATCTTTGTTTATACTTGCTACCTAGAAGACAAATTCTTAGAACTTGGTTTACACCAGTGTGAGTGCCTTGTGTGAGAAGGATCCATGTATTGCATCCCTGGATCTTTGTGAAGGTCTGTGTCAGATCTGTGGGGCTTTGTATGGGAGGTGTTTATAAGCAGGAAAAGGGAGGTTGCATAGCTTGGAGAGCAGGGGCTTGTGCAAAACAAAATGGGACAGTGAACGTGGGATTGTTCAGCCTGGAGAAGAGGAGCTTCAGGGTGACCTAACTGTGACCTTCCAGTACCTGGAGGAGCTGACAGGAAAGATGGAGAGACTATTTACAAGTGCCTGGAGCAACAGCACAAGGGAGAATGGCTTCACAGTGACAGAGAGTAGGTTCAGATTAGATATTAGTAAAAAACTCTTCCCTGGGGGGCTCTGGCACAGGGTGCCCAGAGCAGCTGTGGCTGCCCCATCCCTGGAAGTGTCCAAGGCCAGGTTGGATGGGGCTTGGAGCAGCCTGGGACAGTGGAATGTGTCTCTGCCCATTGAATGAGAGGATCTTTAAATTCTCTTCCAAGCCAAACCATTCTGGGGTTCTGTGGCTGTGACAAGAGAAAGGAACAAGAAGGCAAACTGTCTAGTCAAGCATTGTTCCTAGTTTAGCTGATGTCTCACTGAGTGTTTGAAAGGTATCCACCTTCAAATTAACCCAGCAGCAATGTAATTTCCTTAGATTTTGTATGACAAGTGTATTTGTCCTGGCGCAATCTGCTGTTTGAGGCTTTAGCAGCTGTTCATAACCAATGAAATACCATGATTTTCTTACCTCGCTACCAAAAGGGTTCCCATTTAGTGCTCTGAGAATGGGGCACATGAGACAACTAAGAGTTGTATACACCTACAAAAGTTGGCCTTTCTTTTTGTGGTTATTTCTTGTTTCCTCATGTTTCCTAACAAAATTGTAAGTAACTGTGTATTCTTTATTTTTAAGTAAAACTAGTGAGGAAGACTCATGACTGATTTTCAAAGTAGAGTTTAGTTCTGGTTTGAAATATATTTGGGTTGTGTTTAACAGTTCCAAAAGAGCTGTTACAAAGTCTGCTCTACCTAATGGATTTCATTTTTTTAAAGAAAAAAGGTGGTAGGGAAGGAGAAAGCCATCCCTCTTGTCTCCATCACCTTCCAGAGCACACACACCCTGATGAGTCCTGCCTAACACAACACAAGGTTGTTGAAATAAGTAGCCTCTCATTATACAGCCTCAGGACTACTTGAACGTGAATTTCCAGAACTTGGGTTTAGAATGGTAAAAGCTTTTTACAAAGAATTTCTGAAGCTGAAGGTGACTTAGCTTTTCTGAATTTCACCAAAATACTCCAGCAGGAACTTCCTCTTGTAAAATGAATTTTTTAAAGGTGGTGGTGGCAGTGGAATCTTCAGACATTCAGATCTCCTGTAGTTTTCCATCCATGTCTGTGAATAACCAGTGCTACTGCTTTTTTATTTTGAACAAGTGGAGGGTGGCAGCCCCCTGTTTCTAATCCCTTTTGGATGCCTGGACAACCAAGCTTAGTGGAGAGATAAGGGAGCTATTCTTTTCCATGTTTGGCATGTAAGATTTATGATAAGGGTGGTTTGAGTTTGCCTGTCCTGAGTACTGACAGTTGCATCCAGAGGTTCCAGAAGAAACAGTGAGAAATGCCTGCAATGGTAGCTCCTTTTCTGAAAGAATTTTAAATTTTATCATCTATTTAAATATATAAACACACACTCTCTCTTTGTGTATATATATGTATAAATATATATATATATATATATATATATATACACACACCAGATCAGTTTGTGCAAGGGAGAGGTCAAGACTGAATTTCAGGTTTCCTCTTGCTTCAGTAGTATTCTTTCTAAATATGGGTCTTCCTCAGGTAGAAACAACCTTGTTTAGAGCAATTTATCACACTGGCATAGTCAGGGAGGAAAAAAAAATTTTTTTGGAGCAAATTATGAATGTGGAAAAATCACATAACTGTTTTATCTGAACACTGCAACAGATTTACTTTTGTGCTAATTTGGCTGAATAATAGCTCTTTGGAATATGATTGCCTGTTTAATAAGTAGAGGGCAGCAAATGTCAGCTGTGTCAGCTTGTCAGAAACTGAGGAGCTTGCTTGGATAACAACATAAATTATTATTTAGATGATTTGGTCCCTTAGTCAAGCCTGCTCTACTCTATGGCAGCTTGAGGGGGGGAGGTCAAGGTGTATTTAGGCTCAAGCCCGGAGGGTAAATTTCCCCCATCCCCTCTGTGCCCGTTGGTTTCTTATTCCAAAACAAACCTGAATGAGGGCTTTAATTCTGCTGCTGAGCTAACGTGTTTGTAAGCCCTGTTTGGCAGCCTCGAGTGCCCGAGGCAGCCACAGCTGCCAGCTTTCATCTGCCCCCAGATCCTCCGGGGGAGAGCATCACATGGAGCCCGGGGGGATGGAGGGGAAGGCACCGGCTCTGTGTGTGCCTGTCCTCCTGTGCTGGAACTGCACATCCCTGCTCTGTGTGTGCCTGTCCTCCTGTGCTGGGGCTGGAGCTGCACATCCCTGCTCTGTGTGTGCCTGTCCTCCTGTGCTGGGGCTGGAGCTGCACATCCCTGCTCTGTGTGTGCCTGTCCTGCTGTGCTGGGGCTGGAGCTGCACATCCCTGCTCTGTGTGTGCCTGTCCTCCTGTGCTGGAACTGCACATCCCTGCTCTGTGTGTGCCTGTCCTCCTGTGCTGGGGCTGGAGCTGCACATCCCTGCTCTGTGTGTGCCTGTCCTCCTGTGCTGGGGCTGCACATCCCTGCTCTGTGTGTGCCTGTCCTCCTGTGCTGGGGCTGGAGCTGCACATCCCTGCTCTGTGTGTGCCTGTCCTCCTGTGCTGGGGCTGCACATCCCTGCTCTGTGTGTGCCTGTCCTCCTGTGCTGGGGCTGGAGCTGCACATCCCTGCTCTGTGTGTGCCTGTCCTGCTGTGCTGGAACTGCACATCCCTGCTCTGTGTGTGCCTGTCCTGCTGTGCTGGAACTGCACATCCCTGCTCTGTGTGTGCCTGTCCTCCTGTGCTGGGGCTGGAACTGCACATCCCTGCTCTGTGTGTGCCTGTCCTCTTGTGCTGGAACTGCACATCCCTGCTCTGTGTGTGCCTGTCCTCCTGTGCTGGGGCTGGAGCTGCACATCCCTGCTCTGTGTGTGCCTGTCCTCCTGTGCTGGGGCTGGAGCTGCACATCCCTGCTCTGTGTGTGCCTGTCCTGCTGTGCTGGAACTGCACATCCCTGCTCTGTGTGTGCCTGTCCTGCTGTGCTGGAACTGCACATCCCTGCTCTGTGTGTGCCTGTCCTCCTGTGCTGGAGCTGCACATCCCTGCTCTGTGTGTGCCTGTCCTCCTGTGCTGGAACTGCACATCCCTGCTCTGTGTGTGCCTGTCCTCCTGTGCTGGAACTGCACATCCCTGCTCTGTGTGTGCCTGTCCTCCTGTGCTGGAACTGCACATCCCTGCTCTGTGTGTGCCTGTCCTCCTGTGCTGGAACTGCACATCCCTGCTCTGTGTGTGCCTGTCCTCCTGTGCTGGAGCTGCACATCCCTGCTCTGTGTGTGCCTGTCCTCCTGTGCTGGAACTGCACATCCCTGCTCTGTGTGTGCCTGTCCTCCTGTGCTGGGGCTGGAGCTGCACATCCCTGCTCTGTGTGTGCCTGTCCTCCTGTGCTGGGGCTGGAACTGCACATCCCTGCTCTGTGTGTGCCTGTCCTCCTGTGCTGGAACTGCACATCCCTGCTCTGTGTGTGCCTGTCCTCCTGTGCTGGGGCTGGAACTGCACATCCCTGCTCTGTGTGTGCCTGTCCTCCTGTGCTGGGGCTGGAGCTGCACATCCCTGCTCTCTGTGTGTGCCTGTCCTCCTGTGCTGGAGCTGCACATCCCTGCTCTGTGTGTGCCTGTCCTCCTGTGCTGGGGCTGGAGCTGCACATCCCTGCTCTGTGTGCCTGTCCTCCTGTGCTGGGGCTGGAGCTGGAGCTGCACATCCCTGTTCTGTGTTTCCTTCCCCTGGCTCCTCTTTGTGCTAGCCCCAGAGCTGCAGTGTGGCTGGATGTTCTCATGTTCTGTCTTCTCCCAAGTGCAGCACCTTTTTTGGAATGTGCTGCATTTCATGGAGCACACTGCTTTTCATAACGTCTGGGATATATTTCTCACCTGATAGTGGATGACAGAAGAGTTCATGGGAGTACAGTTAAAGCAAAAGTTTTAATGCAGTAATAAAATTTTAAACACAGTATTTTAAAACCTCCTTTCCTGCCCATTTTTGAAAATAAATAATACCATTAACGGTTGGATAAAAGTGTCCATTTTGGTTAACTAAACATTTAGCATTTCTGACTGTAGCTAGCTTTTATGCAACTCTTCTCTAAACTACAAGGTAGGTGGCTGGGCAGTAACAGGCAGAGATCATGAAAGGTGTGTTCCCATCTATTTCCTATTTTTAGTTAAGCCTTGTCGTTAAAAAATACTGTGTCAGCCTGTGAAAGAGTAGTTACATCATCTTAGCTGAATAATGAGCTACTGCTCGACATATTCTGAAAAAGTAGTTACCCTGCAGTAGTAGTAATAATCTTCTAAATAAATAAAATTTGTCATTCACAATATAGACTGTTTCCCCCTCAAATGTGTTTGTTAAAGGTAGGTATGATTCTCTCTGAAATGTAAACACTTGAATGGTTAATGTATTTTTAATGTTATTGGGCAGTTGAGTAATGATTTGTAAGAGTTTTGTTTTCATTTAGCATTATGAATTGCTGCTGAATTTGTGGTTAACTTCTAGATTTCCATGGAAATAGTCATAAATACCTGATTTCCTGGAATGGGATTATATGTTATGTGCATTTATGCTAATGAATGTCTGTACATTGAGGTGTTACAGCTTCTTAAAAACTGATACCTCAGTATAAGGTAGGGTTGAAGTGAAGCAAGTTGAAAAACAGCGTGATGCAATTATAGTTCATGGGTTTATTGACTCTGCACAGCCATGAAGTAACAGAGTATGCCTTTTACACCACTGTCTCCTTCCCCTCCACAAGTAAAAAATGTATTTATATCCAGAACAGATGTTTATATTCTTGAAACAGAAATCACACCATGTAGATTTTGAAGATTTCTCTTAATGGCTAAAAGCCATATTCATGTGGTGAGATGCTTGAAAATCTATTAAATAAAAGCAAAAACAGACCACAAAGTAATAATAAAAAAATAGTATCCTGACAGAAGAGCTCATATCTGGCAAACATGTCAGATAATCTTAAGTAAGCTTTAGAGAAGTGTCAAAAATACTAAATGAGAAAATAAAGCATAAGTGCTAAACTCAGGTGTTAATTGTGTTCAGGACAACAGGAGAGGAGCAGAGTGTTCACTGTGCTAGAAACATACTAGAGGTGAAATTGGAGAGAAGAGAGCATGTTTTTATGAGAAATTGGATAATTTTGTCTATTTATTTTCAGAATCTGTGTTTTCAGAGAGCCCTTAGACTTAAGGCAGCCCAGCATTCTGTGGCTGTAGTGGCCACCTGCCAGCTTGGACAGGTGAGATGGGCTCCCCTTGGGGATACCTGTGGAATATCCAGGGTATCTGCCCTGCCTTTGTGTGACAGGTGATGATTGGGAAGGTTATTGAATATGCATCATTACTTCGCTGCATATGCTGCTGTTTAAATAAGTCAACTACTTCCAGCTTCCTGTTTTGAGGAACAGTAAATTCAGTATTCAGCAAAATTGTTCTCTCTTTTAATAATGGTCTGTCATCAGCATTTGCTAGTCTTCCCTTCTTAAGCAGTATGTTCAGGATTCTCTTGTGTGTGTCAGATGATTTTTTCCTCACTCTGAGAAATAACTTGTTTGCATCTTTTTGCTGTTTTTACCTTTTTAATGTTCTAGGTGACAGTAAGGTACAGTGATGCAGACCTTCAGGTTGCATGGAAACACCTAAAGAATACAAAGTTCCATTAGCTCACCCTATGAGCTTCTGTAATTAAGTCTCAGATTGAAAACTTGTGCCTTATTTTAGGATGCAGAAATCAAACAATACTCTGAATTTTAGCAGAGGAGAATGGTAATTTGAGCCCATGAGAGACTGGCAAAGTTTTCTGGGACCATTTTTTAATCTCAGTTCTGTCAAGGTTTAATCTGGTAATTTACATAGAGGTAAAATATGCTTAACTATTGAACTATTGTTTTGTGGGTTGTGGTGCTCAGTACCAAGGTGCTGGGTTTCAGTAATATGTGACAGTGTTCTGCTCTGTATTTATTTGATGATTTGGATAGAGAGCTACTACAACATTTCAATACCTTGTACATTGTTATGTTATCTAAAATGCATGTACTGCTTCATTTTGTCAATGGATGGTTCTGTTAACATTGCAGTATGTGGTGATTTCTGTGATCTACTCAGCTATGCAAAGGAAAAAAAACATAAATATACATTTCATAAATATCCTCGGGTGGTTTTAACTGAGGCTTTAAAAATAATTCCTCAGTTAAAGAATGTTCATCTGTCCATCTTGCTGTGTGGAGAAATAATTTCTGGAAAGTACTGAAATTTGAAAAACAAACGTCCTAAATCCAATGGATAAGGAAATGTCTGCCTTAGCAGACATGCCAGAATTCAGGAACGCTGAGGACGTGTGGTAGGGTATGTAGCAGGTATGAAAATGATCTGAATGGTTTGTGTTGGAGATTTTTGGTTGTGTCCTGTGTACCTCTGAGTGCATTTTTGCTCCTGTCACCTTTTAAATGTGTGTCCCTTACATTTAAATGTTATAATTGAGCTCTTCTGCCACACCACTGTAACTATGGAATAACTCTATTGACATCAGTAGCAATAATCAAAACAAACAGAATTTGTCCCTCTGGTATTAGATATAATCTCATATGATAACAACTTCTGTGGACAATTAGGATTTATTGTTATCAACCGCACCTAACATTTTTGCTTAAATGCAAAATGCTTTTGCAGTTGTATGTATAAAATTACCTGTGTTTGTATATGCAGTTTATTTGAAAATCAATTGCAATCAATCAGATTTTGTGATTTTTGCATTGATTTCTGGGTGTGCCTGTTTAGTGTCTGTGTCCCATCTCCTCAGTTCGATTTTGTTATTTAAGCTGGGAAGAAGAACATGAAGGGTTTTAACGCAGGGTGTGTTTTGCCTGGGCAGTGGTTCCCATTTAGCTGCAGCTGTGTGTGGGGCTGGGTGGTGTGGCTGAGTGTGAGCAGGCTGTGCAGAGCCCAGTGAGAGTTCTGGTGAGTTGGCTGCTCTGTGGAACAGTAAATGTTTGTGACAGGTTGTTTGCTGAATCCTTCCTGCCTGCATATGGCACATCAGAGTTCACTTGTTAGCAGATTATCCATTGTGCCTTGATGTTAAAAGAGGATGCTTGCAGCCTGGCTTTGGAGCTGTCCTAGGCAGGGTTGTGCTGGGTGGGATCCCACTGGTTGGGAAGTGCACACAGACAAGAAGGGGGAAATGAACCCAGCAAACAGCAGTGATTCCAGTGTTCTCCTTGTGATCTCTGATAGTGTTTATTGTGAATCTAAAACTGCTTTGAAACAGCTTATCTGTTCTGTAATGGAGCATCATTAAATTACTTCAAATTTCTAGCCAAAAAAAAAAACCTTTAAGGGCATGTAGAACAATTATTTCTTAGGGGGTCAGTATATTAATTCCCATATTTTTAGAGCTGGACTGGTCAGAAAAATGTGGTTTTTAGACATTAGTATTTTAAACATCACTTTTAGAACATAAGGAAGTTTCACCCTTCTACCCTTACAATTTGAAGAGGAAAGTCAGAATTTTTTGCCCCCAAGATTGTGAGAAAGACGAGCCTGTAATGAGGATAGCTGTACTTCTCCTTACTTATGATAATATGCCAAAGAATAGAGGGCAAAAAACATAGTGGAGTTTTTCTGTGAAGAATTATATTCTGCTGGTGGTGACACACATTTTAGACTTGTAATATGTTGAAGGATTGTAAAAATCTAAATCAAAGGTTCAATATGTAGTAAATTGAAAATTAGTTAACCCCTTTGTGTTGTTTTGGAGATGGAATGAATGTTTTTAGGAAAAGCAGAAGGAGCAGTGGAAGATTAAAATATTTTACTTGGTAAGAGGAAGGTAAGGATGTACATTTTAGATCATCTCATTTCCTTTCTAATGCAAATCTGATTCTCTGATTATTCACTTATATTATTTATTGATTCTCATACAAAAGGTAGAAATTATGACATATTGGGAATGCAGGCATTTTTTTAAACTGCAATAGTAGTGCAACTATTGCACTCCTTTCATCTATTGGTGAAAAAGAATTTCAAGAAAAAATAATTTTGAATAGAATCAATCGAGGGATTCTTAAAGTCCTAAGCTTAATGTAACTGCAGTTCTTTAAAGCAGAAAAACAAGAGAGAAAACAAATAATGCCCCTTGAGCAGATGCTTATTCACGTAGGATAAGTAGTCTTTGATTTTGGAGAGGTGGTGTGACTTGCAGCTGGAAACCTTGATTTATCATGTCGTTATTTATATCTGCAATAAATGAGGAATAAGCCTAAAACATGAAAAGGAAAATTAAGTATTAGGCTCGTTCTCTTGCTATTTTATTTACATGAAATAGACATTTTTTAATGGTGTGTTGCTGTGCCTTTTGTTGACCATATCTGTATGCCAGGTCTGTCTGCTTGTTTCCATTGGCTTGTCATGTTCACTAATTAGGGAACTGCTGCATGATTCACCTTGTTAATTAGAGGGACTTGCACACAAAGGCCCTTCGGGCAGTGCGAAAGAAGAGCCTAGCACTAGTGCCCTGAGAAAGCTACAGCCTGTGAAGTAATTCTTCTCATCTACCTTCTATTTTTTATTTGAAATGAATAAATCATTGAGATTTTCCTTGTGGAGTGAGAATGCAAGAATTCACATCTTTGTAAGATGTAAATTATATGTGATCAATAGAAGGGGATGACTACTGTATTGTACTTACAAGATTCCCTAATTTACTACTTGTCACAGTGTCTGAGAAATTGCTTGAAATATTTTGTCCCCACACTGTGGTGTGTTGTTCCCTTGATCTGCAGCGCAAATGAGCAGTAGAGGTTTCGCTATAGTTAAATCTAAAATAGAAAAGATGTAGATTATTTAAATTCAAGCTTGTTTTGCATCCCCAGTGGAACTTCCATTTTACAAGTGAACCCCCAGCACTACCCCCACAACTTTTAAGGGGAAGAAGGTGGTGGGCGTGTGGCTATTTTTGTTCCCGGTGTTCTGCTGTGCCTCAAACCTCACTTTCCAGCAGAGTAGCATACTTGCTGTATTGTGTATTCTTTAGTTGAATATAGTTTCAGAATAAATTAAATTTGTTTTTGTCATGTCACTTAGACTTGATCAAACCACAACCCAGGCTGCAGAAGAGGATATTGCGTTAAAAGTGCACAACCAGTCGCTACACTGCACATTTCCCATCTGTTTATGACACTTCAGGCATTAACTCCAATGCCATTCTCTCTAACTATTTGATTAAAATTACTTATTACAGCCAAATGATTTTTAGTAGATTGCTACATTTGCCTCATTTCCTCAAATGAGGCTGGCAGTTTCAAGATGCAGATTTCCCATAAGAATGCTAGAGGACTGGTATCAAAATCTGGGCATTTTCTTTTGGAATAATCTAGTTAATAAAGCCTCTTAGTAGAATTTCTGGTTAACTGCTATTTTAAATGCACTTAAAATTTCTGCTATTCTGAAGTTTGTGCTAGTGGCATATACTCAGAGAAATTTTACCAAAAAATAGAAATACTAATTTGGGAAAAAATGGGGAAAATGGTTTAGACTGACGTGAGATTCTATGGCATGAAATCACTGTCACTCTTCACTTCCAGGAAGATGAGGTCTTCCTGTGTGCCTCAGTCTTCAGTTGGCTCCATTGATAGATCAGCCAAGAACTTCCTTCATCTTCTTGGTGCAATTCTGGTGTCCTGGTTTTTAATTAATTCAGATTTCAAGTGTGTGCCAGAGATGGACAGAAATAAAAATATCAAAAGGCCGTGCTCTGCTTGAAACCCCTGGTTCACAGAGAAGATGGTGCAGATGAAATTCCTGATCAGGCTCCTCTGACACTAACACAAAGGTGCAGCAGCCAGGGAGAGTTCTCACCATCCAAATAGCTGTTGTATTGCTCAGACACAATGGAAGATTCTTTCAAGGGTATTTTCAGAAAGGTTTGTTGGATACTTCATCATGTGAAAAGCACATGGCGAGCGGTTGGTTCACGTTCTTGTCCAGTGTTGAGCCCTGTGTTACAGTGGGCAGCACAGCCTTTGGGAGTTACTGCTTGCACTCATATTTTGCAATGCATAATTTTTAAAAAGTGAACTCTTTGTTGAATATCCTCCCATGTGCCAGTGTTTCTGTCAGTTGTCCCAAAGCCACAGCTCAACAGGTTTCCTGCTCTTATTACTTCAGTCTGTGACTCCAAACCTGACCGACTTCCACACAGGCTTTCACTGTGTTTTATATTCTCTGATCTTGATTAAAACATCAGTTTGAGTCCTCACACAGTGCCTTACTTCAGGGGGGAAAGGAGAAGATCCTAGAAATCTGGGGAGGATAGTAAACCCCCACTTAGATGAACAAAGGGCCTGGGAAAATACCTTATCCCATCTTTGTGGCCAGGCTCTGGGAGTGAGGATGTTCCTTTGGGTGCTCCTGAACTGAGGAGCCCCTGAGTAAAGCTACTGAGCTCTTGGACTCGTGTTCTTCCAGTCATACTCGTGTGTCTTTTGAAGAACAGCTGGAGAACATTTGTGATTGTCCATAGTTGCCTTGCCCCAAAATAAAATTAAGACTGATAATAACAGAAGTAGGAATTTTAGGAAATTTTAGGAATTTTAGGGAATTTTTTTCGGTGTTTTTCTTCTGATCTCACTACAGGTAAGTTACTGACACTCCAATAAGCCAGCTCTAGTAGTGCTGATCCTGCCCAGCTGTCTGTGCCTTAGAAACCCTTTGCTCAAATGGGCTTTGCTTAAATTTGGCTTGGCAAATCTGCCACCTACTATTACAGGACCTAACAAATATAAAGGTTTTAAATAGGTGTGTCTCCAGCTTAGCATAGGAGAGCCTGGAACTGGTGCTACTGGAGATAAATTATTTGAGGAATAGTATAACCAAAACCAGAGAAATTGTACTGCAGCTCAAACAACAAATCTGAGGAATGAAGGAATGTAATGATTAACGTTACTGGAAGGACAAAAAAATCCCTTGTTGTAGTACTCTTTCAGGGGTGTTTGAGGAATGTCTTCTGTAGGTATTTATTATACCCTGTGTTACTCTAGATAGGAATATGTAGCTTAAGAAATGGCTGGACTGTTGCAGAAATAAATAATAAAAGATTAAATAATTAAATAATAGTGCATTGTACTTGGAAAACCAAAAAATGCAACCCAGTATGTTAAAAAATTGCAGGAGTTTAAAATCGAATCTCAAAATCTTCATGCTTTTGATTTTTTTATAAGTTATGAGTCAACTGCTAAGAATACTTCCAAGAAAATTAAACCTGTGACTCTCAGATAGAGATAGATAGATATAAGTTCAGGCAGTATATAGTCTTGAGTAGTAAGGGGGTAAAATTGTAGATAAAGGATAATTGTTTTAAAAATCCCATTTAACTGTGCAGTGTACAAGACTGAGGAAAAGTACAATTAAGGCTTTTTATTTCAGGGAAAAATAAAAATGAAAGGCAGGATGCACCTGGCTTTTTCTGTATCAGAGTTTGACCCATTGTCTTGAAAGTAATAGGGCACATTTAAATGGAAAATTTGAGTAAACTTGTAAAACAAATTAAATTAGATGTAATGAACAGAAATGTCTGTTGTAGGAGGGATGCTTGGTCCAAAGTACCCCAGTTAAGATTCCAGAACTGTTCAGATGCTCATTATTTTGAGAAACAGTCATCTTGAGACTGAAACATTCCCAGCTTGGTCTTTGCCCAGGGTGATTTCTTTCTAAATGCTATGCAATAATTTTCAACCGCTGTTAAAAGTGAGTGGGTAAGAAAACAGAACAAACTCCCCCACCAAAACCCAACAGACAAACACCTCTCACAGTAAAGCAAAATCTTGATCTAGTTTGGATAGATGTGCAGCCATTGCAAGGGACAGCTGGAGCTTTTACTGACTTGTGGGAGAGCACTTGGGAAGGAGCAGCATCCAGCTTTGGACTGAAGAAAATGAGATGCACTTTGTCAGAGCTGTGTATGTTTAAGTGTCTCACAGAATGCGTTTGGTGTGTGACCTGCTGTTCCACAGGTGTAACCTCTCTGGTGTGGCATTTTTGCAGTGCCTGTTGCACACTTCAGTACTTGGAGCAGTTCTTAGCAGGCGGTGGAGCTGGGCTGAGCCCGAGAGATGCCAGAGCAGGGCAGGAGGACAGCACAGACCTGCTGCACACACGAGCTCCTTTGCAAGGCTCCCTGAAATTCACTGATACACCCATCCTTCTTGATCACTGTCCTGGGCTTCTTCTGAGGTTCTGGCCAGCATTTTTAATGAGTTTCATTTTTAATTGCACCTTCTGTTGCAGACATCTTAGGACATGTGTAATGGTTCCACATTTCAGGCACTCCTCAGCAGAAAAGATGTTTTTCCAGGGGGTGTAATCACTGTCCGAGACTGATAGCTACATGTTCCAGAACCATCAGTTAAGACAAGTTTTTCTCAACATGTGGCCCTCTTATCAAGAATTAAGCCATCCATTGCAAACAGAATTAGGAGGGATTTCTGTTGATGCCTATTGGCTAGAAATCAATGCTTAAATCATTGTTTATACGATCTTGTTTTCATCAAACATTTCTGCCATTTGGCACCCTCCATTGCCAGTTTCCTGCTCGGGGTTCACTGCTCCTTGTCTTCACCCATGAATGCTGTTGATATTTATAATTTCTGTGGTGCTGGGAGCCTCCTCTCATCTCTTCTTAGGTGGTATTTCTGAACTAAGTTGGGAATTGTAAGTACATAAAATGTAGATCCTCGTGGGCTGAGTTGTCTTTGTGGCTACAGAAACTTACTTTTACAATTTGGCTTCTATTCCCTTATCAAATCCTGTATTGGCAGCATTTAAACATACATGACTACTTCCTTAAGCTCTTTCTTCTTTATCTTCACAATCATCGCTGTGTCTGTCACTGGGTTATTTTCCTTCTAGGCCAAAAACATCCCTGAATTTTGCCTGTAGGCACAGAAACACCTTCTTGACCTTTTTCTCTCTCATGTGATCCCACTCCCTCTCTCCCTTTAATTTTTGAAGGTATTTATATGTAAACTAGAATTTTTTAAGAGTTCCAGCCATCCTCTTACTTTCTGATCATATGCAAGTAAATTTCTCTTAGTCCTTAGCAAGTACAGCTCATACCCATATTTTATCTACATCTCTGCTTCAGACAAAGCTCACTTTTGTTTCCCTGGGTTTTGCATGACAAATAAGTGCATTCTTGGTTTTTGGAAATTACTAAACCTAGCTTTTAAAATCTAATGTTGATACTTCACATAGACATATGGCTGTCTTCCTTGTGGCATATAGCTTGTGGCACTTCTTCCTTAAATACCTAAATGTATCATGACAAATAATGAGCTACAGGAAATATTAGAACTTCTGTGGTTAGCTGCACTTCAGTAAAGTGGTGAAGTAGTGTTCTTTCTGTGGTTTTAATGCTGTGCCACCGTCACAAGAAAATTTCAGTGTTCAAAATAATGCTTTGTTCTTATGGTGTACTTTTCATCAAATGAGAGACCTCCCAGTAAGTAAGTGGCATGCTAAAAATGCATTTGGATTTGATAAGGAGCAAGGAATAATATCTAATTTGTAAGCATTTTTCTTGTTTAATATATTGGAATACTTGTCTGTGTTTTAGATAAATATTTTTACTTTCAAATAAGTTAATTGTTATTAATGAGTGTGGTTCTGAATTGAAGCATTGCTTTATTCCCAGAGGGTAGAAATTTTAATATGTTATTGATAAGTATATCCATATTATTTGTGATAAAGGCAAGTTAAAGAAAGATTTTGCATCAGCAGCCCAATATGAAAATGAGAGTGTGAATGAATGCAGCTATCAAACGACTGCATCTTGTAGGTGGATGTAATGAGTTAAAATGATTTACCAGAAATTAATCTAAGTAACAGGAGATTATTTTATCAGGATGTACAGATAGTAACAGGTGCTTCATTTATTTAAATATCCAGAAATTGGTAACTGGCTGAGTTAGAAGATGAACTGTATTGCAATAACAGGCTGCTTTGTTAACATAATTTATCATGTAAAGTAAGAAGCTTAAGTAGCTTTAGTTTACAGGTACTTCTAAGAGTAACTTCAGAACACTGAAGATGGTCACATTCAATTCATGTTATTCTTACTGCTGAGAATTCAAAGGGTGATTACTGTGTGACCAGGTAAGCAAAACTGGTTGCAAAGTCATTTCCACTTGACACAGAGAATGTGATTCCACAGTGCACTAGGGAGAAGAACCTGCCCAGGTCAAGGTGTGCATTTGGCATCTGGTGGACGAGGTGCAGTGTCCCTTCTTTTGAACCAAAGCCAAGATACCACCTTTAAAAAATATTTTAAATAGAGATTACAACTAGGGATAATATTTTTCATGAAAAAGGCAGATGATGGGTAGGAAAGAGACTGGTGCAGGTAATCTGATGTAGGCTATGAAAAAACAGAAGTATGTGACTTGGAAGAAAGATGAAGTTGGAATAGGGGTATGAAGAAGCCAACAATGGTGGGGTGTTAAAGGGTGGTCTGGGATGTTAAATAAGGTCTTGTCAAATGTCTTGTTAGTAAGTATCCATAAACTGCAAAGATGTTTTCTTGTGAGAAGATTCATGGTTAATAGTGTGCAGAGATGCTCTCCTGTCAGCTGGAATACACTGACCTCTGCAGGATGAGGACCTCAGTTGGGAACCAGAATCAGGATCATTACAATTCTGATTATTTTTAAATGTAATTTTATGATTCTCTGCTTTCAGATGAGCTTTAAAGAAAACCTAAAAAACTGCCAATGATAATTTATAGAAGGTTGTTGAGAATTTGTGCAATACAAAATTTATGAAGTATTTTCAGCACTTCAGCCGCTATGTTATAAAACATCAGGATACTGTGATCTCACTGATGATGTGTTTGATGTATTAGAAATTTTTTGATCAGCATTCATGAAGGTTACATAAGGTTATTCTTTCCTGCTGTAGTTTACCACGGTGCGTGCTGTTAAACCAGTATCTGAAACCGTGTTGTGATTTTGTCTGTAACTTTTGTACCTGGCAGCATATTCCTTATTTGTATTAAAGTAATGTCTATTCAGCCCTCTGGGGCTTGATGATAAGTGAGGCATATAGTGGAGGAGGATCCTCATCTGGAGAGCCTATAGCAGACATAGACAAGCTGGGTGATGTGGGGTGAGAGACACAGGGAGGTGAAGAACCAAGTCCTACCAGTATTTACCCAGTGTGGGTAGAACAGAGCCCAGCTCCTTTGGCTCTGTCTCTTGAGCCAGGTGTCCTGTCAGGTGATGAATTATAGCTGGTGGAAAATCTTGTGCATTTGTCAAAATTAGTATATGATATCAAGAACCATCTTTAGTTTTTCTCACTGATTAAAAAAGAAAGGACAAAGAACCTAAGGAATGGATGAGTGCAAACCTTTCTGCAGACTCCTAAAGTTACTCCATATTTTCTTGGTAAAACAGCACCAGTTTGCAGGTTTCAAAGTGAGGGCAAGATTTATCCCACTATGGGAAATTTAGAGAAATGGGATGTTTTGCTTTACAATTTACGTGTGCGAAAAAAAACAAGAGGCACTACGTGCTGAAACTCCACATGGAAATAGCCAGGGTATGGTGTAGTACAGGTAGCACAGAGAGACAAGTAAGTATTAACTTCCTGTGGGTTTGAAAATAGTGACTTTGGATAGGATACTGATAGAATATTCATATAACCTTTGCATGATACCAGTTATCTCTCAGACTGTATTTCTGATCTGCACCTCCCAGGAAACGAATACTTACTCCAGTGCAAAATTTTTTATTCTGCAAAGCTTGACAACTTCGTCCGAGATCACTCTAAGCCAGTTGGCCCTTGCTTAAATATTCATCAGACTTCTGATAATTGTGATAACCCTTGTAGGCTGGCAAGCAAGGCAAATTAGCAAAGAGATGATTGATCTTTTTTTATATGCAGTTTTATCTTCAACCTTTCCTGGATATATGTTATACTATAGTAATAATTTCTTCTCTAAGGTATTTGCCAGTATCTAGATTTGCACATCTATTTACAGTTGCCTTGAAGCCTCATAATTACAATACAGCTGAAATGTCCATTTTCTTTCCCTGACTACAAATAGGGATCAATCGAATTTTAAATGACTGCTTACGGGCTAGCTTCCGATCATGACCTTTGTAAATGATTAGAGCTCACCACTGTTGCTATCTACCTTGAAAGGGTAAGCGGGCAGCTCTGTCTAACTGGCATTTAATCTGGAAGAGAGCCAAAGATATTTGAGCTAAAAACCTAATATGAGTTGGCAAAGAGAAGTAGGTATAGACCTTTGCACTATTATTTAGATATTTTTCTACATTTCCTTTTTGTATTTAGGGAATTCTTTGTAGATGAGATATGTATTTTTAGATAACGTTATACTGAAGTTATGATAATAACCGTGCTTGAAAACTATATAGCATAAAAAGGGGAAAATGGGGTTTCAACTCTAAATTACTGAATTGAATTTTCTGAAGAACGTGAAAATTTAGAATGGTTTGGTTTGGAAGGGATCTTAGAGATAATCTTGTTCACCCCTTGCCATGAGCAGGGACACCTTCTTGTGTCCTGTCCAAGGTTGCTCCAAGCCCTGTCCAACCTTGGACACTCCCAGGGTGGAGCAGCCACAGCTTCTCTGGGCAGCCTGTGCCAGGAACTCAGCACCCTCCCAAGGGAAGCATTTTTTCCTTGTATCTAATCCAAATCCACACTCTTTCAGTTTGAAGCTGTTCCCTCATGTCCTGTCCAAAGTCCCAGGCCCTTGTCCAAAGTCCCTCTCTGTCTTTCTTGTCAGCTCCCTTTAGGCACTGGAAAGTCACAGTGGGGTCTTTCTGGGGCCCTTCCCTTCTCCAGGCTGAACATTCCCAGTTCCAGCTCGGCGCCGTCAGCAGGTTGCTGAGGTTACACTTGGTCCCAGTGTCTACATGATGGACCAAGATGGGAAAAGTGCCCTTGGTGGTTGACAGCATGAGCCCAGGTGTGCCCAGGTGGGCAAGAGGCCAATGGCCCCTGGCCTGTATCAGCACCGGTGTGGGCAGCAGGAGCAGGGCAGCGCCTGCCCCTCTGTGCTGGGCACTGGTGAGGCCACACGTCAAGTGCTGTGTCCAGCTCTGGGCCCTGGTGCTGCTCCCTTGGTGGCTCCAGCTCCTTGGTGCTGCCCTCCAGGGACTCTCTGGGCCACCTGCACCCCTCCCTCCCCTGGCTCTGAGCCTCTGCTGGGCTGGCACCATCAGCTGGAGCTTGGCACACTCCCTGGTGAGCCTGTGACCTGCTCAGGCACAGTGCCTGGTCACAAGAGGATTGACTGCTAAACAAATTAATCTGAGAACTGCACTAAACAGGAGGCATGACGTAGATCTGCTTTTTCTGGGCAGAGGCACATGGAGAAAAGAGACTCCACACTGGCACTTTATTGCTTAAACCTCCATTCCTTTTAACACTGGTTGAAGTAATTTAGGCCCTGCTAGTTTGTGCAGACCACGTGTAGGTAATGGCTGAGACACTTCTATCTCTGCCTGTCAGTTCAGTTTCATTTTAATGAAGAATTGTTCCAGTGTCATACAATGTTTTTATTGCCACCACTGAATTTCTCAAGGTGTTGTCCTGTGTGCTGCTGCTGAAATGGAAACAAGAGTGACATGGGTGGGATTAGAAAGCAAACTCCTCCTCTGAGTTTATTGATGGATTTTGTAAACCCAAAGTTTTGAGATTAATAAGAATTATTGCTAAGAGCTAAGAATGCTTTTATCTAATTAAAATAATATACTGTGTTGCCTAATCAATTATTCTTCTGTGGTATTGATCAGAATATTTGTTAAAATATTAGTGTTCCTGGCAATATGACACTTACCATTAACACTCTGAAAGAATTTTACAGTTTATAGTGAATATGCAATCCTGCCTCTCTGCTGGCTAGAGCCTTTGCTCCCATTTTCTCTAGTGTGCTGTGTTGTTACATAATGCAGCTAGCAGTTGCTTCAAACTAGTCAAATGTATTC